>NC_044308.2:87999796-88688305 GCF_007474595.2 Lynx canadensis
TTTAATCTAAGGTACTTGAAGAATAAGTAGAAGTTAGCAAAACAAAAACATGAAGTTATATGATAAAAATACAAATAATGTCATTCCCTTCCTTAAAACTTCCTATGGCTTCCCATTGCACTTAGAGTAAAACTTACACTTACTTCCACAGCCAAAAGTCCCTGCATGATTGGACCTCTATGTCTCCTACTTCATCTACCACTTCCACTTGCCTTTCTGTTTCTTGATTGTACATACCAAGGTATTTCTGACTTTTTAAAAAAAGTTTGTTATTATTATGTTTTTTTGAGAGTGAGAGAGTGGGAGGGTCAGAGAGAGAGAGAATCCAAGTTGGTTCTGCACTGTCAGGTCAGAGCCTGACACAGGGCTTGAACTCATGAACTGTGAGATCATGACCTGAGCCGAAACCAAGAATCAGATGCTTAACTGAGTCACCCAGGAGCCCCTATTTGTCACCTTAAAGCTTTGTCTCTTACATACTGGAATGCATCTGATATGATTCCTTCATTTTTTTTCTTTAAATCATTGGTAATCAAGCTTCAGACAATGAAGTATGATCTCCTCCTTAAGTCTTCTGTCTGCACAAAATGTTCTGTCTTCCTATTCCCCTATCTTAAGTCAAATGTCACTCTCTAGAGATGCCCTCCCTGACAACTTTATCTAAGTAGACACTTTTCTCCACAGTAACTTATCACTACCTGCACTTATCTTGTTCATTTATTTGTTTGCTTGTTCTTTTCTGCCTTCCTTCATTAGCATGAGAGGTCCATGAAAGCAAGGACTTTGTCCTGTTCACTCCTATATCTCCAGTCCCTAGAAGAGTGTCTGACACATTATGGGCATTCAATAAATAATGTTTACCCTGAAGGATAAGATTTATATTTGAAATTTTTTTATATTTGAAATATTAAGCTCACTAGTACAAAGTTGGTGCTCAACAAAATTAAATTCCTTTCCAATACATAGATGAGACTAATCAATTCAGCCCCCTGATCAGCAAATATCTCACACGTATGTTGAAGATGTTGCATACTATTAAAAAAAAAAAACACATAGTAAAGGAATAATGACAGTGGGTGGGATATTCTCTCATTGCTCTTCCTAATCCACTCTTCACTCTGCCACTGTGTTCTGTGTCCCTGGAACACAGATCTTCAGTGCTACTTCAAAGGGTTTCCTTATTCTCTGGCATCTGGCTGGATTTGGTCAATGAAAGTTACCCCTGGGAGTTCAGAAAAGTAAAAGAGTGAAGTTTTCCTGACTGAGTTCCTTTACTGATGTCTTCGAGTTCCTGTTCGGCAGCCCTCTCCCATAGTTCTCTCCAGACAGTGGTCACTGTTCCTTCAGGCTGGGGATGTTACATGCCTTGTTGGTTTCCCTGAACCCTGAACAGTGTCCACACTGTTGCAAACAGCCCTTCATGAAAATTTCCTCAATGATAGAGTAGTGCCATCTCTCAAAATGGAACACCCGTCTATCTCCTGTTAGAACTCCAATACCGGCAGAATAAGAAAAAGCAGGCAGAATTAAAACATGGCCTTCAGCAACACAAAAGCAACAAAGGTAAAAGGAGCCATGGAGTGACAAGCACATATCGTGGCCCCAAATGTGCATGTTCTGCCACCTCCCACTTTTGTGTCTTTGGATCACTAGTGTCTGAGGTTGTGTTCTCTAGAAGTAGATGCTGAAAAGAGTTAGGGGTTCAAGGGATCACCACTAATGAAAGGAAGGGGGAGAAAGCAGGATTAGGCAAAAGGTGAAGTCAAACTACAGTGCAGCTCTACAAAGCTTCAGTTAACCCAACAGGGAACTCTGGAGTGAGGAATGCCTGTCAGAGTGTCTCAATTGGGCTGAAATGCCTCGCACCTTTGTACTCTCTTGTCATTTATCCACTAGATTCGCCAGATCATGCAGGAAGGGGTGATCTTGGGTAAGGTGGCTCTCTGCAGCTGAGAAAGACCTTGAAGTCGCTGTCTGCCAGAGCCTATCTGCTACCTGTACTCCCTGCTGGTGAGCAGAAGGTCTTACCTTAAAGAGAGAATATGGAAGGGCCATCTCTATGTCTTCCACACCAGTCTGAATCTTAATCTTTCTTGGGCCTATCTCTCACTGCACATCTATCTACCATGGTAACTGTTTTCAAAGGCTTTGTTCTAGTACCCTCTCCCTAGTAAAAACTATCTCAGCTTAATTAGTTCAGCTTATCCCATGTACCTTCTAATCAAGTTTCTCTATCTTACGTATTTATAGAGTAACAGGCAGCTGGGTAAAGAAAATATGTTCCCATTTTAGGAAATCTGATGTACTAAGAGACAAGATAGTATAGTATCAGATTATATAGTATCAGAAACATATAGTATTTCTGATTATATAGTATCAGAAATAACATCACCAAGCAGAAGCACAGCATTCATGATTTTGTCTTTGTATTGTAATGGAAAGGGTTGCTCTGTGATATTAGCTCTAAGATACTGAACATGTGTGGCTTTGATGATTCATTCTTTAGCTTTATACAGTAAGTACTCTTATCTCCTGTATCGTCTCTGAAGAATGCCATAGTTCTTCCAAATCAGTATTTCTGACTGAGTGTTACCATGAAATCTTCCTCAGCAGCAGTATTATATTTTATTTTTTAATTTAAATTAAAAAAAATTTTTATTTATTTTAATTTTATTTAAATCAAAGAAAGTTAATAGCGTAGTAATGGTTTCAGGAGTAGAATTTAGTGATTCATCACTTACATACAACACCCAGTCCTCATCCCAACAAGTGCCTGCCTTAATGACTATCACCCATTTGCCCATCCCCCCAACCAACACCCCTCCAGCAACCCTCAGTTTGTTCTCTATTAGTTAAGAGTCTCTTATGGTTTGCCTCCTTATCTGTTTGCAACTTATTTTTCCTTCCCTTCCTGTATGTTCATCTGTTTTGTTTCTTAAATTCCACATATGAGTGAAATCATATGATATTTATCTTTCTATGACTTATTTCACTTTACATAATACACTCCATTTCCATCCACATTGTTGCAAATGGCAAGATCTCATTCTTTTTGATTGCTGAGTAGTATTCCATTGTGTATGTGTTTATATATATGTATGTATATATATTGCAATTTATGATATTTATTTTTTTAATTTTTTTAAAAATTTTTAAAATTTACATCCAAATTAGTTAGCATATAGTGCAACAACGATTTCAGGAGTAGATTCCTTAATGCCCCTTACCCATTTAGCCCATCCCACCTCCCACAACCCCTCCAGTAACCCTCAGTTTGCTCTTCATATTTATGAGTCTCTTCTGTTTTGTCCCCCCTCCCTGTTTTTATATTATTTTTGTTTCCCTTCCCTTATGTTCATCTGTTTTGTCTCTTAAAGTCCTCATGT
Source organism: Lynx canadensis (assembly GCF_007474595.2). Classification (NCBI taxonomy): domain Eukaryota; kingdom Metazoa; phylum Chordata; class Mammalia; order Carnivora; family Felidae; genus Lynx; species Lynx canadensis. The sequence continues at coordinate 88,003,183 of NC_044308.2, forward strand.
GAGTGAAGTCATATGATTTTTGTCTTTCTCTGGCTGACTAATTTTACTTAGCATAATACCCTCAAGTTCCATCCACATAGTTGCAAATGGCAAGATTTCATTCTTTTTGATTGCCGAGTGATACTCCATTGTGTATATATACCACATCTTCTTTATCCATTCATCCATCCATGGACATTTGGGCTCTTTCCATATTTTGGCCATTGTTGACAGTGCTGCTATAAACATGGGGGTGCATGTGTCCCTTCAAAACAGCACACCTGTATCCCTTGGATAAATGCCTAGTAGTATAATTGCTGGGTCATAGGGTAATTCTATTTTTAGTTTTCTGAGGAACCTCCATACTGTTTTCCAGAGTGGCTGTGCCAGCTTGCATTTCCATATATATTTATTTTTTTAAAGTGTGTTTATTTTTGAGAGAGAGAGAGAGGGAGGGAACCAGTGGGGGAGGGGCAGAGAGAGGAGACAGGATCTGAAGCGAGTTCTGTGCTGATAGCAGAGAGTCCAACCTGGGGCTCAAACTCACAAACAGCAAGAACATGAACCGAGATAAAGTCAATTGCTTAACTGACTGAGCCACCAAAGTGCTCCTCCATTGTGATATACATACATCTTCTTTTATCCATTTGTCAGTCAATGGACATTTGGGCTCTTTCCACAATTTGGCTATTGTTGATAGTGTTGCTATAAACATTGGGGTGTATGTGCCCCTTCAAATCAGCATTTTTGTATCCTTTGGATAAATACCTAGTAGTGCAGTTGCTGTGTTGTAAGGTAGTTCTATTTTTAATTTTTTGAGGAACCTCCATACTGTTTTCCAGAGTGGCTGCACCAATTTGCATTACCACCAGCAGTGCAAAAGAGATCCTCTTTCTCTGCATCCTCGCCAACATCTGTTGCTGCCTGAGTTGTTCATGTTAGCCATTCTGACAGGTGTGAGGTGGTATCTCATTGTGGTTTTGATTTGTATTTCCCTGATAATGAGTGATGTTGAGCATCTTTTCATGTGTCTGTTAGCCATCTAAATGTCTAGCAGTATTATATTTTAATATTGACCCAACACTTGACCTGAAAAATGCATCAGCAATTAGATAATATCTAAATAGCATAATATGATCATCTTTATGGTAAAAATTGATGCTTTGGTTTCTTATTTAAAAATTTTTAAACGTTTATTTTTAAGAGAGAGACAGTGTGCCAGTGGGAGAGGGGCAGAGAGAGGGAGACACAGAATCTAAAGCAGGCTCCAGGTTCTGAATAGTCAGCACAGAGCCTGATGTGGGGCTTGAACCCACAAACTGTGAGATCATGACCTGAGCTGAAGGTGAATATTTAACCAACTGAGGCAGCCGGGTGCCCTGATGCTTTGGTTTCTGTAAACCAAATGTTCTTATCTCTTTCACGTACCACATCTACACTTGGGTCTGTTAGAGATGGTTGACATTATGCTACCACATTTCAGATATCTTGTTAAATTATATTTAAGTGATGATCTGAAAATACAGTGAAATAATCTGAGTATATTATATAGTAAGAAAGTAGGAACATTTCTAGTAGAAGAAAATCTCCAGGCTAGTATCTTAGGCAAGAATTTTCTCCTGTTTTTCTTGACTCACATTTCCTTAAAGCCAATCAATAGACAATTTAAATTTAGCTGGGTTCCTAACTTAAAACAAAATAAGCATGTGACTCTTAATCTTGGGGTTGTGAGTTCAAGTCCCATACTGGGTGTAGAGATTGCTTAAAATTAAAAAAAAAAAAAGTCTTAGAAAACAAAATTAATTAGTTCACAATTTAGCTGTAATGTCTTTAATATTGAATACAAAAAGTATAAATAATTTTAATAAATATTCTTGATTTGATATTATAAATTATGCAAATAATTCTGTGCCAAATTTTGAAGCTGAAGAGTTAATCCTTCTTTAAATGTCTTTGACAAGTTTCTAGACTTGTAAAAGTTTTCAAGAAACTAACCTAAAGCTTTTTGGGTGTGCATGTATATAACTATGCAGTGTTCTGATTGCAAGCCAAATGATCCTCAAATTCATGCTGTATCAGATTCTTTCTAAAGATGTAAAAATCTTTGATCTGACACAGGCGGCTTCTTACTAAAGTTTGTTTTTGGAAAACGAACAAAAAACACTGTTTTTGTTTTGTTTTGTTTTAGGATCCTGAAATAAAAGCCCTTCACCTTAGCTTGCTCAGGTGCTAGATATTTATTTATGTCAAGCACTAGAGGGAAGTGTGGTGTCACACAACTGCTATATTCTGCAAACCATGTACACTGTGGCATGCCCAAATATAGAGAAGAGGTACAGCAAAGAAGGACTTAGAAAAATACTTTCTCAAGATTGAAGTAGACAGGTGTGGTTTCCCCAGATCTACTGAGATCTAGTGTTTTACATAGAAAGTCCCAATATAGGGCTTTGATCCTTTTTAAGCAGCAATAACATTCAAATAACTGATTTTCATAGCTTTATTGTTATTTTACAACAAGATATGCCCCTGATTTTTTTGTTTATTTATTTTTGCTATGTCCCTGATTTAAAAAAAAAAAAAGGCAAATAAAGTACAAAGAAAAAGTGAACACAACTTGGAATCATACTATATGTTCTCACTGTATGGGGGAGGATTCTTGTAGATATCTCTCTCCAGTGACAGAAATATGCAATTTTATTTTATTTAAAAAATTTTTAAACATTTATTCATTTTTGAGAGACAGAGAGAGACAGAGCACCAGCCGGGGGGGGGGGGGGCGGGGGGGGAGGGAGAGAGGGAGACCCAGAATCTGAAGCCGGCTCCAGGCTCTGAGCCATCAGCACAGAACTCGATGAGGGGCTCAAACTCACAAACCGTGAGATCATGACCTCAGCTGAGCTTTTTTTTTAAAAAAAAAAAAAAAGCTGAGTCATGACCTTAGCTTAACTGACTGAGCCACCCTGGTGCCCCAGAAATATGCAATTTTAAATACATGGAATAATACTGTACTTGTTGTGTCTGGAATAGTTTTGTTTCAGATGGTAATAGACATCATTCTGTTGTGGCAAAGTATAGTGTATGAATAGGGGGAGTCGAGTGTCTAGATTTAAATTTCTTCTCCACTCACTGTGTGGCTATCGGCAAGTGATTTAATCTATCTCTGTGTACCTCAGTTACCTCATATGCAAAATGGGGATGATAATATTACCTACCTTAGACAGTTGATGTGGGAGTTAAACCATACAATTGTTTAAGACAATACCTGGAACATATGAAGTACTTACCACGTTTTAACTAGTTTTCTTCTTATTATTTTTATTTTTATTTTATTACTTTTTATTTTTTTTTTAATTTTTAATGTTTATTTTTGAGAGAGAGAGAAGGAGAGAGACAGAGCATGAGCAGGCAAGGGGCAGAGACAGATGGAGACACAGAATCTGAAGCAGGCTCCAGGCTTGAGCTGTCAGCACGCAGCCTGATGTGCAACTTGAACTCACAAGCCATGAGATCATGACCTGAGCTGAAGTCGGACGCTTAACCAACTGAGCCACCCAGGCTCCCCTCTTAGTTTTTTTTTTTTAATGTTTATTTATTTATTTTGAGAGAGAGTACACATGCACCAGGGAGGAGCAGAGAAAGAGGGAGAGAGAGAATCCCAAGCAGGTTCTGCACTGTCAGCACAGAGCCCAACATGGGGCTCGCTCAAACCTACAAAATGTGAGATCATGACCTGAAAAGAAATCAAGAGTCAGACGTTTTACCAACTGAGCCACCCAGGTGCCCCAATTAACTATTACTCTTACAATTTTCAACTTCATAGTAACACTGAAGGTTTTTAAAATATGAAAGTGGGACTTTTTTCAAATAACCTTCATCATATTTCAAAACCATGCTTTTAATATAAATTATTACTGCTTCTACATATAACTATATACTTTCTCCATTGATGTTGGTATTTGCATGAGACAAATACTCAGTTTGCATTTATTGATTGATCTACCTGAAGACTTTAACAGAAAGAGATGAATTCTAAAACAGGTTTAAGAACTGTCCTGTTGAATGCAAGGTACCTTTAAGTCGGATGGTTTTACACAGGTCACTTTTACAATCCATGAGTCCAACTAAAAATCTGTTAATTATTAAACCATTATGTATTATCTGGAGACCTGACACTGCAGATTGTGAACAGACAGCGTTTGTCCCTCAAGTTAAATCTAAACACCAATTGAAAAATGTAATTATCAAGAGATTTAAAAAAAAACAAAACTTTTTGTCTTAAATTTAGTAGAGAAAGTGGGATATCTCTTGTTTTGACTGGCATAAACAGGTCTATGGCCTAAACAATTGGTTTAAACCTTGTTTGAGATTCCTGCTTGTTTTAGCATGGCGGCGCTTGGAGTTCACAGAACTCTCCTTTTGGTAATTTCTCTGACAAAGTGTCTGGAGGGCACAAAACTGCTGGCAGACTTTAAAAAATGTGGTGACTTGGAATGTGAAAGTAAGTTTGTTTTTCTTTTTTGCCTTCTTTTCCTCTTAAACTGAGGTTCTGAAATGACATAATATGTTATTGTGGGCATGTATGATAGAAGTAAGCATTAATATCATTGAGAAATATTTGCAGCTATAAAATATACTTCACTAAAAAAAGAAAATGCTAGAAGCAAAGCATTTTGTAATAGTTTTTAATATAAATATATCAAGGGGCAAAGATCAGCCTGATATATAAATATATCGGAAATTATAAAGATATTAATCCAGGCCTCAAAAACAAACAAATCAGCACTTTTCCTAGTTTTTAAGATAGCTATAATTGATTTGTATTGATTTGTATTATCGTCTAAACTTTATCAAACAATCATTTCTGTGTTCATTTATTATGTAAAAATATTAAAATCAGTGTTAGGAGTGCATAATTTTATTTATATCCTTGAACATTAAATTTCTCCTTTCTTTTACAAAGAAAAATTAATTTTCATTTTACTGGTTAAGAAGTTATTTTCTGTTTTTAGCATTATGGTACAAAAGGAATAGTATCACAATATATTACAATTGTTTTACATATATTCTATCTCTCCAGTATGTGAGAATTATTTTTAATTTGCAATATGTAAATTAAAAATCCAAAATATTATTAGTAGAAATGTAAATAATTTATAAGTAAATTTTTATGAGTACACATTTTCCTTAATCATTTGGATATGCAATTTGATATATAGAGATTTACTAGATGATGTTTTATAACAATAATAATCTTTCTTTCCTTCTTTATTCTTCATCTTAGTTTCCTTAGGGCCAGACACCAACATAGAAAGGAACATTCAAATTCATAGTAATTTATAACATTATTTTAACTTTAATTGCATGACTTAATCAAAATGTTTTACATATGTTAGTATAATTATAATAGGTAATATGTATATTACTTTATGTATTGAAGGGCTAGATCTAGTATATGGGGTTATGACCATTCATAATTATTGAGGGCCTATTATTTGTTGGGTCTGGGGGGGTAGGAGTGTATACCTAAGAATAAAATGAAATGTCAGATAAATTTCTTGCCCTCCAGGAATTTTCATTCTAGTGACAGGTCAACATGAAAAAGTAAATATCAATACAGCATAAGAATAATAGGTAATATTGAAGTTCAGAGAAGGGCAGAACAGGCTGGACCAATTCAGGATGTCTCATAGAAGAAGTAGAATATGAGTTGACCATGAAGACAGACTGAAGAGTTTCTGAAGGAAAGAGCAGAAAGAAAAAGCTCAGAATATGGAAGGCACATGTTGCAGTGCAAATAACCTCAGTGCAAATCTGGCTCCACCATTTATCAAGTGTGCGACCAACTTTCTAAGGTTTAAAGGATCATTTGTTAGATCGATACAAGATTATTGTATAGGTCTGTTTTGAGGATTCAATAAAATAAAGATATGAAAGAGCTATCATAATGCCTAGAATATACTGTAGTCCCCTTTACCCATGGGTCACTTTCCATGGTTCTAGTTACCTGCGGTCAACCATGGCCCAGAAGCAGATGATCTTGCTTCTGACATACAGTCAGAATGTCAACAGAAGCCTAATGCTACGTCACAGTGCTTACCTCATGTACCTCACTTTATCTCATTTTATTTAGTCATTCTATCATCTCACATCATTGCAAGAAGAGTAAGTACAGTAAAATAAGATATTTTGAGAAAGAGATCACATCACATAACTTTTATTTTATTTAAAAAAATTTTTTTAATGTTTATTTTTGTGAGAGAGAGAACAGGGGAAGGGCAGAGAGCGAGAGAGAGAGACACAGAGTCTGAAGCAGACTCCAGGCACCGAGCTGTCAGCACAGAGCCCAATGAGGGGCTCAAACTCATGATTGTGAGATCATGACCTGTGCTGCAGTTGGACACTTAACTGACTGAGTCACCCAGATGCCCCAGCATCACATAACTTTATTATAGTATATTGTTATAACTGTTCAATTTTACTATTAGTTATTGTTTTTAATCTCTTACTGTACCTAATTTATAAATTAAACTTTATTATATGTATGTATACATAGGGAAAAACATAGTATGTAGGGTTTGGCCCTATCTGTGGTTTCAGACACAGAGGTCTTGGAATGTATCTCCCTCAAATAAGGGGGACTAACTACTGTAGTAGGTACCAGGAAGAAAACGAATTATCTTTACCTTTCCTTCCTGACAAGATGGTAATAACATATTCCAGGGACAATGGACAGATGAACTTGACTGTAAAGGAATAAGAGGAAGTCATTTTAAATAAGGAAGAGGAGCAGGTTATGGATAGCCTTGGACACCAAGCCAAAGAGCTTAGAATTTATTCTGTGTGCAGTGAGAAGTCAATGTAGGTTTTTGAGGTGATAAATGATATGAAGCAATTAGCATTTGGAAATACATAGGATATACTGGAGGAGGGCAAGATGGGAGGGAGATAAATAACATTTTAATTTAAATTGTGTGTTTTTCTTCACATGTTTACATAGCTTTAATAAGCAGAGTCTTAGCCATGAGAGATTACAGAGGACCTGACTGCCGATACCTGAACTTCACTAAGGGAGAAGAGATATCTGTTTATGTTAAACTTGCAGGAGAAAGGGAAGATTTGTGGGCAGGAAGTGTAAGTATCTAGTCTTAAAAACTGAATGTAGAGTAAATGACTAGCTTGCACAGAAAAGCTGCTTTTCATCTCTAAAGGAACTTTAATAATTTCAAAGCACTTTACATATATAACATATATGTAATATATATTTAAAATATTTATTAATTTAAATATTTAACACATTTAAACAAACGAAAAATGGTCATGTTCATTCTTGGTTTCAGAATTTCTATAAAAGTAGTGTTTTGGGAAGGCAGTTTGGTTGGGATAGAGAACTTAAGAGTGCCTTGAAATTATTTTTGGGGCGCCTGGGTGGCGCAGTCGGTTAAGCGTCCGACTTCAGCCAGGTCACGATCTCGCGGTCCGTGAGTTCGAGCCCCGCGTCGGGCTCTGGGCTGATGGCTCGGAGCCTGGAGCCTGTTTCCGATTCTGTGTCTCCCTCTCTCTCTGCCCCTCCCCCGTTCATGCTCTGTCTCTCTCTGTCCCAAAAATAAATAAACGTTGAAAAAAAAAATTAAAAAAAAAAAAGAAATTATTTTTATGTAGCATGCATAGTTTCTGAACTTAGGTTTTATATTTACTTGGAGAATAAAATTACTTTAAAAGTGCCAGCGGAGATTATGGGACATCTAGGCAACACCAACGATAATGAAAACATGCTATGGTAAGCAATTTTACTCCCAAGCTGAACAAGCATGACCCACCTGATGCACACATCATTTCCATTTTTTTTTTAAACATTTATTTATTTTTGAGACAGAGAGAGACAGAGCATGAACGGGGGAGGGTCAGAAAGAGGGAGACACAGAATTGGAAGCAGGCTCCAGGCTCTGAGCTGTCAGCCCAGAGCCCAACGCGGGGCTCGAAGTCACGGACTGCGAGATCGTGACCTGAGCTGAAGTCGGACGCTTAACCGACTGAGCCACCCAGGCGCCCCCATCATTTCCATTTTGAATATGCATCAGATTTCTCTGTTGTGTAGCCTTTGTGATCACTATTTGAAGGAGAAGATTCTACTTGGATCTATCCTGCTTTTTTAGCAGCAGGGGCTGTATGACTGAACGGCTGACTCTCAATGGCCAGAATTATTTGGCTTCTGTAGTTCCCAAGATTCCTTACTGCTATGGTCCTTTAAACATGCCAGTGTATGTCTTTGAACACATTAGAGGCAACCAATGCAGCTGTAAGAAAAATGACACAGTAGGTATCATAAGAGAAAAAGAAAGCATTCTTTCTTGCTTACTATGTATGAGAATGATAGTTCCACACAAAAGTGGCATGCAATGTGTAGAGCCAGGGTGAAGTTTCAAGCATACTTAGTTTTGTGCATTAGGTGATTAACCCAGGCAGGCAGCTGTTTAAGAGACCACACTATGGAATTCACCCACAGACTGTCAGTTTCCAAACAGCTGCCGCAACTGCAGAGCTGGAGAATCACAGTTGAGATGTAATGGTGCTGGATGAAAGGACCAAAACACGTTTCAACTTTGCCTGGGATAGGAAATGGGCTAAGAGTGCTGAAACCTTCACTCTCAGGGGACATCCTACATGTAATTAAACTGGATTAAGAAGATCTCTGCTACCAAGGTAGCCCCAGAAAAGTTTTATGGAACAAAATCCTCCCTGGAGGACTTACAGATCTTTGCTGTATTGATGAATCCATCTTGGCCCTTCAGAGTTAAACATCTTACTTGATTCTGTTATCCTAAAAAATGCTGAATATGTCACAGCTCCATCTAACTTGGCTACTGCCACCATTCTTCTGCCTTTTGATAGCCCATGTTTACTAGTGTAAATCTGTGGTCCACCTGGGTAAGGAAGGTCATTAACAAACATAAAAAGGAAGAAAATGAGTATGTAGGATGGTTTTCCCTCTGAAGTTTAAAAAAGTGACATTTTACAACTTGGCTCTTTGTTCCCTCAAATTAATACTATTGTTTTGAATAACAGGCACATCTGGCTGGCTCAGTTAGTAAAGCAGGTGACTCTTGGTCTTGGGGGCTGTAAATCTGAGTCCCACATAGGGTGTAGAGATTACTTAAAAACAAAATCTTTTTTAAATCAAAGAGATAGAGGGAGAAAGAGAGAGAGAGAGAGAAATGGGGAAGGGCAGAGAGAGAGAGAGGAAAAGAATCCCAAGCAGGTTCTGCACTGTCAGCACAGAGCTTTACGTGGGGCTTGATCCCATGAATTGTGAGATCATGACCTGAGCTGAAGTCAAGAGTCAGACACAGGGTATTCACTTTTGAATGCCACTTCTGTGTAAAGAGAGCTCCCATGGTATTCTTACTTTCTGATATTATACTCTAATAAACTTTTGCCTGCTGCTCACTTAAAAAAAAAAAAAAAAGACAGACGTTTAAACAGACTGAGCCACCCAGGCACCCCTAAAAAGAAAATCTTAAAAAAAAAAAAAAAAAAGGAATATGATTTCACTTACTTTCTTTTAGACAGCAAATGAAAGCCAATTAATGTTTGTGATTTAATATAGATGAAAGCCAAGGACATGGGACAAAATTAGGCCCAATAATTATTATTGCTTTGATAACTCTTCCTTGTTAATCTTCATTCTTCATTTTGGTAGAAAGGAAAGGACTTTGGATATTTTCCCAGAGACGCAGTCCAGACTGAAGAGGTATTCATATCTGAGGAAGTTCAGATATCAACTAAAGTGAGTATTAAATAACATTTCAGTTGTTAATTGCATTTAAATTTTCTTGGCTAAAATAGTTTTCTGTAGTATAAGTGTCTATTGGTTAAGTATCTTGTATAGTGAATACATAAAATAGTTGGTTTGGGAACTCACTCTAAGAATAGTTTGAATATGTGAATAAAATTAGGTTAAGACAAAGTTGATGACAGGCATATTGCTTTCTGAAAAGCTGACAGGCAGTAGAGTGTAGTAGTGAAGAACATAGATTCTGGAAGTAGACTGAGTTCAAAGCCTGACTATGGCTTTGTATGCCTTAATTTTCTCATCTGTAAAGTAAAGATAATGATTATATTATGGTGCTACTTCACAAATTTATGGGGAAAGATGAACATAGGTAAAGTATATAGAACAGCATTTAGTAAGTGCTATATAAGTATTAGATATTATTACTAATGTTATTATCCTACTGGGACAGAATTTATTTCCCATCACTCCCTCTGGGTCTTATATCTGTGCAACCTCTTTTGCTATTGAGTTTTAAGTGAGCTCGATAATGTTGGATTTGATAATGTTGGGCTTGATAATGAGAAAGGGAATCAGAAGGTGACTTTTCACTTAATTTTAAAAATATTTATTTATTTATTTATTTATTTAAAGTTTTATTTTCAGTTATTTTGAGACAGAGAGAGAGAGAGAGAGAGAGAGAGAGAGAGAGAGAGAGAGCGCACAAGCTGGGGAGAGACAGAGAAAGAGGAAGAGAGAGAGAATCCCAAGCAGACTTCTCACTCTTAATCACAAACCATGAGATTGTGGCCAGAGCTAAAATCAAGAGTCAATGCCCAACTGACTGAGCCACCCAGGTGCCCCCAGAAGGTGACTTTTCAATATATGAGTCTGATTAGCCCATTTAATTCAGATTCTAGGCTAAGGCAACTCACCTTAAATAAAGTCAGTGTGAAGTGAGTCAGCCTAGTCACGCAAACTGTCTATTATGTGGCTCTTTCCCATCATAAATTCTGGGATTAACAGTCAATTTACTGTATAATTTCTGGTACTGTCAATTTTCGTTTTTGTTTTTAAAGACAGAATTCTTATTTATTTATTTATTTATTTATTTATTTATTTATTTATTTATTTAAAAGTAGACTCCATGCCCAATGTGGGGCTTGAACTTATGGCGCTGAGCTCAAGAGTCACATTCTCTGCTGACTGAGCCAGCCAGGTATCCCTGATACTGTCAGTTTTATCTCCAAAATATATATGGAGTATATTGTCTACTCATCATTTTCACTCTCCCCATAGCCCTAATCCAAGGCCTCATCATTTCTTTTTTTTTTTTAATATGAAATTTGTTGTCAAATTGGTTTCTATAAAACACCCAGTGCTCATCCCAACAGGTGCCCTCCTCAGTGCCCATCACCCAGTTTCTCCTCCTTCCCACCCCCCATCAACCCTCAGTTTACTCTCAGTTTTTAAGAGTTTCTTATGGTTTGGCTCCCTCCCTCTCTAACTTTTTTTTTTCTTGCCCCTCCCCCCATGGTCTTTTGTTAAGTTTCTTGGGATCCACATAAGAGTGAAAACATGGTATTTGTCTTTCTCTGTATGACTTAGCATAACTTAGCATAACACTCTCCAGTTCTATCCACGTTGCTACAAAAGGCCATATTTCATTCTTTCTCATTTCACGTAGTATTCCATTGTGTATATAAACCACAATTTCCTTATCCATTCATCAGTTGATGGACATTTAGGCTCTTTCCATAATTAGGCTATTGTTGAAAGTGCTGCTCTAAACATTGGGGTACAAGTGCCCCTATGCATCAGCACTCCTGTATCCCTTGGGTAAATTCCTAGCAGTGCTATTGCTGGGTCATAGGGTAGCTTGATTAGAATACTATACTGTGTGCCTGGGTGGCTCAGTCAGTAAGGTTTCCAATTCTTGGTTTGGGCCTCAGGTCATGACCTTCAGTTTTGTGGGTTTGAGCCCCAGATCTGGCTCTATGCTGGTGGTGTGGAGCCTGCTTGGGACTCTCTCTCTCTCTCTTTCTCTCTCTCTCTGCCCCTCCCTTGCTCATGCTGTCTCTGTCTCTCTCAAAAAATAAATATATACTTAAAATACAAAAAATAAATATATACTTAAAAAATTAAAAAAAAAATACTACAATAGGGGCGCCTAGGTGGCTCAGTCAGTTGAGCATCTGACTCTTGATCTCAGCTCAGGTCTTGATCTCAGGGTTGTAAGTTCAAGCCCCGAATTGGGCTCTGTGCTGAGCATGAAGCCTATTAAAAAAACAAAGAAAATAGAATACTACAATAGCCTTCTAAATGATTTCCTCATCTCTACATTTGCTCTCTTCAAATTCATTCTCCAAAAAGGAATGGAGCAATGGATCTCATAAGAACAAAAACCAAGCCCCCCCCCCCCCAAAAAAAATCAGATGCCATTCCTTTGCTTTACAGCCATTTAATGGCTTTCTATTGAACCTAGAATCAAGCCCTGACTCCTCACCCTGGCCCTACTTGAGCTGCTCCTGCTCTCCCCTCGCTCACTATGCCCCAGGCCACACTCACCTATTGACTGTTCTTAGAACATGCCAAACACTTTCCCAGCCCAGAGACCCAAACAGGCTGTTGCCTTTGTTGAAATTCTTTCCCCCAAGTTTTTCACTTGGCTGGTTCTTTCTTATCCTTTATGTCACCACTTAAGCATCAGTGCTTCAGAGAGGCTTTCATGATTCTTGTGGAATTACTGCATCTTAACCACAGATTCCTATTTATGTCCTCCATAGCACTTACTAGATTTCATAATTACTTTGTTTCCCTTTTGTTTACTGTAGAATTTCAGCATCTAGAACAATGCAGAACACATAGTAAGTATACAGACACCCTACATTCTTAGGTCAAGTTCCCTGGGAACAGATTCTGAGGTAGACCTTTGCACTCACGAGGTTTCCTGGGGAAAACTCAGGAATAGCACCTGTGAGGGATCAAAAGAAAAAGCAGCTTTGGGCAGACAGAGAAGTTGAACTGTGATGTAGTCGCAACAAAGGTCTCAGTTGATTCAAGGAATTCTGAACCTGGGATGGCCTTTCAGAATTGCACTGAATAGAAGCAAGGTGTTGGGCTTTTTCCCCCTTGCATTACTGGGTCATCTGAAGTAGTGTTACTTGGGCTAGGTTAGTTTAGTGTTTACTATAGACAGCTACTATTCCAAGCATTTCATTCATTTAATCCTCACAACACAACACCCCTATAAAGTAGGTACTGTCATTATTCTCATTTTACAGATGAGGAAACTGAGGCATAGAAAGGTCATATAATTCACCCAAGATCACAGAGATGAACTTGGCAGGGTCAGTATTTAAACCCAGATGGTTGGTTCCAGAGTCTGTTCTCAAGCACTTACTAGATTGCAGTGCCTAAAACATTGTAAAATGTTAATTTTGAAGTTTACTTTTTAAAAGTTCTGAACTGTATTCTCATTTCATAATGATCATATCCAAAGAGCAGCACATATCACTGTTTCATACCATGAGATTAAAAAATAACAATTTTGGGGTCCTTGGCTGGCCCAGTCAGTAGAGCACGTGACTCCTGAACTCTGGGTTGTGAGTTCAATCCCCACATTGGGTATGGAGACTATTTAAAATTAAAAAAAAATAGTAGTAATAATAATAACTTAACCATTTTTCTTCTTGATTATTTGGTTGTTCTGTGAGATGAACAAGAGGATTCCCCACCTCAACTGGCTATGTAATATCTCAATAAAAGAAGCCTAAATGTTTTAGTGCAATTAAAAAAAAATTTTTTTAAATTTACATCCAAATTAGTTAGCATCTAGTGCAACAATGATTTCAGGAGTAGATTCCTTAACGCCCCTTACCCACAACCCCTCTAGTACCCTCTGTTTGTTCTTCATATTTAAGAGTCTCTTCTATTTTGTCCCCCTCCCTGTTTTTATATTATTTTTGCTTCCCTTCTCTTGTGTTCATCTGTTCTGTGTCTTAAAGTCCTCATATGAGTGAAGTCATATATTTGTCTTTCTCTGACTGACTAATTTCACTTAGTATACTACCCTCTAGTTCCATCCACATAGTTGCAAATGGCAAGATTTCATTCTTTTTGGTTGCCGAGTGATACTCCATTGTACATATATATACCACATCTTCTTTATCTATTCATCCATCGATGGACATTTGGGCTCTTTCCATACTTTGGCTATTGTTGATAGTGCTGCTATAAGCATCGGGGTGCATGTGCCCCTTAGAAACAGCACACCTGTATCCCTTGGATAAATACCTACTAGTGCAATTGCTGGGTCATAGGGTAGTTCTATTTTTAATTTTTTGAGGAACCTCCATACTGTTTTCCAGAGTGGCTGCATCAATTTGCATTCCCACCAACAATGCAAAAGAGATCCTCTTTCTCTGCATCCTTGCCAACATCTGTTGTTGCCTGAGTTGTTCATGTTAGCCATTCTGACAGGTGTGAGGTGGTACCTCATTGTGGTTTTGATTTGAATTTCCCTGATGATGACTGATGTTGAGCAGTTTTTCATGTGTCAGTTGGCCATCTGGATGTCTTCTTTGGAGAAATGTCTATTCATGTCTTCTGCCCATGTCTTCACTGGATTATTTGTTTTTTGGGTGTTGACTTTGATAAGTTCATTATAGATTTTGGATACTAACCCTTTATCTGATGTGTCATTTGCAAATATCTTCTCCCATTCTGTTGGTTGCCTTTTAGTTTTCCTGATTGTTTCCTTTGCTGTGCAGAAGATTTTTATTTTGATGAGGTCCCAGTAGTTCATTTTTGCTTTTGTTTCCCTTGCCTCTGGAGACATGTTGAGTAAGAAGTTGCTGAGGGCAAGATCAAAGAAGTTTTTGTCTGCTTTGTCCTTTAGTATTTTGATGGCTTCCTGTCTTACATTTAGGTCTTTCATCCATTTTGAGTTTATTTTTGTGTATGGTGTAAGAAAGTGGTCCAGGTTCATTTTTCTGCATGTTGCTGTCCAGTTTTCCCAGCACCACTTGCTGAAAACAGTGTCTTCATTCCATTGGATATTCTTTCCTGTTTTGTCAAAGATTAGTTGGCCATACGTTTGTGGGTCCATTTCTGGGTTCTCTATTCTGTTCCATTGATCTGAGTGTCTGTTTTTGTGCCGTACTGCAACTTTTAACCAGGCCTCCATGCTTTACAGTCTCTGGTCTGTCTGAACTGTCATCATGTGCTGTGAAATTCCCCTCTCTTAAATCACCACGCAGCTGAATGTGCCTTTTCAGTGCACTCTTAGGAGAAGCAAGATTTTGTGGACATATATACATTTTCATCAGGAGTTTATTTTCAGAATATACTCAAAGCCTTGATTTTTCATTTAGGTATATCATCGACCCTGAGCAGTCAGTTGTGATATAAATGTTTGAGGTTAGGAGATCTGATTTTAGTTTATGCTGTGTGTTGAGCTAGTTTTATGGTCTTGGGAAAATCACAGTCATTCATTTTAAATGATTTAGGGAGGAATAAGGAATTTTAGTGTATTTATGTCAATCATAATTTTTTTTCTATTAGGAATCTGATTTTCTTTGTCTTCTTGGAGTAAGCTACACATTTGAAAATGAAGACAGTGATGGCAAAAACATATATCCTTATGAAGAAGATAAAGACCAAAAATTAAGTGTATATGAAAATGATTTTCAGACAGAATCTGGATTTTATTCAACTTCTGAAAGTATTTTGTTGGAAGATCAATTTCCAACATCGGAGGCTCCTGAAGATATCAGAAGTTCTAGTGAATCAAAAGATTGGGAAGAAGTGGAAGCTGGAAGTCTGGAAGAGGATTCTATTCCTGAAGTGGTTCATATCCCACCATCCTCAACTGTGTCTGAAGTGAAAGGATGGTTTGGATTTGGAAGAGAACAACCTAAAGGAAAGACTTTTGAATCAGTTGTTGAACCTCTACAAGAAAGTTCATTTCCAAGCAGAAAAGTAGCAGGAAAAGATGAGAATGACCTAGAGGAATTAAATAATGATGAGCCCCAGACAGAACAAAATCAAGAACCAGAATCGGAATTCAATTCAGTGCCAAAGAAACAGTCTGAACTAGGTTCCATCAGTCCTCAAGCCACTGGTTGGTTTGGGGGTGGTTTTACAAGTTATTTAGGTTTTGGAGGTGAGGATACAGGGCTTGAATTATTGCCTGAAGACAGAAGTTCACCACTACAAGATGCTCCTAATTCCATACCATCTGAGGAAGAATCTACAGTTCCATGCACAGAAACATTAACAGAAAAAGAAGACACAATCACCAATGATAGCTCAATTCTCAAACCAAATTGGTTTGATTTTGGTTTTGGTATGCTAGGCTTTGTATATACCAATGAAGATAAAATTATGTCAGATGATGGAAAAAGTGAAGAAGGAAGTGGAGGAGATAAACATGAACATCTTCCAAAAAGTAAATTTGACCCTGATAAGGAACAAGAAATAAAAACAATAAAAATTATAGAAACTGAAGATCAAGTAGGGAATGAAAGAGTCTTAGAGAAAACAGATGATTCTGATACATTACCATATTTTAAAAATTTCTTATATAATTTTGACAATCCTTGGAACTTCCAGGACATTCCAAAGGAAACAGAATTGCCATCTCCCAAACAGATGCAGGATGAAAATAATGTAGTTGACAATGATGAAACAGAAGAATTTTCAGTTGAAAATTATCAAACAGATAATATTAAAGTTATGATGCTGAAAAGCAGATACAGTCAGTCAGGTTTGTATAAAAATATCTATTATGTAACTTATTTTTTAAACATAATTTATTCTTATAAGTACAAATCAGATTAAAAAAATCCAGAAATCCATGTTTCTCAGCATATTCAAAAGTCAATAACAATCTTATCAACTACCCTTTTATTAATTTCTGGTTTACTCTGGGAATTAGATCTTAGTATTATAAAATAAAATACCAAGGTAAAAAGAATGATTGGAGATACATAGATATTCCAAGAAGATCTTAAGGTATTTTACAATAAATTTTAATTTTTATCAAAGTAGTATATGTAAACAGGTTTTATATAAATAGTGCTAAGCCTATTTTTTTTCTTTTTATACAAAAGCAACTTGTTGCTTCTGTCCACCTCTACTCTCTCCTCTGTCCCAGGGACAATAATTTTTCTTTCTTTCTTTCTTTCTTTCTTTCTTTCTTTCTTTCTTTCTTTCTTTCTTTCTTTCTTTCAAGCAAATTTCTTTTATTTTCTAAATAGAATCTTTATATTCTGCTTTGATTAATTTCAACAATGTGCACTGACTTTCTATTTTCATTAATGAGGGTTTCTGCGCATTTACATTAACTTTTTAGCTTATTAACACCTTCCCAATATAACTATATTTGAACGGTTTTCTATCAATTCTGGGAGCTAAACAGAAAACTATGGAAAGGGGCAGAGTATCACAGGATACTTCTAGATCTAGCATCTAAGTATTTAGCAATTTCTATGATTAGAAACGTGGATTCTACTTTAAGTAAAGAATTATATAAAATGACTTTCTCACATTTCCATTCTGATGTCTCTCTGATGGACAGATTAGAAACTGCAAATATTGGCCAATAATACAGGAACAACTGAACCTTAGGATGATAGATAACCTTTCATAAGAAGAGATCAACAATGTTGCACACTCAGGAAACACATAATTTCCATTCGAAATGATTGATTTTCTTGAATTTTCAGAAGAACTATATGTTATTTTTTTTTTTTTTTTTTTTAATTTTTTTTTTTTTCAACGTTTATTTATTTTTGGGACAGAGAGAGACAGAGCATGAACGGGGGAGGGGCAGAGAGAGAGGGAGACACAGAACCGGAAACAGTCTCCAGGCTCCGAGCCATCAGCCCAGAGCCTGACGCGGGGCTCGAACTCACGGACCGCGAGATCGTGACCTGGCTGAAGTCGGACGCTTAACCGACTGCGCCACCCAGGCGCCCCTGTTATTTCTTAATAGTCTCCAAAAAGTGAGCTCTTAACTGAATTAATACCTTCAACTAGAATGTAGACTTATATTCTTACCCTTTGCTAAATGAGAAATGGGTACGTGTAATGCATGACTAAAAATAGATTGTCAAAGCCTAAAGAGGAAATGATTTTGTTCTACACTTGTTGGATCCTAAAGGAATATTTGTGAAAAAGCAGATAAGAGTAATTGAGAAGAATAAATGAGACTAAAATAAAGCAAAACAATATCAAAACAATATGAAATAAAGAAGATTTAAAATATAGATATATGAAAATATTTTAAGCATATTTATAAAAACTCCAAGGCATACTGAACATCACTTTAGTAGAATTTATTTATTATTTCATATAGTGATGCTAGGAGAATTTCTTTCTTTCTTTCTTTCTTTCTTTCTTTCTTTCTTTCTTTCTTTATAAATTTATATCCAAGTTAGTTAGCATATAGTGCAATAATGATTTCAGGAGTAGATTCCAGTGATTCATCCTCTACATATAACACCCAGTGCTCATCCCAGTGTCTTCCTTAATGCCCCCTGCCCATTTAGCCCATTCCCCTAGCCACAACCCCTCCAGCAACCCTGTTTGTTCTCTATATTTCTCTATATTTAAGAGTCTCTTATGTTTTGTCTCCCTCCCTGTTTTTATATTATTTTGGTGAGAATTTCTAAATATGAAAACAGGAGATCAAACGAGAATAGGACATTTATGCAATTACAACTAATTTTGAGGGATTTTATGAAAATATTAGGAAATTCCTTTAAGCTTCTAAAAAAGATAGGTCATTCTATATATATAAAGTAGATTATTCCAAAATATTACGATATTAATTAAATGCAAAACAACCTGGGGTCATGTAAAATTTATTTATTTTTTTAATCTTCCTTCCTTCCTTCCTTCTTTCCTTCCTTCCTTCCTTCCTTCCTTCCTTCCCTCTTTTCGAGAGAGATAGAGGGCAAGCAGGGGAGGGGCGAAGAGAGAGGTAGACAGAATCACAAGCAGGCTCTTCACTGGCAGCACAGAGCCCCATGCAAGGCTCAAACTCATGAAACATAAGACCACGACCCAAGCCGAAGTCAAGAGTTAGACACTTAACTGACTGAGCCACCCAGGTGCCCCTAAAATTTATTTTAAAAAGGTAATACTAAAAGGATTCAGATAAATCCATAGGCCCTACTTTCTGGCTATTGGAGAAACAGCTATAGCAGCCAATATTTTTAGATAATTTCAATAACTCTTTTAGGAAATACCAAGTGAAAACTTGCGTTAATCAGAAAGATTGCATTAAAAAAATGAATCACTGGATCTTAAATCAATATTTATGAAAGGCTGAAACCTGAGATAACCAGATTTACAGAAAAACTAATATACTGATATAGGTATTTACAAAACACATAAATTAGGGAAGTTATTTATATTGCAATATTAACTATTTTACAAAAGGACTCCAATTGAACTTATTTAAATGAATTTTCCAAGTATAGCTAAATATAAAACGTTCTTCATTATGTTATTTGACTTAAAATTCTGTTTACAAACAATTGTAAGAAAGGCATATCTGTATCTAATGTAAATCCTTCTTAAAAAATGTTTATTTTGAGAGAGAGAGCGTGTGTATGTGTGCATAAGCGTGCACAAGTGGGGGAGGGGCAGAAAGAGTGGGAGAAAATCCCAAGAAGGCTCCTTGCTGTCAGCGCTGAGCCCCATTTGGGGCTCAATCTCACTAACCAGGAGATCAGGATCTGAGCCAAAATCAAGAGTTGGATGTTTAACCGACTGAGTCACCAAGATTTACACATCTAATGTAAGTCCTAAAGCTTTGGTTTAAGTCATGTGAAAATAATACCCTGAAATTAATTTAATTAATTTAATTAAAAGATATTATGGGAAGTATTCATTTTTCTTAACATATGTATTTATTTTAAATGCAATTAAAACAATATTTTAAAAGAATTTAAACACATACAAGTTTCAGTGTAATTAATAATAGACTAAGCCTTTTTTTTTCCCCCTAATGCCATTAAACATCATTGTAGATCACTGAATCCTGCATTTACAACAGTCCCATTGTATTCAGGTTCCTGAGCTGATTGCTCAGTTTTAACTTTTATGTCCACAGGTAAGAGTAAGTTACTGATTTGTGTTTGCCTACTTGGGACTTTCATCTTTTGAACAAGGCTAAATAAGTGACAGCACCAAACTGCCATGTTAAATTCATAATTGAAAGAGCAATAGACACTGAATAATTGTCTTATTATAAGCAATAATACTGCTTTTCAGAACTGCACTGATACTTTCCTATCCTTGTCTTAAAAAATAACTGAGCATCTGACTCTTGGTTTTGGCTCAGGTCATGATCTCATGATTTGTAGGTTTGAGCCCCGCATCGGGCTCTGTGCTGGCAATGCAGAGCCTGCTTGGGATTTTCTTTCTCTTTCTGTGCCCCTCCCCTGCTCATGCTCTCTCTCTCTCTCTCTCTCTCTCTCAAAATAAATAAATAAGTGTAAAAACAAAAAAGTAACTGAGAAGTAAATCCCACATTTTACCTGAATGCTTTAGGCTAGGAATGGTTAGAACTTCTTTCCCCTTTAACTCTGATTAGTTAATTCAGTCAAATGATTGGTTTAAACTATGTTTGAAAATTGAATTGTCTTAAAATAAATGGCTATTAGTATGCACATGAATATCTGATGCAACAATACAAATGTGGTAAACTTTGACATATATGTTTCAAATTAAAAATTTTTTTAAATTAATTTTGGGGAAGGATAATCCTTTTAAATGTTTATTTTTGAGACAGAGAGAGAGAGAGAGAGAGAGAGAGAGAGAGAGAGAGTGTCCTGCAAGGGGGGAGGGGCAGAGAGAGAGGAAGACTGAATCCAAGGCAGGCTTTGTGCTGACAGCAGAGAGCCCAATGTGGGGCTAGAACTCAAAAACTGTGAGATCGTGACCTGATTCAAAGTTGGATGCTCAACCAACTGAACCACTAAGGTGCCCCAAGGATAATCCTTTAATTAATTAACTAATTAATTAATTAGTTTAACATTTATCTATTTTTTAAAGACAGAGAGGGGCAGAGCACGAGTAGGGGAGGGGCAGAGAGAGAGGTAGACACAGAATCTGAAGCAGGCTCCAGGCTCTGAGCCATCAGCACAGAGCCCGATGTGGGGCTCAAACTCACAAACTGTGAGATCATGATCTGGAGTTGAAGTTGGATGTTTAACCGACTGAGCCACCCAGGCGCCCCAGATAATCCTTTTAAAATGAAGGTTCTCAAAAGACATGCATATATATTTTCATTATAAATTTGAACTCAGGTATATTATCATTGAAAGGTATACACATTTAAATATTTAATATGTAGCATAAAATCAGAAAAATCAGGAATATTGTAATTAAATCTCTATTAGCCTTCTTACACTGAAATGCAAAACTTATATAAATTTCTCTGACAGTACAGATTTATGACTTCTGTAAAAAAGCAGTGAGAAGATTTATAATTTCTTGAATTCCCTCTCAAATTTAGGACACTCATTGAAGCAAGATGTTAATTCCATGAGATTACCAAATTAAGAAAACATGTAGCTTTGCCTTTGCCAGACACATTCATAGTATATGAATGAAATCTAAAACGTAATTTAGTATTGATTTTAATGTTTATTTATTTTTGAGAGAGAGAGACACAGAGTGCGAGTGGGGGAGGGGGAGAGAGAGAGAGAGACAGAATCTGAAGCAGGCTCCAGGCTCTGAGCTGTCAGCACAGAGCCCAATGCGGGGCTCGAACCCATCAACTGTGAGATTATGACCTGAGCAGAAGTTGGACACTTAACCAACTGAGCCACTCGGGTGCCCCATGTTGATTTTAATTTGATTTCTAAGCACAACTTTATGGTGTTTTGGGTCTGAAAGTGAAAATAAGCACATACCTGTGTATACTCATGGAAGAATGTATTTTACTAACAGTTGAATGAGAATATCTTGAGTTTTTTACTTTTATATTCTACTTAAAAGTATCAGTATTTTCCCTATTTCGTCAACATAAACATACAAAATGTTATTTTTATGCTGTCAATTTTTCTTAATTGCCAAAATAAATAAAGTCAAGAATATAGTGTGAACTTATACTATCTATATTTTTTATACAACATACTCTAGTAAATTAGTAAATTATATAATGTGCTTTAAAATAGAAAATATCCTATGAGGTCCTTGGGTGGCTCAGTCGGTTAAGTGTCCGACTTTGGCTTGATCATGATCTCAAGGTTTGTCAGTTCAAGCCCCATGTCAGGCTCTGTGCTGAAAGCTCAGAGACTGGAACCTGCTTTGGATTCCGTGTCTCTCTCTCTCCCTGTACCTTCCCTGTTCATGCTTTGTTTCTCTCTTTCTCTCTCTCTCTCTCAAAAATAAATAAACATTAACAAGTTTTTAAAAATTGCAAACTTCAGAACCTTTAAAAAAATAAAATATAAAACATTTTATAATTATTAACGAATAAAGATTGCTCTCAATCATATCTTTCAAATTTTTCACTTGATATAAAGGATGTATTTGATTTTAGGATTTATAAAGCTTCTATTTATTCATTGTTTCCTTTTTTTTTTAATGTTTTATTTATTTTTGAGACAGAGAGAGACAGAGCATGAACGGGGGAGGGTTAGAGAGAGAGGGAGACACAGAATCTGAAACAGGCTCCAGACTCCGAGCTGTCAGCACAGAGCCCGACGTGGGGCTCAAACTCACAAACCGCGAGATCATGACCTGAGCCGAAGTCGGTTGCTCAACCGACTGAGCCACCCAGGCACCCCTATTCATTGTTTTCTAATATACCTGCTGGATAATATGATATGCTATAAACTGGACATGGGCTGAAAGGGGAAACAAAAATTGGACTTTGAAATTAACAAAGCTCCAAGGGAATGGAAAAAGTACAATACCTGAGATTTGATTGGTGCCTTGTCATTTTCAAATTTGTTTCAAATATCCTAAGACTATGGGTACCTTTCTGTGCAAATGGCTAATATAGTTTCTTTGGTAGTGGGCTTTCTTTCTTCTTTGGAGCAATCTCATTAAAACTTTGAGTGATAATGGCTTTTATATTTAATAGTACATCCTGGCAACTATGGACTGTAGACATGTAATACCTAGTGGACTAGGTTTCAGAACTTGGAAGTTAATTGTTGTGAACTTTAATATTGTCTTTCTTTGTGTAACTGGCTCAGTTTGTTCTATTCATTATATAGAATAGGCGGTTATGGAGTATATTATTACACTGGTTACAACAACTACCATATATATGGTGATTACAGCAACCAGCAGAATGGTTATGGGAAAGTATCCAGGCGAGGTGATCATCAAAATAGCTACTCACCATACTAAATTATTCCATTTTCAACTTATCCCCAACAGGTGGTGAAACAGTATTTTCTAATTTGAAGATTCATTTGAAGGTGGTTCCTGCCACCTGCTAATAGCAGTTCAAATTAAATTTTTGTATCAAGTCCCCAAATGGAAGTATGATGTTGAGTCCCTCTGAAGTTTAATTCTGAGTTCTCATTAAAGGAAATTTACTTTCATTGGGGGGCACCTAGGTGGCTCAGTCGGTTAAGCATCCGACTTTGGCTCAGGTCATTATCTTGCTCTCTCTTTCAAAAATAAGTAAACATTAAAACAAATAAAAAATAAATTTACTTTATTTCTTAATTGCTATGCTTCTGAATCAATTTGATTTGTTTTATGTGCCCCCTCCCAGTATTGTAGAGCAAGTCTTGTGTTAAAAGCCCAGTGTGACAAGGTCATGATATAGTAGGGTCTTACTGGTTTTTAAATAAATCTTTTGTATAAAAAATGAGGCTGTAGATATGGTAAATAATTTTGGTCATTTTGACTATTTCTGATTCTCTAACAGATAAAGTAAGAAAAATCTATTGTAACTAATTTTCTTGAATGGCGGGGATATATATTTTTGCAATAGGATTTAAATATTATACTTTCTTGGATAATAAATATATCTAACAGGAATGAAATCCTATGGAGAGCTATTTAATGTCTTATTCTTAGTCATAAGCTTATATAATAGCACAACAGCATCTTTGTTGACAGTTATGTTATTTTTTATTTTTTTTTAATAGGTTTTAGGACAAAAAGGCAATGTAGAGAACAGAATTGTATACAGTCTTAAAAATTCTTCCTTGGTAAAAGAATAAAGAAAAGCATTGTGGTAGGCTAAATAATGACCATTTAAAAATGTTCATGTCTTAATTCCCAGACCCTGTGAATATGTTACTTGACATGGCAAAATGTCATATTGCAGATGTGAGAAGGAGAGATTATCCCAGTATCACAAGGTTTGTTACAGGTGGAAGGAAGGAGGGTTAGAGTAAGGGAGAGGTTATAAGATGCTGTACTGCTGACTTTGAATATGAAAGAAGGAGCCATGAGCTAAGAGATGCAGGTGGCCTCAAAAAAGTAGAAAAGGCAAGGAGATAGATTTCTCCTCTAGAGCCAACAGAAAGAACACAGCCCTGCCAACACCCTGGTTTTGGGACTTTTGATCTCCAGAACTCTAAGAGAATATATTTGTATTGTTTAAGGCACTAAGTCTGTGGTAATTAATTACATTCGCAGTAGGAACTAATGCAAGCTGAAGTTTATGTTTTATGGAATTCTTTCTGTAATGAAGTATTACAATGACCACAAAAATTCAAAGAATGACCTGCCTAGAAAACAAAAGGAAGCCCACAACAAACCCCCCTAAACAATTCTATATTTATTCACAGATATGGTATCTGAAATAGAGTTAACCACAAGAATTAATAAAGAAGTACATTTCGAAACTCCATCTTCTAAAAATAATGATGAAAAATCAAAAACATCACTGGATACTGAAGGACCTACTCAGCAGGAAATAGACAGATCTGTGGAAAATACCCTGCCAAACAATCAAATGTTTTCAACTGATTACTCTCTGTCTTCTCAAAATTATATTGCTCAAAAAGGTAAGAAACAAGTTATTTGTTCTCTAATGCAGCAATTAAGGAAGAAATTAGATGCAAAAGTTATATCACATCAAGTGTTAACATATTTTTATTTATAAATTGACAGAAGATGCTTCTGAGTATCAGATTCTGAAATACTTATTTCAAATTGACATTTATGATTTCATGAATACTGCATTTTCATCAATTATAATTCTTACAGAAAGGGTAAGTTGACCTTTTAAATCTTTTCCAATAATTTTACCTATTTTCTAAATATAGGAGTAACTGAAAATGATGTTTAAGTGAATCCTCTTATGCAAATGTTACATAATGTTGGTCTTTCTATAAAATCTTACATGTAGGATTTCTCCTTACATGAATGTTTTGTTGCATGGATATTGTTAAGGATTTTTTTAACCTTTCCTTAAGTTTTGTTGATCATGAGCATTGTTTTTTTTTTCTTTCTATTTTATTCCCTTTTTTTTCAAATCAGGAGAATTATACTGAATGATATAGCTTGGAAATAATAGGAGCTAAAATGAATCTTAAGCAAATTGTTAATATCTGAATGATAGCTGGGATCTCAAAATGGTACATTATAAGACTCTTACAAAAGCAACAAATATCTTAAAATTTAACCAAGCCATAACAAAAATTCCAAAATCTTCCACTTAAAAAAAATGTTTATTTACTTACTTTTGAAAGTGGGGGTGGCAGAGGGAGGGGCAGAGAGAGAGGGAGAGAGAGAGAATCCCAACAGGCTCCATGCTGCCAGCACGGAGCCCAATGCGGGGCTCAATCTCATAAACTGTGAGATCATGACTCGAGCTGAAATCAAGAGTTGGACGCTCAACTGAATGAGCCACCCAGGCACCCCTTTATTGTAAATCCTATTAAATCCTATCTCATTTATTGTAAATGAGATATTCCACAGGGCTTAGCGATAGTACTTGGCACATAGAAGGCCTTTTACAAATGTTATTTCCTTTT
This sequence comes from Lynx canadensis, assembly GCF_007474595.2. Classification (NCBI taxonomy): domain Eukaryota; kingdom Metazoa; phylum Chordata; class Mammalia; order Carnivora; family Felidae; genus Lynx; species Lynx canadensis. Next base: position 88,028,905 of record NC_044308.2, read on the forward strand.
CTCATCTACTCTAACATATAAATAATTGAAGAAGCACTTTTATCTTCTTACATTTTAAGATGTAATTGAACAGTAGTTGCCTTAAGGAGCTTACTCTAGTTGGAGGACATAGGTAAAAAAAGCAATAATTATAATACAGTTCTGTAATAGACAAAGGAGGCTACTGATACATTAATCACCCTACGGATGCTCTAGTAGACTGACCAGAAGTGGTAGCTGGATATGGTGGGGGAAGAGAAGCCTGGGAAAGTGTCTCAGAGATCATACTTGAGCTTACCTTGAAGGAAGAGGAGGAGTTAGCCACACAAAGAAAAGATGGGCATTCTAGGTTGAGGAGAGAGCATTTTTAAAAGTAAGTGGAGGGGCGCCTGGGTGGTGCAGTCGGTTAAGCGTCCGACTTCAGCCAGGTCACGATCTCGCGGTCCGTGAGTTCGAGCCCCGCGTCAGGCTCTGGGCTGATGGCTCAGAGCCTGGAGCCTGTTTCCGATTCTGTGTCTCCCTCTCTCTCTGCCCCTCCCCCGTTCATGCTCTGTCTCTCTCTGTCCCAAAAATAAATAAACGTTGAAAAAAAAAAAATTAAAAAAAAAAAAATAAAAGTAAGTGGAATAGATCATGCATTTTTGGAGAATTATAACCAATTTAGTCTAATTAAAAATAGGATGATAATGAAGATTATATAGGGATTAAATCAAGAATAGCTTCAAATATTATAATAGGAATTTGAACTCTATCTTGTAGATAATGGGGCACTATTGAAGTTTTAAGCAGTGAGTAAAATGAAAAAGTTGCATTTATAAAGTCTATCTGTCGATATTATCAAATATCAAATAAGGATTAAACAGGTAAAGACCAAAGGCAGGCCTGGTCAAGAATTTATTGCATTGTAAAATCCTTAAAAAAAAAAACAAAAGGTGGGGTAGTGCCTGGCTGGCTCAGTCAGTAGAGCATGCGCCTCTTGATCTTGGGGTTGTGAGTTCAAGCCCCACATTGGGTATAGAGATTACTTAAAAATAAAATCTTAGGGGTGCCTGGATGGCTCAGTTGGTTGGGTGCCTGGCTCTTGATTTCGGCTCAGTTCATGATCACAGGGTCGTGAGTTTGAGCCCCATATCAGGCACTCAGCCCCACATCTACACTAAGAGTGCAGAGCCTGCTTGGGATTCTCTCTCTCTCCCTTTTTCTCTGCCCCTCCCCTGCTTGTGCTTGCTTTCTCTCTCAAAATAAATAAATAAACTTAAAAAAATAATAAAATAAAATGTTAAAAGGAAGACTTATTGTATTAGTTTAGGAAATAAATGGTGAAGGTCTAAAACAGGGTATATAAACTCAAATGAAATGAGTGAAGCATAGGTAAAGATGAGAACTGTAACTAACTAGAGTGTGTATGCTTTCTCCAAAGTATATAGCTGCTATTTACCTTTAGCCTGGTTTTACCAGATTTTCTGATATTTCAAGAAAAGTGGAGATGTGGATATTTTGTGTGAAATCTCTTGATTTTTAATGCTAGCAAATATTCACATTAAAAAGAAATACTAGGGGCCACCTGGGTGGCTCAGGTGGTTAAGCATTTCACTCTTTTTTTTTTTTTTAATGTTTATTTATTTTGGGGACAGAGAGAGACAGAGCATGAATGGGGGAGGGGCAGAGAGAGAGGGAGACACAGAATCGGAAGCAGGCTCCAGGCTCTGAGCCATCAGCCCAGAGCCTGACGCGGGGCTCGAACTCACGGACCGCGAGATCGCGAGATCGTGACCCGAGCTGAAGTCGGACGCTTAACCGACTGAGCCACCCAGGCGCCCCAAGCATTTCACTCTTTTGATTTCAGGTCAGGTCATTATCTCACTGTGTGAGATTGAGCCCTGAGTCAGCACAGAGCCCACTTGGGATTCTCTCCCTCTCTCTCTGCCCCTCCCCTCTGTTCTTTCTCTCAAAAATAGGTAAATACACTTTAAAACAAACAAACAAAAAGAAGTACCATATTGGTCAGATAAAACGTTCTTTGGATCGAGTTTGGCCCACTAGCCACGTTTTTAAACTTTTGATCTAATATCTGATGGTGGTTGTTAAAATAATTGAAAGGACAAACTAGATAGATCTTTTGTAGACAGAATTCATTGGATTTAATGATTGATTGAATGTAGCATGGGAGGAAAATGGAAAAGTGAGGATAACTTACCAGGTTTCTAGCTTGGGTGACCAGGTAGATGGTGGTGACTGTGGTAAGAATCTTAGTGAAAACTGGGCTTAATAACATATACCATTTTGTTTTCAGAGGCTTCCTCTTCACTTTATTTCTTTGCTAAGTTCCAGAGAGTTGACCTTACCTGGTAAATAAGGCCAGAATAGTGATTAATTTACTCTGTATGATTTGGTCTTAAAGATGTTGATTAAAAACTTTACTTAGAAATCTGCTCCATCAAAAGAGAAAAGAAAAACTAATAGTAATGATTATAAAAAGTCATAATAGGGGTGCCTGGGTGGGTCAGTCGGTTAAGCATCTGACTTCTGCTCAGATCATGATCTCGTGGTTTGTTTGTGAGTTCGAGCCCTGTGTCGGGTCTGTGCTGACAGTTCAGAGCCTGGAGCCTGCTTTGTCTCCCTTTCTCTATGCCCATTGCCCGCTCACACTCTGTCTGTCTCTCTCAAAAATAAATAATAAACATTAAAAAAAATAAAAAGATATAATAAAACTTTCAACTCCCCATGGAATTAGTTCTGCTTATTTGTATGTCCTCTTGACACATCCCTCCCATGTCAACCCTTCCCTCTCAAATTATACTAGTGAAATTACTAAATTAAAAAATAACAATAATTTATTAATCAGTATGCTATATTCACTGCTCCTAAGTGCTATTTAGTAAAGGCTATGCTAAGTATGTTTATTTTTGTGGACTCAGTAGATATAGTTAAACACATTTTACTTTAACTTTTTTGGTTGACATTTTTTAGACATGAAATATTTTATTTAGGTTTGTGTTAATTATCTTGTGACCTTGGGGTGCCTGGGTGGCTCAGTCAGTTAAGCGTCCGACTTTGGCTCAGGTCACGATCTCAAGGTCTGGGAGTTCGAGCCCTATGTCGGGCTCTGTGCTGATAGCTCAGAGCCTGGAGCTTGCTTTGGATTCTGTGTGTGTCTCTCTCTCTCTGCCCCTCCCCCACTCACACTCTGTCTCTCTCTCTCTCTTCCTCAAAAATAAAGAAACATTAAAAAAACATTAAAAAAAAAATTATCTCGTGACCTTGGAAAGTCACTTATTCTGTAGGGCAGTCTCAAGTTTAAAACTCTAGCATCAGAAGCTGAGACCAGATGACAGACTGCTGGTTAAAGCTGACTTGTGCATTGTTTAAAAAATTATGAACCAGTTGCCAACATTTAAAAGGTGAGTTAATACAAAAATCTGAATTTCTGGGTTCTCTTGAAAAAGTAGAAGACTGTAATATATAGTCTTTCATTTTCACATGGCCAAAAAAACTCAAGGGGAATAGTGCTTGCATTGAATACACAGGAATTCTTCATTTCCCTGCATTTATTTCACCTGTTCGGCCTTTATAGGGCTTTAAGTTCATAATATTTGGACCAAATGTCCTGAAGACTTCCTGCCAGGTCTAGAATTCTAACAATCTTCGTGCATCTACTAAACTCCCATAACATAGTTTTGAAAAGCTGCAAGTAAATGGAAAATCTGAGCAATTTTCCAGTTAAATTTAGGTGAAAGGGTTTCCTTTTCTTTTATCTAGATGTTTCAGGTAATTGTTTCTATTTGTTAGTAATTTCGGTTAGATTTTGTACACAACATAACTTTCTTTGAATTGTTTGTAATAGGAATTAATACTTTTTATCTAGGTTATTTCATAATTGAGGAGACTCTTTGAATTCTAACATTTATCTATTCGTAACTAGAATGTTTCATTTATATGTGGAGTAAACAATGGAAATTACCTAGCTCTTGTTCAACAGGTAACTCCTGATTCAATATGCTCTGAGAACAACTCTTAAATCGCTAGTACACAGAATGAAAGCGTGGCTCAGCATGTTTGGTTTTCTTCCAAGGGACTAGATCCTATAGCCTGCGACATCGTTTAATTATGTTTAATTAAACGGGCGTAACTAGTACTTACAGCTTTGCAATAGGGCCCGCATAAGGGAAATCAATTTCTAGGTTGAGGACAAAGTTTACTGGTTAGCATGTTTCTAATGTTACTGTGACTAACATAGGAGCATTTGTTCTCCATTTCTTTCAAAGCAGGCCTAGATAAGACAGCAAAATCCCATGTCTTCTTGAGAACAATCTTTGAATGTCTTTTATATAGTTAAAACTATGTATTCTATATGAATAGACTATAAATAAAACATTCAATTTAATTTTTATCAGTTATCAAATTCAGGATATCTTTTTTAAATTGTAGATTTTTAAGAGGATACTAATGCACATGATATTTAAGGAAAAAAAAATTTAATAAGGAGTGATGTCCATGAAATTGGATTATAGGTTGGTAGTCACAACTCCACCTACAGTACCCCTTTACCACACAAGTGTCAAAACAGGATCAGTCAGTGTTAAACAGAAGAGTGCAGGATGTATTAGAATCTGAAATCTTTCTCAAGGATATGGGGAACTTAGTAGAACTTTATTTATATGTTAAGATATTTTAACATGAACTTTTTAAAAAATGGAATTGAAAGATCTAGAGGAAGAGGTAAGTTTCTATATGACTATTAAGTGTACAAAAGAGAAATTAGGTTTGAATTTGGCACCGAATTTAAGTTTTACTGTGTTTTTGCTACAGGGGAATCTTTTAGAGTTTTCAAAAACTTCGTTTATTCTTTCGTCCCTAATCTATGTTCCTAATATTTGGAATGGTAATTATTGAAAAATTGGAAAAGGGCACAGACTGCTTTAGGGGTGGGCAAAAGAGTTAAAAAAATGTTTTAGGTTATAAATAAGTCCTGAAAGCTGAAAATGATTTTAGAGTTTCCTGAAAATGTTCAGACATTAAAGAATTTTTATCAAGTAATACAATGCTCTAAATGCATTGTTCTAAGATTCTCTGAAATTTTAAGTGTAAAATTCTGGTTATGCTTCTGTTTTGACTTTAATAAGCTATTAACGTAATTTAATTTCAATACACACTGACCAGCATATATGAAGGTTGTGTAATATCTTAAAAATGGAGAATTATTAAGCAATTCCTGTTTCTGATACCGATTGTTCCTGAAACTCCTTAGGCTGATGTGGCAAAAGAGAGCACTTTGAGTTCCAAAAAACTAGGCCCCATTTGGGCCCTCAAATCATTTGCTGTGAACTTGGCCATTTTTTTTTTTTTTTTTTAAATTCTTTCTGGCACAATTGTTGCTGCCAGCTTACATTAGGGAAATTTCCTAAGGATTCAAGATTTTGTTCAACTATTGAGTTTTCTCGGGTGACCTGTTTTGGAAGAAGCATCTGCTCCTTTTTGTCGCTTCCCTGAGGACTTGTAGAAAGCCGAGCTTGTCGAGGATTATCATTGCTGGCAAGGAAGACCCAGGGGTTATCCTTTACACCTATGTCAGCTAAAAGTCTCCCACGAACAAATCCAGCCCTCCGTACTTTATTCAACATACCTAAAAATAGGGTCCTAAATTTAGAAGGCAAGGTGCTACTTTCAGCTGCTACTTTTTGCTCCCCTTCTCAGAGGAGAACAGCAGTCGTCCAGCCAAGGTCCACAGGGGTCTGCTTTGGCATTTGGGCAACGAGGAGCTCATAGAGTTTAAGACAGTTCTGTCTAGCAAGTGCCCAGGTAACTTAGGTAGACATGCGTAAACCACTCGAACCTCCTCTGGGCAGTGGAGACCCGATCGAAGTTCTCTAGCGTGGGAGAGGTTAAACTCTGTCTGAACCACGGCTGACCCGAGACGCCTTCCTGTCCAAAGTCCAAAGTCCGGACGCGGTTGACAGTATGCACAGGCACGGGCCCTGCAGGCCATTTTCTGACTGGAAAGAAGGCGGCTGCCAGTTTCCTTGGGCCCGCAGCGTTCCCCGGGGTACGATGCCGTCAGGGCTTCAGTGGGGGTGACTCTTGATGTTCTGCGAGAGGAAAGTGCTGGGAGCTGGTGTTTGGCCTGGCGTCTGCCCTTGGGTCGAGGGGCCGCGCCGCGCTCACCCCGTGAGGCTTGACGCCTAGGGATCTCCAAGAGAAGCCTCGCCGCTACTGCGGCCAGATTTTGGGGGCGGGGAGGGGGGAGAGTCCTGAGCCGTAACCCCACTCTTCTGGGCTAGTGGCCCACACTACAGCGCAGAGCCTGAGGCCAAATTCCACTGTCTCTGCCTCGAGACCCTCCACTTCCAAGGGTGGTCGGCTTGGCCAGGTAGAGCGCCGGCCCCTTTAAGAACGAAAGGCAAGGACACGTCTACGGACCTCGCGCGAAGATGGAGGGGAAACTTACCGCATCCTGGCGTCCCCGCCTCCCAGCCTACCCGCCTCGGCCTGGCCGAAACCAAATCGAGGGGTGGACGGTGAGGAGAGGGCTAGTTGCAGGCTCCTGAGGGATGGGTATGGACCTCCGGATGTTCAGAACATAGAGTGTAACTAGAGGCGAGGCTTCCCGGTTGGAGAGCGTTGCACACTTGAGGCCTGTCGGTTTCTTTCTCTCCAGCAACCCCCCGCAGCCGGCTCAGCAGTGGTCTGCTCCTGTTGCCCGGTGCAGGTTTGGGTTCCGGACTGAAAGCTGTGTGTTCTCTGCTGCTTGTTGTGGCTCCGCCAGGCCCGGGCTGCGGCCGCTATAGCTGAGGCAACCTTGGCACCATGGAGGGGCCCGGGTCTGCCCGTCAGTCGTACTTGGGTCTGGTACTGGAAAAGCTACGCAGGGTGAGTCCAGGCGCGATCAGTGTTACTTGGCCCAGGGGTCGCAGGAGCCTCCTGGGGAAGGAAGCCGCCGACTTTGGCTTTGAGGTCTGAGCGGCCGTGGCTAGAGGTCCTGAAGCCAGTCCTCACCTGCTGTCGGGCTCGGGCCTGTGTCCGAGGCTGGTTCATAGGCGGCTTAGGTGGTTTTTTAGGTGATGGAAGGGGACCAGGAGATCAGGAAGGTGAAAAGAGCATTTGCCTAGCGGGATTTTGCAAAGGTGTGTTAAATGTTTTCGGGTTCCTAAAACGATTTCCCTTTCCGTCATGTTATTTATTTTGAACACGGGTCAGTGACACGTGGTTCTCCCTCTGTGAGAAACTTAAGGACTGATCCTCTGAAATGAATTCCCTTTAGTGCTGAAACTTCTAGTTGTCTTGAAAGGACACCTAAGCCTGGATGGGGAGTTGGGATTATAATTCTGCGTTTTCTTTTACTAAAGAATGCTCTTTTGAGATACTTTACCTTGAGATTGTTCTTCGTTTCTTTCTGTGTGTGTGTGTGTGTGTTTAGTATAAAACGTCGTGTTAATGTAAAATCTGGAGATATTGAACTCCCAGTGTTCAAAATTTCTATATATTTTTAAGATCAGTTTATAATCAGGTTGCATAGATTTTTCTCAAGTGTTTATCGGTGTCTTTGGTGACATATTTTGGGGCACTTCTATCCCTATGTTTTAGACTATTTGCATTAAAAAGTCTTTTAAAATATTGGGGCAGTTGCGATTATTGGTTTCTTGTTATCTGTATTAAAAATACTGTTATGGTATTCAGTCATTCAATTATAGCGTGTATAGTGATTTTGTGTGTGTGTGTGTGTGCGTGTGTGTGTGTGTGTGTGTGTGTGTGTGTATGACAGTTCTGTGGAGAATCTAAATGGACTGAGTTTGGACCTCTGGTATCATGCTGTCTGTTAAAGGAGAGAAGACAAAAACAAAAAACAGTACAAAGTAGAAACCGATGAAGTGCTTATCAAAGCATACACAGAAAGTGCTAAGGAAATTGAAGGGTGGGAGAGATTGTATTTTCCTGAGTGTTTAGGAAAGACTTTCCAGGCTAACCGAGTAGCTTAAGCAGAGGAGGCATGAAACAACATCGTCTGTGCAGGGAACTCAGTTTTACTAGAGTACAAACTAGGCTCGGAATGATGTGCAATAATGGTTGCTGGAGACATAAGTAGGTTCCAGTTGATGTAGGTGCTGGAGAGCATTTGAAGAATTTCAGTGGTTAGACTTTCAGTTTAAATAGAGCTTCCTACTAGTAGTGTATAGATGAAATGTAAGGAAAACAAAACTAGAAACAGGGTGTAGGGAAGAGATGACAGAGTTGTCAAGTAGTGATAAAGAAGAGGATATTGAATGGGGAAAATATTTAGTAGCTAAGAGCCAAAATGGGTAGGATTTTGTCCGTTGGATGTGAAGAATGAGAGAGAGAAGGCATCTACAATGACTCCCAGGTTTCTGGCTATGGCAGCTTCTTCATTCACAGAAAGAGGGTTTATTGGAAGAGAAGTATATTGTGGCATGAGTGATGATTTCTGATTGTACATATTTCCTTTTCTTCACTGAAAACAATAATCAAAACTTAGTTTTTATAGGACTGTGAATGGAGAGACACATGAGGAATTGCAGAATTCTTGCAGAATTTTTTCTCCTGTGAATGTATTTTTACGTGGATGATTTCTTTGCTAAAAACTGCTATGCTCACCACATGGGCCTGGGGGCTAGGATGGCACAACATCGTTCTGCTTTTTAATTTTTTTTTTTTTTTTAGTTAAAAAAATATTTTTTTGTTCAGCTATAGTTCACATAAGATTCAGTCTTTTATAGTGTCCAGTGATTTTTTTTATCTTTAAAAAATTTTTTTTCAATGTTTATTTATTTTTGAGAGAGAGAGAGAAAGACAGACAGCATGAGTGGGGGGGGGGTGCAGAGAGAGGGAGACACAGAATCCGAAGCAGGCTCCAGGCTCTGAGCTGTCAGCACAGAGCCCGACGTGGGGCTCGAACTCATGAACTGTGAGATCATGACCTGAGCTGAAGGCAGACGCTCAACCTACTGAGCCACCCAGGTGCCCCTATAGTGTCCAGTGATTTTTTTTTTTTTGTATATTCACTATGTTGTGCAGCCATCACCACAATTCCAGAATATTTCCATCACCCCCAAAAGAAACCCTGTACTTATTAGCAGTCATTCTCAATTCTCCCCTCTCTCCATCCCTTGACAACTACTAATCTACTTTTTGTCTCTATGAATTGGTCAATTCTGGACATTCCATGTAAATGGAATCCTGTAATGTGTGGCCTTTATGACTTCTTTTACTTAGCATACTTTTAAGATTCATCCATATTGTAGCTAGTAATAGTACTTCATTCCTTTTTATGGCCGAAAAATATTCCATTGTATGGATATGCCACATTTTGAATATCCATATAGTTAATGGACATTTGGGTTGTTTTCACTTTTTTGGCTATTATGAGTAATACTGCTGTGGGCATTTGTGTATAAGTTTTTTTGTGAATGTCTTCAGTTCTCGTGGGTATATACTTAGGAGTGGAATTACTGGGTCATATTTACCATATGTTTAAGTTTTTGTTTTCCACAGACACTGCACTACTTTATATCTCCACCAGCAATGTTTTAATTTTTCTACATGCTCTCCAATAATTTTTTTTTGTTTGTTTTTAGCCACCTTAGTGAGTGTAAAGTGATATCTCATTGTGGTTTGGATTTCCATTCCTCTAATTTTAATGATGTTGAGCATTTGTACATATGCTTATTCACCATTTGTGTATCGTCCTTGGAGAAATATCTATTCCTTTCTTTTACCGATTTAAAAAAAGTTGGGTTATTTGCCTTTTTGTTGTTGGAGTCATAGGAGTTTTTTTAATATATTCAGGATACAGGATCCTTATCACATACATGATTTGCAGATAGTTTCTCCCAGTCTGTGGATTGTCTTTTCACTTTAAAAAAATTATTATTTTTAATTTTTATTTATTTATTTAATTTATTTTATTATTATTATTATTTTAATGTTTATTTATTTTTGAAGGAGAGGGAGAGAGACAGAGTGAGCGGGGGAAGGGCAGAGAGAGAGAGAGAGAGAGAGAGAGACAGAATCGGAAGCAGGCTCCAGGTTCTGAGCTGGTAGCACAGAGCCTGACAGGGCTTGAACTCACGAACCACAAGATCGTGACCTGAGCCGAAGTTGGACGTCCAACCAACTGAGCCACCCAGGTGCCCCATCTTTTCACTGTTTTGATGGTGACCTTTGAAGCGTGAAGATTTGGGGTCCCTGGGTGGCTCAGTTTGTTAACTGTCCAGCTCTTGATTTCAGCTCAGGTCATGATCTCACAGTTTGTGAGTTTGAGCGCCACTTGGGACTATCTTTCTCTCCTTCTCTCTCTGCCCCTCCACTGCTTGTGCACTCTCTCTCAAAATAAATAAATACAGTAAAAAAGTTTTGAAGCACAAAGGTTTTACATTTTGATGAAGACTAATTTATTTTTTCTTTGGTCGTTTGTGCTTTTGGTGTCATATCTAAGAAACCATTGCTTAAAATGAGGTTAGAGGGATCCTGGGTGGCTCAGTTGGTTGGGCCTCTGACTCTTGATTTCAGCTCATGATTTCATCTTATGGTTGGTGGGTTTGAGCCCTGCATCAGGCTTTGCACTCACAGCATAGAGCCTGCTTGGGATTCTATCTCTTTCCCTCTTTCTCTCTGTCTTCCTCCCCCCCACCCCAATTCTTTCTCTCAAAATAAATAAATAAACTTCCAAAAAAAAAAAGGTCACAAAGATTTACAACTATGATTCCTTTTAAGAGTTTTAGCTCTAACGTTAGGGTCTGTGACCCATTTCGAATTATGGTATGAGATCCACTTGTACTAGTAACATTTGTTGAAAAGCCTGTTCTTTCTTTACTGATTTATTTTGATACTGCTGTTGAAAATCAGTTGACCATAAATTTATTTCTGGATACTCATTTCTGTTCCATTGTTTATGTGTCTATCCTTAGGCCGTTGCTAAACTGTCTTGATTATGATAGCTTTATGGCAAGTTTTGTGATAGGGGAGTGTGAGTACTCCAACATTGTTTTCTTTTCTTTTTTTTTTCTTGTTTGTCTGTCTGTGTATGGTTATATAGCTATAGAGAAGGAACTGCTATATACCTTGCATTTCTCTATAAATTTTAGGATCAGTCTGTCCTTTTTTTGCAAAAGAGGCAATTGGACTATTGATAGGGATTGCATTGATTTTGTAGATCAGTTTGGGGAGTATTGCCATCAGGACAGTATTAAGTCTTCTAATTTGAAACATAGAATGTCTTTCTATTTGTTTAGAACTTAAATTTCTTTCAACAGTGTTTGGTAGTTTTCAAAGTATAAAGTTTGCTTTATTCCTAAGTCTCTTACTCTTTTTGATGCTATTGTAAATAGTAATTTTTTAAATTTCATTTTCAGATTGTTTATTGCTATTGTATAGAAAATAGGACAGATTTTTCTGTATTGATTTTTGTATCCTACAATGTTGCTGACCTTGTTTATTAGCACTAATAGTTTCTTTTTTTTTAAACTTTTTTTTTTCAACGTTTATTTATTTTTTGGGGGACAGAGAGAGACAGAGCATGAACGGGGGAGGGGCAGAGAGAGAGGGAGACACAGAATCGGAAACAGGCTCCAGGCTCTGAGCCATCAGCCCAGAGCCTGACGCGGGGCTCGAACTCACGGACCGCGAGATCGTGACCTGGCTGAAGTCGGACGCTTAACCGACTGCGCCACCCAGGCGCCCCTAGCACTAATAGTTTCTTATTAAGACTTCTTATTTTAGAATTTTAAGATTATTTAGGATTTTCTGTATGTAAAATTATGTGATCTTCAAATGGGGGTAGTTTTAGTTTTTCCTTTACAATATAGGTGTCTTTGATTTTTTTTTTTCTTGCTTAATTGCCTTGGCCAGAACCTCCAGTACAATATTGAGTGAATATGGAGAGAGTGAATATCCTTTTCTTGGTCTTGATTTTATTTTAATATTTATTTATTCATATAATCTCTATACCAAACGTGGGGCTCAGACTTATATGACTTTGAGATCAAGAGTCACATGCTCTTCTGACTGAGCCAGCTAGGTGTCCCCCTTGTTCCAGCTTTGAGGTAAAAGCTTTCAATTTTTCATCATTAAGTAAGATGTTAGCTGTTGGTTTTTCATAGATGTCCCTTATTAGGTTGAGAAAATTCCCTTCAGTCCTAATTTGTTGAATGTTTTGATCATAAAGGATGTTGGATTTTGTTAAATGTCCTTTCTGTGTCTATTGAGATGATTGTGTGATTTTTTTTCCCTACTAATATGGTATATAATATTGATTTATTTTTATTTGTTGAACCAACCTTGTACTCTGGTATAAATGGCACTTGGTATATAATTCATTCTATATGCTGCTAGATTTGGTTTGCTATTATTTGGTTGAGAACTTTGGCATTTACATCATATATTGATGTGTGTTTTTCTTTTCCTGTGATATATTTGTTTGGCTGTCATACTAGGGTAATACTGGCCTCATGGAATGAATTAGGAAAAGTTCTCTCCTCTTTTGTTTCTTGGAAGAGTCTGAGAATGATTGGAATTAATTCTTTTGTAAACTTTTGGTAGAATTCACTAGTGAATCCATCTGGTCCTGGGCTTTTCTTTGATGGAAATTTTTAAAAAATACTAACACATTTCTGGTGAACTAGTAACGGGGGTAAATGTAGGGAGAGACAGAAATTAAAGGTTTGTTTTTTGTTTTTTGTTTTTTTTTAGAAGAGGTATAATCAGGTTTATTTAATACAGATTAATGAATAACAGACAGTAGTTTGGAAGGGGTACTTAATATGGATCAGAGTTATAAAACAGATCTGGGAAATGAGAATAGACATTAAAGGGTGTTGTTCTAGGTAGAAAGATCTTAGAAAGTAAAGATTTTTCATATGGGTTTTGGGTTGAACTCTGGAAAGAAACAGACCTGATTAGACTGCAGGTTTTTTCTTAAAAGGACATTTTTCTTTTTCTCCGTACTATTCTCCTTTCTGTGTTTGAGTAATGTTTGGGGCCTGGTAACAAAGAAAAGAATAACCCCATTGGGTGAGGATGAATAATGAGCTGACCCAGAGAAAGATGAAATATAGAAGGAATTGTAAAAGCCTTAAGCTGTTTTGTGCTGAAGACCTGAGAGGGAGAGAAGTAGTATAGAAAGGCCATGGTTACAAGATCATGGTCTTTGAAAGAGGATTGATGGAAATGGTTAACCTTTCCTGAGTACCTGTCATGCATGTTCAAACAGCATTAATCCCATGATAGATAAGAGAATGGAGCCACAGAAATAGGGTAGATAGAGGCATTCAGATTCAAAACCCAAAACTTCATCATTGGTTTTCAAACTTTTTTTTTTTCTCTAAGCTGCAGATCTATTCCCCCCCCCCCCCATGGGGAAATCTTAAATGGAACCCAGTATATTCTATACATAAAACCTAAACTGGTTGATAGCAGGATAAGAACACCTGAGCTCAGATTCTTTCTTTGGCCATCTCTCCTCCTCTTATTCTCGGAAATCTGAGGCATCTCTGTAGAACTCCAGTTTTGAAATCATTGCGTTTCACCATACTGCTATTTTTCATCACTTGATGATTGAAAATTGCCAGAAAAATACACGTGATACCTTCTGTTTGGTAGTCTGGCAGCTTATTTCATGAAATGGATGTTAAGAGTGTTTACACATAAACCTGTACTTATGTTTGTGTCTTAGTTTATGTGGGGTCCTATAATAAAATACCACAGACTGGGTGGCTGTTAAACAAGTAACATTGTTCTCAGTTCTGGAGGCTGAGAAGGCCAAGATTAAGGCGGAGCAGATCCTGGGTCTGGTGAGGATATGCTTCCTGATTCATTCTTCTTATAACCTCACATGGTGGAAAGGTCAAGGGAACTCTCTGTGGTCTCTTTTATAAGGGCACTAATCCCATTCATGAGGGTTCCACTCTCATGATCTAATCACCACCCCTAAAGCCCCACTTCCAAATAACCATCACACTGGGGATTTGGTTGCGACATAGGAATTTTGTGGGGCCACAAACATTCCACGTATAGCAAGCAGTTTGTAATCGACACTTTTTATCAAACGTGCATTTTTGAGAAGTTAATTTTCTTTGTCTTGAAGGTTGTGGCAGTGTTGCCTGAAGATATGAGACCAGGTCCTAATCCCTATGGTTTCCCATGGGAAATGGTAATATGTGCAGGTGTTGTTGGAGTTTTTGCTGTTCTCTTGTTTTTGTGGAGAAGTTTTCGATCGGTAAGTAACCAATACTAAGAGAATATTCATCTGTCTTCAGGTTGAAAAATTAACATAAGAAATATATCTTTTGGGGCTCTTGGGTGGGTCCGTTGGTTAATTGTCCAACTTGGCACAGGTCATTATTTCGCAGTTTGTGAGTTCAAGCCCTGTGTTGGGCTCTGTGCCAACAGCTCGGAGCCTGGAACCTGCTTTGGATTCTGTGTCTCTCTCTCTCTCTCTCTCTCTCTCTCTCTCTCTCTGCCCCTCCTCCACTCATGTTCTGTCTCTCCTTCAAAAAGAAATAAACATTTAAAAAAAAGTTAAAAAAAAGAAATCTATCTTTTATTTTAAGCAAACGTATTAGCCTGTTATGTGTATTCCTCGTGTTAATGTGTGGCTACTAGAAATTGAATATGGATTTAGAAGAATTTTTCTAAGTGTAAAAATGTTAAAGACTTTATTTGTAGAAGTATTCTACACTAATACCCTACCTGTATTTCTTATTTATTTATTTATTTATTTATTTATTTATTTATTTATTTATTTATTTTAATCTGTGTTTATTGTTAACAATATACTAAGAATCTGTGAATTTACCACTCAACTTGAAACCAAAACATGGACTATCACTTACATTAGGTGATCTTCCCTCATTTCATCCCCTTTTCTCCTTGTGCTAGAGGTAACCTTGCTCTGGATCCTGTGTTTATTATTCCCATGCCTTAAATTTTTTTTCTTTTTTTTTTGGTGGTCATATCTACATATATTTCTCAAGTATAATATATAATCTTATTTGGTATAATGCCATAAGACATATCTTGTAACTTTTTTAGTTCATCCTCTGTTGCTAAGATTTATCCACATATTTGGATAGGGCTATGGTTTTTTCCGTATTGAGTGCTTTAGAATATTACATTGTAAGCATATGCTACAGTTTATATGTAGATTTTATGGTTTTGGACATCTGGGTTATTTCCATGTTTTTTTCTGTTACAAATAGTGCTGCTGTGTATATTCTTATACATGTCTCCTGTAGTATATTTGTAAGTTTTTCTTGGGAGTAAACTTAATGTGAGATTACTGGGTTATAGGGTATGTGGAGGTTTTACTTTGAAAAGATAATGACAAATTCTTTTCCGAATTGTCTATACCAGTTTACACTCACACAAGCAATATATAGGAGCTCCTAGAGATCCACTTGTTCTCTTTCTTCTCCAACATTTGTTATTGTTGACATTCTTTATTATTGCCATTTTGAGTGGGTATAAAATGGAGTCTTATCATAGTCTTGATTTTAATTTCTTGATCACCAAGTAGATTGAAATCTCTTAATAAATTCATTGGCCATTTGTATTTGTTCTTTTTGGAAATAATTATTTAGGTCTTTTGCCATTTTTCTATGAGTAGTTTAGATATTCTTGATGGTGTCTTTAGTTTGATTGATTGATTATGAATATGCCACATTTTATTTAACATTCTGTTGTTGATGAATATTTGGGTTGTTTCCAGTTTGGGGCTAGTATGGAAAGTGTTGCTATGTACATTTTTATGGGCTGTTTGGGAAACATATGTATACATCTCTCTTGTTTATATAACTAGGAGAGAGATAGCTGCATCATAGTATATGTAGATGTACTCAGTTTTAGTAGATGCACCAAATTTATTTTTCAAAGTTGTCTTCATACTAGTTGACACTTTTACCAGAAATTAATGAGTGTTCTAGTTGTTTTCACATACTTACTAACACTTGATACTGACTGACTTTTAAATTTGAGCCATGTTTGAAGGTATGCATTTATTTTCTTATTGTGGTTGTAATTTGTATTTCTTGGATTACCACTGTGGTTGAGCATCTTTTCATGTGTTAAAAGGCCATTTGTTTAGTTTGTACACTGCCTCCTCAAGTCTTTTGTCCATTTTCTATTTCCTTTTTCTTTTTTCTGTTTTAAATGTTTATTTATTTATTTTGGGGGTACAGAGACAGAGGAAGAGAGAATCCCAAGCAGGCTCTGTGCTGTCATGACCTGATCCAAAATCAAGAGTTGGATGCCTAACCAACTGAGCACACCTGTTTTTTTTTTCCTTTTTAAAATATTTTTCATAATTTCTTTGTTTTTGTCTAAGTATACTTGACATGTAACATTTTCTCAATCTAAGGTGTACACATGTTAATTAATGTTATAAATGTTGATACATTTATATATTATAATTTCCATTTTAGTGATAATTAGCACCTCTGTTACATTATGTGTTAATTTTTTTCTAGTGGTTGGAATAATTAAGTTCTAGTCTTTTAGCAGATTTGATGATTATAATACAGTGTTGTTTATAGTTACTATACTGTGCATTAGATCTCTGGGCTTATTTGCTACTAGTTGTGAGTTTGTACCTTTTAAGCTATCCTTGTTGCCAGTGTCGCAGTATGAAACATTGTTTCATCTTCCTTACCATGTTTTTGTCTGCTCATCAGAGAACAGAAATTCTTTGAAAATTTTGCATTTAACATGTCCTTGATCTTGAATGTAATTTTTTGCCTGGAATGGGGTAAAGATTCGGTCTAATTTTAACTCCAAGATACAACCATTTTCCTGCTCATCTGCCACGCCACGTATTAAGAGTTCAAATGCATGGACTGTGTAGATCTTTTTTTTTTTAATTATTTTCCACCGATTACTGTTGAGAGCAGATACATGTATATCATTCTGTATCTCATCAATTAGGGGAAGACTAATTTGTGTTGTTCATGTATTATATTCTTGTTCTTTTCTTCTTTGCTTTCTTTTATCAAGAATGAAGAGAATTTGACTGAATTTCACTCTCTTGATAGATTTATAATTTTTTTGTAGTTCTGCAGTTGTTGCTTAACATATTTTGAGCATATTTTATAAGATGGATACATGTTTAGAATTGCTATATCTCTTATTGGTGGATTGAACCTTTTGTCAGTATCTGGTAACTCTCTTTAATGTTAGTGATTCTTTTGTCTTAAGGTTTCTTTTATCTCTCATTTTTATAGCCATAGCAACTTTTTTGGGTGATATTTGATAGGTCTTTTTCTGTCCTTGTACATTTTAGCCTTTCTATGGCCTTCTACTTAATGTGCATCCTGTGTAAATTTTTTTTTTTTAAGTTTATTTATTTTGAGAGAGAGAGGGAGAGACGGGGGAGGGACTGGGGAGAGAGAGAGAGAGAGAGAGAGAGCGTGCATGCGTGAGCACGCGGGGGAGGGGCAGAGAGAGAATTCTAAGCAGGCTCCACATTTCAGTGTAGAACCTGATGCCGGACTGGAACTCATGAGTCATAAAGTCATGAGCCTTTCAGCAAAGTGACAGGATATAAAATCAATGCACAGAAATCGGTTGCATTCCTATACACCAACAATGAAGCAATAGAGAGAGAAATCAAGGAATCGATCCCATTTGCAATTGCACCAAAAACTATAAACTATTTAGGAATAAATCTAACCAAAGAGGTGAAAAATCTACACACTGAAAACTATAGAAAGCTTATGAAAGAAATTGAAGAAGACACAAAAAAAATGGAAAAATATTCCATGTTCCTGGATAGGAAGAACAAATATTATTAAAATGTCAATACTACCCAAAGCAATCTATATATTCAATGCAATCCCTATCAAAATAACACCAGCATTCTTCACAGAGGTAGAACAAACAATCCTAAAATTTGTATGGAACCATAAAAGACCCCAAATAGCCAAAGCAATCTTGAAACAGAAAACCAAAGCAGGAGGCATCACAAGCCCGGACTTCAAGCTGTATTACAAAGCTGTAATCATCAAGACAGTTCGCTACTGGCACAAAAACAGACGCTCAAATCAATGGAACAGAATAAAGAACCCAGAAATGGACCCACAAATGTATGGCCAACTATTCTTTGGCAAAGCAGGAAAGAATATCCAATGGAATGAAGACAGCCTCTTCAGCAAGTGGTGCTGGGAAAACTGGACAGGGCATGCAGAAGAATGAACCTGGACCACTTTCTTACACCATACCCAAAAATAAATTCAAAATGGATGAAAGACCTAAATGTAAGACAGGAAGCCATTAAAATCCTTGAGGTGAAAGCAGGCAAGAACCTCTTTGACCTTGGCTGCAGCAACTTCGTACTCAACATGTCTCCGGAGGCAAGGGAAACAAAAGCAAAAATGAACTATTAGGACCTCATCAAAATTAAAAGCTTCTGCACAGTGAAGGAAATATTCAGCAAAACTAAAAGGCAACTGGGAGAATGGGAGAAGATATTTGCAAATAACATATCAGATAAAGGGTTAGTCTCCAAAATCTATAAAGAACTTATCAAACTCAACACCCAAAAAACAAATAATCCAGTGAAGAAATGGGCTAAAGACATGAATAGACACTTCTCCAAAGAAGACATCCACATGGCCAACAGATAAATGAAATGATGCTCAGTGTCACTCATCATCAGGGAAATACAAATCAAAACCACAATGAGATACCACCTCACACCTGCCAGAATGGCTAACATGAACAACTCAGGCAACCACAGATGTTGGCGAGGATGCGGAGAAAGAGGATCTCTTTTGCACTGCTGGTGGGAATGCAAGCTGATACAGCTACTCCGGAAAACAGTATGGAGGTTCCTCAAAAAATTAAAAATAGAACTACCCTATGACCCAGCAATTGTACTAGTAGGTATCTATCCAAGGGATACAGGTATGCTGTTTCGAAGGGACACATGCACCCCAATGTTTATAAGCAGCACTATCAACAATAGCCAAAGTATGGAAATAACTCAAATGTCCATCAATGGATGAATGGATAAAGAAGATGTGTACAATGGCAATCAAAAGGAATGAAATCTTGCCATTTGCAACTATGTGGATGGAACCAGAGGGTATTATGCTAAGCGAAATTAGTCAGAGAAAGACAAATATCATATGACTTCACTCATATGAGGACTTTAAGATACAAAACAGCTGAACATAAGGGAGAGGAAGCAAAAATAATATAAAAACAGGGAAGGAGACAAAAACATAAGAGACTCTTAAATATGGAGAACAAACAGGGTTTCTGGAGGGGTTGTGGGAGGGGGGATGGGCTAAATGGGTAAGGGGCATTAAGGAATCTACTCCTGAAATCATTGTTGCACTAGATCCTAACTAACTTGGATGTAAATTAAAAGAATAAATTAACAATTAAAAAAAAAATCATGAGCCTGATGATCTGAGCCAAAATAAAGAGTCTGATGCTTAACTGTTTGAGCCAACCAGGTACCTCTGTAAATTTCTTTTATGTCTATTCTGGCAATCTCTTGTTTTTTCACTGTTTAGTCTGTCTACATATGTTATGATTATTGATGTATTTGGACTAAATTCTTTCAGCTTTGTTTATTCCACTTTTTTTTTTATTTATTTTTATTTTTTATTTTTTATTTTTTTTGTTTATTCCACTTTTTATGTTTAAATTCTTTTACATTGGTAAGTAAATCTTTTTACAGTGAAGACAAGAACCTTAACATACTCTCACATCCATTGGTTTCTTTCACTTTACTACTCAGATATATTTCTTCTTTTCTTTGTTTTTAACTTTCTCCTCTACTCTGTCCCTATCCCTTACAAACCACAAAAATTATTGCCAAGATACTTGGCCCTTACTTGATGTATCTCTTGAGGGTCTCCTGGATTTACTTCTTCCCATATTTGAATGCTTCTTTCAAAATTGTTTTTAGTGTAGATCTTTGCGTGGCAAACCTTCTGCAACTTTATTTTGAGTGCTTCAAGATATTTGAATTAAGTCCTCACTTGGAATGGTAATTTGTTTGATATAAACATTCTAGGTTCAAAGTTCTGTCCTTTTAATACTTCAAAAGCCTTACTTCCTTGTCTTTTTACGTTTCATGTTACTTATTAAAAGGTCTAATGGCAGTGTGATTCTTATTTATAAATGATCTATAAATGATCTTTCTCTGTGAAAGCTTTTAGGATCTTTTAAGTTGACATTGTTATTTCAATATAATGTGTCTAAGTTTGAATATTTTAAAATATTTTTAGAATTCTCTGGAATCTTTTAATATGAGAGCTTGTTTGCTTGTTTATTTATTTATATTAATTTACTTATTGTTTTAGAGGGAGAGAAAGCACAAGTGGGGGAGAGGAGAGAGAGACAGAGAGAATTTTTTTTTTTTTTTTGTAATAAAAAAATTATTTTAGAGAGAGTGCAAGGAGGAGAGAGGGGCAGAGGGAGAGAGAATCCTCACACTCAGCATGGAGCCTGATGCATGGCTCTGTCCCACAACCCTGGGTTCATGACCTGAGCTGAAATCATGAGTGGGTTGCTCAACCGACTGAGCCACACAGACATGCTGAGAGAGGGAGAGAATCTTATGCAGGCTCCACTCTTCAGCGTGGAGCCTGATATGGAGCACAGTCCCCATCACCCTCGGGTGATGACCTGAGCTGAAATCAAGAGATGGATGCTGAACTGACTGAGCCACCCAGCTGCCCCTGTTTTATCTTTTTTTAATTTTAGGAGTTATCTTCTGCATTTTACATTTCATTTTCTCTTTTTGAGACTATTTTTTGGATTTTGTCCCTTCTACTTCTGTCTTCCATGTGTCTTAACTTTTGTTTTTTAATTTTTTTCAGCTTCCTGTTACCTTTTGAGATCGTTCCTTAATGTGATTTAGTGCACTGATTTAGTCCTCATCAATACTGATTCCACTGTACCTTGACCTTAAAACTTTTGTTTTTTAATTTTATACCTATATATCTTTGTAGATGATTTAAGTCCCCATTTAAGTTCCCTAAGCCTGATCCCTTTACAAATGGAGTTTTTCCTTCATTTTTTGAAGTCTATTCAGATCCATGGTCCTGTGGTAAACATTTCTCAAACTGTTATTTTGGAAAACATGATGTTAATAAGGGCTTCCTGAAATAGGAAGGAACCTGTTTTAGGGTAAAATATATTTGAAGAACAATGGACTAAATGAAATGAAACTGCTATCTTTAAGGTTGAGTTATTTCAGAACCTTCAGTATGCTTATATACAATGTGAATCTTCAATAGAGAGACTTTAATATGTAGCATTTTTTCCATTGGAAAAAGAACACTCTCAGTTAATGTATATTCATACTAAGGCAGTAAGAAACCAGTTATTTATGTTAACTTTTAAAAAAATGTTTATTTTTGAGAGAGAAAGTGCGAGGACGCGCGTGCAAAAGAGACTGCAAGAGGGGGAGGGACAGAGAGAGAGGGAGACACAGAATCTGAAGCTGGCTCCAGGCTCCAGCTGTCAGCACAGAGCCTGATGTGGGGCTCGAACTCACGAACCACAAGATCATGACCTGAACCGAAGTCAGTCACTTAACCAACTGAATCACTTAGGCGCCCCAGAAACCAGTTATTTTTAAGTTGGTAATAGAAGTTAAATAAGTCAGATTTACTTAAATATGTATTTGTTTTAATATAATTTTGTTGAATTTTTTTTTTCAGGTTAGAAGCCGGCTTTATGTGGGTAAGCTCTTTTTTCTATTATAGATCTCATCATTATTGTTCATAATTTTGAACCTTAAAACAATTTACATATAATACAATTTTTTTTTTTTCAGGAAGAGAGAACAAGCTGGCTATAGAACTTTCTACACTGCTTGATGAAAAATGTAAACTACTTGAAAAATTTAGCCTTGTTCAGAAAGAGGTAAGACATTTTTGAAAATGTTACATACGTGTTAGAGCTGGAAGACTTTACACTTTGCAGTGCAGAAACTTCTGTGTAAGTTTATTAGTGCTTGTTTGCAAAGTGTGAGAGTTCAGTTGCTCTTCATATTACCAGTCTTACTAATTGTAACCACTGTGGTAAGAGCATAGTGATGTTTTATTGTGGTTTCATTTTCATTTCCCTGACTAATGAGGTTAAGCACCTTTTTCATATGTTTATTGGTTGTTTGGATATCTTTTTTGTGAAGTTGCCTGTTTAAGGGTTTTTTGTTTTGTTTTTATTTTTCTTATTTGAAAAGGTATGGTTATCTCTTTTTCTTTTTTGATACGTAGAATATTTTCTATATTTGAACACAAGTCCTTTGTTAGGCGTATGTATTGCAAATATTTTCCTTCACTGTGTGGTTTGCCTTTTTATTTCAATGGTAAGCAGAAGTTCTTAATTTTAACCTAGTCTCATTTGTTAATCTTGTCTTTATGATGCCTGCTTTTTGTTTCTTATTTAAGAATTTTTGTCTACTTAAGGTTATGAAGATATTCTTCTGTGCTACTTTCAGAAGCTTTGTTTTACTTTTCTCATTTAGTCTTTGTATAAATTTGGTAGAGCCACCATAACAAAATATCACAGACCAGGTGGCTTACCCAACAGAAATTAATTTTTTCACAGTTCTGGAGGCTAGAAGTCTAAGATCAAAGGGTTGACAGGTTTGATTTCTTACGAGGCTCCTCTCCTTAGCTTGCATGTGGCTGCCTGCTTGCCTGGACCTCCCCTGGTCTTTCCTCTGTCCAGGTGCTTGTTTCTGGTATCTCTCTTTGTGTCCAAATTTCTTCTTTTTATAGGACATCATGTGATTAGATTAGGGCCCATCCTTAAGCCTTTATTTTAACTTAATCACCTCTTTAAAGGGCCTGTCTCCAAATACGGTCACATTATGAGGTACTGAGGCTTCAACATATAAATTTTGGGGAAAACAGTTTAACCCAAATTTAATTAATCTTTAATTCACCTGTAATTGAATTTGTAATGGTGTGATTTGGAAGTCAAGATTCAGTGTTTTTCAGATGGATGTTGAATTAACCAGTACTGTTTATGGAAAAGACCATCTTTTCCTTTGTTCCGTGGTGTCATCTTAAATCAAGTGCTGTATATATTTGAGTATTTCTGTAATATCTTCTGTTCTGTTGGTCAGTTTTTTAAATTCTTGTGCCAATATCATGCTTTTTAATCTATCTTTTTGTAACGATTCTTGATAGCTGACAGTGTAAACCTCCATGTTTGTTTTTAAAGATTGTCTTGGTGATCTTGGTACTTTGCTGTTCTATATAGATTTTAAATCAGTTCATCAGTTTACACACATAGGCTGCTAGGAATTCAGTTGGGATTACATTGAATATATAGATCAATTTGGAGAGGACTGACATTTTTACAATGTTGAGTTCTTATCCATGGACTATATAGTATATCCCTTTATTAACATCTTTTAAAACCTCTCTGTTATTGTTTAAATTTTTGTGTTGAGGTCCTCATCATGTTTTATTAGATTTATTCCCTGGTATCTGGTGATTTTTGAAAGTCATCTAAATAGTATAGCTTTTTCTTTGTTTTTAAAAATTAAAAAAATTTTTAAAAACATTTTAGAGAGAGAGAACACGCAAGTGGGTGAGAAGGACAGAGGGAGACAGAGAAAATCCTAAGCAGCCTCTATGCTGAGAACTAAGCATGGAGCCCGAGGCAGGGCTTGGTCTTACACCCTGGGATCATGACCTGAGCTGAAATCAAGAGTTGGACACTCAACCAACTGAGCTACTCAGGCACCCCGATAGTATAGCTTTTTCTTAACAGCTTTGTTGTAATATAATTTACCCACTATGCAGTTCAGCCATTTAAAGTATACAAATGACTGGCTTTTAGTATATTTACAGCTGTTCATCCATTGCCATAATTTTTGTACATTTTTATTACCCCCAAAGAGGCCCTGTAGCCCTTAGTTATCACCCTTCACCCAGTTTCCCCTACTCCCAAGCCCTAGACAACTTATCTACCTTTTTTTTTTCTATAACTTTGTTTGCTCTGTGTTCCATTTCACATAAATGGAATCATACAACATGTGGTTCTTTGTGTCTGTTTTTTTTTTCACTTAGTAAAATGTTTTCAAGTTTCATCCATGTTGTGTATAGATTTGCCGGTTCTGGGGCACTTGGGTGGCTCAGTCTGTTTAAATGTCCTTCTTGAGCTCAGGTCATGATCTCACAGTTTGTGACTTCGAGTCCCACATCGGGCTCTTTGCTGACAGCTCAGAGCCTGGAGCCTGCTTTGGATTCTGTATCTCCCTCTCTCTGCCCCTCCTCCACTCATTCTCTCTCTCTCTCTCTGTTTGTCTCTCTCAAAAAAAAAAAAAATAAATAAACATTAGATTCACCTATTCTGGACGTTTCACATAAATAGAATCATATAATATATAGTCCTTTGTGACTGGCTTTTTTCACTTACATTATGTTTTCAAGGTTCATCCATGTTGTAGTATGAATCAGTACTTTTTTTTTTGCCAAATACTCTTCTTTGCCACAATTTATATATGTGTTTGTCAGTTGGGTTATTCTGTTTTTGGCTGCTACAAGTGATGGTGCTATGGACATTTGTGTACAAGTTTTATGTGAATATGTGTTTTCAATTCTTTGGTGTATATTCCTATGAGTGCAATTGATGGATATGTGTTTAACTTTTTAGGAACTGCCAGATTGTTTTCTATAGTGGCTATACCAGTTTACATTCCTACCACAAGTTTGTGAGTGTTCTAGTTTCTCCACATCTTTCCAAACACTTGTTACTATCTGTCTTTTTGATTTTAGCCATCCTAGTGAGTATGAAGCTGTTATCTCACTGTGATTTTAATTTGCATTTCTCTGATGGCTAATTATGAGGAGCACTTATCTTTTCATGTGCTCATTGACTGTTTATCTTTTCTTGAGAAATGTCTCTGCAGTTCCTTTGCCTATTTTTAAATCGGTCTTTCATCTTACTATCAAGTTGTAACTTTGTATATTACAGATGTGAAATTCTCATTAGATTATGTGATTTGCAAGTATTTTCTCTCATTTCTGTGGGTTGTCTCTTCACTCTCTTGGTGGTATCTTTGAAGCATAAATTTTTTTTATTAAAAATTTTTTTAAATGTTTATTTTAATAAATTAATTTTATTTAATTTATTTTTGAGAGAGAGAGAGAGAGAGAGAGAGAGAGAGAGAGTGTGTGTGTGTGTGAGTGGGGAGGGGCAGAGAGAGAGGGACACACAAAATCTGAAGCAGGCTCCAGGCTCTAAGCTGTCAATAGAGCCTGACATGGGGCTCGAACTCACGAACTGTGAGATCATGACTTGAGCTGAAGTCGGAAGCTTAACCAGCTGAGCCACCCAGGTGCTCCTGAAACATAAATGTTTTCAATTTTTTTTTATTTTAAAGTTTTATTTATTGTTTTGAGAGAATGTGCTCATGCATGAGCACAAGCGGGGCAGGGGTAGAGGGAGAGGGAGAGGGAGAGAGAGGATCCCAAGCAAACTGCATTGTCACCATGGACCCTAATGTGGGACCTGAGCCCTGAACCCAGGAGATCAGGACCTGAGCCAAAACCAAGAGTTGGATGCTTAACTGACTGAACCACCCAGTGGCCCCAAATGTTTTTAATTTTGATAATGCTCAGTTTATCTACTTTTTTTTTTGTTGGTTATACTTTTTTTGGTGTCATATCTAAGAAACCATTGCCTAAAACAACTCACAAAGATTTGCACCTATATTTCCTTCTAAAAGTTTTATGGGATTAGTTCTTCTGTTTAGGTTTTTATTTGTTTGGAATTAATTTTTGTAAATTATATTAGGTAGGGGTCCAGCTTCATTCTTTGGCATGTGGATATCCAGTTTTTCCTAGCATTATTTGTTGAAAGGACTGTTCTTTCTGCACTGAATTATCTTGGTAACTTGTTGAAAATCAATTGACTAAAGTTGTGAAGTTTCGACTCTTCAGTCAATTTCATTGATCTGTTATGTCTATCTTTATACCAAGTCCACACTGTCTTGATTAGTGTAGTTTTGTCGAAAGGTTTGAAGTTGGGAAGTGTAAGTCTTCTAACTTTGTTCATTTTTTTTTTCAAGATAATTTTGACTATTCTCACCGAGTCCTTTACATTTTCTGTGAATTTTGGGATCAGCTTGCAATTTCTGCAAATGGATTAGCTGGAATTTTTTTCTTTTTTAAGATTTTACATTTTTTTTAAATTAAAAAAAATTTTTTTAAACATTTTTTTATTTTATTTTTTGAGAGAGAGAGATAGAACACAAGCAGGGGAGGGGCAGAGAGAGAGAGGGAGACACAGAATCCAAAGCAGGCTTCAGGCTCTGAGCTGTTAGATGCAGGGCTCAAACCCACAAATGTGAAATCATGACCTGAGCCAAATTCAGAGGCTTAACCCACTGAGCCACCCAGGTGTCCCAAACTTACTTATTTTAATGTCTGACTGAAAACTCTTATTATTTGCATCCCTCAAGAGTCTGTTTCTCTTGCTCATTTTTTCTCTTGGTTCTTAGTCAAATCTTGTGTTGGTCAGTGCCAGGTTATTTGTAGAGAAAAATTTGAAGTTGTGGGTGATGTTTCTGTAGTGAGGATTTGCTGTTGCTTCTCATAGGCAGCTAGGCTAAAACATTACAAATCGTAGATTACTTTAATTACAGATTAAAATGTTTGGAAATTTGGCCTCATTTCAAGGGATTGGTCTGTTTCCGGTTTAGACTTTCTTATAAGATAGCCAGTGTGGGTTGGTATTAGTTTTGCATTGCTGCTGTACCAAATTATCACAAACTTAGTAACATAAAGTAACACAGGCTTATTTTCTTATAGCATTGGAGGTCATACATCTAAAACCAGTCTTATATAAAACTAAAATGAAGGTGTCAGCAGATCTCTTTCCTTTTGGAGGCACCAGGAGAGAATCTTTTCCTTGCCTCTTTCACCTTCTAGAGGCTGTCCATATTCCTTGGCTCTTAGCTATATTGCTCCAGTCTCTGTTTCCATCTTCCCATTGTCTCTTCTCCTAACTTTGATCCTCTTACCGCCCTCTTCTAAGGACTCTTGGGATTATGTTGGGTCCACCAAGATAATGCTGTATTTTTGCCCCATCTGAAGATCCTTAACTTAATCGCATCTGGAAATTTTGGGGATTAGGACAGAATTTGGAGAGGTCTTTTTTCAGCCTACCACAGAGCCCCATCATAAAACCTGAGCTTTGTGGCTCATCCTATTCATTAGGTCTTGAACTCCCAAGTTTTTCCCTCTCAGGTCCCCACTTCTACTAAAATCTCTGCTGGGTTTCTTGTCCTATCATCCTCTGCTTTTGGGCAGGGAGAAAGATAGTCAAATGTTGGACTTGGTTCTCTGAGGATACCCTGTTCTATCATAAATTCTCACTATTTGGTTTGCTCTCCAAGGCCTTCAGACATGTCCTGTTGTTTTTGTTTTGTTGTGTTTTGTTTTCGACCATCTTTTGTTCTTAGTGTGGAAGGTTGGTCCAAATAGCCTAATCTTCTATTTAATCACCTTTTTTTTAAAGCATTGAAATAAGTGCATTTTGCCAAATCTTATCTCATTGTATGTTTCATTTTCCTTATTTTGCACCTTTAAAGATTTAATATTGCCTACTTTATTTGCTTTATGATTTGAACTACAAGTGAAAATTTTGATGGCCAGTTTGAGTTAGTTTTTCCTCAGTGAATAGGGACTTGGGACCGTTCTCTTAGTTTTAAGGGTGAAGTTCTGTCATTTGTTGTTCAAGCCAGTGTGTTAGCTGCCCAGTCTCTATTATAGTGGTCATATTTGAAGAACTTAAAGCTAAGTAAATTGAAGTAAATTTAACATACACGTGGAAGTGGATTTTGTCTGCTTCTTAGATGCCTATTCAGATAAATATGGAATAAAATTTATAGAGCTTTTCCTTACAGTGTTGCTTTCTTTCAGTATGAAGGCTTAGAATCATCTTTGAAGGATGCCAGCTTTGAGAAGGAGTCAACAGAAGCGCAAAGTTTGGAGGTAAAAACAAATAATACATATAATTATAAAAGATGGGGGTGGGGCACCTGGGTGCCTCAGTCAGTTAAGTGGTCGACTCTTGATTTTGGCTCAGGCCATGACTTGATGGTTCGTGAGTCTGAGCCCTGCATCGAGCTCTGCTATGTCAGTATGGAGCTTGCTTGGGATTCTCTCCTTCTGTCTGCCCTTCCTCTGCTTGCATATGCATGCTCTCTCTCTCTCTCTTTAAAATAAATAAATAAACATTTAAAAAAAAAAGCTGGGAGAAAGATTCTTACTGAATAACAAATTTCAAGAACAGTGTATCTTCTCAAAACTATGTTAAATGTGTAAGAGCATTTCTAGATGTTAAAACTTAAATAAAACATTAACTATAAGAAATAGGACATTAGGGGGCGCCTGGGTGGCGCAGTCGGTTAAGCGTCCGACTTCAGCCAGGTCACGATCTCGCGGTCCGTGAGTTCGAGCCCCGCTTCGGGCTCTGGGCTGATGGCTCAGAGCCTGGAGCCTGTTTCCGATTCTGTGTCCCCCTCTCTCTCTGCCCCTCGCCCGTTCATGCTCTGTCTCTCTCTGTCCCAAAAATAAATAAACGTTGAAAAAAAAAAATAAAAAAAAAAAAAAGAAATAGGACATTAGTATAAAATATTTTAAACTATTAATTAAATATTTTATAAATATTTAATTTTATAAATTTTTAATAAAATATTTAAAAATTTGAGCTCTCTTGCTAACTTGTTTTGAGTGAGGCATATTCAGTTTACCAGTTTACTAGAATCTAAGGCCATATACAAGCTCTTTATTCTTCATTCTTGAGAAATGTATTAAGGTAACCATCCCTTTTTTTGACCCAGTTTTCTCTAGAAAGGAAAAATAGGATTTGTTTTCATAAATTTAGGAGTAGCTGGCAATAAATTATGTAAATTATGGTAGTACTTGCCTTTACTTCATTCCCAGTGTGTCAAGAGCTGACTAGAATTAGGCCAAAGTTTTTTTGTCTTTTTTTTTAATGTTTATTTTTGAGAGAGAGAGGATGTGCGAGCAGGGGAGGGGCAGAGAGAAGGGAGAGATTGAATCCCAAGCAGGCTCTGCATTGTCAGCGCAGAGACGTGAGTCTTGAACCCACAAATCGTGAGATCCTGACCTAGCCCAAGTCAAGAGTTGAGCTGGATGCTAAACTGACTAAGCCACTCAGGGCCCCCTAGACCAAAGCTTTAAGCAGTGATGTTCTGGTAAATGTTTAACAGCTGGCTCTCTGAAAAGCCAGAGTCCTTATTTGTAGCATTTGCTGGGTTCGATTGTGTAAATATTCCCAGTTTCAAGGTACCAGCATGATGTTACTGAATGTGGAGTTTGGAAGAGATATGTATAGTCAGCTCTCCTGAGCCAGGTATGATTTGGCCAGTAGTAAGAAGGGAAATACTAAAAATTTGTCATTTAGCTAAGCTGCAACAAATTAAGGTAAATAATAGGAGTGTCTTATTACTGGTTAGAGTTGGAAGTGTTGTAAAAAGCATACTAAAATAAAGTAGAAAACAATGGACATAGTACCTTTGGTGTACATATTTAGTTAGTGCAGCTTGGCTGTTATGAATCACTGATGTCCAAAATCATCAGAAAGTCTATAAGTATAACAGTGGATGTTAACTCACTGGAATTAAAATAAAAACTAAAAAAGTCTATAGGTCATGTTTCAGAATTAACTAGTAGAGTCCAAAGGAAGTTATGAATAGAATTCCAAATGAAATATATTTCTTAATCTTTTCCTTCTTCATTTGTTACCTATTGATATCCTCAAGAACATGTTGAAATTATTTTATTTATTGACCTATTTTAACTACTGTTCCAGTAGTAACTTACTAGTTTGATTAAAAAAAAAAAAAAAGGAACTGTATAAGGAATTTAGCCGTCTAACAGAAGAGCAAAAACTGGACAGCAAAAGCATTTATTCAAGTTTGGTAGTATTGTGGGTAAAATAAAACACATCGATTTATTTTTAAGGCATTGAATTTACATGATCTAGCAGTAAAATTAAAATGAACATTTTGGAAGTTTTTGTCTGATTTTAGTAATTTGAAGAACCATGTAGTGTTTATTTTTAAAATTGGTAAATGTAATTGAGCATAAACTATATGTGATAGAATTACAAAAATTTCATGGTTGAATTGGTAGATAAAATCGAAACAATAGACTAATTTTGACTCAAATCCGGGAATTCATATAATCAAGTAACCAAATTTGGGAAAATATATAGAAATAAGTGTTTTAACTACTATAATATAGTATGTACTTGTTCTTTCTTTTTTCTTGGCTTCCATTAAATTATTTGAATCTTTTGGTTTTTTTTTTTTAAACAAGTTTGTTGAAGGATCACAAATATCAGAGGTATGTTTGTTACAGTGTTTAAAATCAAATTGGAATAATTCAGTGATTAATCATTTAAAATTAAAAAGTCCCAGAAAATATGTCATAATTCAATTCAGAATATTACTATGAAGCAATCTTGATTAATTTTTTAGTTTATTTTTTATTATATCTTTAATTATATTAAATCAGACTTCTCATTTTTTCCTTTATAATGCTTTAGAGCAGAGGTTGGCAAAGTATATTCTGGGTTCTGCACCTGTTCTGTTTTGTTTTTGTTTTTTAATTTTTTTATTTGAGTGTAGTTGACACAAATGTTACAACATGGTGATTCAGTATCACTATACTTTAATGCTATGCTCATCACAGGTGCAACTACCATCTGTCACCTTACAATGCTATTACAGTCTCGACTATATTTTCTGTGCTATACCTCTTATTGCCATGATTTATTCATTCCATAACTGTAAATCTGTATCTCCTACTCCCTTTCAGCCATTTTGCTTATCTCCCCACTGCCTTTCCTGTGGCAACCATCGGTCTGTTCTCCGATTTTATAGATTTGATTCTGCTTTTTGTTTATTTGTTTTGTTTTTTAGATTCCACATATGAATGAAATCATTTGGTATTAGTCTTTTTCAGTGTGACTTATTCCACTTAGCATAATATCTCTAGGTCCATTTACATTGTCACAAATGGCAAGGTCTCATCCTTTTTTATGGTTATATGATATTCCATTTTGTATATATACCACATCTTCTTTATTCATTCATCCATTGATGGACACTTAATGTTGTTTCCATATTTTGGCTATTGTAAATAAGGGTGCAATAAACATATGGGAGTGTGTATCTTTTTGAATTAGTGTTTTAGTTTTCTTTGAATAAATACTCAGCAGTAGAATTATTGGATCATATAGTATTTCTGCTTTTAACTTTTTGAGACATCTCCATACCGTTTTCCACAGTGGCTATACCAGTTTACATTCCCAACAACAGTGCACAAGGGTTCCTTTTTCTCCATATCCTTGCCAACACTTGTTATTTTTTGTCTTTTTGATTTTAGCCATTTTTACAGGTGTGAGATGATACCTCATTGTAGTTTTGATTTGCATTTCCCTTATGATCAGTGATGTTGGGGATCTTTTCATTTCTTTGTTGGCCACCTACGTGTCCTCTTTGGAAAAATGTCTATGTAGGTCCTCTGCCATTTTTATTTATTTTTTTTTCAACGTTTATTTATTTTTGGGACAGAGAGAGACAGAGCATGAACGGGGGAGGGGCAGAGAGAGAGGGAGACACAGAATCGGAAACAGGCTCCAGGCTCTGAGCCATCAGCCCAGAGCCTGACGCGGGGCTCGAACTCACGGACCGCGAGATCGTGACCTGGCTGAAGTCGGACGCTTAACCGACTGCGCCACCCAGGCGCCCCGGTCCTCTGCCATTTTTAATCAGATTGTTTGGTTTCTCTACTTTTTTGTAAATAAAATTAAAAAATTTTTTTTTTTTTTTTTTTTAGAGAGAGAGAGTACATGCAAGTGCACGAGTGGCAGAGGGGGAGGGAGAGAGAATCTTAAGCAGGCTCCATGCCCATTGTGGAGCCTGACATGGGGCTCCATCTCACGACAATGAAATCATGACCTGACCTGAAATCAAGAGTCAGACACTTAACCGACTGAGTCACCCAGGTGCCCCTGTAAATAAATGTTATTGGAACACAGTTATGCTCATTTATTTACATAATGTCTTTGCTTTCTCACTACATGCTCAGAGTTGGGTTGTTGGGACCGAGACTACATGGCCTACAGGCCTAAAATATTTACTCACTGGCTTTTTATAGAAAAAGTTTGCTGACCTCTGCTAGTATTGCTGTTATTTAAATATTATAAAAATGAACTAATATGTAAATGAAATTTATTTAATTTGAAATATATGTATTTGATTATACTCATCTGCTTTATCATAACCAAAAAATCCTATGTCTATCTTATAAAGTTGGCTTTCTCTTTTAGGCAGTCTATGAAAAGCTGAACATCTCTAAATCTGAACTTGAGGATGAAATACTTTTTCTGGAAAACCAATTAAAAGAAGAGAAATCTAAGCATTCTGAACAAGATGAATTGGTAAGGTATTTGTGTTTGAGGAGACTGCAGGAAAAGGAAATTTATTGAGTTAAAAAAACTTAATAGGTATCAGTTAAAGTATTATATGTACTCTAAAAAATCCAAAAAAATACAGAAGGCTGTTAAGGGGAGAGTAAAAATTTCCAGATCCAGTAGCTTTTTTATTTGTTACAGTTTACCGTTACCATGTTAAGTTTCTTGTGTATTCTTACAGAAATTTTCTATGTGTACTATGGAGGTAGCTTACATAAATAAAGTTGAATTATCACATACTTAGTGGATTTTTTTTTATTGTTCATAAGTCATTTTGAAAACATTTTAACTTTCCTTTATTTGTTATTTTAAAATCTGTAGTAAGGAAGATCTAGATGTGTGTGAGATTATTTAGTAAGATGTGATGTTAGGGGATTTATCTTGAGCCTATAGAACTTAAATGTTATGAAGAGTAAACATGAAATGAATTACTGTTGTCTAACTTTCACATAAAATCCCTTTAAGCATATGGCTGACAAGTTTTCTTAATTTTAAGTCCGCATTTTTTGAGTGAAAGTGTTAGGATAACAATATATCTAAGATATATGGCCTCTTGGAAACCAAAAAAATTTAGTGAATACTTGTTTATAGATTGATACTGTCTTTCCAGATGGTGGATATTTCAAAAAGGATACAGTCTCTAGAGGATGAATCAAAATCTCTCAAATCACAAGTGGCTGAAGTAAGTTGAAATAGTCTAGAAGGTCTGTTGCTTTTGAAAATCATTTTAATTTTATTATTTTATGATTCAAGAAAGAGATATAATACTAGAATTTGAGATATAGGTGTCGTAGATATAGTTCTTTTATTGAAGGTACTTTAGGAAACTTCATTTTATTTTATTTGACAAGTATTTATTGAGCTCTTGCTGTGTACCACCGTTGAAAGTGCTTGGCACTTACCATTAGTGGATAAAATAGAAAAGCTCTCAATAAGTTTAAATTCTGTTAAGAGAGGCAGATAATAGATAGACAAGGAAGATGGCAGCGTAGGAGGATGCTGCGTAGTAGGTCATGCTGACCACTTAGATTCCACCCACATCTGCCTAAATAACCCAGAAAACCACCAGAAGACTGGCAGAACGGACTCTCTGGAGCCAAGCGTAGACTAGAGGCCCAGGGAGAGGGTAGGAAGGTCGAAGAGGCGGTGCGTGCTACATGGACTGGCAGGAGGGAGTCGGGGCAGTGGAGGGGGAGTCCGTCCGGCAAGGCAGAGCTCCCGAGTCTGGCTTGCAAAAGCAGAGGGGCTGGACAGAGTGAGTTCTGACAGCCAGCGGGACTTAACATCTGGAATGTTAATAGTCAACAGCTCTGCTCTCAGAGAGCGGGGAGGGCAAGACAACGCCGGGAGAGAGAGTTGCTGAGCCCTGGAAGACAGAGTTCAGCTCGGCTGGGGAACAAAAGCTCTGGGAAGCGCCATCTCCCTCTCCCATCCCCCAGCCGAAATTCCAAAGGGAAACAGTTCCCATCACCGAACTTGCTTGCACAGCACAAACTCCCAACCCTGTGCTTCTGTGGATCCATCCCTCCATTGGGTCTGCCTCCCTCCTGGTGCCGCAGGGCCCCTCTCACAGGGGACAACAACTGCAAAGCGAGCTAAGCCTGCCCCTCCCGCCCTGTGCACCTTGTGGATCCACCCCGGCTAATATGCCAGATCCCATCAAAGCAGTACCACAAGCCTGGCAGTATGCAGGCAGCCCAGACAGGGGCCACAACACTCCACAGTGGGTCCTGCCCCTGGATGAGGGGAAGATAAGGTACATACCAGTCTGACTGTGTCCCCAGCGGCGGCCTGGGGGCAGACATCGGGTCTGACTGTGGCCCCGCCCACCAACACAACTTTCTCCGGACAGCACAGGGGAAGTGCCCTGCAGTTTGGAGCTACCTCAAGGACTACCCAAGATGATGAAACGGAACAATGCTCCTCAAAAGAAACTCCAGGAAGTAGCGACAGCTAACGAATTGATCAAAAATGATTTAAGCAATATAACGGAACATGAATTTAAAATAATAGTCATAAAATTAATCTCTGGGCTTGAAAAAAGTATAGAGGACAGCAGAGAATCTGTTGCTACAGAGATCAAGGGACTAAGAAACAGGAGGAGCTAAAAATTGCTATAAATGAGGTGCAAAATAAAATGGAGGCGACCACAGCTCAGATTGAAGAGGAGAGAATAGGTGAATTAGAAGATAAAATTATGGAAAAAGAGGAAGCTGAGAAAAAGAGATAAAAAAATCCAGGAGTATGAGGGGAGAATTAGAGAACTAAGTGATGTGATGAAACACAACAATATCCGTATAATAGGGATTCCAGAGGAGGAAGAGAGAGAAAGGGGCTCTTGAACAAATCATAGCTGAGAACTTCCCTGATCTGGGAAAGGAAAAAGGCATTGAAATCCAAGAGGCACAGAGAACTCCCTTCAGACGTAACTTGAATCTATCTTCTGCATGACATATCATAGTGAAACTGGCAAAATACAAGGATAAAGAGAAATTTCTGAAAGCAGCGAGGGATAAACATGCTCTAACATATAAAGGGAGACCGATAAGATTAATGACAGACCTATCTACTGAAACTTTGCAGGCCAGAAAGGAATGGCAGGAAATCTTCAATGTGATAAACAGAAAAAATTGCATGAAACCTACAGACATCACAATGACTCTAAACCCATATCTTTCAATAATAACACTGAATGCAAATGGACTAAATGCTCCAACCAGAAGACATAGGGTATCAGAATGGATAAAAAAACAAGATCCATCTATTGTTGTCTACAAGAGACTCATTTTAGACCTGAGGACACCTTCAGATTGAAAGTGAGGGAATGGAGAACTATCTATCATGCTACTGGAAGTCGAAAGAAAGCTGGAGTAGCCATACTCATATCAGACAAACTAGACTTTAAATTAAAAACAAAATTGATAAACCTCTAGCCAGGCTTCTCAAAAAGAAAAGGGAGATGACCCAAATAGATAAAATCATGAATGAAAATGGAATTATTACAACCAATCCCTCAGAAACACAAGCCATTATCAGGGAATACTACGAAAAATTATATGCCAACAAACTGGACAACCTGGAAGAAATGGACACATTCCTAAGCACCCACACACTTCCAGAACTCAAACAGGAAGAAATAGAAAACTTGAACAGACCCATAACCAGTGAGGAAATTGAATCAGTTATCCAAAATCTCCCCAACAAATAAGAGTCCAGGACCAGATGGCTTCTCTGGGGAATTCTTCCAGACATTTAAAGCAGAGATAATACCTATTCTCTCAAACTGTTCCAAAAAAATAGAAAGGGAAGGAAAACTTCCCTCATTCTATGAAGACTCATTCTATGAAGCCAGCATTACTTTGATTCCTAAACGAGACAGAGACCCAGCAAAAAAAAAAAAAAAAAGAATGACAGGCCAATATCCCTGATGAATATGGATGCAAAAATTCTCAATAAGATACTTGCAAATCGAATTCAACAGCATATAAAAAGAATTATTCACCATGATCAAGTGGGATTCATTCCTGGGCTGCAGGGTGGTTCAACATTCGCAAATCAATCAATGTGATACATCACATTAATAAAAGAAAAGATAAGAACCATATGATCCTGTCAATTGATGCAGAAAAAGCATTTGACCAAATTCAGCATCCCTTCTTAGTAAAAACCCTTGAGGAAGTCGGGATAGAAGGAACATACTTAAACATCATAAAAGCCATTTATGAAAAGCCCACAGCTAATATCATCCTCAATGGGGAAAAACTGAGAGCTTTCTCCCTGAGATCAGGAACACGGCAGGGATGTCCACTCTCACCGCTATTGTTTAACATAGTGTTGGAAGTGTTAGCATCAGCAATCAGACAACAAAAGGAAATCAAAGGCATCAAAATTGGCAAAGATGAAGTCAAGCTTTCACTTTTTGCAGATGACATGGTATTATACATGGAAAATCTGATAGACTCCACCAAAAGTCTGCTAGGAGTGATATGTGAATTCAGCAAAGTTGCAGGATACAAAATCAATGTACAGGAATCAGTTGCATTCTTAGACACTAATAATGGAGCAACAGAAAGACAAATAAACTGATCCCATTCACAAGTGCACCAAGAAGCATAAAATACCTAGGAATAAATCTAACCAAAGATGTACAAGATCTGTATGCTGAAAACTATAGAAAGCTTATGAAGGAAGTTGAAGAAGATATAAAGAAATGGAAAAACGTTCTGTGCTCATGGATTGAAAGAATAAGTATTGTTAAAATGTCAATACTACCCAAAGCTATCTACACATTCAATGCAATCCCAATCAAAATTGCACCAGCATTCTTCTCAAAGCTAGAACAAGCAATCCTAAAATTTGTATGGAACCACAAAAGGCCTCGAATAGCCAAAGTAATTTTTTTTTTTTAATTTTTTTTTCAATGTTTATTTATTTTTGGGACAGAGAGAGACGGAGCATGAACGGGGGAGGGGCAGAGAGAGAGGGAGACACAGAATCGGAAACAGGTTCCAGGCTCTGAGCCATCAGCCTGACGCGGGGCTCGAACTCACGGACCGCGAGATCGTAACCTGGCTGAAGTCGGACGCTTAACCGACTGCGCCACCCAGGCGCCCCTAGCCAAAGTAATTTTGAAGAAGAAGAACAAAGCAGGAGGCATCACAATCCCAGACTTTAGCCTCTACTACAAAGCTGTAATCATCAAGCAGCATGGTACTGGCACAAAGACAGACACATAGACCAATGGAATCGAATAGAAACCCCAGAATTTGACCCACAAAAGTATAGCCAACTAATCTTTGACAAAGCAGGAAAGAATATCCAATGGAAAAAAGACAGTCTCTTTAACAAATGGTGCTGGGAGAACTGGACAGCAACATGCAGAAGGTTGAAACTAGACCACTTTCTCACACCATTCACAAAAACAAACTCAAAATGGATAAAGGGCCTGAATGTGAGACAGGAAACCATCAAAACCCTAGAGGAGAAAGCAGGAAAAAACCTCTCTGACCTCAGCCGCAGCAATTTCTTACTTGACACATCCCCAAAGGCAAGGGAGTTAAAAGCAAAAATGAACTATTGGGACCTCATGAAGATAAAAGCTTCTGCACTGCAAAGGAAGCAATCAACAAAACTAAAAGGCAACCAACGGAATGGGAAAAGATATTTGCAAATGACATATCGGACAAAGGACTAGTATCTAAAATCTATAAAGAGCTCACCAAACTCCACACCCGAAAAACAAATAATGTAGTGAAGAAATGAGCAGAAAACATGAATAGACATTTCTCTAAAGAA
The DNA here is from genome assembly GCF_007474595.2 of Lynx canadensis. Classification (NCBI taxonomy): domain Eukaryota; kingdom Metazoa; phylum Chordata; class Mammalia; order Carnivora; family Felidae; genus Lynx; species Lynx canadensis. Next base: position 88,066,672 of record NC_044308.2, read on the forward strand.
GACATCCAGATGGCCAACAGGCACATGAAATCGCTCCTCATCAGGGAAATACAAATCAAAACCACACTCAGATATCACCTCACGCCAGTCAGAATGGCTAAAATGAACAAATCAGGAGACTATAGATGCTGGCGAGGATGTGGAGAAACGGGAAGCCTCTTGCACTGTTGGTGGGAATGCAAAGTGGTGCAGCCGCTCTGGACAACAGTGTGGAGTTTCCTCAAAAAATTAAAAATAGATCTACCCTAAGACCCAGCAATAGCACTGCTAGGAATTTACCCAGGGGATACAGGAGTGCTGATGCATAGGGGCACTTGTACCCCAATGTTTATAGCAGCACTTTCAACAATAGCCAAATTATGGAAAGAGCCTAAATGTCCATCAGCTGATGAATGGTTAAAGAAAATGTAGTTTATGTACAGAATGGAATACTACGTGGCAAGGAGAAAGAATGAGATATGGCCTTTTGTAGCAACGTGGATGGAATTGGAGAGTGTTATGCTAAGTGAAATAAGCCATACAGACAAAGACAGATACCATATGCTTTCACTCTTATGGGGATCCTGAGAAACTTAACAGAAGTGCATGGGGGAGGGGAAGAAAAAAAAAAGAGGTTAGAGAGAGAGGGAGCCAAAACATAAGAGACTCTTAAAAACTGAGAACAAACTGAGGGTTGATGGGGGGTGGGAGGGAGTGGAGGGTGGGTGATGGGTATTGAGGGGGGCACCTTTTGGAATGAGCACTGGGTGTTGTATGAAAACCAATTTGACAATAAATTTCATATTTAAAAAAAAGAGGCAGATAATAAAAAGTTAACAAAATTTGCTAGAAAGCACATAAAAGGTTAAAAGAGGCTAAATCATTTGTCCAAGGTCACATGGCAAGGTAGTGGCAGAGCCTTGACTGGACCCTGGTAGCCTTTTTTCTGGTAGCCTGTACTGTCTTTCCTATTAATATTGTCATGTTTTTTTTACTTTAATTCCATGTTTTAGGGAGTATGTATAAAAAAGAGTTATAATATTAAATTAATTCCTATAAGCTTGATATGTTGTGTTTTACTTAGGCCAAAACGACCTTCAAAATATTTCAAATGAATGAAGAACGACTTAAGATAGCTATAAAAGATGCTTTGAGTGAAAATTCCCAACTTCAGGAAAGCCAGAAACAGGTTTGTACTCTGTAGGGACTCTTTAACTGTGACTACATAGTTATAAATGTTCTGGGCATACTCATGACTGACCCATCCTGGCGGCAAGATTAGGCTTTCCCCGGGAAGCAGGAAAGGAGGACAGTCTCCTGAATATCCTTTGATATGTCTTTGATATAGGGTGCACAAGTGTATACTCCTGTTACCTTTTTCCTCCAGTAGTGAAAACGAGCCAGGGCAAATTTTAATAATCACAGCAAATAGGATTTAGGACCAACTCCTTAAAGCCAGAGTGAAGGAAGGCAGCGAATATCCATGAGAATGATTGAAGCTATGGGTCCGGGGCCTAAAGATAGAAGCAGTTCTGGTGGTTAGAGCAAATGAGGATTTAGCTTCTTCCTTCTTCATATGTAGAGATACTCCCACACACCCACATATATTTAGTGTCTCAGTATTCTCCCAATACAGTTAAAATTTTTCCATGGGACAGTTTTTCATCTGATTGCATTATTTACAGTTTTCTAAATGTTATAGCTAAGCCACGTGATGTGCTCTTACTACATGTTCTGTTTTACCCAAAATTTTATTTGCTCTAGGGTTAGTTTTGTTTCCTATATACCATGGAGATCTGTCTTCTGGAGATGCTGAATAACTTTGTGCATTCAAATGCTTTGTTAATGTACTAATTTTATTTTTTTCTTGAAGCAATCCTTCCTGAGGCCTTCCATCCTCCTGGTCCAATAGGAACTTTTTCTCTAGGTCTGTTAATGATTCTGTTGTCCTGAGATTTCACTTCACTCCCATCTATTCCCTTGTCTTTCTCTTGTGTTGGATCTTCTATTTCCTGTATCCAAGACTTGCTCTTTTGTGGTTAATTTTCTTGATTAGCTTCCTGAGAGATAGGTATAGAAGGTAACTTTTAAAAACTTTGCATGCCTAAGAATGTCTTCTCTCAAGGTTATTGACATTTTGGTTGGATATCTTCTGGATTGGAAAAGTTTTTTTTCTTGAAATTTTGATATTGGTCCATTGTCTTCACTTTCCAGTATTGGTTTTGAGAAGTCAGATGAGATTTGGATTGCTGAATCTTTTTGTGATCTGCTCTTTTCCTCCCTGAAAGATTTTAAATATTTATTTATTTTGAGAGAGGCAGAGAGAGGAAAAGAGAATCAGCTCGGAGCCTGACATAGGGCTCAATCTCAAAACTGTGAGATCATGGCCTACGTCAAAATCAAGAGTCGGATGGACGGACTGACTGAGCCAGCCACCTGTTCCATCCCAGGAAGCTTTTATATCTTTCCTTGTTTCTAGTTCTCTGAAATGTCATGATGATGTGTGAGTCTTTTTTCATACTCTTAATATGGAAACTCTTGGTTTTGATTCAGTTCTGGGAAATTATTTCATGCTTTTTCTGGGATTTTTTTGTATGATTATATAGTAGTTATTTAAATATGTCCTCTTGGGCTATGTGGGTGCCTCAGTTGGTTGAGTGTCTGACTCTTGATTTTGGCTCAGGTCATGACCCCAAGGTCTTGGGATTGAGCCCCATGTCAGGCTCAGGCTGAGTGAGTGTGGAGTCTGCCTGAGACTCTGTCTCTCTCTCTCTCTCTCTCTCTTTCACTCTCTGCTCCTCCCCTGCTTGTATGTGTGCATGCACGCACTCTCCCCTTCCCCCCCCCAAAAGATGTCCTCTTTGTTTTCTTTCTTTGCAAGTTTTGTTGACTTATTCTCCTATATTTTTCAATTGTAAGTGGTCTTTTTTATTTTGTTTTTGCCTTTTCTTTTTTTAATGTTTTTATTTATTTTTGAGAGAGACAGAGCACGAGTGGGGGGAAGGGCAGAAAGAGAGGGAGACACAGAATCTGAAGCAGGCTCCAGGCTCTGAGCTGTCAGAACTGTGCCTGATGCGGGGTTCGAACTCCTGAGCCTCCAGATCATGACCTGAGCCGAAGTCAGACGTTTAACGACCGAGCCACCCAGGTGCCCCTGTTTTGCTTATGCCTTTTTTTCATTTATGGATGCCGTGTCTTAGCTTGCTGAGGATATTGTTATTATTATTATTTTCTTTTTTGAAGTGTTTTTCAGTTCCCTGAGTTGTTTTGTTTACTTTGAGTTCCTTTATTTTCTGTTTGGGTCTATGTCTTTTATCTATGAGTTTCTTTTCTTTTTTTTTTTTTTTTTAATGTTTGCTTATTTTTGAGAGAGAGAGAGAGACAGTGTGAGCAAGGGAGGGACAGAATCCGAAGCAGGCTCCAGGTCCTGAGCTGTCAGCACAGATCCCGATGCGGGGTTCGAATCTACAGACCGTGAGATCATGACTGAGCCAAAGTCAGATGCTTAACCGAGTAAGCCACCCAAGCACCCCACTAAGTTTCTTTTTAAAGTCAGTTATTAGGTGATTCATGGCAGTCTGCTCATTTGATAGTGAAGCTCTTTATATCTAATTGGAAGCTCAGTGTGTGTTACTGGGAGGCTGTTCTGTAGGGTAATCTGGCTAGGGTGTTTCCTTGGAAGATCCCCAGTTGTTGGTATTTGAAGATCATTTTCCACAGGGATAATTCCTCCACAGTTTCTGTTTGAGAGGGATAAGCCTGTTTGCCAACAGTGTGGCAAGCAGCTAAGACAGGTGGGGGTTGTTGGTGTGTCACTATCCATTAAGTCAGCTTTTACTTTATCCTTTTATGTTTTCAATATTTTACTCACACTTTCACCTGGGCCAAGTGTCCCAGAGTTTCATTTTCTACCTCTCCAGAAAATAACCTTCTAGGCTTTTGCCAGACCTATATGTGTGTGCGTGTGTGTGCGCACATGCATGTGAGAGATATGGGTGAGTGGGAAGGATGGATGGAGAGTCAAAATGTATGTGTATGTATGTGCAGGGACTTTCTGTTTTTTTGTTTTTTGTTTTTCATTTTTTATACAAACTTTCAGTCTTCCTCTTTTCAATCCTACTTACAGCCCTAGTATTGGTGCCTCCAAATTCTAAGCATTTTGGGTTGTATGAAGTCAACTTACATTTGGACTTTCCCATCTTCTATGTAGATTTCAGATTTGTCTGCTCTGCTGTATTTCTTACCATACTTATATCTCTTTCTGCTTTCCACTTCTAGAATTGCCTTTTTCTTCATCACCTGTTTTCTTTTTTTCTTGTGGGTTTATGCTTCTTTTTTTCTCCCCTAAATCTTTTAGTAAATTTATTCTTATCTTAGTAGATTTCAGGAGAAAGTGGTCGTAAATGCTGTGTTAAATTTGCTGTTATAATCAAAACTGACCTTTTCTATCTTGAAAAATTTTCACCTAGATTGTCTTATTCTTTACATCTACTTTCATTTAACTCCTTTTTAATCACTCAAGTTCTTAAAATAAACTATCCTACATTCACTGATGCCATGTTCTAATATACTCCTCTAACTTCTTAAGACTGCATGCTGGGTATGCAATTTCTTTAAGTCATTTACTAGAGTCCACTAATAACCAAATTCAAAGTTTTTTCTGCAAGAAAATCCTCATTTTTTTTTAATCTGTTGGTGTTCTCTTATTGTGTTATACACGCATAGAAAAAGTTTAGTTTTCTTGTGCTAGGAAAGATGCCTTAGTTTTGCAGAGAAATCCAATAATTATTGTTTGATAGAATAGAGTTTTAAAGTTTTAATAGATTTGGACTTTTATATTTCTATGGGCCATTTCTTTTGTGAATTGCTTGCTCATTCATTTTTTTTCTTATTTTTCTTTTGACTTCTAACAGCTCTTTGCATCTTAAGATTATTAATCCTTTGCCGCATATATTTTTAAGAGTTCCTTTCTAGTTACTTGCTTTTAGATTTTGTTATTTTTTGATTTGTGAGGTTTTTAAGTGTTATGTAGTCAAATCTGTGTTTTATAATGATCCTTGCCTTTTGTATCATGTTCAGAAAATTTTTTCTATAAAAGTATATACTAAGTAAAAGATTGTTTATGCAGAATTTGATGTATTCCATATTAATGGTATCTCTGGAAGTTTAGTTATCCTAACTACAAAACATCACATGATATAAAAAACAAATTTTAGTACAAATAAGTTACGGCATGTTATATATTATTTAAGGGATGGTAAGAAATGACCAAATCTAACATATGTATGTCTCAAAAAACCTCTTATTTAATAAAAATTTATTATGTAAATCAGTTGAACAATATTTAAGTGTCTCTTATTTTACATTACCCCTCTTGAAAGTTCTTTGAAAACAGGACCCCACCCTTCCTTCCCTTCTTTCCTCCTGTCTAACCCTCTCCTTCCCTTCTCAGCAACACATTGTGTCGTATAACATCTATTAAAGTTATATCTACGGGCACCTGAGTGGCTCAGTTGGTTAAGCGTCCGACTTCAGCTCAGGTCATGATCTCACAGATTGTGGGTTTGAGCTCCACATTGGGCATCAGAGCCTGGAGCCTGCTTCAGATTCTATGTCTCCCTCTCTCTCTCTCTCTCTCCGCTCCTCCCCACTAGTGCTCCTTCTCTCTGTGTCTTTCAAAAATATATAAATGTTAAAAAAATTAAAAAAAAATCATGTATGTATATATAAATAAATTCATTCACACCTAAGTATGAAAAATAACAAGTTGCTTTTTTTTTTTCTTGGTTGGGTTTGAATTTTAGCTTTTACAAGAAGCTGAAGAATGGAAAGAACAAGTGGGTCAACTTAATAAACAGAAAATAACATTTGAAGAGTCCAAAGCATATGCAGAGCAAGTTCTGTATGATAAAGAAAATCAGATCAAGGTAAATGGGCCTTCTGGTTTTAGTGACTGAGGCAGCTAGAATATTATACTAATTCTGAAATTTGAAAATTTTTGTTTTTTGAAACTTTTATTTTTATAATTTATTTGGTCAAATTAGAGGGTGTGTACTTCTTGGGCATTCATTTTAATTTGTACTGATATTATCATCTTGCTCCCAAGTGTTCCTTGAAGACTTTTAGATTTGTAGTCTATATATCAACATTCTGTATGTCCTTTTTGTCCTTTGTATTTTAGCCTAGGTGTTGAGTGAAGAGAAAAAAGAATAATGGATTTTACCTTTGTCTTTTAGACTGCCATCTGTTTCTTTTGATAAAAAGAGGTTGGAAAGAATTTTAGAAATTGGACAGATGAAGTTATATGTATTGGCTGAATATCTGTAATACCTAGATTAGCTATTGTATGTACTCTCACGGAGATAAATACTTTTCAAAAAATAAGTCTAATTGAAACTTGACTCTAATAAGAATATGGTAACTTATTTTTACTTTTAGGATTTGTTCACTTTTCCTTACTCCTTATTTGCCCTTTCTAGCCCTTTTTCCTGCCTTCTCTTTTAAATCTTATGCTTTCAAGCTGCAAACATACTCAGGTGTGAGTATCAAGTAATAAGATATAAAACTAACATTCTGTAATCTATGCAGTGAAGTGAACATTGCCATCTTGAAACCTATTCATTTATCCTCTTTACATTGTTGCTATGAATTTTTTGAAGATTCCAGCTTTAGTTGTTTTCATGATTTGGCATGTTCTTTTATTTTTTCCCTAAACTTACTCTACTAAAGAACTTGAGATTCTTCCTAAGCAGAATAAGAATGAGATGCTAATCTTAAGCTCTACTCAAAGCTTTAGGCCATGTTATTTTTGCCTGGAACTCTCAAGAGGGACAGATCAAAGGGTAGAAATTACAGAGCAGAGTGGGTTTTTAGGTGGGCCCTTCCACAGAAATATATGGCATAGTCATTTCATTATTTACAATGAAAATTCTTTCTTTATTCAAGAAAATCAAAAAAGTACTGTTGGAAAACCTGTAATGTACTAGTTCAGGTTCTATTTTATGATAGAACCCAGGCTCGCCTGTGTTCTTTTTATATATCATGTACCTCACTTGCAGGTGTTTGATCTCACACAAAATTTACTGTTTGGTTAATGGCTACTGTTATTTGTGGTATGGAAAGAATGTAATATAGTAAATATTTTGTTACTTTATAGTCAGGCAGTATATTTAGCAAAAATGGACCATTATCCAGTATCGTATTTGATTTAGGAATAACCAAGTGTGGTTTTTAACTTGCAGAGTTTAATAATCAATAAATATTATAGTTTTTCAGAGTATATGTCTCAATATCAGCTGGTGAATAAGAGGTCATGTACTGTTATCTATGTAGATTGATTTTTAAACTATAACTACACATTCAGAAGTTGTAAATCAGTTAGCAAAAGGCATTATTACCTTCTCTTTCTGTTTTTCTCTCTTTACTAAATGTCAAGTCTCTGACTGAACGTTTGATAAAGATGAAAGATTGGGTTGCTGTGCTTGGAGAAGACCTAACAAATGATGATAACTTGGAATTGGAAATGAAGAGTGAATCAGAAAATGGTATGCAGTTGGGTATGAAGTCGTGATTCATCCTCTTTTGCTAAAAATGATAAGTAGCTCTTGTATTTGCTTTTAGTTTCCTATGTGTACCATGTTCTTTATACAATTCTCGTTTGGCACATCTTCTCCATTTGTCTCTAATACTCTGTCCCTCTCACACCGTTCCTTATTGTTAAGCTTCAATTGGGATACAGCTTTTTCAGTAATCTTTCTCCATCTCCTCAGACAGACTTATAGCCTCTTTCCTTCCTGTTCTTTTTATATGTTGTACATATCCTCATTATAGCAATTTTCACATTGCATCATAATCATTTCAGGGCCTATTTTTCCTGCCATGTCTGCTAATTGGGTGGATGGTGGGTAGTTTGAAAAATGAGTGTTATACTGGTGAATGCCTGAGGATACTTTGTATTAATTAGATGGCTCAGTACTTTAATCTTGGCCACCCCAAATTGTTATCACCATTGCTGGTTGTGGTCTGGAAACTCAGGAGTTAGGTTCACTGTAGCTGCTCCCTGTATTTTCAAACCAATTCCTTTGACTTGAAAAGAGAATTTTATGTTGACATGATTATAGATTCATTGGAAGTTGCAAAAAGAGTACAGAAGTGTTTTGTGCATCTTTCACTAGTTTCTCCCTGTGGTAGCTCTTCTGACTTTTGTGACCTTTCTCTTTTTTCTCTCTCTACCCCTTACATATTAACACATGTATTAAGGAACAGAAGGTATGCTTTTTTAAAAATTTTTCTTTGATGATAGCATTAATGCTTGGAAGAAAATTACAGTCCCATATGGTTGGTTCTGTTTGTACTTTTTTACTTCTGCTTTGTCTTGCAAGAAGCAATTCTTTTTGTAATAGAAATGCATGCTCGTTTATTGTTATTTTAATTTGGAGTATAATTCCACTTATATTTTATATGCTGAAGGATCCTAAGAATAGTTGAGACGGTGGACTGTATTGGGTGAATACCAGATTCTTGTTACAAATTTGTTTCTAGAGAGAGTCGTGAAGAATCTGACAATATTATGGTACTTGCAGTGCTTTTTTGTTTATCTTCTTGGGAGCATGTCCAAGGCCATTCTGCCTTATTTCAAATTCTTTATTGTAGCAAGAATAGAGATTACAAGGCTCTAGTTGCATGAACTAGTAAAATCATTTGGATGTCTGTTGTGGCATGGCACTATTTTCCCAATTTAATGTTGTTTTTATTTTTTACTATAGATAATCAACCAAAAGGAGCTTTGAAGAAACTGATTCATGCTGCTAAGGTTTGCATTACTATATAAATATAAAGATAGAGAAAAGAAATAGAATTTGGATTAAAGCCATATGTCCTTAGTAACTATTTTAAAAAGTCTGTTTTATAGTTACCATAGAAGTGATTCCAAATTTTCCAAAGTGAGCAGAATTTTCTTTATCAGTTGCTTTTTTCTTTTTATAATAACTTTAGAAATTCATATTGTTATTTTTAGAATTTATCATAATAAAAAATTTTAAGGTCTGTACAAATTATTTAAGATAAGGAATAAATAAAAAATGTTTAGCATATTATTTTCATATTTCTGTCTGAACATTCTTCTTTCTCTGGTCTTAGTATTTTCCTATTCCTGTTGCCCCATATCCGAATTTGAGAAGTAAATGCTTGGTCCATTTTCTTCTGGTTTATCCCTTTTCTTTTGCATCATAGTAGTGGTATCTTGATCTTTACTGATCTATGTGAAGTTGTGGTACTGTAGTTTGAAGGTTACTTTAATTAAAACTTATGGGTTGAAGGTAAATAGAATGAAAATAGCCACTTTTTAAGGATGGGACACTGATCTTCTCTACCTCTCTTTTGACATTTACGACTACTAATCACTTTGTTAACTTTTCGAGATGGAAGCTGCATTGTTGGTTATTGCATTTTAGGTGATCATTTTATCAAAGTAATAGAACTTTAAAAAGTTGGAATGATATATTGAGATTTTTTGTTTTTCCTTTTTTGGAATAACTGATTAATGTTGTTTTTTTCCTTTTCCCATTCTCTAAAGTTAAATGCATCTTTAAAAACCTTAGAAGGAGAAAGAAACCAAATTTACATTCAATTATCTGAAGCAGATAAGACAAAGGAAGAGCTTACAGGTAGGATATCTGTATACTTTTAAAGTCTTTCTAAATAAAGGTACTTTTGCAGAAAGGTACTATTAATTGAATCAGTTATGCAAAGGTCCAATTTGATTGTTTTTTTGACTTTTATTTCTAATTTGTGAAAAATTAGTACTAAGTTTTTTGTTGTTGGTAAAGTCCTATCAGTTTCTTCCATATCATATGAAATAAAAATAATGAAATTATTTATTTTTTAAAGTTAATTTATTTGTTTTGAGAGAGAGAGGGAGAGAATCCGAAGTAAGCTCCACGGTGTCAGTGTAGAGCCCAACTCGTGGCTCGACCCCACAAACCTGATCATGACCTGAGCCAAAACCAAAAGTCAGACGCTCAACTGACTGGGCCATCTAGGCACCCCTCTCCAATCTTAACTAATGAAATTATTTTAAAAAACATGTAAAACTCTACTTACCTTTGAATTTCAGTGTTGTATGTGTAACATGGTTTTAGATATTAAAAAGTAGTAAATTAAAACTATTAACTTTTTTTTTTTTTTTTTTTTCAACGTTTATTTATTTTTGGGACAGAGAGAGACAGAGCATGAACGGGGGAGGGGCAGAGAGAGAGGGAGACACAGAATCGGAAACAGGCTCCAGGCTCTGAGCCATCAGCCCAGAGCCTGACGCGGGGCTCGAACTCACGGACCGCAAGATCGTGACCTGGCTGAAGTCGGACGCTCAACCGACTGCGCCACCCAGGCGCCCCAAAACTATTAACTTTTATAAGATCATCCCTATGATCCAGTTTTACCACATGATATTCAACAGTAATGTCTGTTACGTGACAGTTCTTGGCAATGGCTTAAAGCCTAGGTTGACAGATTTCTTCTGATGTAGATTTAAAAATTTCTGTGGAAAGACCAGGTGTGACATTAAAATCATTTAATGGTAGCATATTTATTTTAAGCTATCCTTTTGATATATATGTTTAATTAATAGATGAATAATTATATACCATTAGAATAAGTAGTATGCCATTACTAAAATTTTAATGTATGTTAGTATGATTTTGTGATTTTGAAACAGAGTAAGTTTTGTCCTGTATTAAGATTTGTGGTGGGGGTACCTGACTGGCTCAGTCAGTAAAGCATGCAACTCTTAACCTCAGGTTGAGTTCAAGCCCCACCTTGGGCGTGGAGCCTACTTTAAAAAAAAAAAAAAAAAAAAGATTTGTGGTGATGATTCCTACACATGTTTTGGGAGATGGCATTTCAATTTTAGAGGAATTCAGAAGGTGGGGTTATGATGTTGGAAGAGAAATGAGGTTTTAAAAACAATTGATGGGGGGTACCTGGGTGGCTCAGTCGGTTAAGCATCCAACTTTCACTCGGGTCATGATCTCGTGGTTCGTAGTTCAAGCCCCACATTGGGCTCTGTGCTGACAGTTCGGAGCCTGGAGCCTTCTTTGGATTCTGTGTCTCCCTCTTTTTCTCTGTCCCTCCCCTGCTCGCACTCTGTCTCTCTCTCTCCTTCAAAATAAATAAACATTAAAAAAAATTTAACAAAAATAAAAAATAAAAACAATTGATGTACTAATTATATAGCATCCATTATTTAGAATTGTTATTTTTTGTTTTCCTAGATAGTTCTTTTAGGTGGGTTAGCAGTTAACAAGCTAAAACTGGTATTTTTCTCCCCAATCTTTTTTTTTAAGTTTATTTATTTATTTTGAGGTGGGGGAGGGGCACGGAGAGAGAGAGAATCCCAAGCACCGAGCCCAGTGTCGGGCTCAAACCCATGAACCACCAAATCATGATCTGAGCCAAAGTCTGACATTTAACTGTCTGAGCCATCCAGGTGTCCCTCTCCAATCTTGATCTGCATTAAGCTAGCATGATTTTGTAGGATTTCTTATCAGAAGATCCAAATTTCTGGTCTGACCTGTTACATATATCCAAATTTTGCTTAAAAGGAGGGCTGGCTAGAAGTTAAGTTATTAACTAGTACACTTTTTATGAGATAAAAATAGGCGTTCATCATGTCTAAGTAGTTTCATAGGAAATGTTGAACTAAAATATTTCCCTTCAGAACTCTCATCTCCAAAACTTTCTTGAGAAATTTTACTATTTTTTGATTTCCTAACTGAAAATTAAATGCTAGAAATAGAATATTGAAGGTTTTGGGAAATCTTGGAGTAAAAAAAAAAAATTATAACAGTTTATATAGTTCTTTAATTAAAATATTAAAAAGCATTTAGGTGAACAAAATCCCTTATAAACTTTCTGTTGGAAAGAATTTATGAATAATTTATTATTTTTTGCTAATTTTTATCTTTATAAAATGTGAATGTGCATCTAGAAATATTTACTCCTTTAATTATGATTTTTAAAAATTTTCTATAGAATGTATTAAAAATCTCCAGACTGAACAAGCATCTCTGCAGTCAGAAAATACACAATTTGAAAACGAGAATCAAAAGCTTCAGCAGAAACTTAAAGTAATGACTGAACTGTATCAAGAAAATGAAATGACACTTCACAGGTAATAAAGATTTTGTTCATATCTCCACTGTATGGCAAGTAAAATAGTTTAATGCATATTCAGCTTATGTGATACTCAGAGCGCTCAATTTATGATTGGGTAATATTTCATCAGTTCATTTTTAAGAAGGTTACTTGATCTTGAAATACTTTTTATTCTGAATCTGACCATTTTTTACTACCTTCCCTACTAGACCCTGATCTAAACCATCATCAGTTAGTGCCTGGTTTATTGTCGTAGCCTCATAAATAGTCTCTTTCCACTCGACCTCCTGCATAGTTGTTTTCAGTGGCATGACCCTTCTGAAGCATAAAGTATGGGTGTTGTCACAGTCTTGTTTGCAAACTCCCAGGTGCCTTCATATCACAGTAAGAATTTAATCCAAAGCTTTTAGATGGCCTACAAGACTCTGTAAGATCTGACCTTTGTCTACCTCTTTTTTTTTTTTTTTTTTTTTTTTTGCTGGTTATCTCTTTAATTTTAGCTTATTCATTTTAGTTTTCCTTCATTACCCTCCAGCCACACTGGTCTTGATGATCATTAGTATGCCAAGCACATCTATACCTCAGGGCCTTTTGTACTTGCTCCTTTTCTTGGACTGGCATTCCCCTGTATAAGGTTGAATCCTTCATTTCATTTGGATCTAGGTTCATATGTTGCTTCAGAGACTCCTTCCCTGGCTACCCTAACTAAGATAATACCTGCAATTCCCTTATCCCTTATCTTGCTTTATTTTTCTTCATAGCCCTTAAAGTCCTCTGACGATTTATTGGCCTTCCCCCCACACCCCCAACATTAAATGTCAACTCCGTAAGAGAATTACTTTATTCTCTTTTCTTCGGTATTTCCAGTGCCTAATATTATGTCTTGGCACATGGTAGTTATTCAATAAATGTTTGTTGAGTATATGAATAGATATGTTTAGTACCTTTATATATTGGATTGAGAGATTTCTGTGCATGTGTGTACTGATCTCTAAATGCATAGATGCACAAACGACTGTTAAGATATCTATCTGGAGACTCCAGATTTTCAAATACTACTATAGGACATATTTTTCATCATAAAAGGAAATAAAATGTTCCTTGATTTAATTAATATAATTTCAAGCCCCTTTAATGAAAGTTATTACAGTTGATCTTCATCATGTATAGATTCTGTATTTGCAAATTCGCCTACTTGTGTAAACTTTGTATTTAAAAAAAATTTTTTTTTAACGTTTATTTATTTTTGAGACAGAGAGAGACAGAGCATGAACCGGGAGGGTCAGAGAGAGGGAGACACAGAATCTGAAACAGGCTCCAGGCTCTGAGCTGTCAGCACAGAGCCCGACGCGGGGCTCGAACTCACGGACCGCGAGATCATGACCTGAGCCGAAGTCAGCCACTTAACCGACTGAACCACCCAGGCGCCCCTGTATTTTTTTTTTTTTTTTTTTTTTGAGAGAGCAAAAGCGTGCTTGTGTGTGTATATCCATATGGCGGTTAGGCAGAGGGAGAGGGAAAGACTCTTAAGCAGGCTCCATGACCAGCGCAAAGCCTGACTCACCACTCGATCTCTTGACCATGAGTGGAAATCACGAGTAGGACACTTAACTAAGCCACCCAGGTGCCCCATGAAAACTTATTTTTAATTTTTTAAAAAATTTATTATTGAGAGAGTGAGAGTGTGAGCAGAGGAGGGGCAGAGAGAGAGAGCGAGAGAGACACAGAATCTGAAGCAGGCTCTAGGCTACAAGCAGACAGCAAATAGCCTGACGCGGGGCTCAAACTCATGAGCCATGAGATCATGACCTGAACCAATGAAAACTTATTTTTATACTAAAACCAGTACTCAGGAGCTTTAGTGGTCATTCTCAGACATGCACAGAATAGCAAGAAATTTGAATCTCCCAGTGTATATGTTCCCGTCTTCCTTCTTATTTCAGCTCTCATTTTGTAAACAAGTGTCCTTTTTTGCACTATATGTAATGCCACATTTTGGTGCTTTTTGTTGGTGATTTACCTATTTTATTTTATTATTTTATTTATTTATTTATTTTTGATTTAGCTGTTTTAAAATGATCCCCAGGTATCATGCTAAAATGCTGTTTAGTGTTCCTAAGTGCAAGAAGACTGTGATGTGTCTTATAGAGACAGCACCTGTGTCAGAGAAGCTATGTTCAGCCTGAGTTATAATGCTGTTGGCTGTGAGTTCATTAGTAATGAACCAACAATATATGTTAAATAAGGTATCTTTAAACTGAAAAACAGAACACAGGGTTACATGTTGGTGGGTTGATGAAAATGCTGTGAACAGAGCACCCAGAAACCTAACTCTGTTTCCTTTAAGAGCAATGGTTCAGCATTTGCTAATTTAGGATTTGGGATGACTTTATAGAACATAAGTAGTGGGAATGAGATTCTGTTTTATATATTTGGAAACTGGTAGAAAATACCAACATTCCATTGCCATCAGGATGATGGGGGATTTGTTAAGCTCTGTCATTGCCAGCCTGTATACTTAATTATTCTTTGGAATCCATTAAAAATCAAAAACTTGCTGTTCATCATGGACTTCTGGGCCAGTTGGGACTGCCCAGGATATGAAAGAAAAATAAACTTGACTAAATGGAAGAGCTATAGAGTGGATGACTCATGGCTTCTTTCAGTAAACTTAGGCGTGCACCCTTTTTAGGTTAGGATGAAAGATATAAGTAAAATTTGGATACAAATGGGATTATTTTGAGGTGGAAGGAATACTTCTGAGTATATCTTTTGAACAAAATAAAAATACATGGTTGATGATAGAATTCTGATGAGGAATATTTAAAATTTTAAAAAAAAGGGTGTTCTCTGTAGATATTCAAGAGCAAGGATGGGACACTGAGTAGAATCCTGTATGTGTTGTTCACATTGTGATTTCATCAATTCATTAATTTGAAATATCTTCAATTTCCCAAAATACTGTGTATTCCATTCTTACATTTAAATTAAAACATTCATCACTCAAATATTGGAGAGAAGTGAAATAGTATAGCATACAAGTTTGATATGTTGCTTTAGATATGTGAAGTAAGATGTGATTATTTTTTGATCATATCATCAGGCTTCTTTTATAATGCCATTTTCATCATTAATGAATCTATCCAAATTCAAGGGGAGGTTCATAGACTTTACCTCTCTACAGCAGACAATTCTGGCCATTTTTTTAATCTAGGGTTTGTAAAAACACACTTCCTTCCATGTCCAAGCCCATCATACTTTGATGCTTTTTCTGAGGAGATGACTTATTTTCTTCTAACCCTATGAAACGATTGACCTAGGGAGTAATTTCTTAGCAATTGGTAATGTAGTTTATGGACTATAAAACATTTACTGCTACCGTGTAGGATTTCTTCAATAGTTTTTCCCCAAAGTTCGTGAAGAAGGGGAGACATTCACATTTAGGACTCCATATGTGTTTTCCTGTGGTGTTCAGTATTTCTTGAGGGACCAGTGTTACTGATGATACCATGTGAAACACAGGGGTAATAGAGTATAATGGAGTCACTACTTGCTAGCTCTATGCCTAGGTTCACTTATTTAGTTTTTCTGTGTTTCCTTTCCCTTCTTATAGAGCTGTTGTGATAATTACATAGGGTAGTAATGCATGTAAAAGTCTAAGAACAATTTCTGGCACATGCTAATGGCTCAGTAAGTTAGCTGTTTTTATTAAAAGAACTAAAAGTAGTAGATAGGACTACTAGTACTACTTTTATTTACTTTGGGTTCATTATAATTTTTTTTAAATGTGTGTAAACTGTCTTAGAAGCTTAATCACCGTGTTAACAACTTAACAACCAATTTAAAAATTATTGAAATTCAGTTTATTACTCTGTGACTTCTTGTCTAATAAATGTCACGCTGCTTTATACAAGAAGGCTTGATAAAATATAGTCATGATAGTTTTTACTAATATTTACTTTTGATCTTATTTTCATGATAAAAGTCTTATAGAAAACTCTTGAATCTTTTGTGTTAATAGTACTATATTAGACAAGGTGGTTTATAATTTGAGTTTATAATATTAATTTCCACACCAGGAATATTTATGCAGCTACTTTTTTTTTCTTGCATGTGATGTTTTTAGTGGTCTTATGCAAATTGTTTTCTGAGAAGCACCAGTTGTGGTATTATTAAAAAGATATAATTGATTATCTTATGACATACAGTAAAAAACAAAACAAAACAAAACACTTTTTGTTTCAAGGAAATTAACAGTAGAGGAAAATTACCGATTAGAGAAAGAGGAGAAACTTTCCAAAGCAGATGAAAAGATCAGTCATGCAGCTGAAGAGCTGGAGACCTATAGGTATTGAATATTTTTTACTCTTTTCTTTTTCAGGTGGGGAGGGTATCCAAAAACCTAATACTAGAAAAAATAATAAGGCAGCTCCCCCAAATAAACCCAAGATATTTGTCATTATTTTTCATTTGTATATCTTGCTTTATTATGCAATTATACAGAAAATATAAAAGGAGAAATGTTTCCCTTTCAGTGTACATGATTTTAAATCTCTTGCATTAAAATAGGGAAATCCTATTTTATGTTAATATGAAGAAATTTATGAATATCCATTAATTTCAAGGTCTTTCCTCTTTGGTTCTAATGGGGAAGAATATATACAATATTAATGAATTTGAGAAGTATGCCTCAAAGAGAAGAGTGAGCTACTTCTGAAGTATTGATAAGTCTAGTTTTTCCCTTGTTCATTTGTCATTAGTTCTGTGGAAATCATAGAAAACCTAGAGAAAATAAGGGGCAAGTTTTAGCAGTATCCCAAATAGTTGTGATATTTAATTTTACATTAGGAAGAGTAAACTTGGATTTTGTCCAAGAGAAGGAATTATCTTATTAGTTGTATAAAGGTAGTAACATTTTATTTCACAGAGACTTTTAATTTCCTAGAGTTCTGTTAAGATTACAGACATCTGAATAATTCTTCCAAGTGCATGCTTCTTAGTAATAAAAACAAACCAATATGCCATATAAATCTTGGCATAACCTTTGGTTTTAGGTAAACCCAAGTAGTAGTACTCTTAAAGCATAATTAATATTAAAATTATATTAGGAAAAAATATACTACTTTAGAACGTCTTAAAGGTGATTAGTGTGGAGTTCTGGAGTTATTTTTACATTAAACACTCTAGGTGTTTTAATTAATATTTTCAGTAGACATAGTGTGTTCTGTCATTTCTTAGTGCATGTTAATAGTAGAATGATTATTCCTTGTAGAAAGCGAGCCAAAGATCTTGAAGAAGAATTGGAGAGAACCATTCATTCTTATCAAGGGCAGGTATATGTGTGTGTGTGTGTGTGTGTGTGTGTGTGTGTGTGTGTGTGTGTGTATTAAACAATTCTGATTTGTTCGAATTGGTATCTCTGTTTTGATGCAAGAGTATAGTTACTTGATAGTTGTACCACGTCTCTTGAGGTTTTGCATGTGGCTGTGGAACATTTATAGGGAGCCAAGTGTTCTGAAATAAAATACTTGTTTGTTTATTTACTTATTTATTATTTAAAAAAATTTACTTTGGGGAGAGTACAAGCAGGGGAGGGGTAAAGAGAGGGGGACAGAGGATCTGAGGTGGGCTCTGCGCTCACAGGCCGATAGAAGCGAGCCCAATGTGGGGCTGAAACTCGCAAACTGTAAGATCATGACCTGAGCCAAAGTCGGATGCTCTACTGACCCAGCCACAAAGGTGCCCCAGGAATTTAAAATTGCTGAGTTTTAAAATTGTTTCAAATTGGCATGTCTCCTGCTTCTTTGGGAATATGGATTAAGTAAATAAATAAACATATATCAGCACTGGAGTCTCGTATTTACTTGGACTAATTATCTCTTAGCAACTCATTGTAGTTGATTTTTGCATAAAGCAAAAATATACTAGACAAAAATTGTCTTTACATTCATTTTTTGTTTTAAAAATGTGATAGAGTAGTCATGTGTATATGAAAATTTGCTTTAAAAATGTTACTGACTTTCAGAGATGCTTGAGTTATTTTTGAGTTTATGAATTGTGTACTAAATCATAGTGGTAGTGTGAGATTTTTTACCTAAGAAAATCAGTAGTATTTTAATGAAT
Organism: Lynx canadensis; assembly: GCF_007474595.2. Lineage (NCBI taxonomy): Eukaryota > Metazoa > Chordata > Mammalia > Carnivora > Felidae > Lynx > Lynx canadensis. Next base: position 88,084,927 of record NC_044308.2, read on the forward strand.
TTCTTTTTCAGATTATCTCCCATGAGAAAAAAGCACATGATAATTGGGTAAGTATTATATTCTCTTTGTCAGATTGTTCTTTTTTCTAATTTAAATGAGCCGTTTAAAAGATATACTTTCACACCAAAAATTAAGGTAGTGTTAAATAAATTTCTTTTAATTTTGCTGGTAGTGAAATTATGTTTTTTTATGAACTAAATACTTGGTTATAACACTTATTCACAAAATCTGATTTTTCCTTCTCTGCTTTTACTTTGCAAGGAGCTTATACTCTTTTGGGGGAGGTGATGCAGTGTTTATGGATTGTTTTGAGAGCATTGGATTGCCACTAATTTACTTGTGGACAACTTACTTAAAATTACTGGGCCTGTTTACTCATCTGTAAAACAACAGATTGAACTAAGTGACATCGAAAGGCTCTTCTAGTTGTAAAAGCTTTACAATTCAGTTATCTGATTCTCAGTGTTGAATTACTTGATACACATCAAGAAAAAGATCATCATGAGAAGTGGCATGTCAGTGTTCCAGAAGAACTCTATGAGGAAATGATAAGGATGTGGCTTTTGACTAATTGTGAGAATGATCCATCTAATTTGTAGAACTGTTGTTAATAGCTGGCCTTCAGAGGACTTGTCCCTAGGAGTCTTAAAGCAGAGACAGTTTGTGCAATGTGTGAACACCTGGGGTCTGGAGTTACCCAGTTTTGGTTGTTATCCTGGTTCCAACACCCGTAACAACAACAATTGTTTCTTTACCTGTTTCTTTACCTATAAGGTAGACATATCAGTAGTACCTATTTTACAGAGTTATAGTGATGAATAAATAACTCATGTAAGCCTGTTAGGTGCCTGACACGTAGTAAGCACTCAGTGTATGTTAACTGTTACTAGACTCTTGTTACACTGAAGCTTGGGAGATATTTCTTAGTGGTGGATGTTTCTTGGAGTGGAGATTCTGGTATAGGTTGAGAAATTAGACATGTTGAATGTCAAAGCTTTTCCCGTTTCTCAGATTTTGTGTTGAGGGCTCAAGTGGAAGATTTGTTAATGAATTAGACTGGGCTTGGAGATGAATTTAGTTTTTTTCATCATTCCGCACCACAGTCAGAATAGTAAGATAAAGGTTATTTTTTAATGACAGAAGAGACTCATAAATATGGAGAACAAACTGAGGGTTACTGGAGGGGTTGTGGGAGGGGGGATGGGCTAAATGGATAAGGGGCACTAAGGAATCTACTCCTGAAATCATTGTTGCACTATATGCTAACTAATTTGGATGTAAATTTAAAAAAATAAAAAATAAAATTAAAAAGAAAAAGATTATTTTTTCATGATGAGAGGAATTGATGTTTGCTAATCTCTTAATGCTCTAGGCACTGTACTTAAAGGCATTTTGTGTATATTACTCATTGAATTCACACAACAACTCTATAAAATAGATATTATAAGTTAAGTTTTATAGGTGGGGAAATAGCCCAAAGTCACATGATCAAAGAATGAAGAATAGAGATTAAAATTCTGACTTTTTAGATTCTAAATCTGTGGCTTCTCTGTTATTATACATTGAATTTCTAGTTTAGTAAATGACAGACTTTATGTTAAAATATGCAGAAAATACCCTTAATGTCTAAAAATGAAGATTTTTTTAGATTTTATAAAAGTAATGTATACTCACTAAATAAAAAATGTTCAGACTATTTACAAAGGATGTACCAAGAAGTAATCAGCAGTATCACTTTAATTTATTCTATGTTTTAAGTATATTTAGACATAAGTCATGTATATGTTTTAAAAAATGAAATTATACTATATATTAGTGTTTTTATGTTCTTGCTTTCTTAATATATTATAGATATTTTTCTATGAATATTTTATAATTTATGTAAACCTTTTCCATTTGACAAATGTTTAGTTTGTTTCCACTTTTTTATTGTTATAAATAATTTTATAATTTTGGATGTTACTTTTTCCTTTGAGCATTTCTTTGCTCCCTCCTATTAGAGTTAATGTTTTCTTCCTTTGAACTCATATAATACTTTGTTTTTATGTGTTCTGTGACAAGTACAATAGTTGTCCTTACCACAGATTTAAGCTTCTTAAGATAGGGGCTTAACACCTGCACTTAATAGAATGCTTTTTTGCATATTGTAAGTAATATCTGAATACAATGTGGTCATTCATTGAAATTATAGTTTTACCTAACCTTTGAAGTGTAAACTTTTTAAAAGCCTGTAATCATTTAGCATCTGTTTATTCTTATATATTTTTTGTAGATTTATCTTTAATATTGATAGCACTATAATCATACTAGGATTTACTTTTTTTGACTTAGTAACTTTGTATTGTTTTGTCTCCTATAATTAAGAGTAAATATGTAATACTATACTGTGTAGAAAACATTTAGAAGTAGTTTTGATTCTGTGTTGTTAAAACACGTTGCTAAATGAATGAATTGATATTTTATTAACTAAGATTGTTATTGTGTAGTATTGTTTTTGTTAGTACAAAATTGATTATATCATTATATACTAGAAAATGATTTACATTGGAATCTTTTTGATAATGAATGCTAAAATATGGTTAAGCTAGGGTTTGGTTTTGTTTTGTTTGTGTGTGTGTATTTAACATTCTTTATTCTTTGGCCAGTTAAAGTCAATTCTAATGTGTAGTTCACAATTTTAAGTGAATACATTTGATAGTAAAGTTCTTTTAACCTGTAAAAAGTTATGGTTCTAGGTTGAGTTAATTTGCCTTTGTATAATAGATAAGTTTGCCCCAGTGCGTTGCGTTAGTTTGGACAGGTCTGATGCTCCATACGCTGCTGCTGTTTAACTAGAGAGTTCACAGAATGACTGGGAAACATATAGTATTCCATACAAGTTTAATCTTTGCCCACAAACTATTTAGGAATATTGTATGTTCTTGCTGTTTATTATAGGTGTAAGTTTTTTTCCCATAGCATACATACTCTGATTTTCTAATTTTTTTTTTTTTTTAAGTTTATTTACTTGTTTTTGAGAGTGCTTGTGCATGGGCAGGAGAGGGGCAGAGAGAGAGGGAGAGAGAATCCTGAGTAGGTGTTGCGATGTCAGCATGGAGCCCGACGCAGGGCTGCATCTCACACACTGTGAGACCATGACCAGAGCCAAAATCAAGAGTCAGATACATGCTTAACCAACTGAGCCACCCAGGCGCCCCGAATCTGTTATTAAATACAAGTATCACTAAACCAATGTAAAAGCTTATGGGAGTGGGAATATGATCTTAACAAACAGACTGCATGCTTTGGTTATATTCAGCGATTTAAAAAAATGGCCTGTACAGGCATGTTGTGAAACTGTTTTAGATCTTTATGGTTTCACAGAATTATAGTGATTTCTCTCCAGAGTTGGTTATCTGCTTTTATAGCCAGAGTACCTGTACATAATGATTCTGAGTCTCCATTCTCATCACCCTAAGCTTGGGTCCTCTTACATTGCTTCTGTCATGTTATTTGGATATTGACAGCACCAAATAGTGCTAATTCTTGCCTTCACATCTAGATAACCGCATTTATTGGCAAGTACATGATCAAACTCCAGCCTTAGACTCATGTCTTTTGGTTATAGGAAACTCATTTCCTTTAAAAAAAATTCTGTAAGTTAAAAATTTTTTACACTGAGTTTACTGAAATGCATTCTAATGTATTGTGATATGTGTGAATGCTTATCTTCCATTTTACATTTGTATAAGTGTTATTTTAAAAACGTATTTAAAAAAATGAAAATGTATTGTTTTCTTTAAGTTGGCAGCTCGGACTGCTGAAAGAAATCTTAATGATTTAAGGAAAGAAAATGCTCACAGTAGACAAAAGTAAGTATCTTAGTGGGAACACTTTAAGCTTTAGTTATTACTTTATTTTTAGTTGTATTTTGTTTATTATATAATATTTTTGTAGGGACAAACTTGCAGTGAATCCAGCATATCTAGTGGTGAAATATTTATTAATTATAAGGTACTAGATTTTTTGTTTGAAACATTTGTCTTAGGTTACTTTAAGAGAAGTAAATTGTTTACATGTTCTTCTGTAAAAAGCATAACTTAAAGAAATTTTTTTCTTGTGTATTTATTTGAGAGAGAGAGAGAGCTCATGTGAGCAGGGGCAGGCAGAGAGAGAGAGAGAGAGAGGGAGAAAGAAAGAATCCCAAGCAGCAGTGCAGAGCCCAACACGGTGCTCGATCTCACCAACTATGAGATCGTGACCTCAGCTGAAATCAGGAGTTGGCGGCTTAACCAACTGAGCCACCCAGGCACTGCCCCGCCACCCCAGTTTTTTTTTTTTTTTTTTTTTAACTTGAGTAGGAAGAAGACAATTACAAGGGATGGAAAGAGAAAAGATAGATCTCTGATGTGGTAATTCTCAGAGTATTGGCATCTTTTAGTAGATATGGGTAGAATCCATTTTTATTATTTCTTTCATTCTCTTGTTTTATTGTATTGGGTGACATTGCCATGCAATAATAAAATGAAAGAATAAAAGCTTACAATGTATGATCGAAGGGAAGAATAAATGCTTTTCTAGGAGCAAACATCTCTTCCCAGGTGTTCTAATTTCTTGCCAGAATGTACCATTAACATTATTCCATGATAGTGTAGTCTTTTTGCTTGTCTTTTCTACTTTGAAATTAAAACTGCGTGATTAAATGTTCTATGTCAGATCTTATGATCAAGAACTAGAAATAAGATTCTTTTAAAATGTCACAATTTTTGTGCTCGCTTCGGCAGCACATATACTAAAATTGGAACGATACAGAGAAGATTAGCATGGCCCCTGCGCAAGGATGACACGCAAATTCGTGAAGCGTTCCATATTAAAAAAAAAAAAAAAAGTCACAATTTTAAGATAAAAGGTTTAGGAATAAAATAGTAGGATGAGTTCACTGGATTCCTATTTTGTGTTGTGATTAGAATCATTTGGGTAACATTACAATGGAAAGCAGGTGAGATGCAGAGCTAGGAACCCTGTGTTTTAATCCTGTTACTTTAATTTTGAATAAATCATGTAAACTTTTAGCTCAGTTTCCTTACTTGTAAACTGATACATTAGAACTGGTTGACCTTGGAAAGCCCTGCTATTTCTAAAATTTGGATTCTGTGTAATAGTATTCACTGAAGTCTAGTTTTGAACACAGAACAAAACAAAGTGATTTCAAACCTCAATAAAACGTCACTATCACTAGGCAGAAAGAACCCTGTTACCTGTTATGGAAAGGTGTTTTGGTCAGAATATTGATTTATTTATTTATTTTGTTTTCTTTCTTAATTTTAATTACAGTGTAGTTAATACACAGTGTTATATTTCAGGTGTATGATTTAGTGATTCAACAATTCCATTTATTACTGGTCAGAATAATTTTAAAAGATTTGTTTCTTCTGTGTAAATATTGAGATAGTGAAGAGATCCTTGTACTTGGAAGAGGCATTTTTCTTGAAATGTGGGTGCTTTTCTTAGATGAGTAACTTAGAGATGTTTGTTCTTTATTTGCAGATTAACTGAAACAGAGTTTAAATTTGAACTTTTAGAAAAAGATCCTTATGCACTTGATGTTCCAAATACAGCATTTGGCAGAGGTAGTCTTTTTTTTTTTTAAACCCTCATTTAAAATACATATATATGTATATATTGCACATACCTTTTATATTAGTGTAAATTAATACTATTATTTATAAATATTTTAGATTTTGGAGCCAGGATTCTAATCTGAGTTCTAGCAAAATCTCCCAAGTTTCTGAGTTTTGTTACCCTGGAAATAATGTAAATAATTGCTGCCTTTATTTCTTAGTGGGCTTTTGTAAGATGATGTATATTTAGCACATTGAGCTCTTTGAAAAGCAAAGTGAAAGGCATGTAGTAAGGTACTCAATATTTCTTGGGAAAATGAGTAAGGAGTGCTTAAAGGGAATAACATTGTGACTGTTTATATATCCACTACTCATTGGGATTTGCTTGAATTATAAAAACAAGATTTAAAACAGATGTTTTTAATTATTTAAAAGTATCAATTAAGAAGGTGGGAAAACATTAATAATCTGAGATTTGATTGCTTTAATTACCTCCAAGAGAGGACCAGGTCTTTGGAAGATGTATTTAATATTTTTGTCTATTCATTAATGAGTTAGCATCTTTAATGATCTCATACTGTTCCAAGTAGTTTAAATTTTTCAAAATAATTTTTGGTTGAATTGGAATTAAGCATCTAAGGCAGGGAAAATAAACCTAACTTTATATAGGTAGAATCCCATTTTAATAACCATTTCAAAGTTGTAAAAATCACTTTTGAGAGTCTAATTTCATTAGAATGAAAATGTTTTTACATTACAAAATAACAGGTTATTAATTTCAAATAGTAACAAAGGTTGGAGTGGGGGGCAATTATACAGAAGGAATTCTTGACTGAACGTAATGCAGAAGTCTTGTAAAGATTAAATAATGCTTTGATCGTTTGTTGTAATTGCATTTGACCGTTATATAAGCTACATAATAAAATTTAACATATTTAAAAAGTATTATTTTGGTGGTATTTAAGTTTGCTTTCTGATGTTGATTTTAGATCTTTGGAAGCATAATCATTACTTGGGAGTGGTGAAGTTTGTAAAATGATAGGGCTCCTGGTTATATGGTTTAGAAAGTGATTTATTTGATAAATAAGTATATGTAAACTGAATTTTCAGTGGTAATGAATCAAAAGTTGTTTCTGATGCTTCAGAGGATTTTGCATTTCTATTTTGAAAAATCTGAGCTTCACTCAAATAATTCATGGCTCAACATGGCCTAGCCTATCTGGCCCTAATTTCAGCTGAGCCCTTCCATATTACAACTCTTATCAGCTGAAATGTCTGGAAGCATACTGCCATTAAAAGCAAAACCAAACAAACTTCATGGCCCCCAAATCCTCTCATGGTTCTAAAATATCACCAGTATCCTTTGCTTAATATTGTATGGTTACTTAAGTGTATTATTACCAAGAGAATAATATTTTTCTTGACTACAGTGTCCACTTGGTAGACAGACTTTAAACCACAGGGTTCCATATTTAATTCTATCCCGTATTAATAAAACCCAGAGCATGCTAAGTGTTTAGGATGTGGATTAAACTTAAATTGACAATAGGGTGACTTGATGGAAATTGTTGAAATGGGATTCTAATCTATAGTGTAGCTAACTGAAACTATGAATTTAAATATGCTGTTTTAATTATTCCAGAGCATTCCCCATATGGTCCCTCACCATTGGGTCGACCTTCATCTGAAACGAGAGCTTTTCTCTCCCCTCCAACTTTGTTGGAGGGTCCACTCAGACTCTCACCTTTGCTTCCAGGGGGAGGAGGAAGAGGTATATTGTTTAAACATCTTTATTACTCTAGATTTCTTCCTTACTTTATATTTTCATCTCAACTTATCTTTAAAATGATCTTTAAAATAAATCTTTGGAAAATACAGGCATTCCTTGCACTTATTGTGGGTTATTTTTGTTTGGAAAAGGAGCTCTATGACATGTAATTTTAATATATTTTTCTCTTAGAAACAGGTATAGTAGGTTATGTTTTGGTCAAGCCCTTAATCTTTTTAGATCATTTGACTTCTTAAAAACTATATATTATACTACATGATACAACACTTTACAAAGAATACATGAAATATGATAACAATATAACTTAGCATAAAATTGTATTTTAACAAAACATTCTTAAAATGTAGAATTTCTAAAATCTTTTTTTACTTCATTATCATGATCTTTTTATTTTAGAAAATCAGAAAGTAAAAGAAAGAACCTTCTTTTTAGAGTGGAGTAATACAGAAGTACTATCTTGAGTACTTCTCAAGAAGAGTTTTGATGGGTGCCTTAAGGGAGACGGAAATGATTTAATACTTTGAGAAACTGACCCAAGATTGCTTTGTTACCCTGTATGGGGTTTTGCAAATTCTAGCAGCTACTTCAAGCCTGTGCATTAGCTCTTGGTCTTTCTCCATTTACTTCATCAGCGCTCATCCTGGCATTACCTGTGTACCTGGAGTTTTCCTCTTTTGATTTCTCACCTCACTTTGTCAAGTTGCTTTAAAATTTTCCCTTGAATTGTGGCAAAATTAAAAGGTAAACAGTGCTGTTCATTCCCAAGTCAAAAGTCTTAGGTTTTTAGCCCCAAATCTGTGTTGTATAAGAGCTAATAACATTCTTCATCAGTGTTGTGTCTCTATTCCCCCCTTTTTATCAGTGAATCTAGCATGTTGAGTCTGAGGTAGGAACGGAAAGTATTGAGACTAAATAAAAACACCAAACTAAATCCAACTTCTCACAGCTCATATACTCAAATGGATACTACTTACCAAAAATAGTCTCTCAGGGATGCTGTCCTGTTCTGTTGAAACTGCCATTATTTTAAATATTTTTGGAGCTCTTTCTTTGGGATTCCCTTCAAAGAATGAGAAAATAAAATTTCTATGGGTTATGGGATATTCTCCCTTTGCCCATTTCCTCTTTACGTCTTTGTATCCTCAGTTTGGTATACTTCCCATTGGTCCCTCCCAGTTCCCAGTCCCACTGCTGATTGGACCCACAGCCTGGGGATATTTCAGAGAGAACTTTTGCTTGTGTTGGCTTTGAACTGAAAACTCCTAGGGAAAGAGTGAGTTGCAGACTGACACTTGGAGCCCTGGGAGACCTTTCCTTTGAGCATTTGAGGAAGGAGACTAATTTTGAAATTCACATGTGTGCCCTCAAATCTATTTTCCTCCTGTTTTTTTGACCTATATTAAGAAATATATTTTATATCATGTCACATTACATGCCAACATAAATGTAATAGAAGCCATTTACATGAAGTAGTACTACCTTTACTATTTTTGACGCTTTCTGGTATTTTGTGTTCATTTCTGTTCCATTTCATTTAAAAAAGTTGCTCATTAAGACTAATTTCATGCACCATGATGGTTTGCAGCCAGCAATCTGAAAAACAGTTCCCTAGAAATAAAGGTATAATTGGCTAAATTGCAAATGTGAATCACTAGAAGTTGAATGACATAAGTCAAGGATTGCTTGTAGTCAATTGGATATTTGTAATAAGTAAGAATTACCTTTGATTTCTCCTCTCCTATTTAAATTACTTTCCTCTCCTTTTTATTACTTTTGAGAAATGTTGTGTTTAGATTATTTGCAAGGGTGTTTTACTGTTTGTTTGAAGAGCTACAGAAGTTTTAGGTAAGTTATTAGTAGGTCTTAAAAGAGTTGCTTTGGAATAAAAGTTACTATGACTCACTGAAGAAGGGTGAATAGTGCCCTTTTCCTTCCTTTTATTATCTTTTTAAATTTGAAAGTTTGAATGAGATATATGTTTGAATCAGATGGAACATAAGGAAAATAATTTCTTTTTAGAGTAAATTTCATGTAACTTTTAGTCTGAATGAAAATTTTAACCTTTAGCATTTTTAAGTTTGTAATTTTTTCCCTGGTAGTCGGTTGGTTGGTCTGTATTTTGGTCTTCTGAAAGGAAGCAATCAAGAGAAGGTCTTTGAATGTCTTCTTTAAAGATCTGTGTTTCACACTAGATGAACTCAGCCTAATTGACGCACATTTTTTTTCCAGTTTAATTTTCTGCTTTCCTAGCCTTTTTCTTCTAATGACCTTATTAGAAGGATGAACAAGCTGGAAAGAAAGATTTGGGGAATACACAACTATGAGGAAAAGAGATAGTTGACTTACTTTCAGAATATAAAAGTCAGTTTACCTCCTGACTGTACAAAAGAGAGCAGATAAAATTTTTTTAAAAGATTATTATGTATTTTTTAAAAAAGATTCTTATATTGATTTGTACAAGTTACCAAGAAAAGTTGAAATAGTTTTAGTCGCTTAAAGGTGTACTGAACTGTGGAGACATTTTAGAAAGATTTCTATTAAATTTTTTTAAGAAAATCTATTCCTTAGAAGGTTAAAAAGAAAAAAAGCTTTTGTTTTCTGGGCAATATAGTTTTGAGAAGACCGCATTCCCCCCTCAGTGACAGATAAATGAAGTACTAACATATTTTGTTATTTAATGTTGAAAAAATTTTTGTATTTGTTTTTTCCATTTTAATTGAATATGTGATATTAATTGAGGTACTGTGTTTTTTGTGGTCATAAGAAGGGAACTTTATAATGATGGTCTTTCTTTATAAATGTAAGCATGCCAGATTTCCTTATCCGAATGAGTGTTACCTTGTTCAAAGTATTTCTTCCAACAGTGCTGTTGTTTTTGAAACTCTTGTTTTAGACTTGCCTTCAGAGTTGTGAGCTCTTTTTGAAGGTGAATTTGATATTCAGAAATTGCTAAAAGCCCTTTAAAGCCAAATTTATCTGGTGGGTATAAAGTTTGTAATCAGACTGGTTAAAATCATTTTTGGACAGAAGTAGAATCCTGTTTCAGCATTGAGATGCGATTTTTTTTTTTTTTTTTTTTTTTTTTTTTAATTTTTTTTTTTTTTCAACGTTTATTTATTTTTGGGACAGAGAGAGACAGAGCATGAACGGGGGAGGGGCAGAGAGAGAGGGAGACACAGAATCGGAAACAGGCTCCAGGCTCTGAGCCATCAGCCCAGAGCCTGACGCGGGGCTCGAACCCACGGACCGCGAGATCGTGACCTGGCTGAAGTCGGACGCTTAACCGACTGCGCCACCCAGGCGCCCCGAGATGCGATTTCTTGAGTGTCTCTTAAGTTAATCCAAGTACATTTCTAAAAGAGTTGTTCTAAAAATACTTTGAATAGTTGTAGAATTATTGAAATAGGTATATAACCTCTAAGATGACTGTGTTAAAAGAATCATGCTCTTTTTGACTATTGGCATATTAGTGTAAGCAACAAAAACCTCATAATTTTTTTATTCCATCTGATATAGAGGTCTTTACTTTGTAATTCACTTCATACTTTTATTTTTCAGAGTTAATATTTATAATTTATAATTTAGCCACTGATTTCCTATGTAAATGATGATGGTGGTAACATTTATAAATGACTTTTATAGGCAATTATTTGTTTATACACATGGCAAGATTATTTTTTCCTCATTGTCCTAGTCTTTGTCCTAGGCTTTGGTAGGATGGAATTACAGTCTAATATGTCTTAGGGAAACTTCATTGGAATCTGATTGTTTTCACTTTTTAAAAGCTGCCTGGATTTCATTTGATGATAGGTCTTATAATATTTTTTTAGATAAAACAGAATTGTAATTTTTTCTTTAATTAGGCTCAAGAGGCCCAGGGAATCCTCTGGACTATCAGAATACCAATGAAAGAGGAGAATCAAGCTGTGATAGGTTAACTGATGCCCATAGAGCACCTTCTGACACTGGGTCCCTTTCACCTCCATGGGAGCAGGATCGTAGGATGATGATCCCTCCATCAGGTATGGAGAGAGTGTAATTATTTATATTTCAAAGGTAAGCAGTATATGAAACAGAAGAATGGAAGAAAAGAGGAGTACATGTATGTCCTGTTTTAAGAAAAGCTGATACATATTGGAAAACAATAATAACACAAATTTCTAACCATAATAATTAGGGGTAATTGTTCATGTTACAGAAAGCTGCTTTGTTTCCCTCCCAACCCTCTCATGGAATATCTTTATTATTTTTATTGCTCATAGAAGTAATACATGTCTATTTTAGAAAGTCCAAACAATGAAGAAATGTGTAATTAGGAAAGTGAAAAAAATCTCCCTCATCATCTTAGCATGCTTTTCCAGGTATTTAGTTTTATATATTTTAGGATTTTTTTTTTTTTTTTTTTGGTATATGTTCATAAACATAAATAGAAAAATTCCCTCATCACTTCTGTGCAATTACACTATTCACCTTCTTGTAATTGTCTTTCTTCATTAAACAGTATACCTTAGATTAACTGCTAAAATAAATATATTTACCAGAAGAGTCACAGCAGAATATCCTGAAGGAAGGCAATAACTGCTATTCTTCTAATAGCTCTTACTCTCCCAACGAATGTATTTAAAATTTTTTAGTTTGCTAAACTTTTATTTATGCAGTGTTTCAGGGACACCTCTTATGTGAAGTGAGCTATGCCTGCTTTGTATAAATTAAAAAAAAACATACTACTTCAGATTCCTTCCTGAGGAGTTGGAGAGAGTAAGAATATCATGGTAAAATAACTTTAATTCCAAGAATCAGCTCTTGCTGTAGTAGTAGTGTGTATATGTTCTAAGAAATGGTGGCTCCTGCAGAGCCTGAGTGGCTCAGTTGACTGGGTGTCTGATTCTTGATTTAGGCTCAGATCATGATCCCAGGGTTGTAGGATCAAGCCCCATGTCAGGCTCTGCTCTGAGTGTGGAACCTGCTTAAGACTCTCTCTCTCTCTCTCTCTCTCTCTCTTTCTCTCTCTCTCTCCCCCCCCTCCCCCTCTACCACTTTCCCCTGCTTGCATGCTCTGTCTCTCAAAAAAAAAAAAAAAAAAAAATCTTTTAGGGGAGTGGCATAGAACATCTTTCAAAGATTCTTTCTTGACTTTAACATTCACTAAAAAGTTTTGCTATGATAAAAATAAAGATAATAAACTACAGCCCCTTTCTCTAAGAACTTGATTGCAAGATTTTGGTGTATTATCATATCGCTACATCTGTGTAGAGAACTTTCCTTTGAGAATTTACAAGCTATTAATACCAAGAATCCCTGTCACATGTGCTAACTCTCCAAGTAAAATCTGGTGTAGTGGTTTTCAAAGTTGGCTTACCTTCAGAAGTAGCCTAAGAAACTTCAAGGAAAATGCAGACATATCTGGGTCCCCCTTCAGATCAGACCTTTGGAACATGAACTTCAGAGGTAAGGCCTATATTTCTAAAATACTCCCTTGGAGGTTCTGAGGAATAGCTAAATCTAAAAACCACTAATCCATATAAAACCACTGCCCTTATTATATGGAAAGAGCACACAGTCCTCCAAGAGATTAGTTGGCAGTCTTAGGTTAAAGTAGCTAGGTAGATAGCTGAGACTAGAACTCAGTATTGACTTTGTTATTGTTCATTCATAAAATTAGAAAATTTTTTACATGTCCTTTAAAAATTGCCTGAAGCCTATAATTTTAGACTTTTGGTATTATCTCATAGATACCTAAGTCTGTTTTCATTTTGTTTCCAGGTTTTTTTCCTTCTTTTGAAAGTTGAATAATTTCTGTTGCTCTGTCTTTAAGTTTACTGACTCTTCTCTCTGTCATCTCTATTCTGCTATTAATATTTTTTAATTTAAAAAATTTATTTTTGTTTTTTTCATTTTGCTATTAATATATATTAAACCTATCTAGGAAAAGTTTTATTTTATTTTATTTAAAAAATTTTTTTAATGTTTATTTCTGAAGGAGAGAGAGAGAGAGAGCAAGAGAGCATGAGCAGGGGAGGGGCAGAGAGAGAGGGAGACACAGAATCCAAAGCCGGCTCCAGGCTCTGAGCTGTCAGCACAGAGCTTGACGCAGGGCTCGAATTCACGAACTGTGAGATCATGACCTGAGCCGATGTTGGAGGCTTAACCGACTGAGCCACCCAAATGCCCTGTGGAAAAGTTTTATTTTAGATATTGTATTTTTCAGTTTTAGAATTTTCATTTTTAAATACTTTTACTGTCTGCTGAGATTTCTTATCTTTTTATTCATTGTAAGCATTTTTTAAATGTCATGAGAATAATTTTATAGTAGCTGCTTTGAAGACGAATGATCATTCTGACATGAGGGTCATGTTTTTAGTTTAAAAAACAGTGGTGTTAAAAAATGGCAACTGAAATAACTGAATTTCTGAGGAATATAGATTCTGTAGTTATCTGAGATTTTCTATAATGTAGTCCTATGAAGCATGCTTTGTAAATTTCATATATTTCCTTAACATGTTAGAACTTGGCAAGAATTAAAAAAATTTTTTTTTGATTTAAGACAAGTAAGCAGAAATATAAGAAATTCTATAATTCTAAGGAATCATTTGTTTTTGCACTGTTAAATACTTTGAAGAGGGGATATAGGGAGCAAATAGAAACAAAAAAAAACGACTTAAGCCCTAATGTATTACTAATTACATTGATTGTAAATTGTCTAACATCAGCAGTTAAAAGACAAATTGGTAGAATGAATTAAAAAACAAACCATGACTCAACTCTTTGCTGAGTACAAAACTCATTCAAATATAATAGTATAAGTAGATAGGTTGAAAATAAAAGGATGGGAAAAGGTAATACTATGCAAATATTAATCAGAAGACAGCACTAGTGGTTATTATTAACATCAGATAAAGTAAACTTAAAAGCAAAGAAAATTACCAGAGACAGAAAAACATCACATAATGATAAAAAGCATCAAGAAGACATAGCAAACACAAATGTCTATATAGCAAGCAAGAGAGCTACAAAATATGTGAAGTAAAAAGTGATAGAACTGAAAGGAGAAACGTAAATGTACCATTATAGTTGAAGGCTTCAGTATCTCTCTTTACAGTTGGTAGAACAACTAGACAATTTGGCAAGGATATACAAGAACTGAATAATACTGTTAACCAATAGGATCTAATCTACATTTATAGAATACGCCACCCAATAGCAGCAGAATATACATGCTTTCCAAGCCCCAAAGGAACATTTCCTAAGATAAATCATATCCTGGGCCATGAAACAAATTGAAAATAATTGAAATTATATACGGTATTCTGTGTTTACAGTGGAATCAAACTAGAAATAATGAACTGTTGATGCATGAACAATTTGGATAAATTTCAAGGGCACTATGTTGAATGAAAACAATCTCTGAAGGTCAGCTACTGTATAATTACATATATATCACATTTTCGAACTGACAAAATGATAGAAATGGAAAACAGATTAGGGGTTTCCCATGGGTTAGAGATAGTAAGGGAAGGTGTGTGGATGAGACTATAAAGGGTAGTATGAGGGAGATCTTTCTGGTGATGGAATAGTTCAGTAGCTTGAGTGTGGTGGTGATTACACACATGTACACATGTGATAAGTTGGCATGAACTATATACTTGCATTGTATTAGTATTAGTTTCCTGGTTATTATATTGCACACTAGTTACGGAAGATTGGGGGAAATGGGGTAAAGGGTGTGTAGGACTTCTCTGTATTATTATTATTTTTTCCCCTCTGTATTATTTTTGCAGCTTTCTGGGAATCCTTATTTTAAAATCAAAAGTAAAAATGAAATCCTTTTTATTGGATACAGTACATATACAGGAAGTGCAAGTATTCTTTAGCATATAACTTGGTCTTTTCATAATTTGAGCACATTTGGATAACTAGCATTCAGATCAAGGCTGTTTTCAGTTCATTTTTCTTCATCTTAGGAACTTAGAAATCTTTTCAACTTTGCAGGAAAAAAATGTTATTGATGGATAATATAAATAAGTTAACATTCACCTATCATACAGTAATTGGATTAGAATTTTAACAAGAATATGTTCTAAATAACTCACCCATTACAAGTTCATTTTTTTTTTTTTTTTTTTAAAGTTTATTTATTTTGAGAGAGAGACAGAGAAAGAGCAAGAGAGTGCAGGAGCAGGAGAGGGGCAGAGACAGAGGGAGAGAGAGAATCCCAAGCAGGCTCCACACTCGACTTGTGGGGCCTGTTCCGGGACCTGATGCAGGGCTGGTGGTGGGGCTGGAGGCGGGCTTGACACAGGGCTTGACATGGGGCTTGGTCTCCCGAACCATGAGATCATAACCTAAGCCGAAATCAAGAGTTGGATTGGATGCTTAACTGACTGAGCCACTCAGGTACCCCTGTAAGTTCTTAATAAATAAGAACTTATGCAACAGAAATTTAACCAAAGTGACTTACTTGACTCAGTGCTTTACTCCATAAGAAATGGAGCTTCAGGGGCGCCTGGGTGGCGCAGTCGGTTAAGCGTCCGACTTCACCCAGGTCACGATCTCGCGGTCCGGGAGTTCGAGCCCCGCGTCGGGCTCTGGGCTGATGGCTCAGAGCCTGGAGCCTGTTTCCGATTCTGTGTCTCCCTCTCTCTCTGCCCCTCCCCCGTTCATGCTCTGTCTCTCTCTGTCCCAAAAATAAATAAATGTTGAAAAAAAAAAATTAAAAAAAAAAAGAAAAAAAGAAATGGAGCTTCATTCTTTGAGTCTCTCATTCTTGTTGCTGAAGTACAGGAGTAGAAAAGCAAAAACATGCTTTTTTAAATCTCTCTGAGTCAGAACAGCTAACATTTGATTGACCAAAGCAAGTCACATGACATAATTTAGAATCAGTGGGCAGGAAATATATTCTGCCTCTTGAAGACAAAGGTACAAGGATGGTGAAGAATTGAGATCATGAATGCAGTATATCAGAGGGATTATACTTTTACAATGTGTTTTCACTTGTATAACTATATGTAAAAAATATATTTGTATACTATAATGTCTTAGATTTTAAAATTACTCTTTAAAATTTTTTTAAAATGTTTATTTTTGAGAGAGAGAGAAAGCAGAGTGTGAGCAGGGGCAGGAGGGGCAGAGAGAGAGAGATAGGGAGACATAGAACTTGAAGCAGGCTTCAGGCTCTGAGCTATCAGCACAGAGCCCGACCTGGGGCTCAAACTCACAAACTGTGAGATCATGACCTGAGCTGAAGTCGGACGCTCAACCGACTGAGCCACCCAGGTGCCCCTAAAATTACTCTTTAGAAGAAAGAAATAATGTAATTTTTTGTTTAGTTTTTCTAATAAATGGTTCCTAAGTAATTGCCTTGCTTTCTTTGCACTTGTTCTTTTTTTTTTTTTTTTACAAAACAAAGAGTAATAATTTAAGTGAGTTTTTAGAAAATCTTAAAATACTGTCTCTTAACTAACATTTAGCATTTACCATTATGTTTTAAGAGTCATGAATCTTAAAATATTCTTGTATCTTATATAAATTATGATTAGTGACATGTTTCAACAGTATTAGTAGCAAATAATTCAAATAAGAAAACTAATGCTGCTAGACTTTAAATGATATCTTTTTGACCATGAGGGAACAAATTTGCAGAAACCTTGGCTTTTAGCCTTTTAAATAATTCTTGAGAATTATACCACAAAGAAGTTATAGTTAATTTCTACTGCAGGTATTAATCAGAGTAATGATTTGTCATACATAAATGAATCTACTAAGAATCCAACAAGAAAGGTATTACTCACGTCTAAATTCATATAAATATTTTTGGTAGTATTTTAGCTGAGAAAAAAGAGTAAGAAAACCACAGATACTTTAATGAAACAAAGTTTTAGTTTTTTTTCATTTTTTTATTCCTTGGTTTTCTTGATTTCAGTGCTCCTTTTG
The DNA here is from genome assembly GCF_007474595.2 of Lynx canadensis. Taxonomy (NCBI): domain Eukaryota; kingdom Metazoa; phylum Chordata; class Mammalia; order Carnivora; family Felidae; genus Lynx; species Lynx canadensis. Next base: position 88,102,246 of record NC_044308.2, read on the forward strand.
ATTTTAGTGCACTAATTTCAATATCCTTATACTTCTATAACTGGCCACACAGCCTCCTTTTCCATCAGGAAGAAGTAATAGAAAAGAATGAAGAATCTTAATTCTCTGCTAGAGTAGACAGATGTAAATTAAAGGAGGATTATGTCACTTCTCCTCCTTTTTTAAAGCTTTAATATTTTTAGAGTTTCTGTTAAAAGAGCAAGAAGTATGTATGTAGTTTCTCTTATTTTTGTCATTGCTTATCTTTTACTAGTTTGGATAAGATATGTGAGGGGTAGCAAAGAGATTTAGCAGCTCTTTGATAGTATTATGAATTGTCTGGTCTTCAGCCTTGGATGTTTAAAAACATGCTTTATCTCTTGAAGGGCTGAATAAGAGATACATACAGCCAAATTGAGGATGATAGTTTTAAATTTTACCTTGAGAAACAAAAGCAGCATAAAGCCAACTTTAGATAGCATTAGAAGTGCAGGCATAGATTTTTACTTTACTGGCTCTAATTTGTAAACTTTTATGCAGATAATTGTTCTTCATGGTGAACATTCTTTTATACAAGATTCACTTGATGAAATAAGAGTTGGTCTTAAGTTAGGCCCATTTTGATCTCCTTGTTGAGATTTTGGAGTCTTCATATACTTAATAAGGTGTCCTAACAGCTTCAATGATGCTTTTATCCTCTTAGGGAATGGTATTTGCTTAAAAGTTGTTTCTACATTTTTGGGCTACCCCTTGTTTTGGAGTGTATATCTTCTGTATCACTATCACTTCTTGTAATGATCCTATATAAATTCTAATGATTTGTATTGGTTGTGTTTGGTAGACAGGTTACTGCTATACATGTTTAATTAACTCTAAAAATCTTTAGTTTTCCAATCTTTATGAAGAGAGTAGATTGAGGAGAGAGTAGGATGCGGGGAGAAATGTAGACGATGTTTTGAAAAATTTTGCTTTCTTTGTTTTTTTAATTTTTTTAAATGTTTATCTTTATTTTTGAGACAGAGGACAGAGCATAAGCAGGCGAGAGGCAGATAGAGAGGGAAACACAGAACTCGAAGCAGGCTCCAGGCTCTGAGCTGTCAGCTCAGAGCCCGACGCGGGGCTCGAACGCGACAACTGCGAGATCATGACCCGAGCTGAAGTCAGATGCTCAACCGACTGAGCCACCCAGGCGCCCCAAAAAATTTTGCTTTCAGTAAAAGCGAGAGATGAAATGGTAGCTGGGAGGGAGAGTTTTTTTTTTTTTTTTTAAGATGGAAAATATTGCAACATTTATTTACTGATGGGAATAATGCAAGGTAGAAAGTGAAATTGATGATGTATGGGAGACAGTATAATTATAAAAGTGAAACACTTGAGTGGTAAACAGAAAGGATGGGATCCAGACTATAAGTGAGAAATTAGATAGGAGCTAAGTCACTTTATTCGTTTGAAAAAGAAAGAAGGCACAAGTAGGTACAGATGTAGAGACTGGGTAAGGGTGAGTGAAGCTGTCTAGTTCCATCAATTCTTGGTGTGGCAAGATCATTAACTTGGGATGAGCGGAGGGAGTTATCAGAGATTTGAAGAGAGAGAAAAAGATACACAATAGCCATTTAGTAGAGTGAAGGAACTCAAACTTCACTGGAGTGTAGTATGATTACAGGGCAGTGTTGAGTATCTATTTGAAATTTATGGTCATAAATTTGAATGAGACCAGTGACTATTATGCTTTAATATGGTTTATAAATATAAAATGTTTAATTTCTTATGTAGTTACTTTGGATGCTTATTTTGCACCAGTTATTATGTTAAGTGCTTTTTATTGATTGTTCTAACACTCAACAGTGTTACTCCTGTTTTATGGAAAAAGGAACAAAAACAAAGATAATGTAAAATCTTGCCTATTACCTTCTAAAATTGCATGTTAATATTTGCTTCAGGTGTGTGTGTGTGTGTGTGTGTGAGAGAGAGAGAGAGAGAGAGAGAGAACATGTAAATAAAACATATAAAGAAAAAAATAGCACACTATATAAATGAGGTTATTCTACTTCCTTTCCTGGAGCCATTACTATCCTTCTTTCCCAGAGGTGACTACTCATGCATTTAGTGTGTGTAAACTTACAGACCATATATAATTAAAAAAAAAAGTTTTTTCTATTTTATCAAGTTTTTTATCAACATTATGTTCTTGATTTCTTTCTATTTTAATATAAAGTTTATTACCTTAATTACTATATAGTATTTCTGTATATAAATATACCACAATGTATTTATCCAGTGTTCTTTGATGAGCATTTAGGGTGTTTCAGTGTTTCACTGTTAGTAACAATGCTGCAGTTAACACCCCTTGCATATATGTTATTTAGAGATGAGCTGAAGAAATGAAATTGCTGAGTAATAGGATAAGCATATTTTCCTTTCCTTTCCTTTCCTTTCCTTTCCTTTCCTTTCCTTTCCTTTCCTTTCCTTTCCTTTCCTTTCCTTTCCTTTCCTTTCCTTCCTTTTCTTTGTTATTTTAGAGAGAGAGAGAGAGAGAGAGAATGAGCAGGAGAGAGAGAGGGAGAGAGAATCATTTTTTAAAATGCTTATTTATTTTAGAGAGAAAGAATGTGCGTGCACAAGCAGGGTAGGGGCAGAGAGAGAGGGAGAGAATCCCAAGCAGGCTCCATGCTCAGTGCAGAGGCTGTCGCAAGGCTTAATCCCAGAAACCATGGGATCATGACCTGAGCTGAAATCAAGAGTGGATACTCAACTGACTGAGCCACCAAGGTGCCCTGTTTTTAGTGTTAATAGATGTTGCCATATTGTCCTCAAGAGTGGCTGTACATAAAGGATTTGAGAGTACTTATTTCTCCAATACTTGATATAAAACTTTTTGAATACTTCCAGCAATAGGAGTTAAAATTATTGTCTCCTTTTTATTTGTAGTTCTTTGATTAGTGAGCTTGAACATCTTTTCATGTTTATTGGTCATTTGTATTACCTGTATTTATTTGCTGCAAATTGCCTGACCCATTTTATTTCCTGCTTTCTAGCAATTCTTTTTTTTTTTAATTTTTTTTTAAATTATTTTTGAGAGAGAGAGAGAGAGCATGTACACAAGCAGGGGAGGAGCAGGGAGAAAGAGGATCCCAAACAGACTCCGTACTGACAGCAGAGAGCCTGATGCAGGGTTTGAATTCACCAACTGTGAGATCATGACCTGAGCTAAAGTCAGACGCTTAACTACTGAGCCACCCAGGACCCCCTTCATAGGAATCTTAATACATTTTGGATACTAATCTTTTGTCTTTTGCAATACTCTATTGGTTTGTTATTACACATGCTCTTGTTATACATAAGTTTCAAATTTTCTTATAGGTAAGTTAATCCATGTTTATTTTTATGGAATTTTTGTTTTGTTTAAGGCCTGTCCCTAGATCAAAATGATATTCTCTGTTTTCTTTCTTTCAAAAATCTTAGAATTTTGTTTTAATTTTTAAGTTTTCAATTTGGGTTTGATTTCTGTTTTAGTGTTTAGTGCGAGGAATTATTTTATTCCATTGAATAGACAGTTATTTTAATATTATATATATTGGTTCATCAATTTGAGATATTACTTTTATCTTAAATGTCCATATTTGCATAGATCTATTTCTTAGACATTCTTTCTATACCATTGGTCTCTTTATTCCAGACTCGTAACCTATCTGTATCAATGCTGCTATCATCTGCTTTCTGGAAATTTTGCTTTTCATTCCATTTAAATTCCTTAATTATTAGGATAAACTATTTTTTTCATGTTGTGAGTGAAGATGTTTATTGTACTTGGTTATTAGGCAGTATTAAACCTAAAAAAAAATCCCAATCCTTTATCCATCTTTATGCTTCTCTTGTTAACCAACTTGATGTTTCTCTTATGTGATAGAACCCCAGATTATTAAAATAGGTACTGAGGGAACTATCACAGTCCAAGATTTGTTATGGAATGAAAAGAGATAGACAGCATTTTTATTTGACATAGACATCTTGGATTTTATTCAAATTCTTAGTTTATGAAACTGCTTCAGAATGCTGTGTACACTTATTGGCAGCCTTTATTCATTTTTTCCCCCTGATCCTTTTCCTTCTCCCATTCTTTCTTCTTAATCATGTCTTCTTTTATAAGGGTGGTAAAAAAACAAAGGTAAGCAAGCAAGCAAGGAACTATGTCTTTATTTTCTCTATTTTAGTCTCATTGGTTATAGCTTTATCATATTGCATGTGTGTATGTTTGTGGGCGTGTTTATGTGTGTATGTGTATATTTGTGTTTGAGCATAATACCCTGTTTACTTGTTCATCTGTCCTTTTCTCTCAGGGCAAGCTTCACCTCCTTGGTAACAACACCATTTCTGATTCCTCCAATCAAAATTCATTAGGCTACCACTCATATAATTTGTATACCTCTTTATTAACGCATTGACCACACTGTATTTATTTCTGTCACCATTAGACTATGAAAGCGTGGACTGTATCAAAACCAGCTTTGTATCACTACTGCCATGTACACAATAGGTCTTGGTAGATTTAAGGAGTTAATTATATTGACCAGTGGAGGGCAACATGGGTATATGATTTATAAAATAGTAAGCTTGTAGCAAAATTTTTTATTTCTGAGGTTGCTGATATTGTGGAGATGTAATTTAGAAGCAAAATAATGATATGGTATGGTATCTTGAGGCTTGATTAAGAAAGAGCTGGGGGGGCGCCTGGGTGGCGCAGTCGGTTGAGCGTCCGACTTCAGCCAGGTCACGATCTCGCGGTCCGTGAGTTCGAGCCCCGCGTCAGGCTCTGGGCTGATGGCTCGGAGCCTGGAGCCTGTTTCCGATTCTGTGTCTCCCTCTCTCTCTGCCCCTCCCCCGTTCATGCTCTGTCTCTCTCTGTCCCAAAAATAAAATAAACGTTGAAAAAAAAAAAATTAAAAAAAAAAAAAAAAAAAAAAGAAAGAGCTGGGAAGTTTTCAGGTTTACCCATTTTTATCCCCTTGGCCAAATTCTGCCATTTAATTAATCCCATGTTTGCGGTAGAAAGGGAAAACTCCTTTTAGATCTCAGTGGTTATATTGGCCTTTCTTTTCACTGGGCTAATTCAGACTCATAGAGACAGCTTTTTGCTAAGATTCTGAAAGGGGGAGGAAATGAGCCTGAGACTGTCCAGATCTTTCTCTCCTAATGCACATCCTTTGACCCTTGGGAGCTCATTAAATATAATTCTATTAACTCTGGTTGATGCCAAGTGGTTTTCATGGCTTTGTGTGGGAGAGGTGTGTCAGTAAGGTCCCTTGTGGCTGAGTCAGATGAGGGGTGACCTATCCAACATTGTATGGAGTTCGCATTATGAATTGCTGCTTAGAATAGTCACGGAAGGCAATTTGCAGCTGTTTTTCCTTATCCATCTGGATAAGAGAGAGTCACATAATTCACCCCCTTTGACTTTCCTCTTATTTTTGGAGTTGGGCATATCATACCTAATGTATAAAAATCTGCCATTGCCTAGCCAAGATGAGATGGACTACTTACATTTTTTCAAGAATGAGGAGTTCTACAAGGACCCAGGAATGATCATTTTGTTATCATAAGTGACACCTGGGGGCAAAGGTGGTTAGCTGTAGAAGCACCTGAGTCAGAGTCTGTGCCCAGATTTGTGTCTGTCTAGGTGTCCTTAATCTGAGCATTGTGAGATCTTCCCCTTTCATTTTGGAGGGATGCTAAATTCCAAAATATTGAAGTTACTAAAAATTTCATCCTTGATGACCTCTGAATAATACTTCTTGCTTTGGTGACTATTTCTTTTATCATCGTCTATTCTGCTAAATTTCTTGATATGCTTACAACATACTCTCTTTTTTCTTTGTCAGTAGTGATCTTCTCAGTGATGTTTTTGATATGTTGATGTATTTACTTCCTTCACTGAACTGAAACTTTCAAAATCTAGAGTAGCATATTATAATTGTGTTTACTACAAAGGTAAAGTTATTGCCTTTAGTGAATAATTTTCCTAAAATTACTTACTATTGTCTACCAAGAATATAGGTCAATTTTTAGGAAGCAAGAGAAATGTCTATATTCAATATATTAAATGTAAGTAAACTTGATTTATTTTTATATTGATGAAAATATTTTAAAAACTTATTTTCTAGTCCAACCATATCCTGATCCATCTCTTCCTCCACAAAGGCAAGACAGATTTTACTCTAATTCTGGTAGACTGTCTGGACCAGCAGAACTCAGAAGTTTTAATATGCCATCTTTGGATAAATTGGGTAAGAAATACTTTGTGTATGTGTATGTGTTTTTTAATAATGATGGCACACTAAAGAATTGGGAGCTGAAAAAAGGACTAGTAACTGCTACCTCTAATAGCTCTTTTTAAAAAAAATTTTTTTTTAATGTTTATTTATTTTTGAGAGAGAGATAGAGAGAGACAGAACGAGTAGGGAAGGGTCAGAGAGAGAGGAAGACAGAGAATCTGAAGCAGGCTCCAGGCTCTGAGCTTTCAGCAGAGAGGCCGACATGGGGGCTCAAACTCATGAACCATGAGATCATGACCTGAGCTGAAGTCGGACACTCAATGGATTTAGCCACCCAGGTGCCCCTACCTCCAATAGCTCTTAATGCCAAAATATTTCCTGAAAACTTTCTAGTTTTATGTTTCTTGATATATTGTTTGTACCCATGGCATCTGCATATATGTTAATGGTTGGTTTGGGCACTACTGTAATGGGTCTACTATATGTACCTCTGATGGCAAATTTTACTCTATTCCATGATTAATTATAAAAATTTTTCCAGTCCACTTACATGTATCCTGTTTTGTAATCAGGGAGGGTAAGCTAGTGTAAATGGATATGTGAAAATCCACCAGAAAAATAATTTGGATGCATGCTCTGTTGCTGGTTTAACCAGTTACCTTATTTAGTCATTTCTTACTTAGATTTAACTAACATTTACTGAGTAACCTACTATTTGTCAGGCACTCTTTTTAAAAAAAAAAATTTTTTTTTTAAATATTTATTTATTTTTGAGAGAGCACAAGCATGGGAGGGGCAGAGAGAGAAAGAGACACAGAATCCAAAGCAGGCTCCAGGCTCTAGGCTCTGAGCTGTCAGCATAGAGCCTGACGCAGGGCTCGAACCCATGAACTGTGAGATCATGACCTGAGCCAAAGTTGGTCACTCAACCACCTGAGCCACTCAGTCTCCCCAGGCACTCTTTTCTTTAAACCACCTCACAGCAAACCACTGAAGTCGGGAAATATATATATCCAGTGTACCAGTCAGAACTGTTTAACATTAAAAAAATGAAAAGTAAATAGAAAATTAAAATAAATTTATTGGTAGAAGGTTTCCTCAGCAAACGGAATTTTATTTATTGTAGAAAATCAATCTTTTTTGAATAATAAGCAAAGAAGCAGATGTATGGCCTGGATTTTCTCTTATTAGTTATAATGAAATAAGTTCTTTCTAACTCTTTGGATTTTGAATTGTTTTCCCCCATTGATTCAAGCTTAATGGAGTGAAAGTATTATGTGATTAAATATTTATTTTTAAACTACTGCTATTTAAGATTTTTTACATGTCCTTTTTTTGTTGTTATTGAATAATATCCAATTAATCAGATCATTTTTAAGTGACTACTATTTAGAAGGTGCCCTACATGATATGGCAGATAACGTAATTATAATAAGATGTAGTTTCTGCTTGTAAGAAGCTAGTAATTAAATGCGGAGAAAGAAATCTTTATCTTTAATTAATACTGATCAGAATAGTACGTTCCATTAGAAAATATGCTGTGTTCACTGAGAGAACTCTCATGTAGTTGAAGGATCAAGGAAAACTCCATGAAGGAGGTAGCATTTGAGCTGCTTTTGAGGGAATTTGAAAAATTGGTTGAGAGGTGGGGATCTGTGTCAGTAATGATGAACAGCATAAGTAAAAACAAAGAAAAGAGCTCAAGTCATTGATGAATAATGGTTATAAAACTGAGATATTAATCACTTGACAAAGTCTTATGAGGTTAAATGAATTAATATGTGTTGAAGTACTTTGTAAATAGAAAAGTTCTGTATAAACTTTTGTAAAAGTTCTATAAATATATAATAATAAATATTATTGGTTTGTCAGTATATGTCACATGGAGAAGAATGATGAGAGTTCTGATTGAAACGTATTAAAATCTGACTAGCACTAGTGCTCATAAACATTTGTTGAATGAAAGTGAATTATTTAATCTTCACAATGAACCTATGAAGTAGACGCTATTGTCTCATTTTTTTTTATTTAAAAAAAAAAATTTTTTTTTTAATGTTTATTTATTTTGGGGACAGAGAGAGACAGAGCATGAATGGGGGAGGGGCAGAGAGAGAGGGAGACACAGAATCGGAAGCAGGCTCCAGGCTCTGAGCCATCAGCCCAGAGCCTGACGCGGGGCTCGAACTCACGGACCGCGAGATCGTGACCTGGCTGAAGTCGGACGCTTAACCGACTGCGCCACCCAGGCGCCCCTATTGTCTCATTTTATAGATGAACAAATCAAGTCTCAAAATGGTGCTCAGGTAGGAAGTATCAGAGGCAAGACTTGAACTCAAGCTTGTCTGTGTCCAGAGCCATGGTCTTGATCCCTATCCATTATTGAAATGAGATGGTAGTGGATCTAACTTTTGATGCACTAAATGTCTATAGAAAGCTTACCATTTGACAGGTGTTATGGTAGTTGCTGTATTTCAGTGGTGAATAGAGCTCAGCATTCCTTACAACTTGAGGTCTAGTAAAGACCTATATGCAGTTACACTACACAGTAACAAAGTAATGAATACAAAATGCTATGGGACCATATGGGGCACTTACCAAGATGAGGTATTGGTGTTTCGAGTGTGGGATAGTTAGAATTTTCCTGGAGTACATTTAAGCTGAGAATTAAAGGTCCAGAATTAGTTGGATCAAAATAATGGCAGTCATGTTCTAGGAGAAGAGAATAGCATCTTTAAAGATGCTATTAAGAGTTAAGACGTCCTAATAAATTATGGCTGCCACATGGAGTGTGAGTCAGGGAATACTGAAACAAGTAGTAAAAAGGTTAAGCAGTGCATAGAGTTCTTAGGGCTTTGCAAAGCTGGTCAAAATTTGGACCATATTCATAGGGTAATGGAACATATTAAAGGATTTAAAAATGACAATATCATCAGATCTGTATTTTAGAGAAATTACTGTCGTTGTATTATGTGAATGGATTGGAGGGAGCAGTCAAGATTGGAGGCAGGGTAGCTTTTTAGGAGACTGTGACAGGAATCTACATGGGTGAGGGTGGTGTTTTAACAGAGGGGAGAGATAGATGTGAACAGACCTAGAGAAAATAGAATTAGGAGGATTTAGGATTGAAAGCATGTGGGATTGTGGGGGAGACGAGGAGTCTTGGCTGATGCCCAGGTTCCTGGCTGTGGCATCTGGGCCATTCATTGAAAAAGGAGCAGCAGCAAGTTTGACAAGAAAGATTATTAGTTGCATTTTGAACTTAAAAAATTAGCGACACCTGTGATACACCTGTATGAATATTCAAATAGGCAGTTCAAGCTTTCTGGTCCTTGGGGAGATATCTAGATCTGAATTACATGTCTGGAAATCATTAGTAGTATATATCAAATTACAGCTATAGGAGTGGGTGGGATTTTTCAAAAGAGAATGAAAGAATAGGGCTGAGGTAGAACTCTGAGAAGACCACCATTTAAGGATGTTAAGGATGTTAAGGTAGTGGAGCCCACCAAAGAGATTGAAGAGTGACTAGCAAGGAAAGATAGAGAGAAAGAAGGGTACCATTACAAAAATTGAAGGCTGAGAAGATTTAAAGAGGGAGAGAGTAGTCAACAAGGATGAGAAATAATATAAAATGAGGACTAAAGTGTCTTTTAATTTTCCACAAAAGTAATTTCAGTGGAGTAGTGGATGTTGTTAAATAGATGGCAGTGTGAACAGCACAAAATGAGAGGCATTCCAAACAATATATATAGAACAGTTATTGATTACAGAAGAGAAGGATAGCTGTAGGGGAATTTCCTTTTTCTGTCTCATTTTTCTGTCTCATGTAGTTGGGAGAGACTTGCTAATAGAATGGGTTTAACTGAAAGGGAGGAGGGAGGTAACAGAGAGGAAGATCTCTGAGGAAGCTGTAAGGGTGGGATTCTGAGCACAGAATCAGGGTCAAAAATCATCTATAAGGATCCTTTTCCATGATAATAGGAGGAAAGATGATAGGAATATAGTTGCTGATACATTTATTTGTTTGATTACAAAAAGTTAAGGGAGTTTCTAAGGGACTTAGTGTAGTAGGTTTGAAGAGAATGGAGGTTTAAAATGCTGAGGAGAAACATGATGTGGAAGACACAGAAAGAAAGTTAATCACTAAGCAGCTGAAAGTATGGCTAGAAATCCATCAGCTTGGAGTGGAGCCTATCTATACACGAATCTATGGTTTATTTTACCCTCAGAAGTGGTAAATAGCTCAGATATAGGCAGAATGGAATTGGAGACTTGGATTAATCTAGGGCTGGAACATTGTCAGGCACATGTAAAATATGGCCAGTGGGGTAAGGACATTGATGACTGGATGCAGTGATGGACTCTGAAGTCCAGTTAATTAGGGAAGAAAATGAGGAGAGGAGGAAACTGAAGAGTTAGACTAAAGGACTGGAAGCTTCAGTGACAAGAACAGGTGTAGTGAGAATAACTAAATGAGTAGGCTAGGCAAGGATAGGTAGTTGTGGTCAGAGAAGAGGGTTGTTTGAATTTACCTTCTCATAGACTGAGCAGTTCTTGATGATAACAAAGTCCAGGAACACTTATTTCAAATAATGGCTAAGTTCAAATGCTAGTCTGTGTTACCTGATGGAGGAATTAGGAAGGTAGAATGAAATAGTGAAAGGAAGGAGGGAAGAAGAGAGGGAGGGAGAAAGGAAAGGAAGGAAAGGAGGAAGAAGGGAGAGGGATGCTACCTTCCAGAAATCTTATGATGCTCTTACAGCAGGGTTGCCTAGGAACAAGCCACAAAAATCTCTGCCATGTGCCTTTGCAGAACTTTGAATGTGCCAAAATTTCCAGTGTCCTGAAGCTGTTCTTATGGCCCTAATGCAGGATGCTGGTATCAGGCTGGTTTAGGTACTGACAGGGGGAGTGGGGAAATATCAATTCTTTGTGATCTGGAGGTATTCTAGGAATGGAGTGATCAGTTATGTATTAAAAAAAAATTTTTTTTAAGGTTTATTCATTTTTCAGAGACAGAGACAGAACATGAGGCAGGGAGGGGCAGAGAGAGAGAGGGAGACACAGAATCTGAAGCAGGCTGTGAGCTGTCAGCACAGAGCCTGACACTGGGCTTGAACTCACAGACCACGAGATCATGACCTGAGCTGAAATTAGATGCCTAACTGACTGAGCCACCCAGGTCCCCCTACAGTTATGTATTTTAATTGGTTTAATTTTTATGTTTAGATGGGCCAATGTCTTCAGAAATGGAATCCAGTAGAAATGATAGCAAAGACGATCTTGGTGTAAGTATTGAAAGTGGAATTTTATCCATGTATTCAGGAGCTTTCCAGTCTCTTGGTTTACTAGAATAGAAATTTAGCTGGCAATATAGTTGTTGATACAAAACTACTTCTCCCATTTTGACAACTATATATACTTCCTGCATAGCATTATAGCTGTTTCTTTTCTGGATTGTACTCTGTGGTGAAAAAGTACAATTTACAGACTAGAGTCTTAGTTTACTAAAGTTAAACGAGAATTTGGATTTTTCCCCCTTGGATTTTTATTTCAATGTTTTAAAGTATATTTTTGTTACTATGTTTACAATTTTTGCTTTTGGTCACTTTATGTTGAAAATATAAACACCTTTTCTTTTTTTCAGTATATGCTTGATAAAGAATGTATATTTTGATACTCTTCAACTATTTTTCTTTTTTTTCAAGTTTTATTTATTTATTTATTTTGAGAGAGTGAGCGTGTGAATAGGGGGAAGGGCAGAGAGACAGGAGAGAGAGAATACCAAACAGGCTCCACATTGTCAGCACAAGCCCATTGTGGGGCTTGATCTCACAAATTGTGAGATCAAGACCTGAGCCCAAATCAAGTTGGATGCTTAACCGACTGAGCCATCCAGGTACCCTCTCTGTTTTATCTTTAGCCAGAATATTACTTTGTTTTGGTTAAAACTGTTTTCTTTTGAGTTAATATTTGTGATAGCAAAAATCAGTCTGATGTAGAAAACTGAATCTTTCTCAGGGGACTGTTAAGACGGTTATAGACTGCTTTCTGGCGAGGTGCCTAGGTGCTTTCTTTTAAACCTAAGGTTTTCAGGAACATTACTGCAAATTTTGCTGTTGTTTTAGTGACTGCTGTATGTCAATTTGTTATAGAATTTAAATGTGCCTGATTCATCTCTCCCTGCCGAAAGTGAAGCAACTGGCCTTGGCTTTGTTCCTCCACCTCTTGCTCCAATCAGGGGTCCATTGTTTCCAATGGATACAAGGGGCCCCTTCATGAGAAGAGGTCCTCCTTTTCCTCCACCTCCTCCAGGGAGCATGTATGGAGCTTCCCGAGATTTTTTCCCACCAAGGGATTTCCCTGGCCCACCACATCCTCCATTTGCAGGTATGTTTTTTTTCTTTGAACCTAATATGTGTTTTATAGAGTAAATCAAAGATATAATTCTATTTCCTATTCATATATTAAGTTTTCTCACCACAAGTATACTGTTATTCTTCAAATTGGGAAGGTAGCCAACTATTAGTAGACTGTAATGAGGCCTCAACTTGATTCATCCTAATGATATGGGAATTACTCTGTGTTTCAGTAATTGGGAAAATCATTGGCCTTTTGTAGCAGTCTTATGTTAAGACCAAAATTATTTATATCTTATTTGATAGAAACTGGTTACTGCATCAATTAGTAAAAATAATTACAACATACATTTTAACATTAAAATTACTGGCTAAAGTGTTTTTAAAAGTCTTTTTCATAAGTAGTTCCTATGTAGTCCTACTTATTTAAAACCTAAAATATGTTTATTGTGTTTGGACTAATTGTTGAATTCACTGAAATTTTTTCATAGCGTCACATATAAGAAAAAAGGAATCATTTTTTGCTTTTATATCTATACATTGCCATTTAGAACTATAGGTTTCTGTAGAGTAAACACATGGTTACCAAACACAAGGCAGAAGGTTGTTATGTGCCTGATATGGTTATTTCTCACCTTATTTCTCCTCTATTTTAAAGTTTAAGGTGAATTAAAGTGAATTTTGGGGAATTCCAAGACAGTCTTTGATATAACTAAATGTTTTAGGATAATATCCAAATAGAATTGGAAATTAGTGATCTGAATTTTAAGTCTGGTGAAAATTACATTACATAAAAACTTTTAAAAGTAATGTTTATATATTTTGAAATCATTTCTGTTCTTTTCAAAAATGTTAAGATGTTAGGTTTTCATAAAATTAAAACTGTCTAAAATTAATGATATTCCCTTCAATCCTAACGCAGTTGAAGAGAGAGAGTCTGTTTTTTTCTCAGTGTTGTAAAAATTCATTTGTTAGCTCAAATAATTATTCTGGTGTCACTTTTTGAATATAAATATAGGTACTGTAAGTTATAAGCTAATCACTTATTAGGGCTGCGGTACAGGTGTTTAAAGTTAAAAAATGTCTTTTACCAATCTCTTTGAACAGTGAGAAATGTCTATGCACCGAGAGGTTTTCCTCATTATCTTCCCCCAAGAGCTGGATTTTTCCCCCCACCCCCACATCCAGAAAGTAGAAGTGAGTTCCCATCAGGGTTGATTCCACCTTCAAATGAGCCTACTACTGAACATCCAGAACCACAGCAAGAAACTTGACAATATTTTTGATCTCTCTTCAAAAGTAATTTTGACTTCTCTCTCATTTTCAGTTTAAGTAACTGCTGTTACTTAAGTAATTATACTTTTGCTCAAATTGAAGCTTAATGGAATTTTAATTCTCAGGATAGTATTTTGTAAATAAAGATGATTTAAATATGAATCTTATGAGTAAATTATTTCCTTTTTATTTTATTCTAGATAGTATAATTATTTTAATTTGATTAATGAATTCACTATCACATAAACAATAATGGGAGTTTTATATGTGTAATCTTGCAGTTGGGGATGTTTTAAACTCCAAAGACTGTGTCTTTTTGCCAAGAACTGTATTTACTATGGTTGTAGACAAATGTGAAAGTAACTTTATGCTTAATTAAATAAATTTTAATTGACTTAAAGACTTGTTTGGTATTGATAATAATAAAATCAGCTAGTTTTCCCTAAATATGACTCACTAAGTTAGTTTTTTCACTTTTCCCAATAGCTTTGGGGCTCAAAACTAGTGCTTTATATGGGTTTAGCCCATTTGATTATCTTACCAAGAATGTGCACTCTTTCTTCGAAGTGAACATGAATGACCAAAGCAACAGGTTAATACACTTAAAAGTCAACATTAATTATATATATATTTTAAAGTTTTATTTATTTTTGAAAGCGAGAGAGCGCGCACAAGCCGGGGAGGGACAGAGAGAGAGGGAGACACAATCCAAAGCAGGCTCCAGGGGCTGAGCTGTCAGCGCAGAGCCCCACGTGGGGCTCGAACCTGGGAAGTGTGAAATCATGGCCTGAACTGTCGTCTGATGCTTAACCAACTGAGCCACCCAGGTGCCTCAACGTTGATTATATTTCAAAGAAAACTGGGATATTGTTTAATGGTAAGTTTTTAGAATTTGGATCTTCACTCAGTTCACTGGGTGTTCACAGTTCACTCAGTAGCATCCTGTACAGTTTTCTTCCTGGCTTGCTTTTCTTTTAATTTGTAAGATATTTACTGTTTTTAGTGGGGAATGTTGAAATTCACTATAGGAATATTGTATTGGGACTCAGTTTAATATCTTTTGAATGTTTCCTTAACTCAGGTTGGTATTCTATTATTAGTCTTCGTGCACATTAATATGATTATGAAAGGAAAGATAAGTATAGCTAATAAATATTACAATACTTATGTTGAGAAGCTGGTTGATTTTAGTTTAGTTGTTTACTTGGAAGTTTTCTTCAGTTCCAAAACACAGAAGATTAAATATTCTTTTTTTTTTTTTTCAATTTACATCCAAGTTAGTTTGCATATAGTGCAATAATGATTTCAGGAGTAGAATCCAGTGATTCATCCCCTGCGTATAACACCCAGTGTTCATCCTGACAAGTGTCTTCCTTAATGCCCCTTGCCCATTTACCTATCCCCCCACCCACAATCCCTCCAGCAACCCTCTGTTCTCTATATGTAAGAGTCTCTTATGTTTTGTCCCCTGCTGTTTTTATATTATTTTTGCTTCTCTTCCCTTATGTTCATCTGTTTTCTAAAGATTAAATGTTCTTGAACAAAGCAATCTGTACTTGTATTGGAACCCTTTGTGCCAGCATTTCCCCAGGTGTTCTCTGGAACATTTCTTGTGAGGTATTTCTACTTCCTCTCCATTCTCACCTTCGCCTTAGGAAAAAGGGCTAAACAGAAAGGCTTCATGAAATGAATTGTTTGGATAAAGTATTATGAAGATTGAGGACTATAAGACTATCATTACACTTAGTGTTTAAAAGCCAGGTTTTAGGGGAAATAGATTACTTTTTTTTAATGCTTATTTATTATTTTTAAACAAGAAAGCACAAGTAGGGGAGTGGCAGAGAGAGAGAGAGGGAGACACAGAATCTGAAGCAGGCTCTGCGCTAAGACACAGGGCTTGAACTCACGAACTGTGAGATCATACAGAGAGCCGAAGTCAGACACTGAACTGACTGAGCCACCCAGGCGTCCCTAGACTACTTGGAAATTTGTAAAGTCAAAGGAAAAAGAGAAACAATAGTGATGGAGAACATTCCATTCAAGTGGAACTTTTTTGTTTGCACCAGGATGGAGGAGAACTATTTTGACTTAAGACAGAAGAGAAGAGAGAAGAGAGGGCAAATCAAACATGAGAGAGAACAGCAATAAAGTGAAGAAGCAAAATCATAGAGGAGGCAGGGAGAACAGTTGAGAGCACGGTAGAAGACAGAAAGACTTGATATGGGCTGAGTAGTTTAGAATACTTTGGGGTTCCAGAGTAAATGAACATATTTAGCTTTAAAATATTTTTTAATTAAAGAACTGTAACCAAATGGGGATAAATCAAATAATAGTATTTTAGGATGAATAGCAAGTTTTCTCCCATTTATTTCTTTTTCCCAATTATACTTCCTAGTTAGGCTCTCTTTTAATTCTTTTTTCCTATTTAATTCTGGTGGTTTTAGAATTTTAGAGGGTATGCTTATGCCTCTGATCCTTGATTTATCAACTTGATTTATTACATTTATCAGTTCATGTATTGATTCCTTGAGATGAAAAATTAGGACTTCCCACACACTCTTGCTATTCCCATTCTCCTTTCCTCTTCATTTTTGATATTTATCCAAGTTAAAGTTGTCTGTTGTTACCTTTGTAATTTTAAATTAAACCTTTGTTAATAGTTTTTTCCTTTATTCCTCTCCCCACTTCCCCAACTCTGGTCAAAATCCTATTTTCTTTTAGCTATACATTATATTTTCAGGGTTGCTAATAATAATAATATGCATACAAGCATAACCATCTTCTATACTTGGTCCATAGTTGAACTAAAATTCAAAATAAACAGCATTTACATCATTATCATTATTTAAATATTGTTCACTATCAGGCCAAATTATGTATTAAGTTTACATTTCCTTCTCTGTGAATCCCAGTATCATTTCTGGGTCACCCTTAAGAGAATATTCTTAAATATCAAGGTCAATGAGTGATTTTTTTCTTACCCCACTCTCTTTTCCTGTGTTTATCA
Source organism: Lynx canadensis (assembly GCF_007474595.2). Classification (NCBI taxonomy): domain Eukaryota; kingdom Metazoa; phylum Chordata; class Mammalia; order Carnivora; family Felidae; genus Lynx; species Lynx canadensis. The sequence continues at coordinate 88,119,135 of NC_044308.2, forward strand.
ATAATAGCCTAAAGTAATGACATATTTTGGTTAACTTTATACTTGAGCCAAGTCCTCTCCCTTCTTTTTTTCTCTCCCTCATATTACTTGCCATTATCATGTGTTAATTAAAAAATTCTTCATGTCTTTTCTGTTGTGTGTTTTACTATTTGTATGTTCTTTTTATTAAAAAATTTTTTTTTAAATGTTTATTTTTGAGAGAGAGAGAGAGACAGAACACGAGCAGGGGAAGGGCAGAGAGAGAGAGAGGGAGACACAGAATCTGAAGCAGGATCCAGGGTCTGAGCTGTCAGCACAGAACCTGACTCAGGGCTCAAAACCCATGGACCATGAGATCATGGCCTGAGCCGAAGTCAGACACTTACCCTAACCGACTAAGCCACCCAGGTGCCCCTGTTTTCTTTTTAAACATTTTAGTCTTGGAGTCCTTTGTCCTCCTGTTGCAAACCAGGCTGATTTCTAGGCCTATGAACAGAGCCTGCCTTTTTGCTGATTTCTTGGGATTACTCCTCTGTTTCATAGAGCCTCTATCTTGCTGGGGTTTTTTGTTTTTGTTTTTGTTTTTGTTTTTTAAATTTAAGTGTTTTGCTAGAGTTCACTCTCAAGTTATTTATTTAAAAAGGATGTAGGGAATGTGAAATCTGAATCTTCCTCATGCCTAAAATCTCAGCCCTCCACTCCCTTTTTTGGTGTTAGTTTATACCGGTATAGAATTCTAAGTCAGAATTTTGAACACATTGTTCTTTTAACATCATTTTAGTACCAGTTAATATCAATATATTGTTCTTTTTTTTTAACATCCATCGTTGCTGCCGAGAGGTCTGAAGGAAATTTGATTCTGAGGACGCCTGGGTGGTTCAGTCAGTTAAGCGTCCGACTCTTGCTTTCAGCTCAGGTTATGATCTCACGGTTTGTGAGTTTGAGGCCTGTGTCAGGCTCTGTACTGACGGCACAGAGTTTGCTTGCTATTCTGTTTCTCTCTCTCTCTCTGTCCCTTCCCTGCTTGCTCCTCTATCTCTCAAAATAAATAAAAATAAACTTAAAATTTTTTGATTCTGTTGTCTTTGTTGGTAACCTGATTTTTTCTTATAAAACTTTTTAGGTTTTTTTCTTTATCTTTGGTGTTTTTGTTGTTGTTGTTTATTTTTGACAGAGAGAGACAGAGCATGAGTGGGCGAGGGACAGAGAGAGAGAGGGAGACACAGAATCCGAAGCAGGCTCCAGGCTCTGAGCTGTCAGCACAGAACCCGACGTGGGGCTCGAACTCACAGACTGCGAGATCGTGACCTGAGCCGAAGTCGGACACTCAACCGACTGAGCCACCCAGGCGCCCCTATCTTTGGTGTTCTAAAAACCACAGATTGCATCTACATGTGAGACTTTTTTCACTCATTTCTGGCTAGTCCAGGTCCTCTGAGCAGATTCCAAGATGGAATTAGACATTGAAGAGATTTATTGAAGGAGAACACCTGTGAAGGATTAAGGGGAGATAGTGCAGAATTAGGTGGAGAGGACCTTTCAGATTGTGATTCAGATTGACATCTGTGAAGAGGAGAGGAGGGAAGGAAGGAGGGGCGTGTAGGAAGAGCCTCTGATTCTAGTGCGGCTCCAGGAGAGCCCGAGCTGGGCCCATGGCAATCCCCAGGACAAAGATTGCCTGGTTAGAGGAGTCCCTCACTGGGTAAGAATGGCTCTGCTCTAGGACCCTTGCATGTTCTGTTCCTGGGCGGGAGCACCCCTAGAGAGAACCCAATCTTGGTGTGAATGCTGAAGGTGCAGCAGCTAGAGGCCGGCAGCTGACGATACTTGCAGCAGTTTCTCTCTTGAAGGCGGGATATGACTGGTGTACTCCTGGCTGCCACATTGTGTTAGGCACTTAAACTATGAAGATGTGTGTCCCAAAACTCTGGGATTTTTTTTTTTTTTTTTGGTAAGTTCCTTTTTTACTTTTTCTCTCAAATTTTTCAACTCTTTCCCTCCCCCTCTCTCTTTTTTTTTTTCCTGGAAAATTTTCTCAAGTATATTTTCCAATGTTTCACATAAAAGTTTTTGTTTTCAGCAATCATTACTCTTTGAGAACATTTTAAATTCTATTTTCTACTTTTTTCATAGATCCTGTCCTTTTTGTGAAGATCTAATCTTTTGAGTTTCTCTGTTTTAAATTAGAGGTTTCTTAAAAGTGTTTTTCTGATTTATTTCTTTTCTCTAGGGTTAATAATTCTTCTTATTTATCTTGGGCTTTTTCTCCTTATATACTTGGTTAGCCTTGAGTTTGAAGACGAACTGGCTGGCTGATGCTAGCTTATACATAACTCTTACTGTGCAACAAATGATAGTTTTCTTGTTTGGTTTCTTCCTGGGAGATCTTTGTGTGTGTTGGGACAGGTGGTGGGAGATGGAGGGTGGGGGTGGAGACAGAATCTGTGCCTGACAGGCTTTTCCTTAGGATGACTGATAGGGAACTGGCTAATTGGGTATAGGTCCTCCAGATAACAGAATTAGAAGGGCTTCCTTCATCTAGGATACCGCCATTCACTCTAGAAGTGTTGCTTGTTCCAAACGGCTTAAATTCTTTAGGGAGTATCTCTCTAGTATTTTAGCTGGAGACCAGTCCTGGCTCACTGCCTTGTGCTTGGGGTTGTGCAGGGAAATGGTGGTACCAACTTTTAGGTGATCTTTGTGCAGCTCTTCAAGTAATCTCCCTATTTTCACACTCATACCCCAGTTGTGTACACAGTATACTAACTGGCTCTGAGCCCATCTTCAGACTCTATCAGGCATACTGACTCTCAGCCCCTGATAACAGATTCTAGGCTGTAGCTTTCTTGACCTATTTTATCCCCCAACCTAATTCCATCTGTTCTTTTGTCCTCCAGAAAATTTTGAAACGTCATTTGTTGGTGACCTCTTTCATTCTTTTCATCTTTATGGGGGTCTATTTCTCTTGGCTCTTCTTTGTGTTTATTTCAGTGGGGCCTTGAAGGGCAGGTGGTGTAAATGGACGTGCTTAGTCTGTTACCTTGAAGCTTAAGTTTTCTATTGTTGCTGTTGTCACCATCTGCAAGGATAGTTAAAGGAGTAGGTCAGAGTTCAAGATAGTGAACTGAGCATTCGTTATTTTGGACTGATAGGCAGTAAGCTTGGACATTTCAAGAAAGAATACCTTTTGGTCCTGTTTGGATAACTTTTTCTTCCACTTTGACGTTCTGATTTTTTTCAGTGGAAAATTTCAGTAGAAAATTCAGTAGAATACATGGTCCTATAAGAAAAGTTAAAATGGTCAAAAGCACAAGAAAGTCCAGGGTCACCACCCAGCAAAGCAAAACCACTTTTTGCATTTATGTTGTACTTCCTTCAGTCTTTTTACCCTTCACATGTCTTTTGTATTATTGTAATTATGTGTGTCTATAACTTTATATTCTTAACTGTAATCTAATTAAATAATTTTTATTAGTCTTTGTAAAATCATTTTTAATGGTTGTTTTACTTTCCTTTTTGTGAATATAGTTTACTTGACTATTCTTTTCTTGTTGAATGCTTAATCTGTTTTGTTTTTTTTTTAGAATTTTTAAAGAATTAAATAATGAGAGTTTAATATCTTTCTGCATAATATCTTTACCCCACTAGATTTAGGATAATTTTTTAGGGATATATTCCTAAAATATATTCTGGGGCCAGAATTTGGGACTGGGGACAGAGGATTGTTAAGAAGAAAGGAGATCACATTCTTTGGAACCAGGTTAGTTGAAAAAAAAAAAAAAGTTTTTTCTTTTTAAAGCCAGACAGTTTGTAGACATGATTAAGATGATACAAATTATTTTGTGAGTATACTTGATGATTTTTATTCTGCTTCAGGTGTGGTTCAGTGTTTACTATGAATCTATTTAAAAAAGCATCTAGCCTTATAACCTTTGCAAACTAAGCTTCCTATTTTTTTTTCCCCAAGTAGTAGCTACTTGGACGATTTGATATGAGTGCTACAAAAGAGATGCTGTGTTTTTTGGTGGAATATGGGAGCTCTCTGATAACTGTCTGTAAAGAACAGTTAAGCTTACTACATTGTATTATGTTTCTTGCTTGTAAGACAAATGCAACTGAAACGAGTTTGAGAAAAATCAATGGAATAAATGCTGGTTTGTGTAACTGGGAATTTTACAGTTATATCCAGTGGCTTAAATTATGTCATCAAAACGTGGTCTTTCTCTTCTAATCTCTTAGCTCCACTTTTCTCTGTTTTATTCCCAGAGATATTATCTGTCCATGTAGTTGCAGCATCTTTAGATTTATATGGATGCGATAGTTAGTGTTTAAAATCCCAGAAAGAGAGATAGCCTTTATTTTGAAATTTCCAGCAGAGTTCCTGGAGATGGCTCTTACTTTTCTGCCTTGGAGTAAAGTTTCATTTCCAAACCAGCGTTTTGTGGTTGGAGGATGGGATCAGGAGCTCTCTCCTTTTGTTGGACAGGATAATCCCAGTTTGCATTACATGGAATAAATTTTCTGTTAGAAGAAGGGTTCTGTATGGATTGCTGGGCAGGCAGAAACAATAGGGTCTATTACACACGGGAACAATCTTGCACCTCTTTTCTAGAAAGCTATTTTTTTTTTAAGGTTTCCAAATTGCTGTATAGTACTCACCTTTGTGTGGAAAATGTAAAAAAAATATTGGTGCAGGATAGGTGTGAAGTATCATTTTCAGAGCTCAGGAATTGTTTTGGTAGTAGTTCCTATGTCAAGGATGCATGGATTTTAAGTTAACGGAGCATAGTATGTATCTAGCACAATAGTATGATGTGGTTGCTAGAACAAATTGAGGATTTAAAACTTTTTTTAATGTTTATTTATTTTGAGGGGGGGGCAGAGAGAGAGGCAGAGAGAGAGAGAGAGAGGGAGAGAGAGAATCCTAAGCGGGCTCCATGCTGTCAGTGCAGAGCCTGATGGGGGGCTTGAACTCCTGAACCATGAGATCATGACCCGTCAGATGCTTAACTGACTGAGCCACCCAGGCGCCTTTGTGTGAGAAATCTTAAGTTCTACTCTTTTAGTAAATTTCACTTATAAAATACAGTATTATGAACTCTGTTCACCATGTTGTGCCTTAACTCATCTTATAACTAAAAGTTTATACCCTTTAAGCACCCTCTTCCTATTTTCCCAACCCCCAACCCCCAACCCCTGACAGTGATCATTCTACTCTTTGTTTCTGTTTTCCCACTTATTTCACTTAGCATAATGCCCTCCAGGTTCATCCAAGTTGTTGCAAATGGAAAGATTTCCTTTTTTAGAGCTGAAAAATATTCCATTGTACATATGCCACAATTTATTCATCTATCAGTGAACACTTAGTTTCCACATTATAGTGTCTTGGCTATTGTAAATAATGCTCTGCAATGAACATTGGAGTGCAAGTATCTCTTGAAGCTACTGATTTCATTTCCTTTAGGTATATACCCTTAAGTGGGATTGCTGGATCATATAGTAGTTTTGCTTTTAATTTTTTGAGGAACTTCCATGTTATTTTTCCATAGTAGCCATACCAGTTTACATTCCCACCAGCGTGTACAAGGTTCCCTATTATCTATATCTTCACCAGCATTTGTTATCTCTTGTCGTTTTTGATAATAGATAACAGGTGGTATCATTGCAGTTTTGATTTGCATTTCCATGATGATTAGTGATGTGGTGTATCTTTTTATATACTTGTTGGTCATTGGTATGTCTTCTTTGGAAAAAAATGTCGGTTCCGATTCTCTGCCCATTTCTTTTTTTTTTTTTTTTTTGTAACATTTATTTATTTTTGAGACAGAGACAGAGCATGAATGGGGGAGGGGCAGAGAGAGAGAGACACACAGAATCGGAAGCAGGCTCCAGGCTCTGATGAGCCATCAGCCCAGAGCCTGACTCGGGGCTCGAACTCATGAACCGCAAGATTGTGACCTGAGCTGAAGTCAGATGCTTAACCGACTGAGCCACCCAGTCGCCCCTCTCTGCCCATTTCTTAATTGGGTTATTTGTTTTTTTGCTGTTGAGCTGTATGAGTTCCTTGTATATTTTGGATATTAACCCCTTTCTAGATACATGGTTTACAACTATTTTCTTTCATTCCGTAAGTTGCCTTTTCATTTTGTTGATGGTTTCCTTGCTATACATAAGCTGTTTAGTTTGATGTAGTTCCACTTGTTTATTTTTACTTTTATTGCTTTTGCTTTGGTGTCAGATCTAAAATACTGCATGACCAGTGTCAAGGAGCTTACCCCCAACTATGTTTTCTTCTCGGAGTTTTATGATTTCAGGTTTATGTGCAAGTTGTTCATCCATTTTGAGTTGATTTTTATATATGGTATTAGATAGAGGTCCGGTTTTACTTGTTTGCATGTGAGTATCCAGTTTTCCAGGTAATATTTATCGACGAGACTGCCTTTTCCCCATTGTATATTCTTGGTGCCTTTGTGGAAACTTAATTGACCATATATGGATGTGTTTATTTCCGGGTTCTCTATTTTGTTCCTTTGGAATATGTGTTTGTTTGTATGCCAAAACGTTACTGATTGTTTATTATAGCTTGGTAATATAGTTTGAAGTCAGGAAGTGTGATGCCTCCAGGTTTGTTCTTTCTCAAGATTCCTCTGGCCATTTGGAGTCTTTTGTGGTTTCATAGAAATTTTAGGATTTATTTTTTTCTATTTCTATGGAAAATGCCATTGGAATTTTGAATAGGAATTGCATTGAATCTATAGATCACTTTGGGTAGTATGAACATTGTAACAACAATCTAAAAACGTTAGTCTGAAAAATTTAGATCTGTTAATTTGATGACCCTTTGGATTGTAAGATGTCAAAATAGTCTGTTGATTTTACTAATTTAGTAGAAAACATGTTCAAGTCAGTTAACAGACCATATTTTGGTCCTTTACAAACATTATCTTAGCTATGTTTGTATATTCTATATATACAGATTTTTTATATATATATGTATATATATATATAAAGATTCTATATATATATTTTATATATCATATAGATCTTATATAGATAATCGATATAGATTATCTATATTATATATATATAATATAGATAATCTATATCTTATATAGATTATCTTATATATCTTATATATATCTTATATTTTATATATCTTATATAGATATATAAGATTCTCTCTATATATTTTTTATATACATATACACAATATATAAACAATATATAATTTTGGTCCCTCATAAACATTATATTAACTGTGTTTATATATTCAATATATATATTGGATAAAATATTTAATATATTGAATAATATATATATTCATTCCCAAGTAACTAGAGTTCTTAGCTTCCAGAAATAATTACAGTTACAAGGTAGTGACAAATTTTATCCTGCTTGTCTCTTGCTAGTAGGTAGGCTAACCATATATTAATTGTATAATGTTTGTTATTGAAAATAAGAGTAAAAGAAAATTATACACATAGATTCTATAGTTTACATTTTCACATTCTATTCTTTGCATTTTCAGATCTTTTCACACATACACACCACACTTTATATGTGCTAGACATAAATTCATGTACCTCCTGCATGAATTATTCTGTTGCTTTGTGAGTCACTAGAATTGGTGAATACGCACACACATGCTGAAATATACCAAGGGTGGTTAACACAGTTCACGAAATACAGCAAGAATACTGGGCATGGAGAATATGGAGCTTCAAAAAATGTAATATCTATGTTTTTGAAAAACTAAGTTGAAAAACTGTATTGTCTGCCAAATAACAGTATGGTTATATTATTTAAGAGTGTTAGAATAGAAGTTGTATAATATAGGGGGTTCTATTTGGGTTCAAATATTGCTCTACCACCGACTAGTTTTATGACCTTGGACAAGATTCTTAACCTTTTTGTGCCTCCATTTACTCATATGTGAAATAGGTGTGATATGTACTACAGGGTCGCTGTGAGGATTAAGTAGAGTGCTTTCTAGTGAGGTGGTTATTACAGTGGTTGGCACACATCAGTTATTCAGCACATGTCATCTTGTTTCCTAGCTAATTTAATCAATGTTTTCTCAGAAAGTTTCATTTAAATGAATATTTTTGATTAAAGTCCATTCTTTTAAACACACACTTTTAACTATGTTGTGTGAAAACCTTCCTGAAATGTACTAAATGTTCCACTAACTTACTATACAGATGTTCTGAAGATAATACATTTTCCTATTGGTTCAGGGTCATGACATATTTATCACTGCCATGTATTTCAAGCTTATTACAGGGGTAATTGAGTCTGTTTCAAGTTCCTCCAAAATGACTTTAGATTAGTTATGTTCTCTTTTCAGGTGTATAAACTTCTGTTCCTTTTCAGAGTCACTCCTTTCCTCCACATCTAATCTGCTACGGTCTGAGAAATGAGATGAATAGTCTTATTAGAGTTATTCTGGAAGTAAGAATAAGCGAGCTAAAAGGAAGTGGAAGTGGCTTTTCTGATGGGATGCCTTTAAGCATTAGTGCAGGGAGTAGCTTGTTCCCACAAGGTTTTTTTGTTTGTTTTTTGTTGTTGTTTTGAGAGAGAGGCTGAGCATATGGTGGGCGAGGGGCAGAGAGAGAGAGAGAGAGAGAGAGAGAGAGAGAGAGAGAGAGAATCCCAAGCAGGCTCTGTGCTGTCAGCTCAGAGGCTGATGTGGGACTCCATCCCATGACCCAGAGATCATGACCTTAGCCAAAATCAAGTGTTGGTTGCTCAACCTGACTGAGCCACCCAGGTGCCCTTCCCACAAGGGTTTTATATGTACTTCTGGATCCTTGGCTATACTCCAAATAGCTGAAGTTGTTTTATTTAATGCCTGTATTAAATAAGAATTACTCTAAAGAGAATAGTGCTTTAAATTGAAATATTGATTGCAGTGACATATTAAAACATTCTGCTTACAACCTAACCTAGACTTTAAACTCTCAGTAGAGATTTGAGCCTCTTTCATCTTAACTGTGATGCATTCATCCATGAGTGAGAGAGAGGCTATATTCTGTCTTGCCTTGGTCACATTTTAGACTTGGCCAGATCATGAGCCAAATCAATAGTAAACATGCATTTATTGGTAATTTGGATCATACTGACATTTTCAATGATAAATATTTTAAAAATACAGACAAGAACAAAATAATATAATGAATTCCCTTTTATTTACTACCTAGATAGAGCAAACTTAACATTTACTATATATTTCTTTTCAAGAAAAAATGTCGCAGATGCAGTTGCCCTCATGCCCATACCAATTCTTGCTCTCATGCCCCAGAGGTGAGCACTCTTGTAAAGAGGACGTGAATGTTTTTTTTTCCAGTTAAATGTGTTTATTTATGATTTATTTTTCTTGCCTTTAAAAAATGTACATCAATATCATCATTACATGTATCCTTCAGCTGTTGGTTTTTTTCACTCAATATTATTTTGAGATCATCCATACTAATAAATGTATATCTAGTTAGTTCTTTTTGACTGCTGTATAGTATTCCACTCTGGATATGCACAACAAATTCATTCTCTTATTAATGGACATTAGGTTGCTGATTTTTTATGGTAATTATGTGGAAATAAGCATCTTAGTATTTGTTTCTTTGTCGTATAAGCAGTAGTTCTCTAGAGCTGTAGTTTTCAAATGGGTACATCCCTCCGAGTATGCAAAGAATTTCCAAGTAGTATGCTTTTGGGAAAGTTGCCAGCATTTTATCTTCAGTGTGTATTCTCTTCCAGAGATGTTCTTCCCAAGGATGAATTTATGAAGAAGATGCAGGTTCTTTTTCCTACCCTCCCTTTTGCAGTTATTCTTCTCCCATTTTACAAAAGAAACACATACCTTTAATGTGGTTCTAATGTCACTATGATGTGTCATACTAAGGTGTACAAACCTTTGAAACTCTAGAGAGACTATTTGAAATATTGGTGTCAGTACTGAGAAAGTAAATAATTCTAATGATTTCTTTCAACTGACTTATCTAAAATAATTTTAATTAAAAACATTCTTTTTCAGTTAAAAAAATTTTTTTAAATGTTTATTTTTGAGAGAGACAGAACAAGAACCAGAGAGGGGCAGAGGAGACACAGAATCTGAAGCAGGTTCCAGGCTCTGAGCTGTCAGCACAGAGCCTGATGCAGGGCTCAAACTCACAAACTGTGGGATCGTGACCTGAGCCTAAGTTGGATACTTAACTGACTAAGCCACCCAGGCACCCCCAATTTTTTTAAGGTAAGCTTTGTGCCCAACGCGGGGCTTGAACTCATGACACTAACATCAAGAGTCACATGCTTTACTGACTGAGCCAGCCAAGCACCCCTAAAATAATTTTTGATGATATTTCACTGTGTTTTTTTGGTCTTAAAATTTTAGGACTTTGAGGAATGAGTGCCACTGCTGTAACAAAACTCTTTGTCTTCCCATCTCCTTATTTATGGGAAAAAGATGTTTCAGTACTTGTGTTTATAAAAATGAAAAATAGGTAATGGAATTGATGTTGGACCTGACTCATTTCAGGAGCAAGTAACATCCATCCATGGAGTATGAATTGGAAAAAAACAAAAAACCCAAAAAAACCCACCAAAAAACTCCAGCCTCATTCATTAAGAAATACAGTTCTGGGGGGCTTGGCTGGCTCAGTTGGTAGAGCATGCAACCCTTGATCTTGTGGTTGTGAGGTCAAGCCCCATGTTGGACCTAGAACTTACTTAGAAAAGACACAGTTCTGATAAGTTATACCAATTTAAACTTATATTTTTGATTACTTATGCATTATGTATAAAAGCTAAATGTAGGAGAAAAAAGTTAACACAGCTTTCTAAAATTATACATGTTAAATTATATATATATATATATATATATATGTATATGTATTAAATGTTTATTAATTTTTGAGAGAGATTGAGAGCGAGCAGGGGAGGGGCAGAGAGAGCCAGAGACAGAATCCCAAGCAAGCTCCATCATGTCAGCACAGAGCCTGATGTGGGGCTCGATCCCATGAACTGTGCGATCATGACCTGAGCTGAAACCAAGAGTTGGATGCTTAACTGACTGAGCCACCCAGACGCCCCTATATTTTTGTTGCAGAAAATAATCCATGAAAGACTCATTAACAACGGTATATTATATTTTTATAAAAAGCTGTGGGATAATTGGAACGGTTATGTAGCAGTCTGGGTGAAATCAGGAGACAAACCACACAGTAAACAGGGAAAGCTTAATATAAAGAATTATACGATATTATATGATAAAAGAGTATAAAGAAACTCTGTATGGCCCCCTAGGTCTGAGGGTGGGCCCTCATGGTAGGACAACCTTGGAGTAGGGGGGTGTTCAGCCCTTCTTGGTGAGAATGTGGTTCAGCCCCTGGGACAGCAGAGAAGTTCTCTGTCCATGCTGCACGTGGGGAGCAGGCAAACGGCAACCAGTATGTAGTCGGAGTCAGGGTGACAGATGGGAGGCCTTCAGGGCCAGTGGGTGGGCCAGGCAATGGCAGCCCCATGAGTGACCCTTGGGATCAACAGGGCCAGTGTGCACACACTCCGGGCAGGCAGTGGGAGTCCAGGTGCTGGTGTAGGCAGGAGACTTTCAAAGCATGTGGGCCATGCAGCAGTTCTAGTTTCTGGGTCAGTAGGGCTGAAGGAAGGTCAGGCCAGGGCTGTAAGTCCACAGAAGCACTGTGTCTGATCCCATGGTTGGTGGTATTAGAGAATGTATCTAGAAGTGATATTTCTGGGTCATAGGGCAAAGGCAACTTCAACTTTACAAGATACTGTGAATTTGCTCTTAATTAATATTTTTTAAATATTTATTTTATTTTTATTTTTTTTCAATATATGAAGTTTATTGTCAAATTGGTTTCCATTTTTTTTTTCAATATATGAAGTTTATTTTAAATATTTATTTTTGAGACAGAGAGAGACAGCATGAGCAGGGGAGGGGTGGAGGGGAGGGGTGGAGAGAGAGAGACAGACAGAATCCGAAGCAGGCTCCAGGCTCTGAGCTGTCAGCACAGAGCCTGATGTGGGGCTTGAACTCACAGACTGTGAGCTCATGACCTGAGCCAAAGTCAGATGCTTAACCCACTGAGCCACCCAGGCACCCCTCAAATTTGCTCTTTAAAGCGGATATTCAGGTTCCAAATGTGTTTCCCTCTTCCTTGTCAACACTTGGCATTTTATTGCCCTCATTTGTGTAATTTTGTTATCTTTCAGACAGGAAGGATGATTCAACTGAAAATTTGTTCACAGTATACCTCCCATTTTCTTTTCACAACCAGCAGCCCAGGCTAGCTAGTAGATTGTACCAGAGTGATGCCCTTCCAGGCTGAGTTCTGGGGTGGCTAGGAGCCCTGGCTGGTTGCTTCCTGATGCTTTCATTTTCTTCTTGGCGTACAGCTAGAGTGGAGCCGGGTCTGACAGTGTGCCCTGGATAGAGAGTGGACTCGGGTACTCACTACTCGCCTGTGTGATGCAGAGGCTTTATTTGTCCATCAAGGGCAAGGAGTGTCTATGAAGCTGTGAGAGAAGTATGTCCCAAGTGTCCATGGAGCAGGTAGGAAGCCCAGGTGTGAAACCCCGGATGTAGCTGGTTGGTTGTGAGGGGCTTGGAAGCTCAGGCGTGGGAGGAGGGCTCCCTGCAGGTTTCTAACTGCTTGTGTATAAATCAGCTATTTTCTGTCTGTGGCTGGTGTGTGCTCTCAGTGGTCACTAAACTAGCTGCAGGGTTACGTGTGGGAGACTACAAATTAGAGCTTCGTCATTATTTTGAAATACCTCAGTGAAAAAAATCACTTGAATTTGAAATTAATTCACATTACAAGAAATCTCAACATTACGTTTACCATTATTATGTTTAGGGTTGTTAGATTTAAGTATAATTTTACCTGCATAAAGTTTTGAATGGTTGTGAAAAAAAAGTTTAAAAATTATCACCTATTTGTGGGGTGTTTCTCATTGATGACACTATTAAAAGTTTTAAGAGGTTACCAGTTAAAACATTTGACATTTTATTTGAAAGTTCTATACAAATTTAGTATTTTACCCCCAATCCTCTGCATTTTTTTTCTCATCAATTATATAATCAAACAATGATTCCCGCCCCCCCCACCTCCAGTTTTTTCTAGTTTATACCAGTGTGCTGTACAATGTATTCTGTATATGTCAGGACATGAAAAAGATTGGGAAGCATTGATATAAACATTGTGGTTTGATGGCTGGATGTTATTCACATTTGCTTGTGTGTTACTCCATTAGCACCACTTTATGTTACTGGCTTCATAAAGATCCCACCTGATTCATGCCATAAGCCCCAAGCAAGTTAGTTTCTGAATTTGTATGTTCAGCTATGAGCACACTGTCCTTACCAAGACCCATCCCACCGACTCCCTATCTTCTTTATTCCTAGGGTGGTGGGGGAAATGGGAAGGTAATTTTAGCTATGTAAATTTCATATAGTTCAGTAAACTAGGTTTTGAAAATATTTTATTTAATACATTTGCTCCAAGATGATCGTGTATGTCTCTGAGCTGCTAGGCTAACAACAGTTAAAACTTTTAGTGAAGAATCAGAGTTTTAGATAACTAACTTCAATCCCTAATTTTACACATGACAGAACTGAAGCTCAAGGGAGAGTCTGCTCATGTAGCATTAGAGCTTAGAGTATAAAACGTGCTGCCGCCTAGGTTAGTGCTCTACTATACCAAGCCTTCACTTGTATGCTATTCATAGATATTAACACATTTTTTTCGTACATTTTGGTTACTATTTTTGTATTTTAAATACATAAACATGTTGATTCACTCAAAAGAGATATGGTTAGGAAACAAGGAAGCAGTAGGTATAATGACAGTTGCTTGTGAACACCAGATTATTCCAAGATGAGGGAATGCCTAGAAAAGAGTCAGTGTCTGGAATGAGTAAGGAAAGATAGATGAAGGAAGAGAGCCATTTGCTTTCTCATAAATGACAGCTGTTTGTCTCAGCAAGCAAGAATAGAGATTACAAAGCCAAACTAAAGCAATATAGGGACTTATGAACTGCTTAATACTGGCATACTAAAGTATTTTTGCATCCAGTACAGGAACTGTAAAAAGTTCCTATATATAGTCTATAAATTAAGTTTTACCGTATCAGTAATGTATTCTAAATGCGTAATACACTTGGGTTTTGTGCTAACCAGCCTATTGTTTGCTCTTAAGCTTGTATTTTGCCAGTTAGTAAAACAAAACAAAAAAAAAATTGAGACGCTTCAAACTATTTAAGACTTTTTATGAACTATACCCAAATTTAAGCTTTGCTGTACCCGCCTACAATAGGAGCAACAGGAGCTAACATGATTATACATAATATAAGGATGATTGCAGTTTATTTAACACTAAAAGTTTTCATGCTTTGCATACAATAAAGTATATTACAATGATCACTTTTTAATGCTTTATTCGTTGATTAAAAGAATATACATTTAACATAAACCATACAACATCAGTCATCAGGTCAAACATTCAGCTGGTTTCCTTACAGTTTCTGTCAGGATTTATTTTATCCGATCACATTTATAAGATAAAATCTCACCACATCTGGCATTTACACACACTGTGCCAGTGGATTCACACTACTGATGTACATATAAAATCCTCATGGTATGTGCTCACTGGAGACAAAACAGTGCACACCTGTCAAAAGGTCATTTTAATATAAGATGGTAAAACCATTTGTAAAATACATATAAACTTTTTCCATAAATAGAATCATATCTGGACATCTGTTGCATAAATTGTGTTTCCAAAGCTTACAATAGAGCAGCCAGGTCTCAGCACTGCTGGGCACCCACGTTGGCTACTTACTTTATTATTGCAGACTGTCCTTTAACATTAAATGCACAACATTCGTACCACTTAAAACTGGGGTCAGGTGGAAGTCTCACAGAGACCACGTCTGTACCGCGGTTGCCCTGAAACAGTTAAATCGGCTTTTAAAGCCTCTCAGATATAACAAGGTTTTAAAACATACTTCATGGAATGTTCTTCATGTATCATAGCAGCTCATACCTGTGATAGAACAAGTTTTCAGTTTTTCCTTTCTTTCCTTTACATTCACTATTCACAGTGAAACAGGTGCATGGTTTTTTTTTCTTTTTTTTGTTTTGTTTTTTTCAGAGTTCTGAGGTTGCTGACTGAGCCACAGCACAGCTGTGTACCACAGGTCGAAATTCGACCTTAAATATTACAATCTAGCAGTATCTGGCTGGCCAGAGTGGGCCGGCCCCTGCCAGCATGTGGGCACTTCTTCAGTTAAGTCTATTCTTTGGCAGCTGACACGCGCGCTGACAGAGAAAAATCCAGTGACTCGTTGCTAGGGATTTCACGACTAATGTTTGTTTGCAAGCATATGTGTTTACAGCTCGGTTTTTTAAAGATTTTGCTTTAGGAGGTTTTACCCTGGAATACAGTTTCTTCCTCCACTATTTGAAATCTGGGCTAAAAAGCTAACTTGAATGTATAATGTAATTGATGAATAAATTATGTCAGATATAGTTTTTAAAAAGTCTAACAATTTGAGTATTCACATTTAGGTAAATGCATTTTTTTAAAAAAAAGGATTAAGCAGTGTTCTAACCTAGTACTATACAAAATTCTGAATGGTAATTGGTGATGTCAACTATTATATATGTAATGAAAGTTAAAGTCTTGGCTTTTCTGTTAAAGATAACTCATTTGGGATCATACTATCCTCCCTTCTTCCATTTCAAATAAGAATTAATGAAATGCTGTCACAATGCATGAATGCGGTGCATTGCATACAAATCCACCAGGCTATGGATATATATCTATATATGTATAAAAATATTTTGGCTCCTGAGCTCTGAACTCTGACACACAAAGAATAAAAACATCAAAAGGCAGAGTAACTCAGTGAAAAATAAAGTTAGCCAGCAACCTCAGACAACCTTCGGTTGTATATCCTTAAGGTTGGATAACAAGTCCATTAACCGTGAAAGCCCTATACACTGTCACTTTGAACTTCTAAACCAATACCCGACTACGTTCTTTGATCAAGAAGTAGAATATACATATATAATTCTATAAAGCTAATACTGATTAAACACAGCACAAAGGGATTAATTCACACTACTGAAAAAAAACATAATAGGACCCTACTTGCATATGTAACCACAGGAATTGTACATTTTTAAAAAAAGCTAAATGTCTTCGCTGAAGCTCTGCATCTCTCTGTAAAAATGACGATTTGGTTCAGTGAAGACACTGAGTGATTCGATGTCCATGACCGCGTGCCAAGGTTGACCCAGGCCCAGGGATACCTGCTCAATAAGGTTATGCACTGGATCCACATCCTGGTCGGCCAGTTCACCTTGGTCAAAATCAATGCTTTCTTCAGTGACTTCAAGTACTTTTAGATCAGAGCCACGAAGACGAGCAATGGCAATGAGGTTGTGTGCCCACACTGTATAACCTTAAAAATAAACAAAAGATGAGAACTGTCATTTCCTTGCATTTTATTTTGTCTATTTGATAAGTTAGTCCTTTCCACAAACTTGTATGTCACTTATTACTTTGGCCCTTTTCCTTTAAAAATATATTGAGATTGGAAAAGGAAGTATGATTGTTTAGCTCAGGAAAAAAAAAAAAAAAAGACTAAGTTTGATATTGTTTCCAAAACCATCACCGTGGGTGGTGCATTGGTAGGTGCTGTAATCCTATTCTGATTATCACTGCACTTAGTAAGATTGAGGACATTTAAAGTATAACTAGCTTTGGATAGTGCTGTATCATAAATTTTTATTTCATACATATGTATCCATTAACAATACATACGAAACTGTTGTTTTTAGTTACTAAAAAAATCCTTTCCTATGATGCTTCACTGTCCAAAGTTATGAAGTGACACTTCAAAGCTAAAATTGTTAATTGTGAGTAGAAAATATGTGAAGTATAAAACAGTCACAGAAACTTGTACTAACTTGAGGATATTGATGATCTCTGGGAAAGAATAAAGGGGAGTGGATGACAGGGGCTTTGGCTGTATCTAATTTCTAATTTCTTAAAAGAAAAAAAAAGGTTACACTGGCTGAAATTAACCTTTCAATAACCTGGTATTTCTTTGTCTGTAAAAAATCCCTATTTTATTATCTTTAATACTGATCTATTCTTTGCTGCTACCTCTGGCCAAATTACGAAGCAAAACTTGAACAGAAAGACACACACGGTCCTACACTAATGCAGGCTCAAAATTAATTTAAAAACATAATAAAACACAACTAATAAAGTGAGTTTAAGACATTCATATAGTCTTTCTGTTTTGTATTCTGTAAATGTGTTACATGTTCCAGAAAAGGAAGTAAAATGTTCTTCTACTTGTCAGAATAGCAACTCTCTCTAAATGAGAATAGTTAACATTAAAATGAAAGGCATCGGTAAGAAAAAAAGCATATACCCATTTAATGGAACCATTGTTTAAAAAATATCATACAAATTAGTATGTTAAAATCTAGAATCTAGAAGATGAGGCAGCAAGCAATAAAGAAATCATACTTTCTCCTTCTGTATTATGGTGTTAAGAGATCTTGTGATTAGGGGAAGAAACATATCTACTGCAAGTAGATCTGTTTGTTTTCTTAGATAAATCACCTACCGTGAATTGCCAGAAGAGAGAGCTTTGTGCACCTCCATGCTAATAAAACCAATGGATCTTCATTTCGGTTGTCACTAAGATCTGGAAAACCAGACGTGTCAATCACATCATTCATTAATATAAAATGAGTGAGGAACTTATCATACTGCCTGGATATAAGATCAACAATAGCTCCTGAAACACAAGTGATGTAGCTGTCAAAATGAATCCTCTCTAGTGGTATACTGGGTTTCAGAATCTTTAACATATCTTCACTCTTGATATCAAAGGCCATTATATAGACCCGGAGGCTGGTGCTCTTTCGTGACAAGGCTTTCCAATGCTCATCATTTGGCATGTTGTCCAGAGACTTGTGCATCACGGAAACGTTGTGGACCAGGAGAGACAGTCGCTGCAAAGGCACATGGTTGCTATCGGTTAAGACTCTTGCCATCTCGGCTGTAAAGTCACAGAAATCCAGGGCAAGTGAGCGTAGATTCACAAATCGCTCCAGTTCGACTGTGGTGATCAGGGTGCTGTTACCAGGAATATTGTTGTCCAGCAAACTCAGGTGCTCCATGGTGTTGGCAATAGAGTTTGAGAGAGATGACAGTGAGGTTGGGGTTACTATTTCCAGCATAAACCCACAGGACAGCCATTTCAGTTGCCTACTATTACTCAGTATTTCTTCAAACAGCTGCTGAATTCTGTAAGAACACATGCCACAATGATCCTGTTAACATTTAGCTCTAACCTCTAAACACTGACTTTTGAAAGTGGGCAATGAAATGGCATGCAATGCTGAGATCCATTTTCTCTCAGTAAATGTCTATCCAACACATAAATAGTATTACCATATTATTTCTACCATTAAAATTCACATTAAAATATAATGAATAAACTCTATTAAACACATAAAAATACGTTCTTTACCCTAGGAAAGCAGCATTTTGCAACAGTATGGTAGAAAAGATTGATGATATACAATTTATGTTACAGAGAAGGCAAACAGATAAATAGCAGTTTTAAATCATAATAATTACCCAAATTCTATGATTTGTCTTAAAGATTTATGCTGTGGAATGGCATATTTTATAGTTAAAATATTTCCAATTTATAGGACATATGTTCTTCTTAGAAAAAATATTACTCTTCTCATTGTATCTTATAATTTCTCAGAAAAAACAAATTATTACTAATGTAAACCCCCTTCCACTAACTATACAACTTACTGTTTAATTTTTTTGCCATCAGGGTCCACCTTGCTGAGGTATGTATTTGACAAACTTCCTTGCTGTTGTAGAACACTTATGTCTCCAAAAAGGCTAAACTTCTGGAGGTTCCTACAAGAAAAGTAATTTAAAATGACTGTCTAACTAAATAATATGTAAAAATATAAATATTAAAAATAGAAAATAGAAGGGATACCTAGAAAAGTTTCTACCTTATAACTCACTTAGAATCCAATGAACTACTTTCAGATTGTTTTTTACACACAATGAAAAGCAACATAATACAAGAACGGCATAAGCTTTGCAAAATGAAGACTGAGGTATAAAGCTTAGTTCCAGAAATCAATATTTTAATGACCATGGAAAAATGTTTATGCATTGTTTTCCTGATTTTATTCAGTTGTCTGTTTTCTTACATGTAACTGAGCTTCTTGAAGATGATTCTTATTTTTTTTTTAATTTAATGTTTATTTGAGAGAGAGCAAGAGAGTGAGCATGAGTGGGGGAAGGGCGGAGAGCGAGGGAGACACAGAATACAAAGCAGGCTTCAGGCTCTGAGCTGTCAGCACAGAGCCCGAGGCGGGGCTCGAACCCATGAACTGTGAGATCATGGGCTGAAGTCGGACGCCTAGCTGACTGAGCCACACAGGCGCCCTAAAGATGATTATTTTGAATTGTCAGGCAATTCATAGATCTCTATTTCCTTGGGGATGGTTACTTGAGCTTTATTAGTTTCCTTTGGTGGTTCCATGTTTGCCTGATTTTTAATGATCTATGTGGTCTTGAATCGGTGTCTTGTGTATCTGGGGGAGCAAATACTTCTTCCAGTTTTTATAGACAAGTTTGACCTCCTCCTATTGGGTCTCTAGACTGTGAGATTGCATCCAGGACCACATTCAAGTTGGTGAAGCCAAGTCACATGGCTGCTGCTGGACCTGCACTGGGGTCTATGGTTTGTGGACCCCATTACCAGACACCTTGGCAGGTGTGGATCCTGTCTGGTCTCCTGGTGGACAGGACTGCCTCTGAGTCCTTTGTCAGTAGGGCTGGTGCTGGGACAAAGGTCTGCTATTAGGTCTGCAAACAGCTGCCAGTTACTAGGTGTGTGGGCAGGAGTGATTTCCACCAGATCCCTGAGATAGGCTCCTATTCTGGGACTCAGGGAGGGCAGGGGTGCCCAGGATGCAGCTGAGAGGGGCTAGAACTGAGTGTCAGGGTTGTTTCAGGGTCCATGGCTGGGACCAGATTCTGCAGGCCTGTGTCTGGGGGCACTGACAAGTGTGCCATCTGCTGGGTTTTTAGGTGTGTGGGACTGCCCTCAGACCATGGCTGAATAAGGATGGAGTTCGTTCATAGGGCTGCTTCAGGATACAGTTAGACCAACGTTGGCAGGTCTGCCCTGAGGCACAAGGAGGCTTGTCTCCCAACAGGTTCCTGGGCAAGCAGGAATATTCCTGATCACAGGTGCACACAAACCTGAATTCTGTATTGCCTTGATTAAAAATTCCTAAGGGATCATACCCCTAACTGGCTATCAGAAACAGGCAAATGGCTAGCTTGGTACAGTAAGATCCTTCAAAATGTGGTTCAAAAAATGCTATACTGGGCTACTTACTATTCTTTAAATGTAATACTATTCCCTCTCCTGGTCTGCCTGGTAAACTTCTATTCAGCCTTCTGAATAGATACCTGAATGCCAACTACTCTATCAAAGCCTTTTCTGAGGCAATCCTCTCAGCCTCTGTAGTTTTAGCCATTTCTTGGGACTTTATAAAATGTCTTTATTAAACGGTAATATGCTTTACTATGATTTGTTACCTCTCTCATTAAAGGGGTAAACTCTTGTTTCTTATAAGTACCTAGCAATAATTTTTGGCACAAGATAGGTGTTCAATGAATATCTGTTAAACAAATGAATATTTTGGGAAGGTAAGCTCAAGAGTTACCTAAATAGAAATAGTAATCAAAACCGTAATATAAATGAAAACAATGGGAAATAGATACATAAGGGGAGGTGGGCCTGGGATAGATTTTGTAAAGATAATCACATCAGAGAATTATTTTAAGGGTAATGTTTTCAATTGACTTAAAAAAAATGTTTTCTTCTGGATAGATCTTCTATGTAAAGGGAGATTAAAGATTAGTTTATGAGTATTGACAGCTATTAACAATAATTATGTTCTCCATTACTTTGACTTTTTTTCCTATCAGGAGTTCTTTTATGAAATAGAGAACTAAATCTCCTTTAAAGGGAGACAGTAAGGAAAAGGTTAGCACCTCAAAGGGCTTAGAAACATTTCTTCATATAGTTCCATAGAACAGTAAGGTGATAATACCAGGTGAGTAGAAAATATTTCACTGAGTTTACTACCAAGATGCCTCCACAAATGTATTTAAATTTATCATTTATGAAAAGATAAAAAAATCTTTTCACAAATAAAATATATTTTAAGGGACCCGTGACAGATGGAAACCAACCTGAATTATTAATTTCATACTAGTGATATTCTTCTTGTCATATTCTAAATCTGCACCATGTAATATGGGGAATATAGTTACTAAATACTTGAAACATGGCTAGTCAGAGCTGAGGTGTGCTCTAAGTATAAAAATACATTTAGAAGACTTAATACAAAAACTATAAAATCTCATTAATATTTTATATTGGTCACATATTCAAATGATAATATTTGGATATATTAGGTCAAATATACTAAAGTTAATTTCATCATTTCTTTTTACTATTTAATGTGGCTACTTGAAAAATTTAAATCACGTGTGGTCTGTATTATATTTTTGTTGTACAGTGCTGCTCTAAAGAATACAATGTGCAGGGGCACCTGGGTGGCTCAGTCAGTTCAGGGTCTGAGTCTTGATTTCAGCTCAGGTCATGATCTCGTGGTTTGGGCCATGCTGGGCTCTGTGCCTACAGCTGGGAGCCTGCTTGAGATTCATTCTCTCTCTCTCTCTCTCTCTCTCTCTCTCTCTCTCTCTCTCTCTCTCTCCCCCCTCTACTCCCCTGCTTGCATGCTCTCTCTCTCTCTCTCTCTCTCAAAATAAATAAACAAAAAGAATATAATGTGCATATTCTAGTTTTCTGGTTAGCTTCATTTAAAAACATACTGTCATCAGCAGAAATATAATTAAGGGTATATAGCTAATACTGCTGGTTTTATGGTTAAAATATTTAGCGGAACACCCACATCACTTTTCAGCTTTCTGACTATATGTAACAATATAAACTCTAAGACCAATGAGTAGTTTTTAACTATAAAAAAGTAGGAGGTGACTTCAGAAAATGTTATATATAATTAAAAAAAATTCTACAACTCCAAACACACCTTGACTATACTGCCAATGTATATTGCAGATATTATAAAGTACGTATAAAAAAACATGTGGTCTTCCTCCACCTCTCCTATTAACTCAAATACAAGTCAAATCCATCAACTTGAAAAAACGTACAAATGATCAAGAGGAAAACCAGTTTGAATGAATGGAGCAAATAAGTTCACCTTTCTTCACCTGTGATGTCATCTCTAACTTTCCACTGAGTGTAACTCATTTATCTTGAAGACATCATATTTAATCTCCACTGCTATTTGTATCTCAGACGTGGAAAAAAGCAACCTGCCAGCACGACTGATTCAAGTTTGTTTATTTTGAGAGAGAGCAAGTAAGAGAGAGCGTGGGGGAGGGGCAGAGAGAGACTCCCAAGCAGGCTCTGTGTTATCAGTGCAGAGCCCGATGTGGGGCTCCATCTCATGAACCCTGAAATCATGACCTGAGCCAAAACCAAGAGTCGGAAGCTTGGGGGCAACCAAGCACCCCGGCCATGACTGATTCAAAAGCAAGTCCTCCCCAGGAAGGAGAAATCCTCATTTTTTCATTCTCTTGAGAGAAACAGGAATGGAAAGATATATAGGCAGGTGAAATGAAATTAACCATGAATTATATATGTCTACATGGCAAGTTTTCTCCACTTATTAACTAACAATTAGGCTCCCAAAATTTAAGATGACTAGGCTGGTGTTTATTTTTTTACTTTTCCCAAACATTTCAATCTGTATCACTGGCATCAAGGTCTGGTTATTACTTTCTTCCTGCCTTCGTCTGTCCCTGCTATAGTGGAGAAAGAGATCATCCACATTCTATCTTCTCTTCTGTCCTTCTCTAATCTCCTTTTTTCTACTACTTCAATCTATTTAGTCCAAACATTTTCTTAAGTATAATTATCAGAGACTCCTACATATCAAGGTGCCACAAGTGGAACTGGGAGTTCATTTAATGAATTGTGGTTTTACTTTTGCTGTTCTATATGTGGTAAATAAAGAACACCTATCTCCCAGATGGAATATACAAGTCTGTATATATGAAACAAACAAACAAACAAACAAACAAACAACCAAACAAAAAAACAACCAAACAAACAAAAAAAAAAGCAGAAAAACTGTCTTTCACAATCATGGCTAATAGCCAAAACTATCAACAAAAAGTTTTGACATTTTTGACAATTCTTGGCATTATGGTGACTATATTCCATCAGAGTTATTAGCACATAAAAGTACACTTTCCCCCCAATTTCTTTATGTCACTTCACAGATGTTATTTGGTTTTAATGAATCTAAATCATAAAACATTTTTTCTATTTCTACTTTCCTTTTCAGTTGTGACTAAAATTATTTCTTGCTATGTAATCAAATAATCTATTACCCAAAAATGACTTCACAACTCCTAGTACTACAAATTTGTATAAAATATTTTGTCTTTTTAATTCCCACATCAAATTTATTTATCCCTCCCAACCCAATAGCTTTCTTTCCCTGGCTGGAATCTATTTACCAAGTAATGCTCATTGCTAAGCTCACAGTATTAGGTAATGCTGCTAAAAAAATATTTATATAAATAATATATAAATATACTAAATAATATAATTTATATTATAAAAATAATATATATATATTTATATAATTTTATAATTATATATTATATAAATAATATAATTTATATAATAAATTATATAAATAATAATTTATGTTTTTTTAACATAAAATATTTATGTTAAATATTATATATATTAAATATTACATTATAACCAGCAAGAATAATGTTATCCATATTTGTAAAAGGTTGCTCAGGAGAAATAAAGGTGGTGTTTGAAAGAGCACTGAATGAGAAATCAAGTGTCCAAAATGCAAAAAATCCACTGACTACAGTTTTGTGAAATAAAATAATTTTTAAGTTATTTAAAAAGACAAAAACAGGGGCGCCTGGGTGGCGCAGTCGGTTAAGCGTCCGACTTCAGCCAGGTCACGATCTCGCGGTCCGTGAGTTCGAGCCCCGCGTCAGGCTCTGGGCTGATGGCTCGGAGCCTGGAGCCTGTTTCCGATTCTGTGTCTCCCTCTCTCTCTGCCCCTCCCCCGTTCATGCTCTGTCTCTCTCTGTCCCAAAAATAAATAAAAAACGTTGAAAAAAAAAAAAAAGACAAAAACCTATCACTTTAGCAACATCTAATTTCTTCCTCTAAACATGATGATACTTTAATCATATTATTTAAAATCTTGCTCTAAGTTAAGTTCTCATATCACTAAACCTCTGGTCTAAGTCATCTTCACCTGTAAAGTTCTCTGATTCTATAAATTCCTAGTCATCGAACTGAGCGCTGAGTGAAAGGGTTCAGTTAGAAATAAAAACAAAGAGAGTAAATGAGTATTAACCATTTTCTCCCATAAATTTAAAACTCTTTTGTCATTCTGGCTCAAATGACCACCCATCTCTTTTGGGTTATTCTTGAAATTTAACAGCTACAATATATGCCTGCAGTATTGGCTCAATTTATTTGCAGAGTTTCTAAGACTTTTAGCATTACTACTTTTAATGAGAATAACATTTTCAACTATAAGACTACTCAAATTAATTGGTCTTGGAATGATGAATAGGAGTCTCTCACTGATAGATTTTAAAGCATTATTCATTTATATAAATTTAAACTGAATTATTTTATCCACAGACTGATTTATATTATACTTGGGGTTAGGATGGAAAAGGAATGAGTGAAAAGTAGCTTAGCTACTAATATAAATCTTGATGATCTCTATTTTCTGATGAACATTATCTACTTACCAATTTTTAAAATTTCAATGTGTGTTAAGAAATAATATTGTTATGAAATAGCAAAAAAAAAAGACAAATTTAATAAGGAAAACTAGTTTACAGTTTTATAAAATTAAAAATCACGATAATCTAAAATACATCCAGATGAGGGGCGCCTGGGTGGCGCAGTCGGTTAAGCGTCCAACTTCAGCCAGGTCACGATCTCGCGGTCCGTGAGTTCGAGCCCCGCGTCAGGCTCTGGGCGGATGGCTCGGAGCCTGGACCCTGTTTCCGATTCTGTGTCTCCCTCTCTCTCTGCCCCTCCCCCGTTCATGCTCTGTCTCTCTCTGTCCCAAAAATAAATAAAAACGTTGAAAAAAATTAAAAAAAAAATAAAATAAAATACATCCAGATGATACAAAAATTGGGCTTTACAGTTCGTGGGGTCCATCCTAGAAACTGATGGTAAAATGCCGAGTTCATGTGCACTTTCTGGAAGAAGGATCACTAGCTTTCATCAGCTCTTCACAGATTAACCAAAAAAGATTAGGTACCAATGATGTAGGCCTAGAGTCCTGTAGGGATATTTACACACACACACACACACACACACACACACACACACACACACACCACTAAAACAACAAAAATTCTAGATCTGTCGACAGTTAGAAGATATTATTAACCACATTTACCAATGTATATCCCTTATCAAAACTGCCAGATTTTAGGAGCTACTTCTATGTGTATGTAAGGTCAGAAAGAACAAGCAGATGTCAACCAATGACAGAGATTACTATAAAAGATTCACACAAAAGTAGGTTAGAGAATCAAAATAAGTATAATAAGACGAACACCTAATTTATTTTGGGCCTAGAGGGCTGAGTGTTTGTCACTTTTGCTGGCAAGCTTTCATATTCCAAGAAAAAGCCTTTCTATCAGAAATGCCACTTTTTAAAAATGTTTACTTTTGATAGAGAGGAGAATGAGAATGAGTCGGGGAGTGGAAAGGGAGGGGGACAGAGGGTCTAAAAGGAGCTCTGCACTGACAGCAGAGAGCCCAATGCAGGTGTCAAACTCGTGAAGCTGCAAGATCATGACTTGAGCTGAAGTCCGACACTTAACAGACTCAGCCACCCAGACGGCCCAGAAATGCCACTTCTCAATCAAATCACAGCTGTCAAAACTACCACCACCACAAAAAACCCCAGAGTTTCCCAGTTTTTAGAGAAAATAAAAATGCTTTACTTCGGAAACTCTTTTTTTAGTGTTTATTTATTTTGAGAGGGAGGGAGAGAGAGAGAGAGAGAGAGAGAGAGAGAGAGAGAGAGAGAGAGTGAGCGCGAGAGAGAGCGCATGAACAGGGAAGGGGCAGAAAGAGAGGGAGAAAGAGAATCCCAAGTAGGCTCCATGCCCAGCAAGGAGCCCTATGCAAGGCTTGATCCCACAACCGTGAGATTATGACTGGAGCCAAAATTAAGAGTCAGACTCTCTTTTCCCCTTTGGATATTCTTTCCTGCTTTGTTGAAGATTAAGCATATAAGTGTGGGTTTATTTCTGGGTTTTATATTCTGTTCCATTGCTCTGTGTCTATATTTGTGCCAGTACTGTACTATTTTGATTACTACAACTTTGTATCATAACTTGAAGTCCAGAATTGTGATACCTCCAGTTTTGTTCTTTCTTAGGGTTGCTTTGGCTATTCAGGGTCTTTTGTTGTTCCATACAAATTTCAGTGTTATTTGTTTAAGTTCTGTGAAAAATACTGTTGGTGTTTTGAGAAGGATTTCAGTAACTCTGTAGATTGCTTTGGGTAATATGGACATTTTGACAATATTCTCATCCATGAACTTGGAATATCTTTCCATTTCTTAGTGTCTACAGTTTCTTTCATCAGTGTTTTATAGTTCATATAGTTTCATCTCTTTGGTTAAGTTTATTCCTAGGTACTTTATTCTTTTTGGTACAACTATAAGTAGTGTTTTGTTTTTTTTTAATTTCTGTGACTTCACTTTTGTTGTCTAGAAACACTACCAATTTCTAGTTATTAATTTTGTATCCTGCCACTTTACTGAATTCATTTTTTCTAGTATTTTTTTTTCGTGGAATCTTTAGGATTTTTCTATGTATAGCATCATGTCATCTGCAAATAAGTGACAGTTTAACAACTTCTTTACCAATATGGATGCCTCTCATTTCTTTTTCTTGTGTGATTGCTATGCAATCCTTTATATTTCTGTGGTATCAGTTACTTGTCATTTCTGGCTTTATTTGGGTCTTCTCTCTTTTTTTCTTAATCAATCTAAGCGTTTGTCAATCTTGTTTATCTTTGCAAAGAACCAGCTCTTCAGTTTGCTTTTTTTTCCTTTTTCTTTTCTTTCTTCTCCTTCTTCTTTTTCTTTCCCCTCCCCCTCCTCCTCCTTCTAAGTCTCTATGTCATTTACTTCTGTCCTGATCTTTAGTATTTCCTTTCTTCTACTCACCTTGGGTTTTGTTTGTTCTCTTTCTAGTTCCTTTATGTGTAAAATTAGATTGATTTTTTTTTTCTTATTTCTTAGGCCTATATTGCTATATACTTCCCTCTCCAAACTGCTTATGATGTGTCCCAGAGATTTTGGACTGTCGTGTGTTCATTTTCATTTGTCGCCATGTATTTTTTTATTTATTCTTTGACTGCTTCATTGATCCCTTGGTTGTTTAGAGGTTATGTCGTTTAGTCTCGACATTATTGTGGTTTTCCTGTTTTTTGTTTTTTTCCCCTGTGATTCATTTCTAGGTTCATATTGTTGGGTTGGAAAAGATATATGGTATGATTTTGATCTTAAATTTATTGAGGCTTGTTTAATGGCCTAATATGTCATCTACTCTGGAGAGTATTCTATTTATACTTGAAAAGAATGTGTATTCTGTTGTTTTTATATGGAACGGTCTGTATATATCTGTTATGTCCAGATGGTACAATATGTCATATTGATTTTCTGTCTGGATGATCCATCCATTGATGTAAGTGGAATGTTAAAGTCCTCTATTTTCTTGATGGGTTGATCTCTTTATTATTATGTAATGCCCTTCTCTTTTATTACAATCTTTGTTTAAAAGTCTATTTTGGGGGTACCTGGGTGGCTCAGTCAATTGAACATCGAACCGGTTCAAGTCATGACCTTGCAGTTCATGAGCTCAAGCCCCATATCGGGCTTGCCGCTGTCAGCCTGTCAGCGCAGAGCCCACTTCAAATCCTCTGTCCTCACTCTCTGCCCCTCCCCTGCTTCTCTCTCTCAAAAAAAAAAAAAAAAAAGAAAAAGAAAAAAAAGTCTATTTTGTCTAAGTAATGCTACCCCAGATTTTTTCTTTCACTTTCATTTACATGGTGAATGTTTCCTGTCCCTTCACTTTCAGTCTGTAAGCATCTTTAGGTCTGAGATGAGTCTCTTGTAGGAAGCAATATAGATGGGTCTTACTGTTTTTATCCATTCTACCACTCTGTGTCTTTTGATTGGAGCATTTAGGCCACTTACATTTAAAGTAATGACTGATAAGTACATACTTACTACCATTTATTAAATTTGTTTTCTGGTTGTTTTTGTAGTTCATTGTTCTTTTCTGCTTCTCTTGTTCTCTCTGTGATGGATAAGTATCTCTAGTGTTGTATTTGGCTTTATTTCACTTTATTTTTATTTTTTTTTTGCCTTATTTTTTTTTAACTTTATTTTTTATTTTTAAAAATTTATATCACACTTAGCATACAGTGAAGCAATGATTTCAGGAGTAGATTCCTTAGTGCCCCTTACCCATTTAGCCCATCCCCCCTCCCCAAACCCCTCCAGTAACCCTCAGTTTGTTCTCCCATATTTATGAGTCTCTTCTGTTTTGTCCCCCCTCCCTGTTTTATATTATTTTTGTTTCCCTTCCCTTATGTTCATCTGTTTTGTCTCTTAAAGTCCTCATATGAGTGAAGTCATATGATTTTTGTCTTTCTCTGACTGATTTCACTTAGCATAATACCCTCCAGTTCCATCCACGTAGTTGCAAATGCAAGATTTCATTCTTTTTGATTGCCGAGTAATACTCCATTGTATATATATATATATATACCACATCTTCTTTATCCATTCATCCACCGATGGACATTTGGGCTCTTTCCATACTTTGGCTATTGTTGATAGTGCTGCTATAAACATGGGGGTGCATGTGCCCCTTCGAAATAGCACACCTGTATCTCTTGGATAAATGCCTAGTAGTGCAATTGCTGGGTCATAGGGTAGTTCTATTTTTAGTTTTTGAGGAACCTCCATACTGTTTTCCAGAGTGGCTGCACCAGCTTGCATTCCCACCAACAATGCAAAAGAGATCCTCTTTCTCTGCATCCTCGCCAACATCTGTTGTTGCCTGAGTTGTTAACGTTAGCCATTCTGACGGGTGTACCGTGGTTTTGATTTGTATTTCCCTGAGGATGACTGATGTTGAGCATTTTTTCATGTGTTGGTTGGCCATCTGGATGTCTTCTTTGGAGAAGTGTTTATTCATGTCTTTTGCCCATGTCTTCACTGGATTATTTGTTTTTTGGGTATTGAGTTTGATAGGTTCTTTGTAGATTTTGGATACTAACCTTTATCTGATATGTCATTTGCAAATATCTTCTCCCATTCTGTCGGTTCCTTTTAGTTTTGCTGATTGTTTCCTTTGCTGTGCAGAAGCTTTTTATTTTGATGAGGTCCTAATAGTTCATTTTTGCTTTTGTTTCCCTTGCCTCCAGAGACGTGTTGAGTAAGAAGTTGCTGCGGGCAAGATCAAAGAGGTTTTCGCCTGCTTTCTCCTCAAGGATTTTGATGGCTTCCTGTCTTACATTGAGGTCTTTCATCCATTTTGAGTTTATTTTTGTGTATGGTGTGAGAAAGTGGCCCAGGTTCATTCTTCCACATGTCGCTGTCCAGTTTTCCCAGCACCACTTGCTGAAGAGACTGTCTTTATTCCATTGGATATTCTTTCCTGCTTTGTCAAAGATTAGTTGGCCATACGTTTGTGGGTCCATTTCTGGGTTCTCTATTCTGTTCCATTGATCTGAGTGTCTGTTTTTGTGCCATATTTCACTTTATTTTTGGCGTATCTATCATAGGTTTTGGCTTTGTGGTTATCATGAGGTTCATACATGTCATCCTAAGTAAACAGCAGTCTACATTAATTTGATGGTCATTTAAGTTCAAATACATTCTTAAAAAAACAAACAAAAAAACCCAGGAGTGCCTAGGTAGCTCAGTCAGTTAATTGGCAGAGTCTTGATTTTGGCTCAGGTCATGATCTCATGGTTGTGAGATTGAGCCCTGTGTCGGGCTCGATGCTAGGCATGGAGCCTGTTGAAGATTGTCTCTCTCACACTGCCCCTACCCCATTCATGTGTGGGTACTTGTTCTTTCTCTAAAAAAAACAAAACAAAAAAAACCACATTAGAGGGAATCAACAGTAATTTTTGAGGATGCAGAAGAACATATCAGCAATCTGGAAGATAGAGTAATAGCACACAAGCTGAATCGCAAAAAGAAAAAAGAATTTTTTAAAATGAGGATAGATTAAGAGATCTCTTAGATAAAATCAAGTAAACAAACATTTGCACTATATTAGTCCCAAAAGAAACAGAGAGAAAGGTGTAGAAACTTATCTGAAGAAATAATAACTGAAAACTCCCCTAAGGTAGGGAGGTAAATAGACTTCCATCTCCAAGAAACACAGAGAGTTCCAAACAAGATGAACCCAAAAGGTCCACACCACAGTGCATAATAATTAAAATGAGATCATGAGATCACGACCTGAGGCAAAATCAAGAGTTGAAGGCTTAACTGACTGAGCCACTCAGGCAGGCACCCCTTCTACTGTGTTTTTTACTTCAGTTATTGTATTAACCCTGTTTAAAATTACAATGATCTCTTTTTAGCATTTTAGTATTTTCTATATTTTTATTGAAGGTCTCACTGAGTTCTTCCATTTTTTTTTTCCAACCCATTGAGTATCTTTATGATCATTACTTTAAGTTCTTTATCAGGCAGATTGTTGATCTCTGTTTCATTTAGTTCCTTTTCTGAGGTGTTTTTTTTTCCCCCCTGTTCTTTCTTATAGAGCATATTCCTCTGTCTCCCGAGTTTGCTTGACTGTCTGTGTTTGTATGCATTAGGCGAAACAACTACTTCTCCTAAAGCTGAAGGAGTGGTCTTGTGTACAGTGTATCCTGAGCAGACTGTGTGTGCATTGGTGATTTTGCTGGTTGGGTGGAGCTGTGGCTGTATATGCCAGTAACTCTTTAATGCCATGGCATGTCTCTGTCTCTCTTGCTTTCTCTTGCCATTCTCTTTACCTTTGGTTTTTCAGTACCTGTTCAGTCCTTAGTTAAATCTTCTTCAGGAGGAACTGACCTATTAATAGGTGTAATTTGGAGGAAGTGAGTTCAAAGTTTTCCTACGTTGCCATCTTCAACTGGGACAGAGAGAATAAATTTAAACTAGGTTTATGTAGCTTTTTTTTTATCATTATAAGAAGTTAAATCATTAAAATTTTTTTAATGTTTATTTGTTTTTTAGAGAGAGAAAGAGACATAGCCAGTGAGTGTGAGCAGGGGAAGGCCAGAGAGCCAAAAGAGGGAGACACAGAATCCAAAGCAAGCTCCAAGCTCTGAGCTGTCATCAGAGTCTGAAGTAGGGCTTGAACTCATGAGCTGTCAGATCATGACCTAAGCTGAAATCGGACGCTAACCGACTGAGCCACCCAGGCGTCCCATAAGTTAATTCATTTTAAAATCATTACATAAACTAACAACCTGCACATTAGTAAAATCTGACAAGTTAATGTAAGGAGACTCTTTGGGATATTTCTGTTTTAGCTCCATCTATACAATATTTTTCAACATCCCAGCAATGTTCAAAACATGCCAGTCAAAGGCAATTTAAAAAAATTCTGTTGAGGGGATGGCCTGGGTGGCTCACTCCATTAAGTGTCCAACTTCGGGTCAGGTCATGATCTCCCAGTTCATGGTTTGGAGCCCCATGTTGGACTCTGTGTTGATAGTTTGGAGCCTGGAACCTGCTTTGGATCCTGTGTCTCCCTCTCTCTCTGCCCCTCCCCTGCTCATGCTCTGCCTCTCTCTCTCTCAAAATAAACAAAGATTAAAAAAAAATTCTGGTGGGGTGCCTGTTCAGTCAGTTAAGCGTCCGACTCTTGACTTCAGCTCAGGTCATGATCTCATGGTTTGTAAGTTCGAGCCCCTTATTGGGCTCGCTGCTATAAGTGCAGAGACTGCTTTGGATCCTCTGTCTCCCTCTCTCTGCCCCTATCTTTCATCCCCATCCCATCTATTTCAAAAATAAACAAACATATATAAAAAATTCTATTTGCAGCAATGCAATGGTAATAATCTTGTTATAGTAAAATTAATAATAATGCATAAAATTTCCACATGGAAATCATGTATGTGTTTATGTAATCATAAACACACATTTGAAGCTAGAATGATTTTTGGAATCATCAAATTCAATCATCTCTTTACAGATCAGGAAACTGAGGTGACTTGTCTAAGACTGTAATACTAGTTAGGGCAGAGCTAAGTAGAGGACCTGGGTTCTGACTCCCATTTCATGTTGTTCTTTATAATTAAACCATGTCCTAGAATATAATTGTCTTTTTGAAAGTTATTATAAAAATTATAAGTGGCATATTTTAGAGTAGTATATGATGGCCATTTGTGGAAAAATGTTTTTAGGTACTTATTGTTCCACTCCAAATAAAGAAAATTTTAATTAAGTGATACAGAAAACAACAATTTACTTTTAAACCTAGCAAAACAAAACAAAAAACCCCACTGACAACTCAAACAGCAGCCTTCAAGTATATCATGTTGAAATCATATTATAGATCATATGGTGAAGCCAAGAAAACTGCATATAGCCTTCAGGCGGCTCATTATTGTTTCAGATGGTAAATAAGGGACTGAAAAGAACATCTAGGCAACAAAGTTAGAATAGAACATACTGAACCATGGCAATAAACAGATGACTCATTTTGAAGCTAATAGCAGTAACAAATCATTTGCACCACATAATCCTTTTACTTAAATATGAAATCTGTGACCTATTTTATTTATGTATTCATTTATTTATTGCTGAGTCAGTGAGTGAACTTAAGAAACAAACAGGGTTCTTTCCTGCCCAATGTACATAACATGCATTTGCTCAAAAGGCATGTAATAAAAACATATTGGAAAAGTATTACAGTTAGTTACAAACTTTTTCTTTCATCTGAATCCTTCAAGTTAATTTAGCTCTGTTTCTATGGTAATAATAATAGGATACAATTTACTATCACCAGTCCCTCTCCAAGTCCTAAAGATGTGTTGTGAAAGTACAAAATCACATATGATGTTTGATAATCAATCTTCTGGAACATGCAAAAGACTGTATTATTGCCAAAAGATAATTTATTTCTTCAACTTAACTGCATTCTTCTTTAATCCTATTTCAAAAAACCAGAGCTGTCAGATCATTAAGTACTTACACCTTAGAAACTCAGCCTATACACTGTTCTCCTACTGTTTGTTCATTCAATTATTAGAATATATATTGTGTGCCAATGATATGAAAAATTATAGCAGTTAAGGTCCATATGTCCGTAAGTTTAGACTCTTGGCATAGAAATAAAGGTTTAAAAAAAATCAGGTGAGAATAAGGAATTATTAATAACTTTATTAATGTGTATAACTGGCATTGTGTTTATATAAAAAAAAGCCCACTACTTCCAGAGCTTCATACTGAGTGTGTAGTGTAAAATGACATCAATATGTTGGATTTGTTTTAAAACACTTAAGATAAAAGAAAGCAAATGTGGCAAAATCCTTAATGACTGAATCTGAATGATAGGTTCTTTGTGTCTATTTTTTGTGTGTGTTTGAAAATTTCATTAAAAGAGTTAGAAAATCAGGCAGTCATTTCTCTGTGTAACTGGCAAGTTCACTTTACTCTGTGCCTGTTTCACCATCTGTAAAATAGGAATAATAATGGTACATATCCTTATGGTTGCTTAATATTGCTGTTTCTCTGGGAAAACTAGTTTAGCATTTTAGGGGAACACATGTATTCAGCTCTTTGCAGTGCTGACAATACAACTGGGTCTTATCGAGCCCCATGACTGTAGTGGTGACTCTAATAGGAGTTTGGTATCAGGAGGGTGTTAGGCTTGAGAAGGTGGGTATAAGCTATGGAGGAGCAAAGTCTCTTGCTTCAGGTGATTACCTTTCTCCTTTGCCTTTA
This sequence comes from Lynx canadensis, assembly GCF_007474595.2. Lineage (NCBI taxonomy): Eukaryota > Metazoa > Chordata > Mammalia > Carnivora > Felidae > Lynx > Lynx canadensis. Next base: position 88,153,369 of record NC_044308.2, read on the forward strand.
ACCAAAATAGTCCTTTTGAGGTTTATAAGAATGAGATTCTTTTTTGAAGTTACTAGCAACATCTGAATAAAAGGTAGTTCAATTCTGCTTTGTTTCTTCCCTTTTCCCAGATTAAGAGATGTAAAAGAAGAAGAGTACACATGAGGAATGTCTGGGTAGGAAAACAGATTTATCTGGGCCTATGGTTACAGGTGATGAGACCAGTGATTTGGGGCAAAGGGAAGGAAGAATCCTTGTGTAGAGCACTACCAGCTTTTTCCTTTCTACTTAGTCCTACCATCTTGAGCCCATAGCTCATATGAGGGCCAGATGTAAGCAAATTCAAAGAAGTAATGGGTTTACATGAAGCAGGAAATGAGGGAGGAGAAGAGAGGGAAAGGAAAATTCCAAGTGACTGCCTGCAGTAAGGGAGACCAGGAAGTTTCTGGGGCAATTCAACAGACTGACTCAAATTTACATAAGAACTATATGAACAGGGCACTGTTTGAAAGTACTTCGCGGTACAAGGAGTTGAATACCAAAGATAAGCCATATTTTCAGAAAGTAAACTGTTCACACGCTGGGTATTTTCTTTTTTAAAGAAAGTACAAACCATTAATGCAAAAGGAAAACAAAATGAATAAAAATGGCCAAAGGAAAAATATGTTTAGACATATTTAGGGAGTAGCAATTAAAAGGGCATTATAATATTAGCTGGACAATTATGTCTAATTTCTTATATTTACATTCTCCTTCTAGAAGGCCTCCAGATAAAAAATATACAATCAGACTACTCATCACTTTCACTGCTCCCACAGTGGTCCACAGCACCATCATCCCTTGCCTGGATCATTGCAAAGGCCTCCTGACTCAGCCTGTTGCTTCTACCCTTGTCCTGCTACAAACGATTTCCAACACAGCATCTAGAATGTTCCTTTTTTTTTAAATCTTTTGAGTATGGTTGACCCACAATATTACATTAGTTTCAGGTGTACAAAACAGATTCAACTTCTCTATATGTTATGTTATGCTCACCAAAAGTATAGTTACCATGTCACCATACAATGCTATTACAGCATCACTGACTATATTCCCTATGCTATGCCTTTTATTCCCATTACTTATTCATTCCATAACTGGAAACCTGGATTTCCTACTCTCCTTCATCCATTTTACCCATTCCTCTATCCCCCTTCCCTCTAGAAACCATCAGTTTGTTCTGTTAGAATGTTCCTTTTGAAATATTATATATGTCACTCCTCAGTTCAAAACTTTTTCATGGCTCCTCCTCTTAGAGTAAAAGTCAAAGTCTTTATAAGAGCCTAATAAAGGGCTACTGATTTCCACATCACCATTCCCCATATGGGGCGGGCAGTGTTCTATATTCCAAGGCATTTTCTGCTATCGTACTTAAGCACTCCCTTGGTCAAAGTCCCACAGTTGAGTTCCTCCATTTAACTGCTACTTACTCCAAGAATGACTTTCCAGAGAGACACAGAAGGCTGCTCCCTCCCTTACTTCTTTCAAATACTATTTCAGTGGTTGAGATGTTTCTTAAATTCCCTTATTTTACACAGCAACACTCCTTTCTACTTCCACCATTCCCATTTCCCTTCACTGCTTCATTTTGCCTCACTGCATGTATTATGAACTATGATACTATATATTTTACTTACTTGTTTTTTGTCTTTTTTTTTTCCCCACTAGAATATGCTCTATGATGGCAGGACTCTTTGACTACTGTTGTATCCCCGGTTGCTACAACAGGGCCTGGCATTCAATAAATACTTGTTGAATAATATATTTACCTTAGTTCATGACAAAAATTAGGGTCTATTTAGCTATACCTAACATATTACAAATTTAGGGTACAGGTGTACATTAGGTACGAGATGCATTAGGAATCCCTCTAAAATATCATATTTGCCAGAAAAGTGAAACTTTTCTCAAACCAGTTATATGCACTTTTAAAAAGTTTATTTATTTATTTTGAAGAGCAAGAGCTGGAGGGAGTGGCAAAGAGAGAGGGAGAGAGAGAATCCCCAGCATGCTCTGGATAGTGCAGAGCCCTGACATGCGGCTTGATCCCATGACTGTAAGATCATTACCTGGGCAGAAGTCAAGAGTCAGACACTTAACCAAATGAGCCACCCAGGTGCCCCTGCATTTATCTGCATTACCTTTTCAACCATAGTTAAATGGACATACAATTTTAATATACGTATTTAAATTGTATGTTTTACAAAACATATATATGCGTATTAAAATTTCATGAAAAGGGCTAGTTTTCTTTTTAGCATAAGAATTTCCCTATGAATTAAACAACCATGAGAATTTTTGACAGCCTTTTATAAAAACCTACCCATATACAGGCATATCTTTAAGATATTATGGGTCTGGTTCCAGATCATCACAGTAAAGCAAATACCATAATAAAAAGCTAAGTCAAATGAATTTTTTGGTTTCCCAGTCAGTGCATATACAAGTTATTTTTATGCTATACTGTAGTCTATCAAGTACACAAGAGTATTATGTCTAAGTGTACATCCCTTAATTATAAAATAGTTTATTGCTGAGGCACCTGGGTGGCTCAGGTCACGCTCTCATGGTTTGTGAGTTGGAGCCCTGTGGCTGGCTCTGTGCTGACAGTTCGGAGCCTGGAGCCTGCTTCCCATTCTGTGTGTGTCTCTCTCTGCCCCTCTGTGCTCATGCTCTGTCTCTCTCTCAGAAATAAACAAACATTTAAAAAAATTAGAAAAAAAACTTTATTGTTAAAAATTGCTAACCAACATCTGAGCTTTCACCAAATGTTTTTACTGGTAGAGAGTCTTACCTCCATGCTGATGGCTGCTGACTGATCAGGGTGGTGGTTGCTAAAGGATAGGGTAGATGTGGCTATTTCTTAAGACAATAAAGTTTGCTACATCAATTGACTCTTCATTGCACAAATTATTTCTCTGTAGTATGCAATGCTGTTTGATAGCATTTTACCCACAACGGAGTCAATCCTCTCAAACCATCCTGCTTTAGCAACGAAGTTTATGTAATATTCCAAATCCTCTGTTGTCATTTCAATAATCGTGACAGCATTTTCATCAGCAGTAGATTCTATTCCAAGAAACCACTCTCTTTGCCCATCCATAAGAAGCAACTCTTCATTCATTAACGTTTTATCATGAGTTTGCACTAATTCAGTCACATCTTTATGTTCCACTTCTAATTCTAGTTCTCTTGCTATTTCCACCACATCTGCAGTTACTTCCTCCACCAAAATCTTGAACCCCTTAAGGTCACCCATGAGGATTGGAATCAAGTTCTTCCAAACTCCTTTAATGATGGTAGTCTGACCTCTTCTCATGAATTATGAATGTTCTTAATGACACCTAGAGTGGTGATTCTTTTCCAGGTTTTCAACTTACCCTGTCCAGATTATCAGAGGAATCATGATTTATGGCAGTTATAGCCTTATAATATATATTTTTAAAAATAGTACGTCTTGAAAGTCAAAATTACTCCTTGGGCTACAGAATGGATGTTGAACTACCAGTCATGAAAACAACATTAATTTCATTGTACAATTCCATCAGAGTTCTTGGGTGAACAGGTGCATTGTCAATGAACTATTTCTTTTAAGTTTATTTATTTATTATGAGAGAGAGAGCACAAGTGGAGGAGAGAGAGAATCCCAAACTGTCAGTACAGACAGAGCCAGATGTGGCACTTGAACTCAGGAACTGTGAGATCATGACCTGAGCTGAAGTTGGCTGCTTAACTGACTGAACCACCCAGGCGCCCCAATGAGTTGTAATATTTTGAAAGGATTTTTTTTTTCCCCCTGAGTAGTAGGTCTAACCAGTGGCTCAAAATATTCAGTAAACCATGTTGTAAACAGATATGCTGTTCATTCAGGCTTTGTTGTTCCATTTACAGAGCACAGGTAGAATGGATTTACTATAATTTTCAAAGGCTCTAGGATTTTTAGAATAGTCAGTGAGCACCGTTTTCAACTTAGACATCATCAGTTTCATTAGCCCCTGATAAAAGAGCCAAGCTGTCTTTTGAAGCTTTGAAGTGAGGCAATGACTTCTCCCTCCCTAGCTCTGAAAGTCTTAGATGGCATCTTCTCCCAACAGAAGGCTGTTTTGTCTATGTTGAAAATCTGTTGCTTAGGGTAGCCATCTTCATTAATTATCTTAGCTAGATCTTCTGGATAACTTGCTACAGCTTCTACATCAGCAATTGCTACTATACCTTGCACCTTGATGTTCCGGGGAAGGCTTTTTTCCTTAAATGTCATGAACCAACTTCTGCTAGTTTCAAATTTTTCTTTTGTACCTTCTTCACCTCTCTCAGCCTTCACAGAACTGAAGAGAGTTAGAGCTTTGTTCTGGATTAGGCTTTGGCTTAAGGGAATGTGGCTGTTTTTATCTTCTATCCAGACCACTAAAACTTTCTCCTTATCAGCAATAAGGCTGTTCCACTTATCATTTGTGTGTTCCCTGGGATAGCACTCTTAATTTCCTTCACTAACTTTTCTTTGGTATTCACAACTTGGCTAACTATTTGGCACAAGACGTCTAGCCTTTGGTCTGTCTTGGCCTTTGACATGCCTTCCTCACTAAGCTTAATCATTTTTAGCTTCTGATTTAAAGCGAGAGAAGGGCACTTGGGTGGCTCAGTCACTGAGTGTCTGACTTTAGTTCAGGTCATGATCTCATGGTTCATGAGTTCGAGCCCTGCGTGGGGCTCTCTGCTGTCAGCACAGAGCCCACTTTGGGATCCTCTGTCCCCCTGCCTCTCTGACCCTCCCTCTTCATTCTCTCTTTCTCTAAATAAATAAACTTAAAAAAAAAAGTTAAAAAAAATAAAGGAAGAGGCATGTGATTCTTCCTGTCATTCAGGGCCATTTCAGAGTTATTAATTGGCCTAATTTCAATACTGTGGTATCTCAGGGATTCAGGGAGGCCTGAGGAGAAGGAAAAAGGCTAGGGAATGGCTGGTAATTGGAGCAGTCAAAACACACAACATTTACTGATTAAGTTTGTTGTCTTATATGGAAATGGTTTGTGGTACCCTAAAATAATTACAATTGTAACATCAAAGATCACCGACCACAGATCACCATAACAAATCTAATTATCATGAAAAAGTTTGAAATATTGTAAGAATTACCAAAATGTGACACAGAGACACAAGGTGAGCAAGTGCTGTTGGAAAAATGGTGCCAACAGACTTGTTCAATGTGGGGTTGCCACAAAATGTCAATCTGTAAACACAAAAACAAAAACAACACATCTGTGAAGTGCAATAAGAAGCAAAGCACAATAAAACAAGGTATGCCTGTGGATTCATTGAGTTAGTTCAGGGAATGCTTTGAAAATAATATTAACCACCTATGAGCCTAAGAAATATTCCTCAAGGTCTAACTACAGAGGCCAGAAAACCTTTTATCTTTTTCTGGGATTTCTGTTGGACTGTTTAATATAACCGGGACCCCAAAATTTCTGGTATCTTGGTCATAATGACCTTATTGTTCTCTCTTTTGTCGTTTAGAATTGGGGAACTTCATTGGTGGCAATAACTACTATATTTCCTTCCATTTCAGAAGCTCCAAATTATTTCTTTGATGTAAATAAATAGTATCATTGGAAAAATGCAAAACATAGCCACCCTAAATTAAAGTTAATACAGCCAAGTCTAATGAACTATGGCAAAGGGAATACATAAAAACTTGGTACTTCAAAGAAATGTTCTTAAAAAGGTTAAAACCTTTCCCAGTGCTGTAAAGGGGCTCATAAAATGTAACATTTTACTTTTCTAACCGGATAAAAGTTAAAATAATCTACATCACTGCACGAATTTCTTTCAGGTCAATTCTTTTCTTAGTCCATGTTTAATACCAAGTATGTTTGTATCCACATAACACTTTTGGTAACATATTTCCTTCTCTCACAAATGCTAATGAATGATCATAGCCAAAAGAAACAAACAAAAACAAACACTTTAGCGAACAGTGGTCCGATATAACTCTCTGTCATCATGGCAATACTCTTCCATGTTGTCCAATAATGGTAGCCAGTAGCTACACTGGGCTACTGAGCACTTCTTTTTTTTAATTTTTTTTTTTAATGTTTATTTATTTTTGAGACAGAGAGAGACAGAGCATGAATGGGGGAGGGTCAGAGAGAGAGAGGGAGACACAGAATCGGAAGCAGGCTCCAGGCTCTGAGCTGTCAGCGCAGAGCCCAATGTGGGGCTCGAACTCATGGACCGTGAGACCATGACCTGAGCCAAAGTCGGACGCTTAACCAACTGAGCCACCCAGGCGCCCCTTGAGCACTTGAAATGTGGCTAGTGTGCCTAACTAATCTTTAATTTTAAGAAATTAAAAATTAAAAAGCTATAAAAAAGCTGTATGTGACTAGTGGCTTTCAAACTATACAGCACAATTTTAGGGACCTGAAGTAAGTCATCGGCCTATTAATAGTATTCTTTATTAGCTTTATTAGGATCCATTAACTAAAAGCAATCTTCTAGCACTTGTTTACAATTCACTTACTCAATTACCTTCTAAGAATCACCATCATCCTTACATCCCAGAGATTACAGACAACAAAAGCTTAAGACTGACGTTTAAAATTGCTATTGAGGGGCGCCTGGGTGGCGCAGTCGGTTAAGCGTCCGACTTCAGCCAGGTCACGATCTCGCGGTCTGTGAGTTCGAGCCCCGCGTCGGGCTCTGGGCTGATGGCTCAGAGCCTGGAGCCTGTTTCCGATTCTGTGTCTCCCTCTCTCTCTGCCCCTCGCCCATTCATGCTCTGTCTCTCTCTGTCCCAAAAATAAATAAACGTTGAAAAAAAAAAAATTAAAATTGCTATTGAACATGCTATTTATTAAAAGTTCATTTTAACAATACTAAGGACAAGAAATCAGTGATTCTTACAGAGAAAAATGTCCTCTTGACTGTACTTCCAAAATACATTCTACATCTATCCACTTTTCTTCATCTCCACTGTCTCCAACCATACTCTAAGCTACCATCATGTCTGCCTAGTTTATTGCAAAAGTTTCCCAAGTCTCCTCGCATCATCTCTTGTTCTCTCGTATAGTTCATTCATTACACAGCAACCAGAGTGATTGTCTTAAAAGCCAAATTAGATCACATTACTCTTGCCCTTAAATATTTCTTGGTGACTTCTTCTATTCTTAGAATGTAGCTCAAACTTCATTCCACAAGCCCACATAACCAACTCCATCTCTTCCTCCCTCTACAACTCAGACAGCATCTTGACAACCCTCCCACTTTCATTCTCATGGTCCTGCCATAATTTCCTACTGTTCCATCACATCAAAAATTTGTCTGGCCTAAGGCTTTGGTGTTTAATTTTTTTTTCCTGTTTAATTTGGTATTTGCTCAAATCTTCAGATGGGTGACTTTTGTCACTCATATTGCATCTCAAGTGTTGCTTTTCAGACAGGTTTTCCCTTGCCATCTAATCACTATTACATAGTCTTCTTTTACATTTAGATTTTATTTTATTTCACACCTGAAATAATCTTTCTTTCATTTATTGTTTCTTTCTCTTCTAGAATGTTGAGTCCATGAGAATGTGAGTTTGTCTTCACTGTTTGGCACCTAGTAGGCTCTCAATATTTGGAGGAAAAAACAGATTTTTTTTTAATAGCTATCATTTAGGCCCTATGTATATTGATCAAGTGGGGTGAACTCTTCCAAGGCTGCCTCAGAACTAACATATTAAAATGAAAATAATTTAATCACTTCATTCAAAAGCTGCTCTACAGCTTCATTTAACACAGAAAAAATAATATTTTACTTTGACAATCCTTTGCTAAGTTTTATTTCCTATCCTCCATCTATCAGTTCTCAGTCATTGTAAGAATGTATCTATGGACTACAGAGAACCCTAATTCACAGCAGCTCTCTGAGGAGGTTAGTTTCTTTAACAGGATAGTCTCCTCATTTCTCAATGACCTTGAGGCTATCCCTATGGAACCACTTTAATTTGTCAGTTTTAAGGTAAGGAGTCTGTTGGGTATGCATCATCTCACCTCTCTTCTCTATGGGCAACTGTCTCTTGGACACGGTACACTGGTCAGAGTCCCGATATATGTTAATATTTATTCTTCAAATGGGCTTCTTTAAGTGAATAATAAAAGCTCTCACAAGTAAGATGCTATTATTACATGTATTTACTACACTATGGTGGGGGAAAATATTTCAAGAAAAATAAGGCTGAGGATTGTTGAACACAACATCTTCAAAGGTATTTCCTACTGTCTTAGATAACAATATGAAACGTCCAAAGAATTTTTAACCTAATTTAAGATGTATTTTTAAATGGCCTGTTTTTGGATTTTGGTAGACTGATGTTGAGAAAACAATACAAAGTGTTAAGGCTCTTCTTCACTGAACATGCCAAATCAATAGAACCAGATCTATTATTAATAGATCTTTTACTAGTGAGAGGTTATATAAGCAGACATAACCATGGAATGGTCAATCTACATACATGTAGTTGGGAGCTGTAGCCCAGATTTTTAAGAGGAAAATTACCCTCGTATAAAATCTCTCTGGCCTACTGTAGTACTCATCTTTAAAAAAAGTACTTCCCCCAATTTAGAATTTCATACAAAGTAAATTGTAAAATACTTATACAGTCTAGAAAAGCATAAACTAGATCATGGCAATGAACCTATGCCTGCTGTTTAAAAATAAGTATTTTTAGTATCTTAGTCTATTAGCTATTATCATTAATTTTATTGTCCATGAACTCTCATTTTTCCCAAGTAGTCAAACGAGCACTACTCAATAACTAGATTAAATCTGAAAAGTGGTATCTGAGTTGTTTTGAACTTTTAAGAACAATTTCTTACAGAACTGCAGAAGAAATTCTGCCCATTTAACTTATAATACAGATGAATGAGAAATACCTGCTGTATTTTTGTTCTTACTTTCCGTTTCTTACAATAATGGCAGATATTGTAGCCTCCTGAAGGGAAGGGAGCTCTGAAACCTGGAGGACTGTGTTTTACCCTTTGAGAGACATTTCTGGACATCCTTGATCTTCGTCAGTTGTTCCTAACACCTAAGATACCTATAAAGAGGCTACGGTCACTCTGAGAGTACATGTGCATATAAAACCCAGGAATCAAGCAAAAACCAATGCCAATTATCCTCTTGGAAGAGTACCCTTGAAAAGTTCCCACAATCCAAGGTTATAGTTTTAGTTCTTTTCCTGGGTGCATGAAAATAACTGGAACACAACAAAATAACTGTCTGAGTTGTGTAAATTATATAAAGGAATTTACCACAAAGATTGGAAGCATAATACTTGTGAACTGGTAGGTTTCAAACCCCCTTTGGTACTTACAAAATGGCAGATATTGTAAAGCAAAACCACTGTAAATTTAAGTTGGAAGTGTAAAGAACAATATTAAATGTTCCTTTTTTTCATTAGTTGTTAAATTTAATGTTTTTGGAGAGACCAAAAAACTCTAAATGAAATGGTTTTCTTCTTTACTGACCCTGAGTCTGTAGGTAAGTACTTACAGAAGGAAATAAGTATAGGCTTTACCAGAGTTACCAAATAAGCAACTTGATCTAAAACATTTTCAAATTTGTTACAATTTAAAGAAAACTAGTCCCATTTATGCTTTTAACATTCATGTTAGTACTTTTAATATTACTAAAATCTCCAGACATTTTCAAAAATAAAGGTTAAATTAACTTATTTCCAAGCACATAAAGATAATTTTAAAAAACCCTTTGAAATATCATTAGTACAGATAATATATGTAATAACACTATACTTTGATTCCAGACACATACAATGAATGTCCTACCAAGCAGCACAACACACAGCACCATCCATATAGTAAATGACAAGAATACCTTAAAATCAGGGATGACAGTGTGCTATATTTGTACAGAAGTGATAGATGAACCAAAAGGGCAGGCATGAGGTGGCAATATAGACAGGTAGATTAGGATGCTAATAAAGGTGGTAGGTACACTTGTATTTGTCAATTATATCTCAATAAGCCTGAAAAAAAAAAACCCAAAAAATCCAGCAGTGGTAAGGGAAGTAGGGAGAGAAGAATTAACAAGAGGAAGAGGTGATATATCACTATTTTGCCTATATAACGTTATCCATGCATCCAACCAACCAGTTATTAAAACACTTAAAAGGAACTAGGTACTATGTAAGGCTTGATCATACTTGGACCAAAGGCACACAATTTTTTTTTTTTTTTGGATGGTTGCTCAGAAGTGCCATCTGATCTCAGAACAGAAAAATCTAATTAGTGCTCACTGAATTCACTTCCACTCTTGGTCTCATCAGTATTTTAAGCGCTCACTGACTCTGAATCTTTTAAACTCTGGGTCGTTTGGTCCTCTAGCCATACATTCAACTGAGAGTCTCTAATTTACAGCTTCAAACAGCCTCTCTTGCTACATCCAATCAATGTACGAAAATGTTATGGCTTGATGTGAAAAGCTGGGGAAATACACAGGCCACTGGAAAGATGGAGCCATGCTCCAGGTACAACTTGGAGCTTTCTGCTTACCTCCCACTCTTGATTCAGACACAGTATATCTATATCTATCTACCTAGCATTAAATCAGCACCTCCTCTCAACCCTGTTCAACATAATTCATGCTGCTCAACACAATTCATTTATTGCAAAAGGAAGGACACTGCTCTTGTAGAAAATGCTGTATGACAATGCGTTTATCACTTGACCCTGTTAAGCGTCAGTTTCCTTTCTATAAAATAGGATTAACAGCTGCCTTGCCTAACTCACAGGGTCACTGAAAGGATCAAATAAGATAATGTACTTGTAAACTGCTAAACGATCATTACTATGAAAGTTGCTCCTTTTGGAACTTTTGAACTTTTTTCCAACTCATAGTTTAATTGTAAGGTTGGTTAGAATATCCAGATACAAAAAACTAATAGGATTTTGGAAAGGACAACAGGCAAATAAAGGAAAATGCTGATAAAGATAATAAGTCAGAAAACAGGAAGTTAGTCCCAGAATGACAGTCAAGTCCTGATGCAAAACCAGGCCAGTTATGTGCTTACTCTTTGCAGACACTGGCCAGTTCCCCTAGCACACGCAAACACTAAGCTGTACTGTGCTACTTTTAGGTGAATCACTGGGGATAAATTGAGTCTGGAAGTGCAAGGGGAGGGACTTCCAACCCTGATGATCAGGCTCTTCCCCCACCCCTCTAACAAACACTCCTACTCTTTGTGCCTGGCCCAGTTAATGAAAACTATTCCTGGTAAAAAAAATGGCTGTCAAAGATTGCTTTTACGCAGTCTTTTAACTATGAGACACCGGCTGTATACCTACTTCTTCCCCCACTACGAACTATCTTGAATGGACAGGTTCAGGGTCAGAAACACTGGGTTATGTTTTGTTTTTCTCAAGACTCATTCACAGGCCTCACCCTCCAAGCTTCAGTTCTCTCATCTGTAAAATGAAGAATGACGGCGCCTGTCAGCTTCATCCCAGGGCCACCGAGAGGATGAATGAGACAGTGCCTGGAAGGCGCCAGAAGTGATGTCTGACAAACACCAAGTCCATCAATGTTTATAAAGTGTTATGATGAGTCCCGTTATGACCTCCCGCCTAAAAGAAATCGCCGGGTTGGAACTGACACCCGCAGTCACTGAAGAAAGAAAGCAACGCCAAAGCTTCCAGGCGTATCCTCACTGAATCTTTTTCGGGGCGAGAGGGAGGAAGCGACACGGGGCCCCGGGAGAGGGGGAGGGGGAAAAGGAGGATGGATGGAGGTCCATGATGAGCCTACCTGTTGTTCCGGATGCTGACCAGCACGCACAGTACCAGCTCTAAGTAGGTGCGCAGCACTTCCAGCCAACGGGTTGAGAGCTGCAGGGCCTCGACTTCTTCCCCGCCAGTCCCAGGATCCGCGCCGCCTCCGTCGCCTGGGCCGCCGCCACCGCTCAGGTAATTCTCGGCGGCGAACTCAACACGCAGCTCTCGCACGAACCAGCCGCACTTGCGCATGAGGAATTCGAGCCGAGGCTGCTCCGCGGGGGAGACGCGGAGGCAGATGCGGAGCTGGGGCCACAGAGCAGGGTAGAAGAGGCACTCGCGCCAGTGCGAGCAGGAAGCCGAGGCCCGCAGCCGGTCAGGCGCGGGCAGGAAGGAGAAGATGTGCACGATCAGCTCGCTGGGCAGCGACGCGGCGCCTGCCGCCTGCCCGCACAGAGCCATCCGGCCCCGCCGCCGGCTGCCAGCCCCCGGCCGTCCCCGCAGTCCCCGGAGCAGCCCCCGCAGCCGTCGCAGCTGCTGCAGCCGCAGCCGCTGCCGCCGCCACCGCGCCACCCGGGCGGCCCCGGCTCGGGTTCGAGCTCCCGGCGGTCGGGGCTGCGGCACTGACAAGAACAACAACATCAATGACAAGGAAGAAGGGGGCGGAACCGTCGTGGGTCTCGGCGGAACCAAATGCAACAGAAATTGCGGAGAGGGGGGAAGGCCTCTACGGGTGTGGCTTCTAGATAGCCAGCTTCTGGCTCCTTAAACTCTACTCACGCGTGTCCAAAGTCTATACACTCAGTAACTTCAAAACGCTCGCCTGTAATGTTTAGCGCCTCGGAAGCGGCAGGACTTTTCCTAAGGAAACGGCGACCCTCCCCGCGCCTGGACGCGGAGGCAGAGCAGTGGTAGAAGCTGAGTTTGACGTCACCGGTGGTGGGAGGAGCCGGCGAGGCTGAGCGCGACTTCCGGAAGAGGGGAGCGCCCAGTTGCCGGCAGGGAAGGGAGATGCGGCACGTGACTCTTGACGCACGAAGGCCGGCGGGGCGGGGCGGGAAGCGCGGTTGGTTACTGCGCTAGGCGGCTCGTCCCAGCTCCTGGCGGCGACTGAGCCCCGTCAAGAGTGTAAGTTAGTTAATTTGGGCGTTCAGGCTGTGGAAGTGGAGGAACTAGGGTCAGTATGAGGGGTCGTGATGCTTCTCATTCTAAGTTTCTTAGTTCTTGGGCTAAGGACTCAGCCAGAGTGCCAGCGTGCGAGGTGTTTCTCAGCCGATCCATCTGCCCAGAGTATTGTTAAAAGAGTTTCTGAGATTTCTGAGAGAGAGCCACTAAGCAGAGGGAGGCGGGTGGACTCTCGGGCTAACTTGGACGGGCTGTGTCGGGAGAGGAGTAACTCGGGGCGGGGCGGCGCGGCGCGGCGCGGCCGAGAGCCCAGACCAAGGCCGAAGGTGGACCTTCCCTACTGGTCGCATCGTGCAGGTGACCTCCGCGCACACCTGGTCTGTGGGGAAGGAGTGAGGACAGCGCCACCCTTTGGATTTTGAGGGAGAGGGGGAAGAAAAGGCAGTGAGGTCTGGTTAGATGATTTATTAGCCTTTTCAGGGTTTGAGGGAGTCTCTGAGTTCCCCATTGTGAGATTTAAAGGCCCCACTTGAAAAGAAGCTTGTGGTTATGATAAAGGTTTTCTTTAGTTTGGCGCCCCTAATTTGAGAGAAGGGTTTTTGAATAAGTGTCCCATTTTACTTGATCACAACTTGGGAAGTAGTTAACTGGTTGTAAGGGGCGGTGAAGTCAGAAAGGAATAAGTGATTTTATGTAATAATTGAGGATTGCTTTAGTGAGGCTGCCGCTTCAGAGCCTTAGCTACGATCTTGGAACAGCCGTGTTCTTCTGTGGTAAACACCAAGAAGCTGTTCTACTAGATTATTTTTAACTTTTTGAGGGCACAGCTCTCCGTTCATGCAGCTTCGATGGTTTTTGGTGCCTTGCACGTACCATGTTGCTAACGATATTGTGTTGTGACCTCTGAGTTCTTTTCTGCTGAGAAAAAAAGCTATCATTCATCGTAGGTCACTTCTCAACCTCTGTATGGAAGTGATCTTTCTATGTAATTATTATACCTTATGAATACATTAATGAACACTTAATGGAAACAGCAGTGAGTTAGGAAGTTGAGACTTGGATTTTAATTTTTTATTTCGTAAACATTGAAATATTTTGAAGTGAATATAGACCTCTAGATAGATATTCCACTTCTAAGTCCTTCAGTATGCATCTCCATAAAAACATATTAACTCTATAGCAGAAATATCAGTTTTAATTATAACATCTTAATGTTATGTAATATTCTAATATCTAATATTCTGTGTTTTCAGATTTATCCATTTATCTCCCAATTGACCTTTACAGCTGTTTTATACAGACCATAATCCAATTAAAGACCACACTTTTTTTTTTATGTATTTCAAGTCTCTTTTAATCTAGAATAGTCATCCCCCCAACACATTTTTTTTCTTTCTGATTAGCTAAAGAGAGGAGACTTACTATCCTGTAAAATATCTCCCCTTCTATAATTGACTACTTTCTCTTGGTGTTAAGCTTACCTCTTTAGTGCTTGAATTTCTAATAAACCTAGACATTAATGCTAAAGGCTTGATTATGTTGGTGACATCATGATCTCCCTCCTAAATTTATGTATTTTGTTTTGTTTTTCTCCTTAAAACAAAGTAATCTATGAGGTGTTATTTTGCTTCCTAAAAATGTCTAACTCCCCTATCACTTAATGGACTTAACAATAATTGATAATTCTCGCCCAATAATTTTATTAGGGGTTGCAAAATGATAGTTTCTAATTCTTTCATTCCATATGAGTTTATTAATTTGCATTCTTCTGTAAAGTAGAAGCTTACTTTTATAAACTGGCGACATTTACTTACCCCGAAATACACCCTCTGTTGGAAAGTTAAAATGTTTAGTTCTTTGATTACCAATTTTGAAAGTAAGTTTTAGGGCCTCAAAGAGTGACAAATGAGTTTTTGTAGCTTTAACTTTTCTGAATGTCATACACTTGTTGATTTTTGGTATATTTTAATCAATTTTTGATTCTCAAATTTTGATGCTTCTAGAACATGTCTCAAAGAATTCTGTGTAATTATTATAATTAAAAAAATTCCTTGAACATTTTTTAGTAGATGTAACACTGGACTGAGTTGGAGCATGAGGCTAAGTTTTGATCTTTTTTGCTTTTGCCATGATCTAGCTAGGTGACCTTTAAACAGTTTGCTTAACCTCTTTGGGCCTCATTTTCTCTGTCTGTACAAATAGAGAGTTTTGGCAAGGTTCCCTGCAGCTCTGATATTTTCTGACTTAAATAAGAAGACAAAACTTATTTAGATAAGTTGTACGTTACAAAATTCATGCATTTAAAGTATACAAGTCAGTGATTTTTAGTAATTTTACCCAATGGTGCAGCCATCACTGTAAATTAGTTTTAGAACATTTTCATCTCTTTAATAAGATTCCTCATGCCCATTTACAGCTAATTTCCAGTCTTATCCTCAGATAGCTACTAATGTCCTTTTTGTGTCTATAAATTTGCCTTTTCTGACGATTTCATGTTAATAGAATTATATAATACCTGATCTCTTGTGTCCTGCTTCTTTCACTTAGTGTAATGTTTTTGAGGTTCATTTATGATGTAACGTGTCATTAATCTATTCCTTTGTATTGCTGAATAGTATTCCACTTTATGAATTTTTTTTAAATCTACCCATTCACCAATTGATGGACATTTAGTTTCCCAGATTTTGGTGATTATGAATGTTTCTGTGAATATTCATATGCAAGACTTTTGTGGATACATATTTTCATTTCTCTTGGGTAGATACCTATGAAAGTGATAGGTTGTATGGTATAGTTCTATTTCTGACTTTTTGAGAAACTGCCAAAGTGTTTTCCAAAGTGGCTGTTATCATTTTTCCATACTAGAAGCAATGTATGAGGGTTTCCAGGCTCTGATTTTTGATGATCTGGAGATATTCTCTGATTGATTTGAGATTATTTTTCCTTATTCTTAGCATTTTGCTAGCAACAAACTACATTTTCCTTAGATACCATTAATTCTTAGTTTTAATCAGTGGGAATAGTTCCTAAAGGAAATAAAAATAAATCAATCTGTTATAAAATAAAATTGAGTTTCTTAGTGTTTTTAAAAAAATTTTTTTTTACTTTCATATTAAATGAAGAATGGTAGTTATACTATTATTAATGAAAATAAGCTAAGACACAAATTAATAAGATATGGTCTTGCCTAGTTATAATAATAAAACTATATTCCAATGATGGCATATAATTTATTAATCTGACATCTTTAATATTATCAGTTCAATCTTTATTGAGTATGTATATTCTTAGCATGTTAATAGAGTTAGATTATTTCTCTTGACATTTATGTATACTATACTTGATAAAGTATAAACTATTTTTGATAGAATAACAAAACTGACTTTATATCGGCAGAATGAAATTGCATTGCATGAAGTTATCATGTCTGAGCTAGGATTCAAAGTGTGGGAAGAAGTAATGACGTTATAAAGCTCATAAGTACTCAGTAGTACTAAGCTTCTAGTTCCAAAAGTGGCACATTGTCACTATAGCAACTACCCATACTTATTTGGATCTGAAACCCAGGCAACGGATAGTGGATAAGACTATAATATCAAGATAGATAATGTGCTCTGGTGGGTTGATTGGTCTGGTCTGTTGGTGGTCAAGTATTTGTACCATTTTTCTTATGTTTATTATGATTGATTCAAGTTTCATGAAGTTATCTTAATTTGTATTAATGTGTTTTTTTGGAGAGAAATTAAACATTCAGTATTCTTATTGTATTCTTTTCTAACATGCCAAGCGTAGTGCTTTTTCCAATTAGGTTATTAGGATATTAAATATATTTGTACTGTAGCTCTTTCTCCATTATTATTTGGCAAGTTGTCAAACAGTAGTTATAAAAATATAACTTTTATTTTGAATCACTTGCAATATTATAACAGAAAAAAATACCATGACAGATTTTATTTTAGCTACATCATGAAAAGGTGACTAAGGGTACCAATAAACATGCAAATTGCCTAAAGACAAGCATCTTTTGAAAAAATGTTTTTTTTTCTAAACAAGGTCTGGGTTTCAGACACTGTTGGCAAATGGAGATAACATAATTTCCTTCCAATTATCTCTTAACATGCATCCATAAATTTACTTAGAGGCACAGGAACCTCCTGGGAAAATAGAATTGGGAACCCAGTTCCTTTCTCTCCACCCTGTCTGATGGATTGGAATAGTTCCTGGTGAGGTCATATTACAGGAAAAAGATGGATTGAAGGGAATTTGTCTTAGGGCAGGGAAAGTCTGCCCTGATGAACTGACTGCAAGACAAAGGAACACATTTTTTTTCCCTAATTTTTTCCCAAATTTTCAGAAATTTGTTGTGCAAGTTTGTGAATTGGAAGATCTATATCAATAAAGCAGAAATTAATAGCACATATTCTAAGAGACAGAAGCAGTGAGAGAAGAATTGGGTCTTGAGCAATGTGGTAGTAAGTGGGGAGGACTGTAACTTACCAGAGGATGCTTCCCCCATTGGGAAGGTGGAAGGTTTTTAGATTTTCAGAAGACACTAACATACAATTTTTTTTTAAGGGTGAAATGTCCTGATTGCCAGCTCATTCAAATTACAAATATTCTGTGGGCTAAACAAAACCGGATTACATGTAGGATACCAGGTTACCATTTCTTTACCTAAGAGCTCTCATACATGCGGGCTGTGGCCACGTTGTGTTCTAATAGCAGGCATGCTAGCTAAAACCTGTGCTTTAAGTCCACTCCCAGAGCTATTTTTTTTTCATTCATTCCTTTCAGAGTTTAAAGAAATAGGAAAGAAAAAAAGGTTTAAAGTGTTTATAGCATTATCGATTTCTTGCCTTTATTCCAGTGGATGGGTGTTTAATTAGAGTATCTTGTGTTGCTAAAAATATATTGAAAATCAAGTATTGCTGTTTTTGATGCAGCTTATTCAACCAATAGGGTTCCTTGACTTCTAGTTACAACCAGTAAGTGGCTGATTTTAATTACCTTAGTTGGAGTTTGACAGCTCACATTATAGCTAGTATCCCACATAGGACTATTACTCAAGGGGCATTGTCTCTAAGTAATCATTTAAATTGGGTCCTTTGGTTGCTTAACTAGCTTAAGTAATGAGGGGACTTTTCTGTTTCCTCCCTCCCTCCCTAACTCTCTTCCTTCTTTCCTCCCTTCCTTCCTAATCCCTTCCTTCCTAATCCCTTCCTTCCTTCCTTCCTTCCTTCCTTCCTTCCTTCCTTCCTTCCTTCCTTCCTTCCTTCCTTCCTGTAGACACTATAGGGAGTTTACAGGACATCCATAAACAGACATCAGAGCATACCTGAGCCTCCCAGAGATTAGAATGGGGAACTAAAAACAGGAACTGAGCTTACTCTCTTTATCTCTGAGTTCAGTAGTCTCTCTTTCATTTTTCTCAGTAGGCTTCCTTTGCCTTTTCATTTTGCTTAGGGCCCCAAACTGCTAGTCTTTACTAATCTACAAGGTATTCTAGCTCAATACCTTCATTTGCAAATTTGTTCTTTGTCTTCATTTGAAATTCTTGAGAGAATCTGACTGGGTTATCTTTGGGAGATAGGATACTGAACAGTTGGCGGCATTCCTATTGATTAAGGCAAAGTGTTCCTGCTGTTAACCTTAAAAATAAAACTGCCAGTTTATTCAGGAATAGCAAACAATGGGTTTATTCAGGAATAGCAGAGAATTGCAATCTAGGACATGCAAATTATGACAAAACTGTAGGCAAGTCCACCTGAAAAAGGAGAGGAACACTCTTCTGTAGAAGAAAAGGGTGACGTTGGGAAGGCTGTTATAAACAAAAAGTCCTTTGGAGTAAACTGGGAGTTCAAAGTATTGTGACTTTTCATTGGCTGAGCTGTGACTGGGTTACCACCAACTGAGAAGCTGGGATGGATTAATCTTCCTACTGGAGCAGTGGAGTAGTATCCACCTGCAAGGTGCATCTCTTCCTGTTGGATTTGGAGTTGATGAGTGGAGTTGATGAGGCAAGGAATTCTCATTCCTTGCCTGCCTGCTGAACCTTCTGACTCCATTTTAGTGAGGTTTCCACTGCCATAGTCCACGTAGCTGAATTTAGGAGGATGGAGTAATGTGCTGGTTCTTTTACATATGGATGTGGGGATTAATTAGGATGAAGAGAAGAAGCTTTCTTCAGAACAAGGTGTAGGCCAGCAACCACTCTGAATTCTCTCTAGTACATGGCTAGAGAGTACATGGCTCAGTGACTTTATCCAGAGATTCCTTGAACTCTGTATTGAACAAAAATAGCCTATGCTGACAACTGATCTTTTAGATAGTTATTGACTAGTCTTCAAATAGTTTCTTTGGCTTTCTTTACTCCTGGCGTACTCATTAGACTTTTTCAGGTTATACTAGTTGAATAGCTGTAAGACTGTCATGAAGACATATATCCTTCATGGTCAATTACTGCAATATTCTCATTGTAGAATTTAATATTTAATCCTTTGGGAAAATCTCTTAAGCCTATTAGGTGCTGAAAAGGAGAAATGAAGCGAATATTTTCATACAACAACATTAATTGGAATGTTACTTTGCTCCAGGGCAAAGGGGTTTCACTTGATATGCGAAGTGTAATCAGTTTTAGAGGTGAAGGAGTGCTATGTTGAGGATTTTCGATTTTGAGATTGTTCTCTTTTTCTGATGGGAAGAATGCCATGTTTGATTGTGACGTCTGCCATGGTTTGGAATTCTTTTTTTTTTTTTTTAATATTTATTTATTAGAGAGCATGAGCAGGGGAGGGGCAGAGAGAGAGAGAGAGAGAGAGAGAGAGAGGGAGGGAGGGAGGGAGAGGGAGGGGGAGAGAGAATCCCAAGCAGGCTTGGTGCTGTCAGTGTGGAGCCCCATGCAGGGCTCGATCCCACGAACCGTGACATTATGACCTGAGCCAATATCAAGAGTCAGACTCTGAACCAACTGAGCCACCCAGGCACCCCTGCCATGGTTGGAATTCTTGACCTGAATGACCTATGTTTTCTATTCCTAGTTTGAGTTAATTATTCTCTGAATGATACAATATATTAGTGTTTGTTTTCTACTTTCCTTTTGTTGTTATGTGTACCTTCTTCAGTGGATTGTATTTGTGCCAATTCCTTATGTTATGAGTATCACATAAGTGTTAAATTTTATAAGTAACTTTTTTCAAATTAAGAATTTTTAAAAGCCACAATATTATCAAATGAATTTCTAAATATAAAAAATTGTCAGCTTTTGACTGGATTCGCTAGGAATGTGAACTACTTCTTCACTTATATTGGATATTAACAGGGGTGTAGTGGGGTGGGGGGAACTCATACTTCTATGCCACAAACAAAAATAACAAATTTTTCATTCACATGAAGCGTACAGTTTCTTCCATAGTATTCACTTTATATACAGGAAGATTTTAACATTTCTAAAATCTACCCTTTAAGCAAGAACTTTCTAGTAGAGGATTAACTACTTTTTTTTCTTAATTGGAGTAATACGTGAACATGGTAACAATAACAAAAAAGTACTTTTGGTGAAAAGCAGCAATTCTCATTCCTTGCCTGCCATTGTTAGGCCTATCCCCAGAGACAAACATTTTTAACTATTTGGGTGTTTGGTTCTTTAGGTAACTTTAAATTACATGCTTTGCCTACACTCCTTGATTGATTAAACATCATCTGTCTACTCCCTTTTATAAAAGATGAAGACTTTTACTCCCACATCTCTCTCAATCTTTCTACTAATACTTGATAGTTAATTATGAGTTTTAGGTGTTCTCTTCAATTCTTATATTAATGTGCTTTTGCTACACAACAATCACAGTTTTTTTCCTGTACAGGAGGGTGTATTATGGTAGATTAGATAGCTGTTCAGCAGTTCCTCACTTCTCCTTCATCCACCACCGTGGTATAATTCCTCTTCCAATTAATGGGAGGCTTGGTCTTGCAACTTGTTTTGGCCAAGAGAATGCAGGAAGTGACAGTGCACCAGTTTTGAGTGTAGACCTTACAAGGCATTAAATGTTTCTCTTTGCCACTTAGGGAGTTTCTAACCTTTGTATAATAAAACATGTCCCAGTCATCTGTTGGGCACCATTGAACCCAGATGGAGAAACATGAAGATGTCAACTTCACCTGCAGCATGAAACCAGAGCTGCCTCAATTCACCTGAAGAACTTATTTCTAAGTGAGAAATCATATGTTTATTTTATGTATGCTACTGAGATTTTGTGCTTGCTTATTTTGCGTACAAAATCTGATTAATATAAAAATGAGTACCTAGAAGTAGGGTGCTGCTGTAACAAAAATTTTAACTGTGTCATTGGCTTTGAGACTGGGTGGTGGTCACCAAGAAAACTATTATAGGAGGCTGGAAAAACTGGTAAACTATATAATGTAGTAGAAAAATATTTGATAAAACTGTTGTCTGTAGTAACACAGAAGACAGCAAATGTTACTAAAAAAAAGTGAGTATTGGGCAAGGAAAATTCAAGGCAGAATGTTGAAAGCATGAGTTGGTTGCTAATAAGTGGACAGGATAGGGTACAACAAGAAAATTCAGTCTACCACATCTGACCTCTTGGCTGTAATTATTCATGTCGCTCCCATTCCATCTGCCTAGTTTGTCATATTAATATGTATGTATGATGGAACATGCCAGTTTGTAGGCTTCCCTTATAGCGAGTGGACAGAAAGCCATCAGGCTGCTGGTCTTCCAGATGCCACAAAGAGGAATGCTTTTCTCTGAGTCACTAAAACCGAAGTGTAAAGTTAATTTTTATGGTGATGTTTTTTCCTCCCTCCCCTTCTTTTTTCTTTTTAGGAGAAAGGCTCTAGTTAATAAGGATATTAGTTGTTGAAGCAGATAAACATGAAAATTTCCATGTTTTCACAAAATAGCAATTTATTTTTTCACTAAATGGTTCAGTGCAGGTCTTCCTCTCAGGAAACAGCTTTCCTTCTGCCTGCTCAAAATTCCTCTGTCTTGTGGTTCTGCCATCCTTAAAATGCCTTGTGATTGACCTCTTCTAGTGGAGGGAAAGGAGAATGGAGAAGGCACTTCGTAATTGCTTTGGCAAAGAAATGATGTTACTTCTACTTACTTCCCATTGGCTAAAATTAGTCACGGGGTACTGCTTAGATGTAAGAAGGTCCGAGAAATGCTGTTTTTGGCTAAACAGTTACTTCTTAGGGACAGCCTTACACTATAGAAGAAGGTATATACATTTTGGTCAACAGTTGGCCATGTTTGCTGCAAAGGACAGTTATATTCCTGCTGCTTTTTATTTTTATTTTTTTAACGTTTATTTATTATTGAGAGACGGAGACAGAGCATGAGCATGGGAGGGTCAGAGAGAGGAGGAGACAGAATCTGAAGCAGGCTCCATGCTCTGAGCTGTTAGCACAGAGCCCGTCGCGGGGCTCGAACTCACAAACCACGAGATCATGACGTGAGCTGAAGTCAGTCAGTCAGTTGGTTAACCAACTGAGCCACCCAGGTGCCCCAATATTCCTGCTGTTTTTAGCTGGGAGTAAATATTGCACTTCTTGTATGCTTTGTGAATGGAAGTGGAAGAGGAAGGTGGAGGTGGAGTATTTGATTTGTACAGTTTTTCTTTATTCAGGTCTTCAATCAATCTCTGTTCTTCTTCATTTATTCTTCTTAAAGGATGAATAGCATTTGGGTTGTTGTGAAGCACTGCATCATTTCCAGCAGGGATAACAAGGTTTTGGATTACAAATGCAGGAAATATGCTAATACGTTTTGTGTGACAGAGGAGGTGTCAGAGAGAAGAGTCCTGGCAGAGGTAAAAATCAAGTGCACAGAAAGCTGACCAGATACCAGATAACATGAGCATTTTCTATGTATTTGGTTACTGCTTTAGCTGTTGTATGCTAAAGATTGTTGATTCCCATATGTCTGTTGCTAATTTTCCATGAGACTAGTAGTGAGTACATTTAAAATTTTGCCTCTTTGAAACGTTTCTTTTTAATTCAGCCTTTAAAAAATTAGATGGTTGGGAGCACTGGGTGACCTAGTCGGTTGAGCATCTAACTTTTTTTTTTTTTTTTTTGAGCATCTGACTTTTGATTTCGGCTCAGGTCTTGATTCCAGGGTAATGGGATCGAACCCCACATCAGGCTCCACGCTGAATTTGGAGCTTGCTTGGTATTCTCCCTCTGCTCCTCTCCCTTGCTCATGTGCTCTCTCTCTCTCTCAAAAAAAAAAAAAAAAATCTTCAAGAAAAATTATATAGTTGGCTTATTAATATGTTGTTGCTAAATTTATTCTAGCTTTAATATTAAGCTAAGTAAGTAAAATTAAGGAAGAATAATTAATACAAATTATTTTAAATTATAAATACCTGTTTTGGGGGTGCCTGGCTGGCTCATCTGGTGGAGCATGTGACTCTTTATCTTGGGATTGTGAGTTCAAGCCCCACATTGGGCATAGGTGTTACTTAAAAATTAAAAAAAAAAAAAGGTAAAATGTTAAAAAAAAAATCCCACCTGTTTTCATCTTGTTCTCTATTTTTCTTTGTCAGTTTCACCTTGGAACAAAGCTTTTTCTCCTCATTACTGAAGTATAGTCATATGAGTTCAGAATTCAGAGACATGGGATTAAAAAATATTGGTGTAACAATTGTACCTAGAGAATTAACATTTAGCTTATAGCACAGAATATGAGCTGAAGTAGTTACTTTTGTTAATTGTAGAAAAATATACATAACATAAAATTTACCATTTTAAGTGTACAGTTCAGTGGCATTAAGTATATTCACATTGTACAGCTGTCACCACCGTTCATCTCCAGAACTTTTTCATTTTTCCAAACTGAAACTCTGTATCCATTAAACAGTAACTTCCCATTTCCCTTCTCTACCCTGAACTAATTATTTTAAATTTATCTATTTCTATGTTTTCTTACTTGTCCTGTTTGCTATCATTATAAATGAATGTATATTGAATACTCCTTATATATATGGAACTGGGGCAGATGCTGAGCAGGGTTGAATTACATTATAAAGAAGGCTGAGCAATTTGTCACCATGTTAAGTAGTTTCCTAGGTAACAGTCTTGTATCATATCCTTTATCTTATGCATACCCCACTAAGTGTGCAAAAGTACACTACCTGTTTTTTTTGTTTGTTTGTTTCAGAAGTTACCAGGAAAATGTCTCGTTAACACCAGTCTGACAATTCTTTTTTTTTTTTTTTTTTAAATTTTTTTTTTCAACATTTATTTATTTTATGGGACAGAGAGAGACAGAGCATGAACGGGAGAGGGGCAGAGAGAGAGGGAGACACAGAATCGGAAGCAGGCTCCAGGCTCTGAGCCATCAGCCCAGAGCCCGACGCGGGGCTCGAACTCACGGACCGCGAGATCGTGACCTGGCTGAAGTCGGACGCTTAACCGACTGCGCCACCCAGGCGCCCCCAGTCTGACAATTCTAAGACAAGATTGAACTGAAATATTGCTTTGGTTTCATCTGAAATTTTGAGTACCTAAATGAACATGTTTGCAAAATTATTAAATATGAAAATGGATGGTAACTTATTTTTTTTAAACCTGGATAAATTGCTATAGCTATGGTTCATACACACACACACATATATATATAGGTGTCCTGGTTTTATTTCTTCCTCTCTAACTTTTTCTCTGTCATGTTCATTTGTACCTCTTTCCCCTCCTGTCTATAAGTTTGCCTATTTCCCATGGCTTTTGCCTTTAGTCTTTTGCTTAGAAATCTTACCTTTTTCAGTTCAGTCATCTCTCTGTTGGAAAATAACTTTTAAGTCTGTATTTCTTAACCCTGAGTCATAGTTCTGAATCTAGAGCTATGTCCTAAAATTTTCTCTTATGTGGTCTGCTGTTACCTCAAACAAAATGTGTCTAATGTTGGACTTATTTTACATCTGCTTAAAACCTCATCCTCTCCTCTCCTCTCCGTCTCTTTCTCTTTCTTTCTTTCTTTCTTTCTTTCTTTCTTTCTTTCTTTCTTTCTTCTTTTCTTTCTTTCTTTCTTTCTTTCTTTCTTTTTCTTCTTTTCTTTCTTTCTTTCTTTCTTTCTTTCTTTCTTTCTTTCTTTCTTTCTTTCTTTCTTTCTTTCGCTTAACTCTTAGTGGTCAAGTCTTTCCCTTTTCAGCTAGTCACCAAATCCTGTCAACTATTTCTGTCCATTATAGTGATCTTTATCTTATCTGACCCTTTCCATTCTTAAGGCACTCTCTCCAATATAGCACCTGATCACCTGCTGCCTATTAGTACACTAGTCCCCTAGCAATAGAATTTTCTGTCCAGTTTTTATACCATTTTCTCTGTAACTTTTCACATGAAAGTTCTGAACAGCTATTTTGGATTATAGTTAATTGTGTCTCCTTCTCATCATTGTCTTTTTCATCTTTGTCTGTGCCAGAAGCCTTGCATCATAGTTGGTAGTCAACAAATGTTTTTGGGAATATGGTATTCTAACTATAACTTCTTCTCCTTCTAATGCATTTTATACAGCATTGCCATGTTCTTTCATTTATTTAACAAATATGTATTTATTTTTTCAAGTTTATTTATTTACTTTGAGAGAGACAGAGTCAGGGAGGGACAGAGAGAGAGGAAGAGAGAGAATCCCAAGCAGGCTCCACACTGTCAGCATGGAGCCTGATGCAGGGCTCGAACCCTGGTGGAGTGCTTAAACCCACGAACTGTGAGATCATGACTTGAGCCAAAGTCAGACACTTAACTGACTGAGCCACCCAGGTGCCCCTTAACAAATATTTATTGAGTGCTTATTATGTGCCAAGGACTCTTTAAGAGCTTAAGGATGTAATAATCAACAAAACAAACAAATGTATGACTCCTGGTCTAGTAAGGATAGAAGAATGACAAATTAGCAAAATAAATAGTGTGTTAAATGATGACTGCAGATGAAAAAAAAATGATGGTATATGAAGAGGGGTGTCAACGTGAAAGTTGACATTTTGGATAAAGTGGGCAGGAAGACCCTTTTGTAAAGGTAGCATTTGAATAAAGAATTAAGTGGGAAAGGAATATCTGTGGGAAAGAGTATTCCAGGCAAAAGGAACAGCAGGTGCAGAGGACCTCAGATGCATGTGTGCCTGGCATGTTTGAATATGAGGGGGTGGGGGCGGTGAGGATCATAGTGAGCTGGAAGACGAGTAGTAGTAATTAAGGGTGTATGTTAGGGGAGAGGTATTGATTGGAAAGATACGGTTTGTAGGTCACAATTAGGAGTGTGATATTACTCTGAATGAATGGCTAGCCTTTGAACATACAAGTGAAATGATCTGACTTATGTGTTAGCAAAATCATTGTTACCCATATTAAGGAGAGAGGGGAAGTAGGGAAATCAAAGTTAGGAGCTTTACCACCAATCCCAGTCAGAGATAATGGTGGTTCAGACCTCAGTGATAGCAGTGGGAGTAGTGAGAGGTATTCTGGTTTGAGAATATTTGAAGTAGAGCTAACAGAATTTTCTGATGGATTTGGATGTAAGGTATGAAAGGAAAAGAAGAGTCAAGGATTATTTGAAGGTCTTTGGCCTGAGCAGCTAAAGGATGGAATTGCCATTAATTGAGATGTAGGTAGCTCTGAGAGGGGCAGATTTGGCAGGGGATTTTAAGGAGTTAAGCTTCACATGTGCTAAGTTTGTGATGTCTGCTTGACATCCATGCTGAGCAAGACTGTCCAGGTTCATGTGGGTATACTAGAGTGAAGTTCAGGAAGGAGGTCTGAGAGTCATCAGCATAGAGATGATATTTAAAATTGTGAGACCAATTGAGTCATCTGGAGAGTAAGTGTAGAAAGAAAGAGATTAAACTTTTTGAAATATCTTACTCCTTCATATCTCTGCTTGGTACATACCCCCAAAGGCTCTGCTTGGTACATATCCCCGAAGGCTGCAGCATCTCTGTGGCCTTCTACGGTATAGTTTCATATAAATCTATTTTTTTCCAGTTAAACTGAAGTACTTAACATTGCTTAAGCTTTCCTTTTGCGTTGCTGCTTTACTGTTTTTGCTGTTTGTATTCCTTTTATTTGAAATGCTTTGACTTCTCTCTACTCAATTTCATTTTGCAAAGTTCTGATCTTTATTCCACTCACTTTATCTTGTCTGTATTGTAAAGTTCGTCATATTTTTATATGTGTCCTTTTTTCCTAGTGAGCTAATGAGATATATGGCAGGGACCATGATTTTTAACGTCTTCTACAGAAATCAGAACCCCAGTTCTACTCCTCAGAAGCAATCTATGGGGAAGCAGTCTTTCTAACCACTAGAAACATAGAGAAAGTAAGGCTGTTCGGGGACACCTGGATATTGATTCTGTTTTCACCTCTTAGGTGAAGTTGTAGCCTTCTTGGCACTAGGTTTGGCTCAAGAACCAGGATCCTGGAACCCAGATTGTTTATAATTTCTTCCCATTAAAGGGTATAGCTTGTTAAGGCCTGTTCTTCCCCAAATGGTGGTGTAAGCCCTCAACATAAAAGAGAAATGGAACCTTAACAGTTGAGCTTGTCAAATATTGCTAGACCCTACCTTGCTCTAGAGTGCATGACTCTACAGGCCAGCGGAAGCAGTGCTGAGATAGTCTACATCTATTCCTGCTCGTAGTGGCAGTCTTACTGCTGATGAGATTTTTGATACTGGCTAAGTCAGGAACTGCATGTAAGTGTGTGTGTGTGTGTGTGTGTGTGTGTGTGTGTGTGTGTGTGTGTTCCTTCATGTGTTTATGTTCTTTCCTTTAATTCTTTCCTTTAATTCACCTAACCTTTATTTCAGGCTGACTTACATGGGTTAGTCACAGTTCTAATGCTCTACATCTGTTAACTCTTTTAATCTTCATAATATCCAAATGAATTAGAGGTGGGGTTTTGATTCCAGGAAGTTTTGATCCAGAGCTTATACTTTACTTTTAACTGCTGTACTGTACTAGCCTATCTAAAATGCTGCAAAAAATTCTAATTATTTTTGTCCCCTAATGGTTGCCTCTATAACTTAAAATAATGTACTTATATCATTATTTCTTGATTCATCAACTAAGGCAATAGCTGTTGATGACTTGCCATAAAAGATGAGGATTTAGTTCATTTATGCTACTCTTGTGCTACTTCAGATTTTATACAGTTATATATTATTGATGTTATTTCCTCTATCTTTGCAATTCCAATATACCTAAACTCCATTTCCTGTTCCATTAACTTTTAGTGGTATCTCTTAGTTCTCATTCTATAAAGTGAGGATATTATCACTCATATCCTTTACTTTATCTCTTTTACCTCCTTTCTGCCTTTTAACTCCTGCCAAATATCTATTTTCTCTAAAGTTATCAGTTGATAATGTCTATACTCTATTAAAAGAAAGAAGTATGACATTGTTAAGAATGTAGATTAGAATGTACATTAGAGCTAGGCTGCCTGGTTTTTACCCAAGCTCTGACATCCTAGCTGTATGAACTGGCAAGTTAATTAATCTTTCTGTGCCTCACTTTCCTCAACTGTAAAATGGGGATAATAATGGTACTTATTTCACAAGATTATTATGATGCTTACTTAAGTGATTTAATATATGTGAAGCATTTAAAACAGGGCCTGGTACCAAATAAGTACTATGTGAATAATTGCTGTTAATGTTCTAATTTTTCTGTAATCATAGTTAACTTTTATGTTTTCAGTTTATTCTAAAAATTAAAACCAATGAACAGCATTTAACTATTCAACTTATTATGATTATATAAAACAGAACCAAATAGTATGTTGTGATTACATTTCTTTGTTTATGTCCAAAGTCGTCACCCTAAGGAGAATGCTTCTGGGATCACCGTCAAATGGATTATTTTTCTTCTGCATAAATTCCTCAAAATTATGTAATATTTTAATTTTCTTTATAATTGAACCTTGACTTTCTTATGTATTGTTTTTTCCTCTAGAGTTAAGACTTACTGTTTTTTCTTCTGATTGACAAAAGAACAAGCTATCTTCATTCTGAAAATTATCTGGCTTCTCTGACATACTGGGTTATAAAATCCACTTTCTGGGGTACATGGTTGGCTCAGTCGGTTACGTGTCCAACTCTTGGCTCAGATCATGATCTCACGGTTCTTGAGATTGAGCCCTGCGTTCGGCCCTATGCTGATAGCGTGGAGCCTGCTTGGGATTCTTGCTCTCCCTCTCTGCTTCAACCCCCCCTCCCCCACACTCCCCCCACCCCCGCTGATGCACACACGCTCTCTCTAAGTAAATAAACTTAAGAAGAATAAAAAAATAAAATCCATTTTCTTCTTGGTGACAGTTCTTTTAGAGACTTTTGTCTTTCTGTTCCACTTGGGATCTGTTACTCTCGGGATTGGCTACATAGTTGTCATTCTGGATCTTCCCTTCTCTGTGTTCCTGGGTTAGATCTTCTGTGTCTTAGATCCAATGTTTTCTTTGTTTCTCACTTTGTTTTACTGAATAACATTTTCAGTGTCTTCAGAACATTGCTTAGTAACAAATTTTAGGGTTCTTAAGTGCCTGAAAATGTTTTTGTTTGATTCTTATACTTGATGTACCTGTGGGTATAGAGCTTTAAGTTCAAAACATTTTTCATTCAGAATTTTGAAGACGTGGCACATTGCCTTCTAGAATTTTGTGCTGTTACTGAGAAGCCTGATGCCTGCTTATTTCTTGCCTTTCTGGAAGCTTTTAAGATATTTTCCTTATATAATTCATCTCAGAAATCTAAAGAATATGTTTAAATATTGATTTTATTTTTATTAATCTGATTGGTATTTCATATAGCCTTTTCAGTGTGAAGGCTTGTATTTTTCTTCAGTTTTCTGAGATTTTCTTTTATTATTTATTTGCTCTGTATTTTCTTGATTTTCTCTCACTGGAAGTTACTCTCATGTTGAATCTCTTAGATTTGTTCTCTATTTCTTGTATCTTTTGTTTCCTTGTATTTTTCTTTCATTTTGGTGTATATTCAGGAAATGTCCTTTATTTTTCAGTTCTTCTGTTTAAAAATGTTTTCAGGAGTCATTTGTTTTCAAAGAACTCTGTTCCTTTAGTGCTGTTTGTTTCTATGGCATCCTGTTCGTGTTTTATAGATACATTATCTTAAAATTCTGTAAAGGTACTGGTTAGAATTTTTTTTTTTTTTACATTGTTTCTCCCTGAATATTCTTTGGGACTAATAATCTTTGGGAATAATCTCTGAAAATAGTTTATTTCCTTTCCTGCTCTCAGTTTTCCTCATATGTTTGGCAATTCTTCAAGCTTATTTTTATTTAAGAATAAAGGATACATTGATGTTTATTGGAAGCTGACATGAGTTTTCTTTACTATTGAATAAGTAGATATACTTCTGATAGATTTCTTTCCTGAGTGGGAGCCTGACTGAGAGTTCTATGTGGTGGGTTAATCTACTGGAAAGCTTTAGTTTAGGATGTATAGGCAGAGGCTTGGCTGCTAGTGATGTTCCTTCATTGCCATTTGGTTTCATTCTGGTTGTCATCACTCACTTAATCATTAAATCTAGCTATCTAGCTATTATAAATCTCTCAAAAGCTTAGGTAGATTTATTGGTTGTCCTTTGTTGTATAGGAAATTTCCTAAGGTTTAACAAAGCTTACTGGCTTAAAACAGCAATCATTTATTTAGCTCACCATCTTATGGGTCAGCAGGTTAGGCTGGGATCAGCTGGGTGGTTATGGTCTCAGCTCGGCTCCCTCACGTTTGTGTTCAACTGTAGTTTAACTCGATAGCTGTGTTTATGAGGGTGGTGAGCTCCTGGATGAGGCATTGGAGGCAATTGTGTCTCTCTCATCCTGCAGCAGGCTAACCTAGAATTATTTACATGAGAGTTTCGGGGATCTAAGCAAGGTAGCAGAATTGCAAGGACTTCTGAAGTAGAGACTTGGAATTGGCTTAGAATTTATAATGTGATTCTGTTGGACTCTTGGCAAAACAAGTGAAGAAGCCAGCTCAGATTCAAGAAGTAAAGGAATAGACTATATCTTTTGTTGGGAAGAGCTATGAAGTCATATTGCAAAGGGTATTAATTCAAAGAGAGGTAGAGAATTATGTTCAGCCATCCACTGTAGGGAATTAATATATTACACTGTATATTTAAATATTTTTTACCTTTGAAAACAAAGTTTTATGGTTGCGTGTGTGTGTGTGTGTGTGTGTGTGTGTGTGTGTGTATCTATATAAACTGTATACACTTGACCCTTGAAGAATGTGAGGGTTAGGGGTGCTGACTCCTGCATACTTGGAAATCTGCATATAACTTGACTCTCCCCAAACTTTACTAATAGCCTACTCTTCACTGAAAACCTTACCAGTAACATAAATGTTTGATTAACACATATTTTGTATGTCATATGTATTATATACTGTATTATTATAATACAGTGAGGTAGAGAAAAGAGAATGTTATTAAGAAAATAATAAGGGAGAGTGGGGTGCCTGGGTGGCTCAATTGGTTAAACATCTGACTCTTGGTTTGGGTTCAGGTCATGATTTTATGGTTGTGAGATTGAGCGCCACATCGGCCCTCCCCGCCCCCAGCATGGAGCCTGCTTGGGATTCTCTCCCTCCCTTTGTCCTTCTTCCCTGCTTGCATGTACGAGCTCTCTTTCAAAAATAAAGAAACATTAAAAAAGAAACATAATTTACATTACTGTACAAAATCCACATGTAAGTGGACTTGTGCAGTTCACACCGTGTTAAGGGTCAGCCGTCTATCTGTCTTTGAGAGCTCCCTCACCCTCATTTCCTCAATGCTATGCAAAGTCAAGTCCTGTCAGTTTTACATTCTGAATCCTCTGCAATTCATTCTTTTAATTTTTTCTGCTACTACCACACTAGTCCATAATCTAGGCATAGATTATTATCCAAGATTCTACTCAATATGTACCATTGCAATATTATTTTATCCAATTTTTACAATAGGATCATTCGTCTACCCCTTCTAGCCCCCCCCACCCCCCCCCCCACATCAGAAATTCATTCTCCACACTGCAATTGAGGTCTTCCTTTTATAATGCAAATCTGGTTGTATCCTCTTGTGCTTAAAAAGTGGCTCAATTGGCTAAGTGTCCGACTTTGGCTCAGGGCATGATCTCGCAGTTGTGAGTTCGAGCCCTGTGTCGGGCTCTGTGCTGACAGCCTGGAGCCTGCTTCAGATTCTGTGTCCCCCTCTCTCTCTGCCCCACTCCTACTTGTGCTCTATCTTTCAAAAATGAATAAACATTAAAAAAAATTAAAAAGTATCAATAACTTTCTGTGACCCTTAAGGTGAAGATCATAGTTCTTACTGTAGCCTACAAGGAAATGCTATTATTGAGACCTGAGAAATGTATGAATGTGAAGGATAGCCAGACACTTTCTAATATGGCATGGTTTTGAATTTATATATTTAAGTACCTATAGTCAAGATGATATTCTCCCAAATTAATGTTTAGTCAGTGAAGGCAAACATTAACACAGGTGGATAAATTTGTAAAATTAGTAGACATTTTTCATTGCTCTTTTAAAATCATTTTTTATTTTTTAAGTTAATTTATCTATTTTGAGAGAGAGAGAGAGAGAGAGAGAAGGAGAGACGGGGGCAGAACACAAGCAGGGGAGGAGCAGAAAGAGAAGAAGAGAGAGAATATCAAACAGGCTCTACACTGTCAGTGCAGAGCCCAGTGCAGGGCTTGAACTCATGAACCATAAGATCATGACTTGAGCTGAAATCAAGAGTCAGACACTTAACCAACTGAACCATCCAGGTGCCCCTAATTGCTCATTATTTGTGTGTTATATGTTAATCATTTTTTTCTATGTTAGTCATTTTCTTTTTTTACCCACTTTATTGAGATACAGTTAACATATAACATTGTATAGGGTTAAGGTATACAATGTGATGATTTGTTACAGATACATTTTGTGAAATGACCACCACAATAGGGTCAGTTAACACCTTTATCACCTCACATAATTACTGTTTTTGTGTTTGTGTAGTGAGAACATTTAAGATCTAGTGATTTTCAAATATATAAACAGTATTTTTAACTATAGTCACCTTACTATACATCAGATCCTTAGAACTTATTCATCTTATAACTGAGGTTTGTACTTTTGACCAACATCTTACCATTCCCCCCCGCCCCCAACCCCTCGAACCACCATTCTATTCTGTTTCTATTAACTTGGCTTTTTTCTTTTTTTTTTTTAACTTGGCTTTTTTTCATATTCCATATATAAGTGGGATTATATAGTATTTGTCTTTGTCTGACTTATATCATTTCGCATAATGCCCTCAAGGTCCATCCATGTTGTTGCAAATGGCAGGATTTCCTTCTAATGGCTAATACTCTATTGCGCGCCTGTGTGTATGTATGTGTATACACATATACATACCATATTTTCTTTATTCATTTGTCCATGGATACTTAGGTTGTTTCCATATCTTGGCTATTAGGAATAATGCTGCAGTGAACATGGGGATGCAGATATTTCTTCAAGTTCCTGATTTTATTTCCTTTGGGTGTATACCCAGAAGTGGGAATGCTAGATCATATGGTAGTTCTATTTTTAGTTTTTGAGGAACCTACACACTGTTTTCCATGGTGGGTATACTAGTTTACATTCCCACCAATAGTGCACAAAGATTTCCTTTGCTCTACATCCTTACCTTGTCTCTTGTTTTTTTTAAAATTGTGATGTACTTTTATTTTCTTTAAAAAATTTTTATTGAGGTGTAGTTGACATACGATATTAGTTTCACATACACCGTGATTTGACATTTATATACATTACTCAGTGCTCATAAGTGTAGTCCCCATATGTCACCATACATTATTTTAATATTATTGACTATATTCCCTATGCTGTACTTTTCATCTCTGTGACTTACTTATTTTATAACTGGAAGTTTGTACCTCTTAATGCCCTTCACCTATTTGCCCACCCCTCACACCCCTCCACTCTGGCAGCCACCAGTTCTCTGTATTTATGAATCTGTTTCTGTTTGTTCCTTTTTTTCCCTATTTTTTAAGATTACACATATGAATGAAATTGTATGTTATTTGCCTTTCTGTGTCTGACTTAGTTCACTTAGTATAGGACCCTCTAGGTCCATCCATGTTGTCACAAATGGCAAGATTTCATTCTTTCCCAGGGGTGCCTGGGTGGCTCCGTTGGTTATGTGTCCAACTTCGTCTCAGGTCATGATCTCACAGTTCGTGGGTTCGATCCCTGCATCGGGCTCTGAGCTGACAGCTCGGAGTCTGGAGCCTGCTTCAGATTCTGTGCCTCCCTCTCTTTCTGCCCTTCCCCTGCTCACACTCTGTCTCTCTCTGTCTCTCTCTCTCAAAAATAAACATTAAAAAAAAGA
This sequence comes from Lynx canadensis, assembly GCF_007474595.2. Taxonomy (NCBI): domain Eukaryota; kingdom Metazoa; phylum Chordata; class Mammalia; order Carnivora; family Felidae; genus Lynx; species Lynx canadensis. The sequence continues at coordinate 88,187,680 of NC_044308.2, forward strand.
TTTCATTCTTTTCTTATGTTGAGTAATATTTGTATGTGTGTGTGTGTGTATGTATGTGTGTATATACATTTTATCCATCTTTTTAAAAATTTGTTTCAATGTTTATTTGTTATTTATTTTAATTATTTTTTAAATTTACATCTAAGTTAGCATATAATGCAACAATGATTTCAGGAGTAGATTCCTTAATGCCCCTTACCCATTTAGCCCATTCCCCCTCCCACAACCCCTCCAGCAACTTTCTGTTTGTTCTCCATATTTAAGAGTGTCTTATGCTTTGTCCCCTCCCAGTTTTTATATTATTTTTGCTTCCCTTCCCTTATATTAATCTGTTTTGTATCTTAAAGTCCTCATATGAGTGAAGTCCTATGGTACTTGTCTTTCTCTAATTCGCTTAGCATAATACTCTCTAGTTTATCCACGTAGTTGCAAATGGCAAGATTTCATTCTTTCTGAATGCCGAGTAATATACACACACACACACACACACACACACACACACACACATACATACACACACACATACACACACATCTTCTTTATCCATTCATCCACCAGTGGACATTTGGGTTCTTTCCATACTTTGTTGTCAGTTGTGCTGCTATCAACATTGGGGTGCATGTGCCCCTTTGAAACAGCACACCTGGATCCCTGGGATAAATACCTAGTAGTGCAATTGCTGGGTCGTTGGGTAGTTCTATTTTTAATTCTTTGAAGAACCTCCATACTGTTTTCCGGAGTGGCTGCACCAGTTTGCATTCCCACCAACGATGCAAAAGAGATCCTCTTTCTCTGCATTCTTGCCGACATCTGTTGTTGCCTGAGTTGTTGATGTTAGCCATTCTGACAGGTGTGAAGTGGTATCTTATTGTGGTTTTGATTTGTATTTCCCTGATGATGAGTGATGTTGAGCATTTTTTCATGTGTCTGTTACCATATGGATGTCTTCTTTAGAGAAGTGCCTGTTTATGTCTTCTGGCCATGTCTTCACTGGATTATTTGTTTTTTTTTGGGGGGGGGTGTTGAGTTTGATAAGTTCTTTATAGATTTTGTATACTAACCCTTTATTTGATATGTCATTTGCAAATATCTTCTCCCATTCCATCGGTTGCCTTTTAGTTTTGCTGATTGTTTCCTTCACTGTGCAGAAGTGTTTTATTTTGATGAGGCCCCAATAGTTCATTTTTGCTTTTGTTTCCTTTGCCTCTGGAGACGTGTTGAATAGAAGTTGCTGCGGCCAAGGTCAAAGAGTTTTTGCGTGCTTTCTCCTTAAGGATTTTGATGCTTCCTGTCTTACGTTTAGATCTTTCATCCATTTTGAGTTTATTTTTGTGTACGGTATAAGAAAGTGGTCCAGGTTCATTTTTCTGCATGTCGCTGTCCAGTTTTCCCAGCACCACTTGCTGAAGAGACTGTCTTTATTCCATTGGATATACTTTCCTGCTTTGTCAAAGATTAGTTGCCCATACGTTTGTGGGTCCATTTCTGGGTTCTCTATTCTGTTCCCTTGATCTGAGTGCCTGTTTTTGTGCCAATACCATACTGTCTTTATGATTATAGCTTTGTAATACAGCTTGAAGTCTGGGATTGTGATGTCTCTAGCTTTGGTTTTCTTTTTCAGGATTGCTTTGGCTATTTGGGGTTTTTTCTGGTTCCATTCAAATTTTAGGATTGTTTGTTCTAGCTCTGTGAAGAATGCTGGTGTTATTTGATAGGGATTGCTCAATGCTTATTTATTTTTTATTAAAAAAATTTTTTTAAGGTTTATTTATTATTGAGAGACAGAGAGACACAGAATCTGAAGCAGGCTCCAGGCTCTGAGCTGTCAGCACAGAGCCCCATGTGGGTCTCGAACTCACAAACTGAGAGATCATGACCTGAGCCAAAGTCGGACGCTTAACCAACTGAGTCACCCAGGCACCCCAATGTTTATTTATTTTTGAGAGAGAGAGAGATAGAGAGAGAGAGAAAGGAAGAAAGAGACAGAGCAGGGGAGGGGCAAAGAAAGAGGGAGACAGGATCCAAAGCAGGCTCTGCACTGATAGCGGAGAACCTGATGCAGGGCTCAAACTCAGGAACTGTGAGATTATGACTTGGACTGAAGTCAGATGTTTAACTGACTGAGCCACCCAGGCACCCCTATCGATTCATTTTTTTTTTTTTTTTTTTTTTTTTTTTTTAATTTTTTTTTTCAACGTTTATTTATTTTTGGGACAGAGAGAGACAGAGCATGAACGGGGGAGGAGCAGAGAGAGAGAGGGAGACACAGAATCGGAAACAGGCTCCAGGCTCTGAGCCATCAGCCCAGAGCCTGACGCGGGGCTCGAACTCCCGGACTGCGAGATCGTGACCTGGCTGAAGTCGGACGCTTAACCGACTGCGCCACCCAGGCGCCCCTCGATTCATCTTTTGATGGACACTTAGGTTGCTTCCATTATCTTGACTATTGTAAACAATACCACAGTAAACATAGGGGTGTATATATCTTTTCAAATTAGTGTTTTTGTTTTCTTCAGATAAATACCCAGAAGTGGAGTTGCTGGATTATATGATATTTCTATTTTTAATTTTTTGAGGAACCTCCATACAGTTTTCCAGGGTGGCCATACCAATTTACATTATCACGAACAGTGTGCACATCCTTGCCACAATGGTTGTCATTTTGTTACTAGCCATTCTAACAGGTGTGGTGATATCTTATTGTGGTTTTGATTTGTATTTCCCTGATGATTAGTGATATTGAGCATCTTTTCATATACCTCTTGGCCATTTGTTATGTCTTCCTTGGAAAAATTTCTGTTCAGGTCCTCTGCCCACTCTTTTAATTGGCTTTTTTTTTCCCTATTGAGTTGTGTGAGTTCCTTGTATATTTTGGATATTAACCCATTACCAAAATGTGGTTTGTAGACATTTTCTTGCATTCTTTAGGTTACCTTTTTATTTTGTTAATTTTTTTTTTGCTGTGAAGTTTTTAGTTTGATATTGTCCAACTTATTTATTTTTACTTTTGTTGCTTGTGCTTTTGATGTCTATAAAGTCCTTTCCAAGACCAGCAATAGCAAGGAGCTTTTCCCCTATGTTTTGTTCTAGTTGTGCAGTTTTCCCTTTTCTTGTTTCTGTATTGTTAGACCACTTGCCTCCAAAATGAATTTGCAGTTTAGTGAGGTGTCTTAGGGAGATTTTGCAGAAAATAGATTTGTTTTTGAGAATCTTTAAGCTGTATGATAGAGTGTACTTTGTAGTATGTGTCTAATGCTGTAGTTTGCAATGTTCTCCTTTTTTTTTTCCAACCTCCTCCTACCCAGATCACTGTCCAGACACAATTACTTTTTAAAAAATTCATTTATTGTTTATTTATTTTTGAGATAGAGCATGAGTGGGGGAGGGGCAGAGAGAGAGGGAGACACAGAATCCAAAGCAGGCTCCAGGCTCTGAGCTGTCAGCACAGAGCCCTACCCGGAGCTCAAACGCATTAACTGTGATATCATGACCCGAGTCGAAGTTGGACACTCAACTGACTGAGCCATCGAGACATCCCCAAACACAATTACTTTTATTTTCCTGCTTGTCTATCCTCCAAAATATATTTGTTCACTACTGAGAATAGATTACACAAGATTCTACTCAGCTAGTCCAAATGGTAATGTTGTAGCTAGAAGACCTTCAAAGGTTTTTAGTTAAACTGAGGAAAAACATCTTGTTTTATTTTCTTTTGGATAGAGTGGGGAACTTTATGTTTGTTTGTTTGTTTGTTTGTTTGTTTATTTATTTATTTATTTATTTATTTTGGAGTGGAATGTGAGTCCTTTTAGGTTTATTAGGATTTCTCTAGGGATGATTTTGGGATAAAGAAACTGCTGCATACATGAAAGAATGTAAGGATTTTTTTCTGCCCTACAGTCAAGATTTTATCTAAAGATTTTCATTTTAAAAAGGCTTTTAAATATAACTACTAAATAAACAATAATTTAAATAATTAACAATAATTAATTATTAACAATAATTAAACAATAATGTAAATTTTAGAATAGACTAATGTAGCCAGTTGGCAAGTGGGACTTTTCCTGTTCCCTCTGATATGGGGCTGAGGTCTGAGAGCTGAGAACAGAATATATTAATGTCGAGATTCCAAAGTGGGATACAGCTTTGCCTGTGTAGAACTTGTTATGGTCACCGCCCCTGCCAACAAAGCAGTTCTAGGCAGTTCCTTGGATATGGTGGTTCTGTGCAGTTCCATATAATTCTGCCAACTCATTTACAGCTAATTGGAGATTGTTGGATCCAGTGTTCTCTCACTCTAGCTGCAGCCAGGTCAGAAGCCTATAAGATGCTGCCACAAAGGCACTGCCCACATAGGGGCCATGGCCAGTCTCTGGTCAGTGAGCTTCTTTCTCTTTTCGATTTTTTTTTCTTTCTTAACAGAAGCTATAGCAATATATTGGCTGTTGGTTACAGGGGCAGAAATCAGAAAAACACAGATAACTAACCGAGTCATATCCGCGTTGAAATTGTAAAATAGTGATCTACCAATTTCTGGTAGAGCTCCCTGAATCCAAGTCTTAAACAAACAACCCCCCCCCAAAACCCCTTTTTCATCTGATTAGTTTCTATTTAAGTTTTATATAAACATGTTTTTAAGTATAAGTGAAGTTTAAACTACTGGGAGTAGTGCACATGGTTTGTCAGTTTAACGGGAGACCATTTTTTCTGCTTCCATTCTTCATACATACCTATTTGAAATCCTTATCTGAGTGGTTACAGTTGTTGCACCAGTGATCCTATTTGAAGTTTCCGCTATAATTCTTGTCCACTTGAGCTATTGGAACTGACAGCATCTTCTGTTGCTATCATGACTCCTTTAGGCACAAAGCGCAGTTAGATTTTCTCTCAGGAAAGGAAGTTTCACTAAGATAGTGTTTATTTTATAGAGTAATCTTTTCTTAAATGTTGTTCATACTTCTATTCTAAAAAGTGCCACTGCCAAATAAAATCTTCACTTTTAAGGAGAAAACGTGTACTAGACAATCGGGATTTAGTATAGGGTTAATGCTATTGGCTTCTGGTGGCTTTGATGTAAGCTATTAATGTGTGGTTATATAGAAATCTAATAGGTTAAAGAGAGAAAGGCATGTCCACATGCACATATACACACATACACAGAGAAGGAGGGAGGGATGGAAGGAGAGAGAGAGAAATACCACCTTCTTTTCCAGGTTTATGCTTTCCATCATGAACCTGAGAGAATAATTCAGCCTGCATAAGTAACGGCAGGCCTCACTGAGTTTCTTTTGATTTTCCAGAGAGAAATTGTATTGAAATTCTCATAGTCACTATTACCTCTGCCTAGTAAGTAGATAGTGGGAATGGCCTTCTCTCTCTCCAAGAAAAAGGTTGAGCATTTGAGTTAGAGGTACAGAATGCTCAAGGAACCCCAGTCTGACATTCTGGCTGTTCTAGTTGAGGACATTTCTTGCTTTTCTTACTGGTAGCTTTTCTGTCAGGTATCACTGAAGTACCTTTTGACAACCTCTCTCCATGACAGCACTTCTTAGCATTCTTTCTTATAACTGACTCTCATCTTAGGGGCCTTTCTTTAGTGGTTGCAGTTCTTCAGTCTCCATTAGTTCCCAGTAGCAGCTGCTCCCCTGTAGCTTCTGGTAGTGTTAACAGCTGATTTGATCCCAGGCCTCTTATTAGTAACTCCTATAGAAACAGTGTTCTCAGCCTTCCTTTCTAGCCTCAACTCTTACTAGTTCTTTTTTTTTTTTTTTTTTTTTTTAATTTTTTTTCAACGTTTATTTATTTTTGGGACAGAGAGAGACAGAGCATGAACGGGGGAGGGGCAGAGAGAGAGGGAGACACAGAATCAGAAACAGGCTCCAGGCTCCGAGCCATCAGCCCAGAGCCTGACGCGGGGCTCGAACTCACGGACCGCGAGATCGTGACCTGGCTGAAGTCGGACGCTTAACCGACTGCGCCACCCAGGCGCCCCAAACTCTTACTAGTTCTTACCTCTCTGTTCTCCTTCCTCAGTGAACATATTCATACCAATATGCTTGCAGTTTTTCAAATATGATTCCCTGTTTGATATTCCTGCTCCTCTTCATGTCAGCACCCAACTTGGGCTCAGGTGTTATTTTTTCTATGATTTTCCAGAGCTAATTAGCTGCTACCTCATTTGTGCCCCTCGTATATACTCTAAATCTGTTATAGTATATATAATTCTTTGTTGTTGTTTATGTCTCCTTTGAGTGGGGCAGAAGAAAGCCCTGCCCAAATTGCAGATTCTTGAACAAAATAGTCTTTTAAGCCACTAAATTTTGGGATAATTTGTTATGCAGCCATAGAAACTGAAATAGATTTTGGTATTTGGAAATGGAGTGCCATAAAACAGAAACCGAAAAATGTAGCAGTAGCTGAAGCTAAACTAGACAAGACTAGACAGTGGGCAGATGATGGGAGGACTTTGAAGAGACTGTTGGTGGAAGCCTGGGATAGCCCTTAAGGAGGAAGTCAGTGAAGGTTTATTTATTTATTTATTTATTTATTTATTTATTTATAAAAATATTTATTTGTTTATTTTGAGAGAGAGAGAGCAAGTAGGGGAGGGGCAGGGAGAGAGAGAGAGAGAGAGAGGCAGAGAATCCCAAGCAAGCTCCATACCATCAGCACAGATTCCCGACATAGGGCTTGAACTCACAAACCATGAGATCATCACCTGAGCCGAAATCGAGTCGGATGCCCAACTGACTGAGCCACCCAGGTGCTCTGGAAGTCAGTGAGATTTAAAGGAAAGTAAAAAAAAAAAAAAAAAAAAAAAAAAAAAAAATATATATATATATATATATATATATATCATTAGGTGATATATAATGAAAAGATTATTGATATGTGATAGCAGAAAGCTTAGCAATAATGTCACTTATAGTAATGTGGAAAATAGGAAATGTTTTGCATGATGATAATGAGTTGCATGATAAAGGTATTTCCAGGGATATTTTCCGGCCATTTCTTGCTGTTAGTAGTCAAATATGATAGGAGAGAGTGCTATGGTATGAATATGGGTGTCCTCCAAAATTCTTAGATTAAATCCTGGTGCCCAGTGCGATGATATTAACAGTTGGGACCTTTGGGTGGTGCTTAGGTCATGAGTGTGGAACCCTCATAAATGGGATTTTATAATATGTTTTTATAAAAGAGACCCCACAGAGCTGACTAGCCTCTTCCACCATGAAAGAAAACAGTGACAAGTTGTCAGTTTGCAACGTAGAAGGGAATCTTCAGCAGAACCCAACCATACTGGCACCTTGATCTTGGGCTTCTAGCTTCTAGAACTATGAGAAATAAGTTTTTGTTGTTCATAAGCCACTCTGGCATGTAAAGTAGTCTGATTGGGCTAAGAGAGATAAGCTAAGGAAAGAATTGTTAAATATAAAGGAACTAGAATTTACTGAGTTCAAAAATAAAACTCTTTTCTAGTTTCTCCAGATGGCAGATAATTCTTAAGAAAAGCCTAATGGAAAAAAAGCTTAAAAAAAAACTTGGAAAAAAAAGTCTAATGGAAAGAGATTCTAGGGTATTGTCAGAAAATTAAGTTTAACAATGAAGCCAAAGGGAATGATTATAAAACTCTTTGAGTCCTCTGGAGATTTTAATGTCATGCCTCACAAAGACAATAGTCTCTTTAAGGATCTGAGGACCTGCAATACCTCAGATCTTTATTAAACAAAAGGTTCTCTAAGAATTTTAAGAGCACTGTCCCTCAGGACCTTATAGGAAGCTCAAGGATTTATTTTGAAATTTATGGGTGTGGCTTTTGTGTAACAGAATGGATTATACAATGCTTCACAGGAAGCCCACACAGTTAAAAAAAAAAAAAAAAAAAAGCTTTTAGAGAAGTTTTAGGTTCAGGACAAAATCGAGCAGAAAGCAGAGTTCCCAAATACTCTCTGCCCCTCTTGTGCACTGGAGTGGTACATTTGTTAAAAATCAGTGAGCCTGCATTGACACATCATTATTCCTCGTAGTCCATAGTTTACATTAGGATTCATTCTTGGTGTATTTTCCATGGGTTTGGACAAATGTATAATGACACCTCCATCATTAGAGTATCATACAGAATATTCTTCCTGCCCTAAAAATCCTCTATGCTCTGCCTGTTCATCCAGCCCTCCCCACCAACCCCTGACAAACTAATCTTTTTTTTTTAATTTACATCCAAATTAGCATATAGTGAAGCAATGATTTCAGGAGTAGATTCCTTAGTGCCCCTTACCCATTTAGCCCATCCCCCCTCCCACAACCCCTCCAGTAACCCTCTGTTCTCCATATTTATGAGCCTCTTATGTTTTGTCCCCCTCCCTGTTTTTATATTATTTTTATTTCCCTTCCTTTATGTTCATCTGTTTTGTCTCTTAAAGTCCTCATATGAGTGAAGTCATATATTGTCTTTCTCTGACTAATTTCACTTAGCATAATACCCTCCAGTTCCATCTATGTAGTTGCAAATGGCAAGATTTCATTCTTTTTGATTGCCGAGTAATACTCCATTGTGTGTGTGTGTGTGTGTGTGTGTGTGTGTGTGTGTGTGTGTATACACACCACATCTTTATCCATTCGTCCATCGATGGACATTTGGGCTGTTTCCATACTTTGGCTATTGTCGATAGTGCTGCTATAAACATTGGGGTGCACACCTGTATCCCTTGGATAAATACCTAGTAGGCAATTGCTGGGTCGTAGGGTAGTTCTATTTTTAGTTTTTTGAGGAACCTCCATACTGTTTTCCAGACTGGCTGCACCAGCTTGCTTTCCCAACTGACAAACTAATCTTAACTCTTTACATAGTTCTGCCTCTTCCAGAGTGTCATATAGTTGGAGTCATACAGTACGTAGCCTTGTTAGATTTGCTTCTTTCACTTATTAATATGCATTTAAATTTCTTCCCTGTCTTTACATGGTTTGGTAGCTCATTTCTTTTTAACATTGAATAATATTCTGTTGTCTGCTTGGTTTATCCATTCACCTACTGAAGGACATCTTAGTTGTTTCTAAGGTTTGGCAGTTACGAATAAAGCTGCTATAAACCATGTGCAGGTTTTTGTGTGGACCTAAGTTTTTAACTCTTTTGGGTTAATACCAAGGAGTGTGATAGCTGTATTGTATTATAAAAGAATATGTTTAATTTTGTAAGAAACTGTCAAATTGTCTTTTAAAGGGTCTGTACCATTTTCCATTTTCACCCACAATGAATCAGATTTCCTGTTATTCCATATCCTCACCAGCATTCAGTATTGTCAGTTTTCTGGATTTTAGCCATTCTAGTAGGTGTGTAGTAGTATTTTATTTTAATATGTACTTTCCTAATAACATGATGTTCAGTGTCTTTTTATATGGTTATTTGCCATCTGTATATCTTCTTTGTTAGATGTTTATTGATATCTCTTGCTCATTTTTTAATCTGGTCATTCATTTTCTGACTGTTGAGTTTTAAGAATTCTTCATATATTTTAGGTAACAGTCCTTTATTAGATATGTCTTTTGCAAATATCTTCTCTGAGTCTGTGGCTTGCTTTCTCATTCTCTTGATCCACAAGTCTTTAAAAGTCTTATATTAATTTATACCGGAAGGCACAGAGATAGTACAAAATGAAAAGAGGCTTTGGATCTCAAACTTCTACAGACAAGAAGCATGCCAAGAACATGGCTATTTACCATGAAACCTATAGCCCAGAGTGGGGAGAGATGAACCACAGTAAACCATTCCCATCAGTACAACTGACCCCTAGTTGAGGAACTAGCAGCATATGCCCAACTGAGTTTCAAACTTGTAATGGACTTATGCCTGCTCCACCATTGTGTGTTCATGTTTGTGGAGACAGATAACTTCTCTTTTTTTGTGTATAGCTCTTCACATCAAGAGGAACTGTACTCAGGGGCTATATTTAAGGAACTGTTCAGGCTGGACTTCCAGCCTGAGCCTGATAATGTGGATATTGGGGAAAGGAATGAGTATATTTTTTGCATGTTGGAAGGATGAGAACTGCTGTGGCCAGAAGGTGGACTGTGGCATACGGTATTTTTGAAGATTGGTTTCGACAATATTTGTGGTCCCACATGCTTTTCTAGAACCATGCCACTGAGTTTATTTCCCTTGCTCTTGAACCTGGGCTGGACTTTGAACTGATTAATAGAATGTGGAAGAGGTAATACCTTATGACTTTCAAGGAAGCCTAGGTCATAAAAGGTGATACTGTTTCTGTCTGGCTGTCAGGATCTTACCTTTGGAACCTAGCCACCATAGAGTAAGGAAGCCTAGGCCACATAGAGAAGCTATGTGGAGATACTCTGGCACCAGCCAAGGTTTCATCTGACAACATCAGCCACCAAACGTGTTAGTAAATGAGGCTTTATTTAAATTCAGTCCCTAGCCTTTGAGCCACCCCAGTTGATGCTGAGTGGTGTAGAGACAAGCTATATCCTTTGTGTCCTGTTTAAATTGCAGATTCATGAGCAAAGTAAGTAGTTTCTTGGTCAGTAAGTATTAGGGTTATTATTTTTTATATAGTCCTAGAAACTTAAATAATTAGAAAGGTAATAGTTTTGGGTTTTTTTTTAAAATTAAATTTTGGTAATAAAGTTTTGCTGGCTTTATGAAATGAATTGGGAAACATTTCATCTTTTATTTGGTATGGAATAATTTATTTTTTTTCAAAAAATGTTTTAATTTTAGTTAATAGATTTCAGTGGTAGAATTCAGTGATTTATCATTTACATACAACACCCCGTGTTCATCACAATAAATGCCCTCCTTAATACCCATCACCCATCTAGCCCATCTCCCACCCACCTCCCTCCATTGACCTTCAGTTTGTTTCTGTTGTTAAGAGTCTCTTGTGTTTCATTTCTTTCTTCTCTCCCCCTCTTCCTGTATGTACATCTGTTTTGTTTCTTAACTTCCAAATATAAGTGATATTATATGATATTTGTCTTTTTCTGATTGACTTATTTCGCTTAGCATGATACATTCTAGCTCTATCCACGTTGTTGCAAATGGCAAGGTTTCATTCTTTTTGACGACTAATATTCCATTGTATGTGTATGTGTGTATATACATATACCACGTCTTCTTTATCCACTCATCAGTCGATGGGCATTTGGACTGTTTCCGTAGTTTGGCTATTTGGCTATTGTTGATAATGTTGCTATAAACATTGGGGTCCATGTTCCCCTTTGCATCTGTATTTTTATATCCTTTGGGTAAATACCTAATAGTGCAATTGCTGGATTATAAGGTAGTTATATTTTTAGCTTTTTGAGGAATCTCCATAGTGTTCTCCATGCACCTGTTTGCATTCCCACCAGCATTACATGAGGGTTTCCTTTTCAATATGGAAAAATTTAAATAACATTATAATTATTCCTTAATTGTTAGAATTCACATTTAAAGGTATTTTGGGTGTGTTATTTAAAATAATAGTCACCTTTCCAGTCTCTTTTTTGGTTATTAGTTTGGGGTTTCTATTTGGTTTCTATTTGGTTTGTGTTTTCTTGGAAATCATACATTTCTTCTAATCTTGCTAATGTTTGTTTTGCTTTATATTCTTAAGCAGTTAAAAAAACATATTTTGAAATTATCAATTTTCCTTTTTTTCTGCTTTTTAAAAAAAATTTTTAATGTTTATTTATTTTGGAGATAGAGCACAAGAGGGGGAGGGGCAGAGAGAGCCGGAGAGAGAATCTGAGGCAGGCTGCAGGCTCTGAGCTGTCAGCACAGAGCCCGATGCGGGGCTTGAACCCACGAATTATGAAATCATGACCTGAGCCAAAGTTGGACACCCAACTGACTGAGCCACCCAGGTGCCCCTGTGCCTTTTTTTTTTAAATCCTTAAGATAAATATAGCATTCCTGCTATTATAGTCATTTGTCTTCATAATGAAAGGGTTTAGGGACATAACTTTTTATGCTTTTGCATAAAATATGCATAAAATATGGCTTTTGCTGTGTTCCATAAATTTTTATGTATTTACCTTTTCATTAATTTCTAGGGAGTTTGTGATTTTTCTCTTTGTTCAAGAATTTTTAAGTCATTAAGATGTTTCAAATCATTTAACAATTATTTTTAGTATTATTGAATTATCAGTGACTGGATTGTAACATATTTACTTTTAAATGTTTGTTATAGTTTGCTCTGTGGAAATTTCTATAAAACTGTGAACACATTAAAATGTAAATTCTCTCACTGAGAGAAGTAAGATTCCATATTGTCTTAGTTTAGACTCTTCTAAGAAAGACGCAGCCTCACCTTTTGAAACCATTCTGTCCCCTGGGCTCTTTCACTCTGTGCTTGTGATGGAAATGGCAGCTCTGATGATCTTTGATTTACCTTGGCAGTGGGTGGTGGTGGTGTTATTCTTTCCTTATCTGGAAGAACAGCACCTGGCTTCTGTTGAGATGGATGTTTTAGGTCTGTGGTTCCTACTTGTATTAATCTCCTTATCAAATGGTCACTTTGCTATACCTTTAGTGTCCTCTTCCAAAAACAGTTTCTCATTTTCCAAACCTTTAAGTTCTACTTCCTTTTTTTTTTTGGCTAGACAATTCTGTCTTATTATTATTTCTCTCTCCTCGCATTTAACCATAAGTGGTGAGGAGGAACCAGGCCACTCCATCAACACTTTGCTTAAGATCTCCTCAGGGAAATACCCAGTTTCATTGCTTTCAAGTTCTGCCTTCCACAAAACACTAAAACATTAACACAATTCAGCCAAGTTCTTTGCTACTTTATAGTAAGGATCATCTTTTCTTTAGTTTCCAATAACATGTTCCTCATTTCTGTCTGAAACCTAATCATAGTGGGCTTTATGGTTCATACTTCTACTAGCATTCTGCTCAGAATTATTTAAATGTATGTTTTTAAATCTTTATTAATTTTTGAGAGACAGTGTGAGTGGGGGAAGGGACAGAGAGAGAGGGAGAGAATCCTAAGCAAGCTCCGTGCTGTCAGCACAGAGCCTGATGCGGGGCTCGAACTTGTGAACCATGACATCATGAACTGAGCTGAAATCAGACCCTCAACCACTGAGCCACCCAGGTGCCCCAGAATTATTTATTTTCTAAGAAGACTGAGGTTTTCTCTTCAGCTCTTTTCTCTCTGCACCCTCACCAGAATTACCCTTTAATGCTCCTATTTCGAGTATGCATCTCTCAACTTTTTCAGCCTCTATCCATTAACCGGTACCAAAGCCACTTGCACATTATTAGGCATTTGTTGTAGCAGCACCCCACTCTCAGTTCCAAAATCTATAGTAGTCCAGGTTCTCCAGAGAAACAGAACCTGTGGAGGTTGAGAATTCCCATGATCTGCTGCCTGAAGCTGGAGACTCAAGAAAGCCAGTGGAGTAATCCATTCTAAATTTGAAAGCCTGAGAACCAGAGGAGATAGTGGTGTAAATCCCAGTCTAAGGTGAGGAGAAGGCAAGATGAGATGTCTCAGCTCAAAAGATGAAGCAGGAAAAAAGGGGGAAATTCCTCCTTCCTCCACCTTTTATTCTATGTAGACTCTCCATAGATTAGATAATACCCACCCACATTGAGAAAGGCAGTCCACTGAGTCTGCCAGTTCAAATGCTAATCTCTGGAAACGGCTGCACTCAGAAATAATGTTTCCTGTGGGTACCCTATGGCCAGTCAAGTTTACACATAAAATTAACCAGTACACACACACACACACACACACACACACACATACACACACGAAAATCTTTGAAATAACACTTCAGTAGATGAATTTAAGGAGACTTACCCTGGGGATCTCCCTGAATTAGTGGGTTGGAAAAATCAAGAGGAAGAAATACCTAAAAACTAAAAACAAATACATGCAAAAAGATACATTGGGACAGAGGCATTCACTTAAAGACTCATTTTTCACATAGTATTCCTATGGAAATTACTGGAACTTGTGCATTATCAAAATAATGACGTAAACCAAGGGAGAAGAAAACAAAATTGAGCAAATAGAATCTTAACACAAAAGAGAGGCAAAAAAATTTACTTAATATTGGTGGAGAGAGATTCTAAATGACAGCTGTGCATCAGGCCTGGAAATAAATGAGTTTAGGTTGAAATAGGTCAGAAGGCTCAAAGAGACTTCTTCAAGAAGATGAAATTAATGAAATACCTATTAGGTTTGAGTGTATTGAGAAAAGATTTACACACAATTCTGGAGAATATGGGATGGAGATTATATATATATATATATATATATATATATATACATACATACATACATACAGGAAAGCAAAACATGAAAAAAGATAATTTTTAACTAGGGAACATAATTGTAGTAAATTTTATGTAGTAAACTATTGATAAATACTATATCAGTAGTATTTACATAGTCAATATAAACAATGGATATTAATCTAAACAATGAATATGTGTCCTATTGCATCGATCCTGTGGTATTGATATTACAGCCCTTGAAAAGATCTGGTTAGTGGGTGGGGGCAGCATGGAGGAGAAAGATTGGGTAGGGAAAAATAATGGATTTTGATCTATCATTATGATAAGATTTCAGAAAACCAAGGAGCCTGTGTGTGTGTGTGTGTGTGTGTGTGTGTGTGTGTGAGTGTGAGATAAAAATATATTTCTCACTGTATACATTGGGGGAGAGTGCCCTGGTCCTTATGAAAATCCAGGACAGTGCATGTCTACTATCATCTTTGCATGTGCGTGCATGCAATGGTGGTTGTATGTAAAAGAGAACTACATTCTCATCTTTTGTAATAAATGTTATTAGTAGGTATTAGCTTATAATTAAAAGTCACTAAGAATGTAAGATTATAAGAATTTATTTAGAGACTGGGGATAAATACTAAAGAGCAGAAAGAGTTGAAAGCAATTGCTTCTGGAGTGAGCAATTTGAAATGTGTGGGCCCTAATGTTTTTCATAAAAAGTCTTATAAAGTTTTAAAATTTATTTATTTACTTATTTGGAGAGAGAAAGTGCAAGTGGGGAAAGGGAGAAAGAGAAAATAGTAAGACCTCATGTCAGAAGAAAGATCTAAGTTTGCATCTTGAAGGATACCCTAATCCCTCACACCAACCCAAATTTTAATTAAGGTTGATAAGAAAAACTGGTATTATGTTTATCCCTATAAAATTTTCAAACTCTAAGGATAATGATAAAATCTTACTGGATTCTATGCAGAAAAAAGAAGTTACTTGCAAAGGAAAAAAAAAATCAGACTGAGATTGAGTTTCCTGTGTGCAACTTTGGAGACTAGATGCTGGTAGGATAATGTGAATGGACTAGTGAGGGAATTATACCCCATGAATCCTATAGTAGGCTAAACTGTCAGTTACTTCTCAGGGAGAAAGATAGTTGCAGATGTGTGAGGATTCAGAGAGTAGAGAAGTCTTAAGGAAATATACTAGCAAAAGTGAATAGGAACTGTAGGATATGAGAAGATAAAAAAGAGAGGAAATAGTGGTAAACGGTAAAGTTGACAGTATACACACATGGTTCAATCTCATTGGGTAATGACAGACTTGGAAAATGCTTACTGTAAGTTCTAAAGAAGTATTCTGATTTCTCCAGCTGTCAACTTGAAGATTTTCAAAATAAAAATTTGAAAGGCTTTTACCTAGGTTCAACAATTTCTTTTATAGTATTTCTCTTCTAATTCAGGAATACTACTTTAGAAATGGCTAATTCCAGGGCAGGGAACATGTAATGTGAACCTGCTTTGTTTTAACATGCCAGAAAGCAAGGAGTTGCTCAAAGATGAACGGGAACATGTCAAAAGGGCAGAGAGTGCATGCAGAAGATCTATTTGGGGGTACTTTTGAGAAAAACACCCATAAGGGAGTAAATAAAGCAGGATTGCAAGAGAGAGTTGTTGAACTGTGATGCAGTTCATCTTCTAAATGGGGAGCTCTGGACCTGAGATGGCTCTTTAGAGTTGTCCTGAATTGAGGCAACAGGGTTGGCCCTTATACCTCTCATGGTCCGTTTATTTGATGTGAGCTTCTATTTGACGTGAGAAAGCTCCCTTCAATTGAGGACAGTTTCTGGGGAGATGCCATTTGTGAGCTGCTGCATACAGTATTCTCACTGTATACATTGGGGGTGAGTGCCCTGCTCCTTATGAAAATCCAGGACAGTGCGTGCTGATAATTTCTACTATCATCTGTTTGCTTCATATGATAAGTTTGCCTCATCTGGGAATAGCTTCTCTAGGACGGTTGGTCTCTTTCTGGAAATAGTAGTGGTAGGTAAGTAGGACTTAACTCTTTAACTCCAGGCTTTCTTGGTACAGCTGGTCTTGGGGCCACAACTAATAATTCATTATATCCTTCTGCTACCAATTCTAGATCTCCCCTTACTTTTGGCCAATACCTCTGCTGGTCTAGGCAGATAACCTGAGGTCATTGAGTCCCTTATACCTGAGAGGTTCTGAGGCCTAGTCATCATGCTCACTATAGTCTCCAGACTGTGGCTGTTGTATCTGTCCATTTGTTGTGAAAACTGGGCAAAAGAGTGTGAAGAGATACCTTTCATATATACTTTAATATGACAAACATGTTTGTCATCTTGGTGATAAAAATATATTTCCTTGCACTTTAGTAATAGAAGTCCTACCTCTTCCTGATGACCAAAATCTATCACTCCTGACAGATTGGTGACTCCTTTCCTTGCCCTCTGGTCTCTTGGCCCAAGGTGTTTGAAGTGACCAGGTGGAGGTTGTAACTTAAAGTTTAATGGACTGTGTGCCTTGATAAGAACAGGACCTCTAGGATCTTAGAACCTAGCATTGCTGGGAAGGGAAATCTAAATTGCTAAATGGGTCACTGGGAATGATAGGAAGTGAGGCCATTTCTGCTTCCCCCACTTTGTTTCCTGGCTGCATGTATTTTATAACAAGTGTGGCCCCATATAATGGTTATTGATTTAGAGTGTAACTGCATCTTGGAGGAGGGTGGATACTATCCTCATGATATCACCTCCAAAGGGGTGCTTCAGCCATGCCTTTAGAATGGCTTTGCTTTTAGGCTGGCAGCTTCTGAATGTTGCAGTATGTGATAGGACCAGTAGATCCCATGGTCTTTGCTTATATCCTTTACTATAAAGAGGATCCCTTGGTCTGAAGTAATATTATATTGGATGTAGTTAGAATGGACCTGAAATGTTGTTAGCTCTCAGGAAGTGGTGCTAAGGCCTTATGGTCAGGAAGGGCAAATCCTACTGGTCAGGAAAGGCACATACTACCAATATGTGTTGATTCTTACCAAGGTGAATCACTGTGCCTTCCAGAGTGCAAAGGGTCCAATGTAATCAATTGATACTAAGTGCCTGGTTGATCTCTTTGAGGGAATGTGCCATATTGGGGGGCACAGCTTTGGTCTCTGTTATTGGCAGGTTGGATAATCTGCAGTAGTAATTGGATCAGCCTGGGTGAGAAGGAGCCCATATTGTTGGGTCCTTGTGTAATGTTCATCCCTGCCACCATGGCTACTTTGTCCATTATGCCAGCACTAAGGGGACAGTGGCAGAAGCTACGAGATATCAGTTGGTTAGTATTCTGTATACTTGGTTGTTTTGTGCCTCTTTTGTGGTAGGTGTTCTCTGTGGGTATTAATATGTGATGCAAACATCTGTACCCTTTGTGTTTACTCCCACAAGCCCATCCTCATGCCCGGTCCCCAGGAAAACCAGTTAAGAGACTTTGTAATATTTTATTTAAAAAAGTTTTAAAATGTTTATTATATTTTTGAGACACACACACACACACACAGAATCTGAAGCAGGCTCTAGGCTCTGAGCTGTCAGCACAGAGCCTGTTGCGGGGCTTGAACTCAAGAACCGTGAGATCATGATCTGAGCCAAAGTCAGCATTTACCCGACTGAGCCACCCAAGTGCCCCGAGACTTTGTAATGTTTTAGATGGGAGTTAAAGAGGTCCTGAGTTAGTAGAATGGCAGTGAGAATATAAATAAACATATCTGAGCAGTGTTTCAGGTTAGGTTTCTGACAGTTTGGAGACTCCAAAGTTTTCAATGTGATTGATTAGGAGAATCAGAAATTCATTTTAATGATTCAAAGGATTCAGGAAAAAGTTGGTCTGTAGGTGGGAGAGATACATTTTGTTTCTGGCCACCAGACTTAGAAATCCTGGTCTGGGGGTGCCTGGCTGACTCAGTTGTTTGAGTGTACAACTCTTAATTTTGGCTCAGGTCATGATCTCACCGTTCATGAGTTCAGGCTCTGTGGTGACAGCACAGGCCTGTTTGGGATTCTCTGTCTCCCTGTCTCTGCCCTTCCCTCTCTCTCTCTCAAAAATAAATAAACAAACAAATATTTTTTAAAAAGTCCTAAAAAACAAAAAGAAAAAAAAGCAATCCTGATCTGGAACTCAAGCAAGAAGTCAGAATTAGAGACATAAATGTGGCCATGTCATAAGTCTACCCATTTCATAACTCATAACTACAGTGAAGAGTTTATTTGCTATCAACAGCTCTGATATACCATTTGTGGTCCTCAACCTGTTCCCTGGGGGAATGAGTGTATGAGGGAGCAAACAAATAACAGCAGCAAAAATTACAAGGAAATTGTTTTAATCAGGTTTAAAACTTAGGCTCATGTAAGAATTAAAAAATTTCCTTTCAACAGTGCTTAATGTTTTAATATAACTGCTCAGGGTCTCTGTTAGCTTTTCACTTTAAGATAGCATCTGGGTTTGTGATGGAGAGGTGGCTTCTATGATCTCATTGCTTGAAGAAGTCAGAATTTTTAGATTCATGTACTGTCTCAAGGCTCCTCTGGTTGCTGTGGTGATGTCCTTTGTTGTTCCTGCTGCTCTCCCTGTCAGCATTTGGACTCTTCTCCTGCAGTTTGGTCAGAGCCTAGTGATGTTTCTTGGCTGACATGGCTGTTGGTGTTAGAGATCTGGCCAGAAGTTAGAGACAACTCAGCTTAGGTAGCTTACTCTGAGACATGATCGTCACCCAGACTCAGAAACCTCAACTGGCAAGCTCCATAGCTAGATGCTTTGGGGCTGACCTATGCCAACCTTGGGAAAGCTGAACTCAGAGGGTTTTTCTGACAAAGCTCAGAAATTTATTTTGATACTTTCTTGTCCATTTGCCCTTTTAATTTATTTAGTACCTGTCACTATCCACCCTTCCCTTCCAACACACATGCACACTAGAATATCAATAAATGATAATGGGGATCTTGCCAGTTCTTGTTCATTGCTAAATCACAAGCTCCAAGGAACGAAGTACTGGTCACATGGTTGACCATTAATAGGTCTTTGCCAAGTCAATGAGGACATACATAATGGATGAAATCCCTAAGGAAATGTGTGTCACATGAGACCGAGATGAGGACTAATCTGTTTAGTACATCTTCTACCTTCTATTTTAGAGGTAGATGGCAGACGAGGTTCCAGGGAAGGAAACTGATAACTGATCAGGAGAAGTATGAAGAGGATGGAGTGCAGAAGAGTGGGAGAACCGTGTGTTGGTAAAGAGCAATAATCACTTTTGTCAAAGGCTTCAGAAATAGAGTAGGAGTAACTGAGTTTGACAACTGGGGGGTTATTGGTCATTTTGGGGAAACTGCAAACACATGAATCTGGGAGAACTCAGATTTCAAGGAATTGTGCCATAAAAGGAGAAGAGAATTGTAGCAGTAAGTAAAATCTTTGTGAAGGTTAACAGTGAAAGTAAGAAGAGATTAAGATATGTCACTGGGATCTTCAGAAACAGGACTCATGAAGAGTTTTTTAATATATAGGGAGGAACTGGTGCAGGAAAAGGAGAAAGACTAAAGAAAGGTGGTTTATGAATTAAGGTCTCAGAACTTAACTGGGAAAGGATGAGATCAACCTTAGAAAGGAAGACAAGAAAGAAAGAAGAATGAATGGTAAATGGAACATCTGATGCAAATGGGAAGAACATAAAGGAATTTACATCAGATTTTGCTTAGGTAAGGTGTCCAGGTTATCTGCTAACAGTGCATGTGCGCAGAGCCCTGTGAAACATTGTGAAACAGGGCCAGGTCATAAGGCTGACACTTCTTTTGCACATTCTTCGACCCTATCTTGACTGAAGGTGAGTGGCCATATTCCCTGGAAATGCCTTCCCAGAGAATTTTGAAGGCAGGAGTTCTTTAGTTTTTGTTCATACTCAGACTTAGTCGAGAGCCAATTATCTTTCCCCATAGGGAAATTAATTTCCAAGGAGATATCTGGGTGCTCTCGGGTTCCCTAGAATTGATACGAGGATCTCAATAGATCCCAAACTCAACTCTCTGATCCTGGGTTATGTAACTAATATGGATAATTCAAGTAATACAAGCTTCAGATTTCTTTAGCAATACTGACTCATTATCAAATAAAATGTATTTACTCTGAGTGTTTCCTTTTACTTGATTTTCTTAAGAGCTGATGACAGAGTCCACTAATATCCTATTTTAGATTATCCTATGATAATCAAGAGTTAATGCATTTATATGCTGATGGGAAAATTATGTGGTAACATAACTTCCTGTTTGTTCTTTACTGATTTCATATATATGGATTTTGTAAAAACGTGTTTTTTTGGACAAGGTAAAAGTTACACAAAGAAGTACATAATGTGCACTTTTAGAGTTAAAATGTGTATTTAAAATTGTTTTGGGGCGCCTGGGTGGCGCAGTCGGTTAAGCGTCCGACTTCAGCCAGGTCACGATCTCGCGGTCCGTGAGTTCGAGCCCCGTGTCAGGCTCTGGGCTGATGGCTCAGAGCCTGGAGCCTGTTTCCGATTCTGTGTCTCCCTCTCTCTCTGCCCTCCCCCGTTCATGCTCTGTCTCTCTCTGTCCCGAAAATAAATAAACGTTGAAAAAAAATTAAAAAAAAATTGTTTTGAATTAATAAAAATTTTATAGAGTGGTGCTTGCCTTTCTTGTGCTTTTTAATTGTCATTAATTTTTTCATTTATCATATATTAGCTGTAATGTGCAGATTCTGTTCCAGATACTGGGGATATAAATGTGGAAGAGATACAGTATTTAAATTTTAAGGAGTTTATGGTCTGGTTATGGGAGACAGACAATTGTAATAAAGTAAGTACAGTAGTATGTGCTAAGAAAGAAATGTGTACAGGGTGGAGTAGAGCCCAAGGGAGGGAGTAGTCAATTTCTGTCTCAGAAGGATGGGAATCTACTGTCAAGAAAGATTATACTGATGAAATGATGCCTGAATCCTGAAAGGTAAGAAGGTGCTTTTGTTAAGTTTGCCATTAGATAATATAAAGTCTTTGAGGACTAGGAATCTCCTACAAGTTCGTGTTTGAGCACAAAGGAAGAATTTGCCAGTAAATGAAAGACTCTAAAGTTACCCAATTCTCTAAGGTTTGCAAGTTTAAAACTATTATAAAAGGTATTTTTTTACAATTACCAGTAGGTGGCAGTGTTACCCCATGAAAAGAGACTGCTCACCAAAAGTTGAAGATGACTCTTCAGTTTCCAAACCTGACAATGAGGGTTTTCTGGGTTAAAAATGGATGAGAAAAAAAGTGAGTTTGAAATTTTTTTTCCTCTGCAGGCAAGTTTTAACTTGAATAAGCCAATGTCTGCCCTCTCCACTTCCCATTCATCCTGAGCCCTAGAGATTTCCATAAAATTGACTTCGACACCTCTCATTCCAAGGCCTGTGGGAGTCTAAAGCCCTCCTCAGGATTTCTGCACTCCATTGACCCAGAAACAAAACTGAGCTCCCTGCCTAAAAGCCCATTCACATTAAACATTCATGACTTTAAGAGCCTTTAGTGAAGATTTGGAGAAAGGATAGCAAGCTGAGTTTCTATAACAGCAATGCCAACCTCAAATGAATCAGGCAGCCTCTCAGGTCTCAAAACGTCCTTTGGCCACCCACCACCATGGGGTTTTATTGAATTCTTTTGTTTCAGCTTTTATCTAGTTGGTTCCTCTTTCTGCCTTCTTGGCCCTGGACTTCAGATTCTTTTCCCTCTTTCTGTTAAGCTTTCCTTCATATTTCCCTGCCCCCTTTCCCTTCCCTCTCCCTCTGCCTCCTTCTCTCTTCCTGTCTTACCCCTACCTCCAAACCTGTCAAGGTGCTCTACAGTAGAGGGCTCTTCACTCAGTGTGATCCCCTTCCTTTGAAGGCAGTAGTGGCAGTTTATTACCCTGAAACAGAAACCAAACCCTCCGTTTTCAAGTGTAATAAAAATACTTAAAAAAAAACACACCTTGCAGATATTTTTTAAAAAACTTCCCTCATGGTTTTCAGCTAGTGGTTGCAGGTTTTTCTGTAGCAGGGTGATATTAAATGAGCTTTTTGGGGCGCCTGGGTGGCTCAGTTGGTTAAGCAACCAACTTCAGTTCAGGTCATGAGCTTGCAGTTTGTGAGTTTAAGCCCTGTGTTGGGCTCTGTGCTGACAGCTCAGAGCCTGGAGCCTACTTCAGATTCTATGTCTCCCCCTCTCTCTACCCCTCCCCTGCTCACGCTCTGTGTCTCTCTGTCTCTCAATAATAAATAAACGTTAAAAAAAAGCTTTTTAATGTTCTTTCCTCCCTGTCCTCCATATGCCTAGAAAATAAATCGCACTTCATCATCTATCATATTTGTATTATTTGCTGCTGATGTTTTATTTTTTCCATAGAGTTATCTGTGTAACTCATTGTGATCCCAGGATTGGTACCACTGTGCAAATTGATTGGTCTGTAGGGGACCATTCCCTCCCCACCAACCAAACTTTCATGAAAATTTTGAGTATAAAGAAAATTTGAAAGAATTGTTGAAAGAACCTATTACCTAGAGTCTGATTCTTAACATAGTATTATATTTGCCTTCTATCCATCCATCATATTTTTGATGTATTGCAAAGTAAGTTGCAGACATAAGTATACTTTACTCCTAGATATTTCAGCATGCATATAATTAACTGGAGTTTAATGTTTATTTTCAGTTTATGTATGTTGGGTAAAATTTATGTCACAGCGATATCCAAATCTCAAGTGTTCCATTAGATAAGTTTTGACTGATACAAAAGCCAGGGTTACCCAAAGCCCTATCAAGATACAGAAAATTTCCATAGAGGAATTATTTGGTTGTTTTTCCACACAGAGGGAGTATAAAATGGTTAAATTCTAGACTTTTTTAGGTCTGCATAAACTGTTGGGAGGGAATTACTTATTGTAGTCAAAGGGATTTTCACTGAGTTTTATTTTGTAGGTGTAGAAACACATCTTAGATTAAGGTCTGCGTCTGTGCCTTTTTTTGTTTCAGTTTGATCTCTGTGATAGAAGTAAGCAGGAACAGTCAGAAGTGAAATGGTCAGTGCCTGTGAATTAAGAGCAAGAACTTGGTTTATTTATTTTTTAATGTATCTCAACTACTTGGAATGCTTTATACCTTTGGCATTCAATAAATATCTGTTGTCTGTAGACTATCTGCTACAAAAACTTACTGGGTCTTATAGCTATTATTTGTTCACCTAGAAAATAATCATGGGATCATAGAAGTCAAAGCCACAGAAAGTGTCACACATCTTCCTCAGCTGTTCATCAGTCACTACTTGAAATAGGGTTAAAGGTAGAGGATGTGATCCTAAGAGCCTTTCAAGGACACAGAGGTGAGGAAAGAAGGGCAGCTAAATTCAGCAGAAGAGTGTTGACGGCCCAGCCCTAAAGAGACCTGGATTCTGAGTACTCTTCTGCTTCCTATTAGAGTTCAAACCCAGTGCTTGACCTTTCCAGGGCCTGCAGTACATGTAGATGAGTAGTTACTGCTCCTTGAATGTGTTTATATGGAAAATGCCTGATACATTCCTTAGAGGAAGGAATATATAGCAGAAAACAGTAGCATGTTATTTTATTAAACTAAGTTATAGTCAAGGAATTCAGATATACTTTTAAATGCTACACCAAATTTCAATACCCCAAATGCCCACTGAAGCCCATTACAAACCATTGCTTGCCATTCTTTGTTTATGAGTGTGTTTCCCACTTTACTGACTTAAAGTCAAATATGTGGAGTGAAATCTGTCTCTGAATTGCCATCTTGGTTACAAATTATCTTCTTCCAAGATGGAAATTTTCTCCAGAGGAAATAGTAGTATTTTGGTCATTGTTCGGTAAGGGGAATAAAAATTCACTCTAACTAGTTTAAGCAGAAAGAGGTTCATAACAGAGTATTAAACAGCTTACAGATTGTAGGTTGAGCTTCCAGGAATGGTTCCCAGACTGATACTGGCTGTCAAGGGATTGTTTCCTTTGCCACAGTTAGGATGCTGTAATATCAGAAAGACGCCATCACCACAACTATCAGTTCCAGAGCTTCTGCTATGAACAAAAAATAGCCTGCCAATTTAGGAAGTTGCTCTTCCAGCTGCTATCCCAGACTATGCCACTGCTGTTCCAAGTCACCAACACAAGTGGATGCCAGAGTCCAATAAAATCTGGAAACCTGGGTGAAAGAGATTGGGAAATCATTTTTAAGCTTTTTAGCCCTGGCATTGTAGAAGAGGTTAGGGCATGTACCGAGTGAGCCATTTTCTCAACGTCTAGTAGAAATATCTAGCATTTGGAGATCTGACCAAGATGGCAATATAGGAGGCTCCTGAACATCCCTTCTTCTGTGGATGCACCAGATGTACAGCTATACTGAGAGAAGTACCCTCTGAAAGAAATCCAAAAACTAGCTGAGCAACTCCACACATTGGGCAGAAGACATAATATCAAATGGGTAGGAAACGCTGAGACATGCTGTAAACCCTTCCCTTGTACAGTGTCATAAAATTAAAAGGAAACTCCTAACTCAGCTTCTCTCTGGGGAACAAAGAATTTGGACTGTACATCTAGCACACCAGCTTATGACTTCCAACTGAGGTACTGCAATCCTTTCTGTGACACAGATGGATCTCGCACACCCTTGCCTACTGGGGGCCATTAAGAACAAAGGCAGTGGCTTGAACGATCATAAAAGTTTTGAGTGATGACCAGGAGCTTGGGTGGAACTGATTGATGAAATTCATCTACATGAA
This sequence comes from Lynx canadensis, assembly GCF_007474595.2. Classification (NCBI taxonomy): domain Eukaryota; kingdom Metazoa; phylum Chordata; class Mammalia; order Carnivora; family Felidae; genus Lynx; species Lynx canadensis. Next base: position 88,212,731 of record NC_044308.2, read on the forward strand.
ACTACTCTGCCAAACTGGGAGAGGTGGCTTTTATATCTAATGTGCAGAAATCAGAATAAAGACATCTAGATTGGAAAGCCAACAGGGTTTTCCATCTACAAGACCCACCAGACTTGCATACAAAGAAGCAGTTCGCAACAGGTGTGTAAGCACTTGACACAATTGTCTCCCCAGGATCAGAGTAGAGGGAGGAGGCAAAAAAGCACCCATCTTCCAGTCTTTCACTGAAAGGGATCCAACTGCATACTTTACAAGTTGCTGTCTGAGGCTCCAGCTTTTAATTTTAACATGCATTAGGGGCTCTCTGCAATCCTTCCCTGAGTCCAAAAGAGACAATGGGCTCTTCCCCTGCCTTATCTCTCCGGCTTGCTTCAACAATAAAACCAAATCACCAGTATTTCCCTGAAAGCAGCTTCTACACACAGCTGACACCTCATTTTGCAGCTTTTGCCTGGGGGAGAGGCCCCCAGGTCATCTAGCTCTGATAGCCAATGCAGAGTCTCCCAGGATTGTAGCAAAGAAAGAAGCAGTTCCTAATAGGTGGGAGCAAGTAAACACTTGCCACAGCTATGCCCCCAAGGCTCAGCACTGAGGGATGGGACAAAAATGTCCATGTTGTAGTCTTTCCCTAAAAGGGGTCTGACTGCATACTTTACATGCTATTGTCTGAGGGTCTGACTTAATTTAGCATGTATCTAGTGGTTGGCTGTGATATCCTCTAAAGACGGGGGAAGCTTGGAAATTTTCATGGCCTTTTCCATTCAGCTAAATACAACAGTAAAACTTAATTGCCAAGATTTCTCTGGAAGGAGCTTGTACACATGTATGGGCCCCCAGCTTTTGTGGCTATAGTTTGAAGGATGGGCCCCCAAACCACCTAGCTCTAATAGCCAACAGGGCTTGCATGCATGAGTCCTATAGGGCTATAGCAAACAGGAAATTATTTATTTATTGTTTGTTTTTTTAATTTTTTAAATGTTTATTTACTTTTGAGAGAGACAGAGGTGTGAGCAGGGGAGGGGCAGAGAGAGGGAGGCATAGAATCTGAAGCAGGCTCTGGGCTCTGAGCTGTCAGCACAGAGCCTGACGACGGGGCTCGAACTCACAGATCATGAGATCATCACCTGAGCCGAAGTTGGATGCCCAACTGACTAAGCCACCCAGGTGCCCCTATTTATTTATTTATCTAAAATATATTTTATTGTCAAATTAGCTAACATACAGAATATACAGTATGCTCTTGGCTTCAGGAGTAGATTCCCATGATTCATCACTTACATAGCACAACACCCAGTGCTCATCCCAGCAAGTATCCTCCTCAATGCCTGTCACCCATCTCCCCACCCCCAACTTCCCTATTCAACCCTGTTTTTTCTCTGTATTTAAGAGTCTTTTATGGTTTGACTTTTGTAACTATTTTTTTTCCCTTAAGTAATTTTTAAATGGGTGCAGAAATACCCCTCTCTGACTATATACCTAGGCTTGACACAAAGGGAGTAGGCAAAAATACCCATTACCCAGGTTCTCCCTGAAAGGGACTGAACTACATACTTTTATAGTTGCTGCATGAGGGTACAGGTTGTAATTAGCCTGCATCCAAGTGATGAGGGAGCAAGAGGAAAGCTGATGGCAGAGTACAAGCTAACACCGCCAAGCCCCCTACCCCCTTCAAGGTGGGATATGTGTGACATTCCTTAGACACTCCTGGCTGCCCAAGAACTAATGAAAGGGAAAAACAAATTGTTATAGAGATCACAGTCATGCAGGACCTGAGTCTCCATCAGTTTGCAATTGTCTTAATGATTTACAAGAAAAAAAAACCAATCTCAATAATTAGACCTCCAGAAACTTACAGACTCAATTTTCTGGAGCCCTAATATCACCCCCCTCCATAGGATACGAAATCTTACATATTCAGTCACTCCTCACACTTATAATGCAGTTCTTTCTACCAATGGGTCCTGTTTCCATGCTAAAATAAAAACACCTTTTTTGCACCAAAAATGTTTCAAGAATTGTTTTTTGGCCATTGACTCCAGAACTCCACTCTAAACCGCATCACAAGTGCTGACTGTAATCCTCCCCTTTGTGATAAGAGTTGGGGGTCTTACATACCCTTACCTACTGGGAGCCACAAGAACAAAGATGGTGACTTGGACAGTCATAAAGGTTTGAGAGACAATTAGGAGCTGATTGACAAGCTTCATCTCCTATATGAGACCATGCTGTCAAACTGGCAGAGAAAAGTTGATTATAATAATAAAGGAGTCAGTTCATTAAGAGGATATAACATCTGTAAATACTATGCACTGAGTACCTAAATATGTAAAGCAAACACTAACAGTTCTGAAGGGAGAAATAGCAATAAAATAGAGGGGAACTTCACTATCCCAGTTTCAACAATAGATAGATTGTCCAGACAGAGAATCAATAATGAAACTTGGATTTAAATGACATGTTAGACCAGATGGATCTAATAGACATATACAGAACATTTTATCCAAAGCAACAGAATACACATTCTTCTCAAGTACACGTGGAACATTCTCTGTGATAGGTCATGTTAGGCTACAAAACAACTCTTAGTAAATTCAAGAAGATTGAAATCATATCAAGCATCTTTTTTGGCCACAGTATTATGAAAGTAAAAATCAATTACAATGAAATTGGAAAATTCACAAATATTTGGATATTACAGCATGATTCTGAAGAAAAGATGGGTAAAAGAAATCAAAGGAAGTATCTTGAGACAAATATGAGCACTGGGTGTTGTCTGGAAGCTGATTTGACAATAAATTATATTAAAAAAATTAACACAAGGAAAAAAAAAAAAAGGAAACACAACATACCAGAACTTATGGGATGCCACAAAAGTAGTTCTAAGAGAGAAACTTATAGTGATAAATGCCTACATTAAGGAAGAAGAAAGGTTTCAAATAAACAACTTACTTTACACCAAGGAACTAGAAAAAGAAGAACAAACTAAGTCCAAAGATAGTAGAAGGATGGAAATAGCAAATATTAGAGTGGAAATACATGAAATAAAGACTGAAAACACAATAAAAAAGATCAGTGAAACTAAGAGCCGGTTTTTGAAAAGATAAAATAGACAAACCTTTAGCTAGACTCATCAGGAAAAAAAACCCTCAAAATCAGAAATAAAAGAGACATTACAAACTGATATTACAGAAATACAAAGGAAAGAAACAGATAAAAGAAATAGACAAATTTCTAGAAACATATAGCCTACCAATACTGAATCATGATAAAACAAAATCTGAATAGACCAATTACTAGAAAGGAAATTGAGGCAGTAATTAAAACCTCTCAACAAACAAAAGTTCAGGACTGGATGGTTTCATTGGTGAATTCTACCAAACATTTAAAGAATTAATACCCATCCTTCTCAAGCTCTTCCAAAAATAGAAGAGTAAGGAACAGTTCCAAACTCATTTTAATAGGTCAGCATTATCCTTATATCAAAGCCAGATGAGGACACTACAATACAAGAATATTACAGTCTATTATCTCTGATAAATGTAGATGAAAAAATCCTCAAAAGTTAGCAAACCAAATTCAACAATGCATTCAAAGGATTATATACTGTGATCAATGGGACTTATTCTATGGAAGCAATGATGGTTCCACATCCACAAATTAATTGATATACAACACTTTAAAAATAAAGGATACAACATTTTTTTTAATTTTTAAAAAAATATTTATTTTTGAGAGCATGAATGTGAGCTGTGGAGGAGCAGAGAGAGAGGGAGACACAGAATCCAAAGCAGGCTCCAGACTCCAAGCTGTCAGCACAGAGCCTGATGAGAGCACAAACTCATGAACCGTGAGACCATGGCCTGAGATGAAGTCACTTAAGTGACTGAGCCACCCAGGTGCCCTATTCTGATCATTTCAATAGAGGCAGAAATATTGTTTGATAAAATTCAATATCCTTTCATTATAAAAACTCGACAAACTGGGTATGGGGAGGTACCTCAATGTAACAAAGGTCATATATGGCAAGCTTATAGTTAACCTTATACTTAATAGTAAAAAACTGAACCTTTCCTCTAAGATTGGGGGCAAGACAAGGGTAACCACTCTTGCTGCTTTTATTCAAAATAGTACTGGAATTTGTAGCCCGAACAATTAGACAAGAAAAAGAAATAAAATAATCCAAATTGAAAAGGAACAAATGAAATAATCTTTTTTTTTTTTTTTTTTTTTTTTTTGCAGATGACATATAAAGACCTCACACTGAAACTGTTAGAAGTAATAAATGAATTCGGTAAAGTTGCATGATACAAAATCAAAATACAAAAATTAGTTGCTTTTCTGTACCCTAACAACAAACTATCAGAGATAGCTCCACTTTCTCATGAGGCTTATGACTACTCTCTCCCTTCCAGGATAGTTATTTTTATCTTCCTGACCATTTTATTACTGTATATATTTTTCTCTTTTTTGCATGTGCTGAGCAATTTGTTTTTGTTTTGATTACTAGATTGATTTGTTTTTCAGTTCAGTCTTATACATATCTCTGTCCTCAACACATAGTATTGCCTGATACACAGTGAGCACTTAGTAAATGAAGTACTTGTGTCAAAAGGGTGATTGACTAAAAGAATATTAAGGGATAGAAGGGCATGGTTATAATTAGAGTATAGAATAAGAACAATTAAGAGTGAAGAGTGTAACAGGTGAAAGGAGGGAACTTGTATTCAGCAAGGCAAAATAAAGAAATGGTAAGGTCAAAGATACAGTGGTGCAGGCAGGTGATTCAAGAGATGGAGAAGGATATCAGAATTGTATTGGCTGAGGAACCATGTTGGCAGTGTTTACCATGGAAGGTGTAGTACGTGAAGATGGAGTAGAAGATTGAATAACCATGGTAAGATAGTAGAAAAAAAAAACACTATCTTGCCAGATAGTACATAATAGTGGACATAGGATGATCTGAAGTGATTGGTATAGAATTTCAATGAGATTCAGTTGCCAAGAATTGGTATTAGATCAATACCTGCTTCTAGGCAGGGGGGAATAAGGGGAATGCAAATATGTCCTCTTTGCCCCATGAGCTCCATAAGAAAATGGGAGAAGGAAGGATCTTCACTGGGAATGGTTTTTTTTTTTTTTTTTTTTTTTTGAATGGTAAAATAGAGTAAATATCAGTACAGGTGAAAAAGTAAAAAATACAGAGAAGCCAAAAGAAAAATCTATTTTTCTTTTTTTTTTTTTTTTTTAAAGATTATGCCTATTTTTTTTTTCAACGTTTATTTATTTTTGGGACAGAGAGAGACAGAGCATGAACGGGGGAGGGGCAGAGAGAGAGGGAGACACAGAATCGGAAACAGGCTCCAGGCTCCGAGCCATCAGCCCAGAGCCTGACGCGGGGCTCGAACTCCCGGACCGCGAGATCGTGACCTGGCTGAAGTCGGACGCTTAACCGACTGCGCCACCCAGGCGCCCCCAAAAGAAAAATCTAAAAATTGCCTGAAACCTGCTCTACCATCAGAGACCCCAAATATTAATTTTTTTTCTGGATTTTTTCTAGTATAAATACATACCTTAAAAAGACTTTTGTTTAATATTGAGCAAAAGTGATACTGTACTGCACATCCTATTTTTAATCTTTTTTACTCACGGTTTGCACAGAATTTGAGTGCAGATACAGGTATATATATATATTTAGATCTGATGGAGAGACTATGGAAATACTTAACATCACCTGTGTTTCTGATAGCTCCCCAATTCCTTGTTCTAACTTCTTGTGATTCCTGGATCCATTGCAGCCATTTATCTTTATATGACACCCCCATTTTAATAAATGCCACAATTTTTGCTTAAGCTAGCCCAAGTTATTTTTTATTCTTTCTTTTAATATATAATGCCTGTCAACCAATGGTGTATAGTGTAATATTTTACCTCTATTCTCTCCATCACAAGATCATTACTCTTTTTAATCTTTACTAAAATGACAGGTGGGAAAATCCTTATTTAAAATTGTGTTGGGGCACCTGGGTGGCTCAGTTAGTTGAGTGTCTAACTCTTGATTTTGGTTCAGGTCCTGATCCCAGGATCGTGGATTGAGCCCTGCATTGGGCTCTGTGCTGAATGTGGAGCTTGGTTAAGATTCTCTTTCTCCCTTTGCCCCTCTCCTCTCTCTCTGTCTCTCTCTGTGTGTGTCTATATATGTGTGTGTCTCTATGTGTGTGTATATGTTTATGTGTGTGTCTATCTATATACATATATAGACACACACATAGAGACACATATACATATATACACACATAGAGACATACATATACATATGTACACACACATAGAGACACACTTATACATATATACACATTGAAGACATGGCTATAAAATTGAAGGCATAGAAATAACTGGCTATGAGATTGTAGCAGTATCTCTTTTGTGATGGTGTTGTGAGAATTACATGAGGTAATACTCATACAGCATTTAGAATAGTGCCTGGTAGAGTAAGCACTCAATCAACGTTAAGGATAACTCCTGGTTAAGTTGGAAAGACATAATTAAAGGAAAGAGGCCAATAGTTTGGGAAAGTGATTAGAGAGGTAGGCTCACTGAGAGGTAAGCCTTGAGATGATTAGAGAAATTAGGTGTTGTTTAGTTTCACAGTTCAGAATTCCAGAAATGCAGTGATTCTGAATGATGGCAATGTTTTGAGTATTTCCTGAGAGATTTCAAGTAGAGGCTGAGTTTGTTGTAGCAGTCCAGGTCAGACAACTGTGCAGTTACTATTTAGTGGATCCTCCATGTGAGTGACTAAATCAGGTGGAATGTGACAGGACTTCGGATGTCAAGGAGCATCCTGAGCCAGATGCTAGAGATCTTCATGAACATTGGGGAGTGCTTTGAATGGAATGACAACAGTAGCTATATATAATGGTGGGGGCTTCAAATGAGAGGGTGTTGTTGAAGGATGTTAAAAGAAAAAGAAAAAGGAGTTATGAAGTGCTTGCATGGAGCTTGGAGAGTAAGTAACCTGACTCTTAAGAGTGCCCAAGCAGTCTTCTCTCTGACTACATGGATAAAAAGGTGAGAGATTGCATATTTGCTTTCTCCCAGGGTCTCAGTCACTTCACTTCTCTAGTCAGTCTCTTTTTTGTTAAATGAGGTTCAGAAAAGCAGTTTCTTTATTGGTTACTCTGTTTTTTGAGAAGCAGAATTATTGACATAACAGAAATCTTGGAATATTTTAGGTTATCTGCTTTGTGAGAATCAAACGAGACTGCAGATGTGCCTGGGTGGCTCAGTCGGTTAAGTGACTCTTGATTTCAGCTCAGGTCATGATCTCAGGGTCATGGGATTGAGCCCCACATCAGGCTCTGTGCTGACAGTGTGGAGCCTGCTTGGGATTCTCTCTCTCTCTCTCTCTCTCTCTCTCTCTCTCTCTGCCCCTTGCCTGTTCATGCATGTGCTCTCTCTCAAAAATAAACAAACTTAAAAAAAAAAAGACTAAAAAATGAAACAAAACCAAACAAATGAGACCATGTATTTAGGAATGTTTTGCAGAGGATAAAGGGTTCCAAATGTCTTTATCCTTAAAAATCACATTAAAAGTAGGATGAGAACTGACATTCTCATAGTTTCTGCAAATGAAGTCACTAAATTGTATTTTATAGATAAGTAAAAATTTAATAAACAAAGATCAACGTTGCTGTGCTAGTTATTAAGTCCCTAAATTCTTACGCCCTTCTGTATTCTGCTTTGTGATGCTGGGGCTTGGACTCTGTAAACTCCATTTCTGCTGTCACCTGGCTCCCTGTTAGGCTCTGCCAGTAGGTGGCATTAGAGGGAGAATGGGAGATTGAAGGAGAGAGAAGGGACTTGAGCCATCCTGTTGGCTTCTAGTTTTCTTTTCTTTCTAATCCTGTGAGCATTGGTCCAGTGACCCTTTCACCAGGCAGCTGCATTTTCCCTTCTACAGCGTTAACTGAGATGGTTTGCAGGCTAGCCACCTCTCCAACACTAGCCACCTCTCCAGCCCCCAATGTAAGCACCAGGCAAGCAACTCCCCTCCCCAGAGGTTGGGAGTCTCCTCAACGGCCCTCTTCTACATTTCTAAATGTTAACAACCACTTTCCTTGTTCACCTAACCCTATAAAGGTGGTGCTAGCTGCTTCCTGCAGTTGCTATTTCTGTGATATCTGTGTCCTTTTTTTACTCTTCCAGTTGCCAGTTCTTTATTTTAAAATCACTCTGTTTAAATAGCTGGTGTGGTTTCTACCTCTTGACTGTATTCAGACTGATAAAATTTTTTTAATGATTTTTTAAGTTGTGGATAATTTAGGGTTATGTCTTCTGTTTGTTTGCTTTTATTTTTTGTTTTCTTTAAATAGTCTTCATGCCCAGTGCAGAGAACAGCATGGGGCTTGAACTCATGACTCTAAGATCAAGACCTGAGCTGAGATCATGAGTCAGATGTTTAACCAACTGAGCCACCCAGGTATAACCCCAGATAAGGTTATATCTTAGTTGTTGGTAACCTGCATTTATTATATAATGTTATTTAGTGTATGATAACATTTTTCCAAAAAATTAATTATAACAAATATTATAGACAGAAATAAAAATTAAGTAAGTTTAATTTTATGAAAAACTTGCTGCATTGCTCTTATTTTTTCCCATTTTACTGCAGACTAATGAATATTTCATCAGAGCCTCACTGTGGACAGCCATGTGGGAACTACCTACTTAGTGTAAAAGATTAGGTTTGAAATTAAAATGTTTCACTCTGGCCCAGACTCACAAATTTAGGTGATATAATTGACATTTCTGAGCTCCAAATAAAACAGATTAAGTTCTAAATTTACTTTTGAAAGATAGGATATAAATGCCCATCATAAAAATTCAATTTGAGGTGGTTAATTTGAAAATCTGTAAGATCAGCATTGCTCCTTTGGTATCTTTCATCCATATGGAACTCTTAAGATAAAAATCTTCAGTTTGGTCTCATTAATGTACTTTCTCCCTTTATTATTTACAAACCCATAAAGTTAAAGATAAATAAGTTATTACATGTAAAATACTTGTGGGGAGGAGGTTTTGAATTTTTACTCCTTCTTGGGATTGAACCTGTGTTGGGGGTTCTGGTTTTAGCTATGAAATCAAAATAGATCAGTTCTTGGTAGCCAAGGACGTCACTCATTAGTCCACCTCTATCTATCAATTGATTGAAAGAATGTAGGAACGAGTAAAATAATGAATTAAAAAATATATCCCAATCTTTCCATTCTGCTTGCTTAACTCCTTTCAGAGCACAACCCAGTTTATTTCCATTATTCACGCTCACACGTTCTTTTCCTGTTTTCTCTCACCACACATCTTTTGTGATCTAGAGCACCTTATCTTCTGTATTCTATATCCATAAAAATTTTGCTTTGGTCCCTAAGCTTCCAAAATAACAATCTTTAACTCAGAAAAGCTAAATTATATGGTTTCAAGGATTGATCTAGTCTGGGTGTGTCCTGCAATAACCTAATTTATTGGACAGGGAGTATTGTTCTGATTAATACCAGTATTTAAATTTATATGAATGTGGTAATGGTGAGAGAGCCAGTGATGATTTTATTTTTTCTTTCTAAATTTTATTATTATTATTATTATTATTATTTTAATTTTCTGTATTTGTTTTTTGAGAGAGAAAGAGAGAGAGAGAGAGAGAGAGAGAGAGAGAGAGAGAGAGAGAGAGAGAATGATCAGGGGAGGGGCAGAGAGAAAGGGAGAGAGAGGGAATCCCAAGCAGGCTATATGGTGCCAGCACAGAGTCCAGTGTGGGGCTCAAACTCATGAACTGTGAGATCATGACCTGAGCTGAGATCTAGAGTCAGATGCTTAACCAACTGAGCCACCCAGGTGCCCTTATTATTATTATTTTTTGTTCTACAGAGTACCTCTTTTCTGGCTAGGTAGGAATACTTCATTGATCATAAAATTGTTTTGATGAATGTAGATTTAAGTATGGGGAATGAAAATGGTCCTAAAACATATTTAAATTTTTTTTTTCAACATTTATTTATTTTTGGGACAGAGAGAGACAGAGCATGAACGGGCGAGGGGCAGAGAGAGAGGGAGACACAGAATCGGAAACAGGCTCCAGGCTCCGAGCCATCAGCCCAGAGCCCGACGCGGGGCTCGAACTCACGGACCGCGAGATCGTGACCTGGCTGAAGTCGGACGCTTAACCGACTGCGCCACCCAGGCGCCCCTCTAAAACATATTTAAGCCAAACTATTTCAAATTGTCCAATTCATCCTTCCAATTTCTGGGATGTGTTTTTATTTAAGTTTATTTATTTATTTTGAGAGAAAGAGAGAGAGAGAGAGAGAGAGAGAGAATCCAAAGCAGGCTCTATACTCTCTGTGCAGAGCCTGATGTGGGGTTCAAACCCATGAGCCATGATTTCATGATCTGAGTCGAAGTCTGATGGTTAACTGAGCCACCCAGGCACCCCCCTGGGATGTGTTATTTTATTAAACCATAATTATATTGGCTCTTCTTTATTTGGAAATGACAAATAGTATTTAAAAATTTTTATTACCATTTTCTTTGTTGGAACATGTCACTTTAAATCACATTTATTTCAACCAAAGATAATTAATTTTCTTTGAACTTTGTTCAATCTCACTTTTAGTTTAATTCTAAAACATGACATATATTGGTTGTCTCAGATGGATATGATCTTTTAAGCTATTTTCTTTTACTCATTTATAAAATTTCTTGAATGCCAGAAAAAAATCACAAATGATCCTTAATGATGAAAAAAGTCAACAAAAATTAGAAAGTTCCATCAATTTACAACAAATAAATGAGCAAAGGTAGGTAGGTCTATGATGATACTTGTAGTAGACACCTCATGTGATTACTGTTTAATGGCCAACTCAGAAGAGGTGAAATGATCTTCAACACATGCAATGGGTACCCAGTAACTACATTTATATACTGACTTTCTGTCTGTAACTGAATTATCCAGGATGGTTAACCTGATTTAACCTTGCTCAATCACATTCTTTCTCTCAAGAATTTAAAACTTAGAATTGAGACATAAAGAGTAGAGGTTTTAGGCACTGGATCAGATCAATAGCAACATTCTTTTTTTTTTTTTTTTTTTTTAGTGTTTATTTACTTTTTTGAGAGAGACACAGAGTACGAGGTGGGCAAGGGGCAGAGAAAGGAGACACAGAATCCTAAGCAGCCTCCAGGCTCTGAGCTGTCAGCACAGAGCTAGACGCGGGGCTGGAACTCAGGAACTGTGAGATCATGACTTGAGCCAAAGTCCAATGCCCAACAGACTGAACCACTCAGGCACCCCAATGGCAACATTCTTAAACGCAGTCTGTGAACTTCCATGTTTGATATCTTCAGTTGCCCTTGCTCTTGCCCTTTCTGGGTGTATGTTTTCAAGTTATTCTTGAATTCTGTGAGCTATCCTAGTATCCAATTATTAAGGTTATCTTTTGGTTTGGACTAATCAGGATTGACTGTAGTTTCTTACAACAAAATACCCCAGTGGAAGAAAAAGAAGAAGAACATTGAATGAAAAAGGATGTTTTAAAATTACTGGAAATAAGAAAGTCAAAATATACTGATTAAAGCTAGGTTAAGAATAAAATCTTAGGTTGTTAAGACTTGAGGGAATTTATTCTTTAAATATTGCCTTTAACAAACTCTTTTGTAAATAGTAAATGCTATTTTGCTTTGATTTAAGGCAGCTCATTCCTATAATGACAGCATATCATTAACCTAAAAAATATCTTTTAGGCCAACTCATGATTATTAGAGCTGTTGAAAAATAGGAGAAGCCTACTTTATTTGGCAGCTGTATTATAAACAATCTACAGTCTCCCAGGGGAGAGATGAATAACTTTAGTAACTTTCTGTATTTCAGACTAATATCAGTCTACATTTAGGGAGATGGTTCTTACTTAAAGGAAATCGTTTTCTATATTTGACCCATATGACACCTAACTTTCCAAACAGTTAAACCTGAACACTGTTGTATTGTCTCAATCAGAAAATGTGGAAAAATGACTCACATTGGTAAATTTTGGTTGTATATGTTGCTAAGATAATTAGTTACCTTTATTCATTCATTCATTTATTCTACAACCATTTATTGCATGCCTATTATGTGTTAGGCTCCGTACTAGTGTCTGAGATTCATCAGTTAAAAAATAGACAAAGATCTCTGCTCTTGAGATGCTTACATTCTAGTTTTAGAATGGATTTACTTTTTGGTGTTACTAATTTAGCTTTTTTTCTCTTGGCTTTCAACCAGTTTGAAGCCTATTCAGATTGCATCAATCAGGATTATTTAGAGTATTGTTAATCAGGCAAGAGACTGATGGTGGACAAATGTCCACTATATAGACATCAAAAATTATTTAAAAAGTCTATTAGTTTGTGTTAGAATTCACTGAGTAATAGAAAAATGTTCATATTTTGATTTGGGTTAAAAGGAGGAAATTAATATGGCAAATTAAGGAGACTAGGAAGTTTGTGAATATATATGCATATTTATGTATGCCAAATGAATATGCATTTGCCATATGTGTGTGTGTGTGTGTGTGTGTGTGTGTGTGTGTGTGTGTAGCTATTTTACCAAATCTAGTTCAAGAGCTTATTTAACTATCCTTAGGAATTTTAGCACATAGAGATTTTAAACATCACAAGATGAACAGAAGCATAGTTTATCACTATTATAAGTTAATTACAGTACTGATGTGTAATTAACTAATGAATTCGACAGTCATAAAGAAATCACTAAATATAACTAAGAGCATTGTCACAGTTAACTAATTGCTGATGGCCATTTTCATTTCACAAACATTACATCTGTTTGTGAGCATATTAATTCTATGTTGTTGCTGGTTCAGTCTGTGGACTTGAACCGTGTGTCAAGATGGAAGCTGCAGCCCTTGCTTTAGTCATTGGACCTGGGCTCTTTGTGAAAACTCTTAAGAACTGGCTTGGTTACTGTTCATTCTTCTGAAAACTGCATTTTCTTGTTGATCTAATAGACAAATTCAACTTTTCCTGCCAATAAGCAAAAGATTCAGAGCAGCAGTTTCAAAGTAGTTCTTTTCTTCAGGGAGTCTGCAAGGTCAAAACTGTTTCCATAATACTTAGACTATTCTTTCCCCCTTTCCAGAGGCTACATGATGTGATGGCATAGCTGCTCTGATGTTAAAATATGATGAGTTTATTATGGTTTTTCAATAAGTAAATTGATACATATTCCAATATTTTCTCAGTTTTAATTTCTAACATGGTAATAATTGATTGACATAAACAAAAGCTCTTTGGTGGGCTTTCATAGTCTTTAAGAGGGCACACGGATTCTTGGACCAAAAAATTCAAATATTGCTGATTTAGAGTAATATAAAACAATTACTTGAAGAAATTAGTGTTCATAGAATTATATTCTATATCCACTTGTGGATATTTAGACATTATTTACTGGGTCCTATTATGTAGTTGCCACAAACTTGTGCTGCCTTAGCATGTTAATACCTACTGTTCAAGAGTTTTATTTTTCAAGTATCTCTATTAATATAGTAGACTTAAAATAGTAGATACTAAAATTGGTATCCCTTGCTGTCATTATGAGATAATTGATTTGCTAACTTGAGGTTTTAAATAATTGTGGATTCTTCATTGCAGATTGAATTTTACCTTATGATAAATAGCTGTGAATCATTCCTAAACAATTAATAATAAATAAGCTTTCAGGTCTTAAAATTATCACAAATCTTTTCTGAGGTTTAGACATTTATCTTGGTTCATTTGGATTGTAATAATTTGTAGATTGCTTATCTTTCCAAATTAATAGTTATATTTACCTCACTTAGGGAATCTTTGCAAAAATGAGTAAGATTCTTCAAAACATGCTGGTAAAAGTCACTTAAGTTTAAGGTAGTGAAGATAGCAACATGTAAAATCTCTTTTATGAATATAATCTCAAGGTTTAAAAGTTCTTCACATTTTCAGTATTTCCAATATTTACATCAAGACTTAGGATTTGAATAATAATGGTGCTGTTTATCTCAAGTGACAATTTGAAATAATTGTATATAATGGTGGAAATTCATATATATATTTTGATTATAGAATATAAATATATAGAATATAAATAGCATAGTAAGAATATATATATATTTTAATTTACTTATTGTTTTTTACTTTACATCCAAGTTGGTTAGCATATAGTGCAACAATGATTCAGGAGCAGATTCCTTAATGCCCCTTACCCATTTAGCCCATCCCCCCCTCACAACCCTTCCAGTAACCCTCTGTTCTCCGTATTTAAGAGTCTTTTATGTTTTGTCCCCTTCCCTGTTTTTATATTATTTTTGCTTCCCTTCCCTTATGTTCATCTGTTTTGTATCTTAAATTCCACTCCATATGAGTGAAGTCATATGATATTTGTCTTTCTCTAATTTCGCTTAGCATAATGCCCTCTAGTTCCATCTATATGGTTGCAAATGGCAAGATTTCATTTTTTTTGATTACTGAGTAATGTTCCATTGTATGTATATACCATGTGTTCTTTATCCATTCATCTGTTGATGGGCATTTAGGCTCTTTCCATAATTTGGCTATTGTTGATAGTGTTGCTGTAAACATTGGGGTGCATGTGCCCCTTTGAAACAGCACACCTGTATCCCTTGGATAGATACCTAGTAGTGCAATTGCTGGGTCGTAGGGTAGTTCTATTTTTAATTTTTTGAGGAACCTCCATACTGTTTTCCAGAGTGGCTGCACCAGCTTGCATTCCCGCCAACAATGCAAAAGAGATCCTCTTTCTCCACATCCTTGCCAACATCTGTTATTGCCTGAGTTGTTAATGTTAGCCATTCTGACAGGTGTGAAGTGGTATCTCATTGTGGTTTTGATTTGTATTTCCCTGATGATGAGTGATGTTGAGCATTTTTCCATGTGTCAGTTGGCCATCTGGATGTCTTCTTTGAAGTGTCTATTCATGTCTTTTGCCCATTTCTTCACTGGATTATTTGTTTTTTGGGTGTTGAGTTTGATAAGTTCTTTATAGCTTTTGGATACTAACCCTTTATCTGATATGTCATTTGCAAATATATTCTTCCATTCTGTCAGTTGCCTTTTAGTTTTGCTGATTGTTTCCTTCCCTGTGCAGAAGCTTTTTATCTTGATGAGGTCCCAATAGTTCATTTTTGCTTTTGTTTTCCTTGCCTCTGGAGACGTGTTGAGTAAGAATTTGCTGTGGCAGAGATCACAGAGGTTTTTGTCTGCTTTCGTCTTTAGGGTTTTGGTGGCTTCCTATCTTACGTTTAGGTCTTTCATCCATTTTGAGTTTATTTTTGTGTATGGTGTAAGAAAATGGTCCAGGTTCATTTTTCTGCATGTCGCTGTCCAGTTTTCCCAGCACCACTTGCTGAAGAGACTGTCTTTATTCCATTGGATATACTTTCCTGCTTTGTCAAAGATTAGTTGCCCATACGTTTGTGGGCATTTCTGGGTTCTCTATTCTGTTCCACTGATGTGAGTGTCTGTTTTTGTGCCAGTACCATACAGTCTTGATGAGTACAACTTTGTAATACAGCTTGAAGTATGGGATTGTGATGCCTCCAGCTTTGGTTTTCTTTTTCAGGATTGCTTTGGCCATTCAGGGTCTTTTCTGGTTCCATACAAATTTTTGAATTGTTTGCTCTAGCTCTGTGAAGAATGCTGATGTTATTTTAATAGGTATTGCATATGTAGATTGCTTTGGGTAGTATTGACATTTTAACAATATTTTTTCTTCCAATCCATGAGCATGGAACATTTTCCCATTTTTTTTGTGTCTTCTTCAATTTCTTTCATAAGCTTTTTATAGTTTTCAGTGTATAGATTTTTCACCTCTTTGGTTAGGTTTATTCTTAGGTATTTTATGGTTTTTGGTGCAGTTGTAAATGGGATTGATTCCTTGACTTCTCTTTCTGTTGCTTCATTATTGGTGTATAGAAATGCAACTGATTTCTGTGCATTGATTTTATATCCTGTGACTTTGCTGAATTCATGGATCAGTTATAAAAGTTTTTTGGTCTAAGAATATTGAACTAGATTATATGCTTGAAAAATTTGAAATAATGAATTATATGAATCCTCTTTTTAGATAGGCAGTATAGATAAGGGAAAAGAGTACTTTGGGGGAAGAAGATTATTATAAATTTAAAGTATTCAATTATATAAATTTTCAAATTATTACTAAAAGACTATAGTGAAACTATGTCACAGAAATATTTCCAAGTATAAAACCATTTTTGTATGTTGGAGGACATAAGAAAAGCCAGTTAGTACTCTAAAGATTAATCTGACTATATTAAATAAAACCTCAGTTAACTGCCATGATAGGGTATTCTTTTCACTTGTCAATGAAAGCTTATGCCTTAATATATGGGAATCTAAGGACCATCTGCATATCTCAGCCTGCCAAAATCAAACTAGCCAATCCTAAACTTGCTCAGCTGCTTGCTCTGTCTTTCCCATTCCTCCCCACAAAAACCACAATAATGGCTCTGGCCTATGCTTCCTCCTCACTCCTTCTGCACCCTGACAGCAGCCCCCTACTGCCATCCCTCCTTATATGGCCCTGCATAGCACTGAATTCCTCTTCCCCTTGCAAGCTGTAACAAACTATTTTTTCAGTAGCAATCTTCTCATCTGTTGGCCTTACCACATTTGAATAAAAAAGCCTGGGTATATTTGTAAACAGTCATGGAAGTTGAATGGAGAAAAATAATCAGGGAACGGGGTTAGGGAATGTTGGGTGATCAGGATGATCAAGAAAGGCCTTTCTGATAAGGAGCTATCTGCTCAGAAGCCTGAGCAGGCCTAAGGATATAGTGGTAAGCACTTTTCAGGTAGAAGAAACAAGTGCTAAGGAACAGGGGAAAACAGGGAAGTCAGAACGTTGGAATGCTAGGAGGAAGGAGGAAACAGTATCAAACAGGTAATGGGGGAGGGAGCAAATCCTGTAGGCCTCTAACAACATTAGCAAAGATTTTGTCTTTTACTCTGAATAAGAGAGGAAATTACTAAGGCATTTTAGAGAAAAGTGGCATGATGTGATCATGCTTAAAAGCACCACTCTGGGGGCACCCAGTGGCTCAGGTGGTTAAGCAACCAACTTCCGCACAGGTCATGATCTCATGGTTCGTGAGTTCAAGCCTTGTGTCGGGCTCTCTGCTGTCAGTACAGAGACTGCCTCAGATTCTCTGTCTCCCATTCTCTCTGCCCCTCCCCTGCTTGCACTTTCTCTCAAAAATAAATAAACATTTAAAAAATAAATATTTAAAAGCACCACTCTGGCTGCTGTGTGGAGAATATATGGGCAAAGGAGGAAGCAGGGTATCCATTAGGATGCTTTTGCAGTAATCCAGACAAAAGGTACTGGTGACTCATACCAGAGACTCCAAGTTGATTCCAGGTAAGGGAACTGGTGGTTGAAGCGAAGGACAAAAGGAAGGATTTTTCACTCTGGATTTTTTAAAATGTGAACCATTAAAGAAACATTTGTATTGTGCCTATACAAAAAAAGTTGATTAAAGTTTGTACAAATTCCACATGTACCCCATTATACTGGTTTTCCATTTCTTCAGCTTCAGATCTTCAAAGCAAAAAGTTGTGAATCAGTTGTGAATTCCCAACTGATACTTCAGGCCCATTAACTCCTGCGTGGATTATCAGTGCAAGCACAAACTTTGTGTTTTATTTTATTTTATTTATTTTTATTTTTTAATAACTATTTTATTTACTTTTAAAGTTTGTTTATTTATTTTTGAGAGAGAGAACGAGCATGGGAAGGGCAGTGAGAGAGAGAGAGAGAGAGAAAGAGACAGAGACAGAGACAGAGACAGAGAGACAGAGACAGAGAGAGAGAATCCCAAGCGACAGTGGAGTGCCTGATGTAGGGCTTGAACTCAAGAACTGTGAGATCATGACCTGAGCCAAAACCTAGAGTCGGACACTTAACCAACTGAGCCACCCAGCTGTTTCTCAAACTTTGTATTTTATGCCTTTTACCCTGTTTTAAAGTTTATACAGTATTGTTACATTCCTTATTTATTTCTGACCTTCACATCCATCCTATGAGGTCATTATTTAAGTTATCTTCATTTATAGAAAAAAACAGCTCCAGGAAGACAAGTAACTTTGCCTCAGATTAGTGTAAGTGGCAGAGCTAGAACCTGAATCGCTTTCCCCATCTTTTCTTCCTGATCTTATCACTCCTTTGCTTTAGAACTTCTTGTGGGTTTTCATGGCTAGTAGACAAAGTCCAGCAACCTTAGCCTGGCATTTAATGATTTTACTATTTGTTTCCAATTTATCTTTTTTTTTCCTGCAAAATTATGTCCTAACCAAAGTGATCTCTGTACAGTAACTTGGGACACATGGCACTTTGTCACATCTGTACTTGTGTATGCTGTTCTCACCACTGGGACTATTCATCTTGGCATGATAGATTATTCAAGGGCTACCTTTTCTGTGAACGATTTTCATTCCTTCTCCCTCTTCCACCCTAGCTGTATAGAAATTTATTTTTTTCCTGAACTCTAACCTTTTAACCTAAAACTCTCTTATAGCACTTAGAAAAGCAATCTTGTAGTAAATGTAGTTATCCATATTTATCTTCCTGTAGGTCTGTCTTATTGCTTATACTTTTTATACAGCAGAAATCAACACAGAAAAGTTTTTGTTAGCTATGGCCCACTCCTCTATCTCCCAACATCAGCAACTGGCACATTGCTTTGTATATATTAGTACCTCATAAGTATGCATTGAATAAAACATTAATATTTTGAGGGAATTGAGGTATACATTGAAATATTCATCAAGAATACAATATGCTATAATTAGCTGAAGAATTCATATGAAGATAAGTGGATTAATGAATTACTGTGAGGCACTTAAGTTTTGTTTGAGAACCTTCTGAAATTTCAGTATGTCCTGATGTACTTGCATTTTAAATAATCCTTAATGAATTAATAAGTGCCTTTTATACTCTGAGTTTTTTAGCTAGAAGACTTACATTCTGTATTTAACATCATTTGAAGTTTTAAGTAGTAATAAGGCCTAGCCCTTAGCAGACAAAAGATAATTTGAGAGTAGACACATTGCAACATTCATATTTTTTAAGATTCCCGTGATGTACCATAAAACATTATATTCTAGTATTTTTCATATCTTGACACTTGCTGTGAGTATTTCTGTGTTATATAGGATGCCACCATCTATAATAATCAGTAGGGAAATTGTGAAAATGCCCTTACTAGACAAGTTTGAAAAAAAGGTATTATTTCTAGAGCTATTACACAATTTTCATGTTTATCAGTGTTACTAAGTAGAGATGGGGTTGATGTTTAATACCTGTATTATTTTCTTGGGGCTGCTATAACAAATTACCATAAGCTATGTGGCTTGAAACATCAGAAATTTATTCTCTTAACAATTCTGGAAGCATGAAGTCCAAAATCTTTATCACTGGGCTGAAATTAAGATGTTGGCAGGGTGACCCTCCCTCTGGAAGTGTCCTCTAGGAGAGAATCCATCCTTAACCTCTTCCATCTCCTGGTGGCTGTCAGGATTCTTTGGCTTGCAGCCACATCACTTCAGTCTTCAAGGCCAGCATCTTCAAATGTCTCTCTGCTCTGTCTTTATATTACCTTCTCTTCTGTGTATAGTCAAGTCTCCCTCTTCTAAGGAAATGTGTAATGGCATTTAGGGGCCACCTGAATAATCCAGGATGATCTCTCCATCTCAAGCTCCTTCATCACATCTGCAATGACCTTTTTTTGCTTATAAGGTAACATTCACAGGTTTAAGGGATTAGGATCTGATATCTTTGGGGGCCATTTTTAGCCTACCACAGTAACCTAACATGGCTTTCTAAAGGAAGATAAAGAGTAACTTGATTTTTGACAATAACAGTCAAAATTTTCACTTGAAATCTTCCTGGTGAAACCTCTCAGTAATGGACAGAATGCCTTATTAACCCTTTGAAGCTGTTTTTGAATGTTATTAGACAATTAGCTGTAAACACATTGAAATCACCTGTTCACACTTTTGTCCTTTGAAAAATTAACAGGTTAAAGGGACATTCAAGTATAATAGCCTCTTATAATGTTTTCAAATGATTGGACATGCTGGGGTAATGATCTCAGCTCAGAAGTTGAGTCCAAGAAATAGAAACATGGTCACTTGCTATTTAGCTTTTTATTGGTTGTAGAAATCACAATCCAAACAGCAAATGATTAATACTGCAGAATGTAAGACCAGTGCTAGTTAAGGTTTGTGTTTTTTGTTTTTGTTTTTGTTTTTCTTTGAGAGCAAGTAGGGGAGAGGGGCAGGGAGAAAGGGAGAATCTCAAGCAGGCTCCACGTTCAGTGCAGAGCTCAAATGTGGGGCTTGATCCCACAAACTTGGGATCATGACCTGCCCTGAACCAAAATCAAGAGTTGGACACTCAACCGACTGAGCCTCCCAGGCGCCCCTTAAGTAAACTTTTTATTGAAGTATACCATATATACTGAAAACTTCAGAAGTCATAAATGTACAGCTTGATGAGTTTTCACAAAATGAACCAACCCATGTAAACAGCATCCAGGTAGGAATATATTACTAGCATCCCCAGAAGTCTGCCTTCTGTCCCTGCCCAACCATTATACCCATCTCTGATTTCTGTTGCCACAGATGCATTTTGCCTCTTTCTTGAAATTTATGTAAATAAAATCATGTAGTATGTACTCTTTTGTGTCTGACTTCTTTTGTTCAACATTTTGTTTCTGAATTTATCAGTGTCTTAGCATGAGCATTCCTGTTGTTTCACAGTCTCACCAACATTAAATATTGGCAGTCTTTAAATTTAGCCAATCTGTGAGTAGATGTTGATATCTCATTTGTGAATTTGATTTGTATTTCTCTGATGACTAATGAAATTGAAAACTGTTCATATTTATATAGGTTATTATATT
This sequence comes from Lynx canadensis, assembly GCF_007474595.2. NCBI lineage: Eukaryota > Metazoa > Chordata > Mammalia > Carnivora > Felidae > Lynx > Lynx canadensis. The sequence goes on from NC_044308.2 coordinate 88,233,751, forward strand.
CTTCTATGAGTCATTTGCTCATATTTGTTCCTATTTGTGTCTGTTTTTTCTTCTTTTTATAAAAAATTGGTTTATAGTTCGTGCAAGTTCTCTGTTAGATGGATATTTTGCCAATATCTTTTCTACTCTGTGATGTGCTTTTTCATTTTCTTAGCCGTGTTTTCTGATGACCAGAAGGTCCTAATTTTTATGTAGTTCAATTTAGCAATCTTTTCTTGTATGATTAACACATACTGTATCTGTTTAAGAAATCTCTGCTTGCTCCAGAGTCATAGAGATATATTCTAAATTTATCTTCCAGAAGCTGTATGTATGTATATATATATATAGATATATATTTATATATTTATATATTTATTTATTTATTTTAAGAGAGAGAGAGAGAGAGTGTGAGCAAGAGAGGGGCAGGGTGAGAAAGGGAGAGAGAGAATCCCGAGCAGGTTCTGCACTGTTGGCACAAAGCCCAGTGTTGGGCTCAATCTCACAAAGTGTGAGATTATTACCTGAGCTGAAATCAGGAATCTGATGCTTAAGTGACTGAGCCATGAAGGCACCCCTGGAAGCTTTATGTTTAAGTCACATTTAGCTTTATAATTCATCTGGAATCAATTTTTGTACATGGTGTGCGGTAAGAAAAAGATTCACTTTTCCAGATGGATCTGCACTATAGTGTCTCCTTTTTCATAAATTAACTGACCATATATGTGCAAATTAATTTTGTTATATAAAATTATGTATGTGCCAGGAATTGTATATGGTACTAATGATATAGATACAAGTAATAGAGTTTACCTGTCCTGAAGATGATCTTGGTTGCATGAGGAAGATAATAAGTGAAATAATAATGAGAAATACAGTAATCATATTACAAATTGTATGTTGTGAATTAAGGGAATGAGTTTTTTTTGTGAGGAGGTGAGGAAATCTCTGGTAGAGGAGGAGGAATTCAAGTTCGGTCTTGAAAAATGAGGAGTTGGATAAATGCATCCCATGTAAAGAGAAAAGCATGTGAAGAGACACAAGATTATTAAAGGGCAGGTGTGTTCATAAAATGGTGAGAAGTTTGCTATAGGAAGCAGTGTGCAAGAAGGTGAGAGGGAGAAGGACAGGGGAGGAACAAGAGTGGATGGATAGGAGGCTGGAACATTTTAGGCAGAGGGGATTACATGTGTAGAATTGAGTAATTATAAAGGAATATGATATATTTATAAAATGGTGAGAAATTCAACATGGCTAGAAGATAGATTGTGTTTGCATGGGAGCAAGGTGAGAAGGAGCATCAGGGGAGGGATGAGGAGCTAATAGAGATGAGGATGAGAATTGGACTGGGCTTTATTTTTATTTTTTTAATGTTTATTTATTTATTTTGAGAAAGAAAGAGCAGGGAAGGGGCAGAGAGAGAATCCCAAGCAGGCTCTGTGCTGTCAGTGTGGAGTCCAATGTGGGGCTTGATCTCATGAACCATGAGATTATAACCTGAGCCAAAATCAAGAGTTGGACGCTTAATTGACTGAGCCACCCAGGTGCCTTGGGGTTGGGCTTTAATTTGGAGGAAATTAGGGAGAAAGAAAGTTTCCAACCAGTGAGTGGTATGATAAACTTTAGTTTTAGGAAGATGTCCTCTGGGGGCATGGAAGATAGATTGCAAGGTAGGAGATTGGTAGATGGAAATAAGAGAAATGAGTATTGACCAAGTGGTGGTGTCAGTGATAGTGAGATAGTGTCAGATGTGGAACTAGTCTGATGTATAGTCAAGAGGACTTGGTGACCATGAATGGTGAGGAATAGGCAATTGTGACAGATGACTTCAAAATTTATAGTTTGAAAGAATGAGTGAATGGTTATACTATCAACTGGTAGAGAAACTATGAGAAAGAGAAGGCTTGGCAGTAGCAAATAATAAATTACATTTTGGACTTAACTGGATTTGAGATGTTTGTGCATTATGTAGTTAGAGACATTTAGGAAAATTAAAAATATGTGTGTGGAACTCAAGAGGGAAGTCAAGGCTTTAAGTATATATTTGAGAATCACCAGCACAGAGAAGATAGTTGAAGCCACAGAAATGGATGAAGTCATCCAGGGAGAGTAAATGGAGGATTAAGACAATAAGTCAATGCAGACTAACTTGAACACCTAAGAGGAGTATAGGAAAATGAGCCTGTGATGTGAGATTTTTCCACTGCTCTTATCTGTGGTTTCTAATTTTCAACAATAGCATTATTTTTTTGTGTAATGCAAAATAAATAAAATGAAAAGAAACAACTAGTATGAAAGATAGGAGGAAAAACAGGAGAGAGTTATATCAAGAAGTTAGGGATGTTCACAGCTTTAGATGACACACGAAGTAAAAACAAACCATATAATTTGTTAATGAACTTGCTTTTCCTTTTCCTTTGCTTTAATTGGGATAATGTATGTACAGGATTAAAAAAATCAAATAGCACATAAAAGCATTTGATAAAAAGCAACAATTTTCCTTCCTGCCCAGATCCATTTCTCAAAAGCAACCTATCTTTAACTCTGTTTTTTTTTAGCTGTAAAACGTCTAAATATAAGTTTGATTAGTATGCTTGTTCCTCTGTATTTTGATTTACCCACTTTAGATCGTGACTGTTGTGGTAGGCAGAATTCTAAATTGGCTCCAAAGATTCTTTCTCCATGGCAGGCATGCCCTGGATAGTCCCTTTTTCTTGAGAGTTTGTGAGTCCTGTGAATATTATGGGCTATCACTCTAATGATTAGATTATTAATCTGTTGACTTTTAGTTAATGCAAAGATTATCCTGGGTGGACCTGACCTATTCAGATGAGCCCTTAAAAAAGGGACCAGGCCTTTCCAAAAAAATAAAAAAAAAATCCCCTACCAGACTTGAAGAAGAAAGCTGTCATATTTTGAGAGAAGAGAGAGCCATCTGGCTAGGACCTAGGAGTGGAGAACGGTCCCTGGCTGACAGCAGCAAGAAATCGAAGACTTCAGTCACACTGCAAGATTATGAATTCTGCCAACAATTAGTGAGTTTGGAAAAGGGCTCTATGCCTCAGATGTGATTGTAGCCCTGGCTGACACCTTGAGTTCAGCTTAGTGAGATCCAGGGCAGAGGAGCCAGCTGACCTGTGCCCAGACTCCTGATCCACAGAAAACAGTGAGATAATAATTTTGTGTGGTTTTAAACTGATAAATTTGTAAGGCGTTGTCATGCAGAAATAGAAAACTAATATAGCTTTAACTCCAAATGAAAAGACATAATTTATTTACTTTATCTCTTCTTCATTTCCCTTCTCATTCTTTAAGTGTTATAATAACTTTAGTTCTTCAAATGGTTTATTTTGTTTAATTTTTTTCACTGCTATTTCTTATTCTTTTAAATTTTAGTTAGACATTTGATTCCTTTTAATGTGAAAGAAGGATATTAACATTTGTACTTAAAAATTTTTTTAATGTTTATTTATTTTTGAGAGAGAGACAGAGAGATAGAGTGAGAGCAGGGGAGAAGAGAGAGAGGGAGACAGAATTCAAAGAGACTCCAGGCTCTGAGCTGTCAGCACAGAGCCCAACGTGGGGCTCAAATTCACAAACTGCGAGATCATGACCTGGGCTGAAGTCGGATGCTTAACTGTTTGAGCCACCCAGGCATCCCATTTGTACTCTTTTTTTACTCCTGATTTCTACCTTTCACCTAGAGTGAGACATGGTGAAGCCTGCTGGTAGGAGAAAGCTGATTTCAGTCTGGCGCATCTAAGGACACGCAGCTGCGCAGTGATGGAAATACTGTGTAATAAAAACACAGTGCACCTGCTCAGAGTGAATTATTACTAATATGTAAGGAGTGTGAGTTAATTGAAACAGGGTATATGCTGTTGCCAGTTGATAAAACTCTTCTGGGTTTCTCAGGGATGCTCTGCCCTGCCTATTGAAACCATCCCTTGACATGCCCAGGGAAGACAAGTAAAAGCTGCTAGGGAAAGGCTAAGGGAAATTAAGTTAAGTGTAGGAACTCTGCCTAGGAGGCTAAAGGATAATTTAAGTTTATCTGATATCGAGAGATTTAGTGAGATATAATTTAATGCTGGGAAGGTAAACAACAGTTTCATCTAATTGGGAACCCCCAGCATCATTGGGTTTCCTGATACTCTTCAATCTGCTTGAATCCTTTGCTGTTGAGGAAGATGTATTTTATGGAGATCTTTGGAAGTGTGGTAATAATGTCTTGCAACACTACCTTCTATGCGTTATTACCATTAAGAGTCTCTTCTATAACCAAAATTGTGTTCTGGGTTTAGTTTAGATTGATTAGAAAAGTTTAAAAATGATGAACAGTATTGTCAGTGTTATGAACCTGTCACTGTATTTGAGTTGCAAGTAGAAGAAACCACTTATAGTCACCTTAAGCAAAAGAGATTTTTTGGTTGGGAAGGATCTCAGAGAGTCCCTGGGATTGATGGAAAGTGTGGAGAACCAGGCTCAGAAATGTGGTGCTATAACTAAAGTAAATGTGTGGGAAATTGAAGAACTAGGATAGGGAATCTGGAAGACCCCACTCTGAGGCCATTGGAGGGTCGGTAGAGGAAGTATCTCATCTCTCTGAGAGACTCTTTAGGGACTTTGAATTTCACCAATAGTTGAGGGCAGGGCTCCTGGATTACAGTTCCACCAAGACTGCACCCTGTGAAAAAGTATTTCCCAAAGGAAGTGGAGGAATTGTTGGCAAGGATACCTATGGATGCTGGGCAGTGGAAAAAAAAATTCTGAGGATCACATGGTGTCTAGAAATTGTAAGCCTGTAGGGAATCTAGGCCCTTTTCAGGGCTGCAAAAGGCTAAACTGAAAAGATGTGGGGGAGAGCATAGATATCATCAAACATTAAGCTAGACTAAGAAAAGCAATGTCCTCATTCACTAAGCTAGCAGTGTTTCTGCTTGCCTGCAAAGTTTCTCCACCTTGTCCAATCAACTTTTAATATTTTAATTAATATTAAAATATTATTTCTCTTTACTTGTGCCTACATAATAAGTCTTGTCTATGTTCTTTTCTATACCCAATTAAATGAAGTATGGGACATATTCCATTTATTCCCGATTGCTCTCTGACAAGAAACCATGCCTCTATTGTTTTCGTTGTATTGTTCCTCCTAGCGTTCTTCCACAGCTGTTTTAGGGGTTGCAGAAACTGATACTTGGATTGCAAAGTCCCCCTCTTGAAGTTACAAAATGTACATGAAATCACTTTCTGAATTTTTAAGAGCTTGTTTTTTTCAGACCAGTTCTTCACTGGGACAATTAAAGCTGAGATTTGGTAATTATCTTGATACTTCAATAGGAAAATCCTCTTGCCTCAATTACATAAAAGTGGCATAAGTTTCTTTGGAAGGAAGGTAGATGCTGAAGAGGGCAGCATCCTTTCAGAGACTGTGAACATCCAGTTGGGATGTGGTTGTGTTGTAAGCCTGAGAAATGGTTACTATGAAGATAATGTGATTGACTTTTCTATCATCATTTAAAAAAACAATTATGTACTTGACTGCAACTTGAGGAAAGAAAATATTCTCAAATTGGATTTTTCTTCCCATTTAAAAATGGAAAACTTTCCTAATTGCTCAAGAAAAATGAAACCTGTATGCTTCTTCTAAGGCACATATAAGCCTAGATGTGGAAGACTTAGTTTTATCTAACTGTGCTTATTTAAAAATCAGTAAAAACTTAGTAAAGCTATATCTGATTAGATTTTAATGTTCTAGGCTTTTCATCTTTATAATTAAGTGTCTTTATATAAAGTGTAGAAATTTGTTTCAATGATTTTAGGGAAAAGAAAAAGTTTTTTTGGGGATGGGACAAGAGAATCTATTCCTTCTTTAGCAGGTTTCTTTCACATTTGTGCCTTTTCCCTTTTGAGCCATTTTCTTCTTTTTTTAGAGAAAATTGAAGTTCATCTTTTTAAAAAATGTTTATTTATTTTGAGAGGGAGAGAGTGAGCAGGGGTTGGGGCAGAGAGAGAGAGAGAGAGAGAGGGAGAGAGAAAATCGCAATGAGGCTCACGCTCAGTGCTGAGCCTGAGACTGGGTTCAAACTCACGAACTGAGATATCACAACCTGAACTGTTGTCAAGAGTTGGATGCTCAACCAACTGAACCACCTAGGCACCCTGATCCTTAATTTTCCTGTCTCTTTTTCCACAACCATCAACTCTTGCCTCATAAATATCTCTGTAAACCATCCCATTCTCTCCTTTCCCACGGCCCAATTTCACACTTGCATCATCTATTTTGGGGACAACCACAACAGTTTTCACTCTCAACTTCTTCCATCTCAATTCACCTTTCCTATTGCCACCAGAGTTATTGTCCTAAGATGCAAAACTCTCTTGCTTAAAACCCTTTTGCAATTCTGTTTCAACTGTGGATTAAAACTCGAACTTAGGATAATAAGGTCCTCTGTGATATATCTCCTGCACGTGTTCTTTCTTACCAACCACTCCTATCCACATGTGTCCCAGGAACACTGAATTGTAGTTTCCTGAATGTTTCCTACTCTTCAAAATCTCTGGGTGTTTTCCTGTTCCTTCTGCTGTAATGTTCCCCATTGTTCCCCTGGCATACTCTTATTGAGGCAGACCTCTGTGATGCCTTCTCTGACACTCCCAGCAGAATGAGTCATCTTTTATTGTATTGCCTTCACAAATACTATACTACTCCCTCTATTGTGTTACTTTTCCATATTTTTTTTTTAATTTAGAACTGACTCTACCATTTTATAATTACTTGTTTACCCCTCTCTTTTCTTATTTGCCTTTAAGTTTCTTAATGTAGAGGCTTCATCCCAGAAACTAGCTTAGGACTGTCATGAATTAGGTAAGAATAACTATAGAATTTTATATAATTGAGATATAATTGCCAGATGGCATCTATTAGTTTCAGGCATATCACATAATGATTCAATGTATGTATATATTGCAAAATGATCACCACATTCATTCTAGTTAACATCCTCACAACACAGTTACAAAGATTTTTATTGTGATGAAAACTTTTAAGATTTAGCTTCTTAGCAACTCTCAAATACACAATAAAGTATTTTTAACTATTGTCACCATTCTGTACATTTGCGGTGTTTATTTATTTTATAACTGGAAGTTTGTACCATTTGACTTCCTTCACACATTCCTTTCCCTCCCTCTACCTCTAGCAACCACCAGTCTGTTCTCTGTATCTGTGAGCTCACTTTTTTGGTTTTAGATTCTGAATATAAGTGACATCATATGGTATTTGTCTTTCTCTCTGACTTATTTCAGTTAACATAATGCCTCAACTTCTAATTCATGTTGTTACAAATGGCAAGTTTTCCTTCTTTTTTATGACTTAATAATATTCCACTCTGTGTATATAGATCATGTTTTCTTTTTTTTTCTTTTTTTCTTTTTTATTTTTTTTTTGGCATTTTTAAAAAACATTTTTTGGTATATTTTAGTTATGTGAATGTTGTTAACTTTGTTGGAAGGGTAATGGTCTCTCTCTTTTTTTTTTTTCAATATATGAAATTTATTGCCAAATTGGTTTCCATACAACACCCAGTGCTCATCCCAAAAGGTGCCCTCCTCAATACCCATCAAAAAATTTATTTTTGAGAGAGAAAGAGAGAGAGCAAGAGAGAGAGAGAGAGTGAGCAGGGAAGGGGAATAGAGAGAGGGAGATGCAGAATCCGAAGCAGGCTCCAGCCCAGCAGGCTCTGAGCTGTCAGGAGAGAGCCCCATGTGGGGCTTGAACCCCTGAACCGCAAGATCATGACCTTAGCTGAAGTCAGATGCTTAACCAACTGAGCCACCTGGGTACCCCTAGATCATATTTTCTTTATTCATTCAACCCTCGGTGGATACTTAGGCTGCTTCCATGTGTTGGCTATTGTAAATAATGCTACAGTGAACAAAGAGGGTGCAGACAACCTTTGAGTTAATGTTTTCATTCTCTTCAGACAAATACCCATAAGTGGAATTGCAGGATCATATGATACTTCTGTTTTAAATTTTTGAAGAAACTTCATACTGTTTTCCATAGTGACTGTACCAATTTCCCAACAAATTCCCACCAGCAGTGCACAAGGATTCCCTTTTTTTCTACATCTTCACCAATATTTGTTATCTCTTGTCTTTTGGATACTGGCCATTCTAATAGGTGTGAGGTGATATTCATTTTAGTTTTGATTTGCATTTCCTTGATGATTGGTGATGTTAAGCATCTTTTCATGTACCTGTTGGCCATCTGTATATCTATAATGGAAAAATGTCTGTTCAGATCCTCTGCCCAATTTTCAGTTGGGTTTGTTTGTTTTTTTGCTATTGAGTTGTATGAGTTTTTGATATATTCTGGATAGTAATTCCCTTAAAAATTTTTTAAATGTTTATTTATTTTTGAGAGAGAGAGAGAGAGAGAGAGAGAGAGCAAGTGAGCGAGAGAGCGCACAGGGGAGGGGTATAGAGAGATGGAGACACAGACTCTGAAGCAGGATCCAGGCTCCAAGCTGTCAGCACAGAGCCCGATGCAGGGCTCTAATTCTTGAACCTTGAGATCATGACCTGAGCCAAAGTCAGATGGTTAACCAACTGAGCCACCCAGGTGACCCTCTGGATATTAACTCCTTATCAAACATGTGACTTGCAAATATTTGCTCCCACTTGGTATCTTGACTTTTGATTTAATTGATGGGTTCCTTTGCTGTGCAGAAGCTTTTTAGTTTGATGTAGTCTCACTTGCTTATTTTTGCTTTTGCTTTGGGTGTCAAATAAAAAAAAAAATCATTGCCAAGACCAGTGTCAAGGAGCTTACCAACTGCATATATTTTCTTCTATGACTTTTATGATTTCAGGTTTTACATTGAAGTCTTTAATACATTTTGAATTACTTTTTGTGTATGGTTTGAGAAAGTGGTCCAGTTTCATTCTTTTGCATTTGGCTGTCCAATTTTCCCAATACCATTTATTAAAGAGACTTCTTTTTCCATTGTGTATTCTTGGCTTTTATCATAAATTAATTGACCATATATACATGGGTTTATTTCTGGGCTCTCTGTTCTGTTCTGTTGATCTATGTGTCTATTTTTGTGCCAATAGCATAATATTTTGATTACTATGGCTTTGAAATGTAATTTGAAATCAGTGACTATAATGCCTTTAGCATTGTTCTTTCTCAAGGTTGCTTTGGCTGTTTGGGATCTTTTATGGTTTTTTGCAGATTTTAAGATTGTTCTAGATCTGTGAAAAATGCCATTGGAATTTTGATAAGGATTGCATTTAATATGTAGATTGCTTTGGGTAGTATGGACATTTTAATAATATCAATTTTCCAATTCATGAGCACAGAATACCTTTTCATTTGTTTGTGTCTTCGATTTTTTTCCTTAATGTTATATAGTTTTCAGTGTAGAAGTCTTTTATCTCCTTGGTTAAATTTATTTCTAGATATTTTATTCTTCTTGATACAATCATAAATGGTATTTTTTCCCTCATTTTTTCCTTCTGATAATTTGTTACTAGTGTATAGAAATGCAACAGATTTTTTGTATATTAATGTAGTATTCAAAACTACCTAACTGGGGCACCTGGGTGGCGCAGTTGGTTAAGAGTCCGACTCTTAGTTTTGGCTCAGGTCATGATCTCACGGTGTGTGAGTTTGAGACCCGCATCGGGCTTCCTGCTGACAGCACAGAGCCTGCTTGGGATTCTCCCTTTCTCCCTCTCTCTCTGCCCCTCCCCCACTCACTCTCTCTGTCTCTCTCTAAAAAATAAATAAAACTTAAAAAAAAACTTTACTGAATTCATTTATTAGTTCGAACAGTTTTTTGGTGTAATCTTTAGGGTTTTCTCGATATCATATCATGTCCTCTGCAAATGCAAGTGACAGTTTTACTTCTTCCTTTCTGATTTGGATGCCTTTTATTTCTTTTTCTTGCCTAATTGCTCTGGTTAGGACTTTCAGTACTGTGTTGAATAAAAGTGGTGTTAATTCTTAAATGTTAGGTAGAATCTTCCAGTAAACTCATCTGGTCTTTGACTTTTCTTTGTTGGGAGTTTTTTTTTTTTTTTTTCAACGTTTATTTATTTTTGGGACAGAGAGAGACAGAGCATGAACGGGGGAGGGGCAGAGAGAGAGGGAGACACAGAATCAGAAACAGGCTCCCAGCCATCAGCCCAGAGCCCGACGCGGGGCTCGAACTCACGGAGTGCGAGATCGTTACCTGGCTGAAGTCGGACGCGGGGCTCGAACTCACGGAGTGCGAGATCGTGACCCGGCCGAAGTCGGACGCTTAACCGACTGCGCCACCCAGGCGCCCCTGTTGGGAGTTTTTAATTACCAATTCAGTCTTCTTACTCATTATTTGTCTGTTCACATTTTCTGTTTCTTCATGATTCAGTTTTGTGGATTGTGTTTCTAGGGATTTATTAATTTGTTCTAGGTTTGTTAAATTTCTTAGAGTACAATTGTTCATAGTATTCTCTTACAATCCTTTTTAGTTCTGTGGCATCTGTGGTAATGTTCCTCTTTCCTTTATGATTTTAATCATTTGAGTCTTCTCTCTTTTTCTTAGTTAATCTACCTAATGGTCTGTCAATTTTGTTGATTATTTTTAAAAACCATCTCTTTTGTTGATTTTTTCCTTTATTTTTCTATTATTTTTTTATCTATGCTCTAAACTTTATTTTATTCTTCCTTCTGCTAATTTTGTGTTTAGTATGTTATTCTTTTTCTAGTTTCTTTTTTAAAGATTATTTATTTGTTTATTTATTTTGTTATTTATTTGTTCTATTAGTGCAGAGCCTGAAGTGGGGTTTGAACTCACAAACTTCATAAACCGTGAAATTATGACCTGAGCTGAAATCAAGAGTTGGATGCTCAGCTGACTAAGCCATCTAGTGCCCCTTCTTTTTCTAGTTTCTTGAGGTGTTAAACTAGGTTGTTGATTTGAGCTATTTCTTTTTCAATGCATGTATTTACATTTATAAACTTTACTCTTAGCACTGCTTTCACTGCATCTCATGTTTTGCTTTTTCATTTGTGTAAAGGAATTTTTAATTTTCTTGTAATTTCTTATTTGACCCTTTGTTGTTTAAGAATGTTTAAGAATTTCCATATTTGTGGATTCTCCAGTTTTTCTTGAGCTACTGGTTTCTAGTTTAATTATGATTAGAAGGATACTTGTATGATTTCAATATTCTTGAATTTGTTAAGACTTATTCTGTGGCCTACTGTGGTCTGTCCTGGGGAAGGAATTGTGTTCACTTGAGAAGAATGTGTATTCTGCTGCTGTTGGATGGAATGTCCTGTATGTGTCCTAGATCCATCTGGTCCAACATGTAGTTTAAGTCCAATGTTTCCTTATTGATTTTCTGTCTGATTGTTCTATACATTATTGAAAGTGGGGTAATGAAGTCTCCCGTTATCATATTGCTATGTATTCTCCTTTCAGTCTAGCTTTACTTTACACATTTAGGAGCTCTGAAGTTTGGTGCATAAATATTTAGAATGTTCTATCTTCTTGGTCAACTTTAGTGTAGTGTTGTTCTTGATCTTTTGTAATAACTTTTGATTTAATGTCTATTTTGGCTGATGTTAGTATAGCCACTCCTGCTTTCTTTTGATTGCCATTTGCGTGGGATATTTTTTTAATCCTTTCACTTTCAGCTTATGTTGTCCTTATATCTCAAATGAGTCTCCTGTAGACTATAGATGCTGGAGAGGATGTGGAGAAACGGGAACCCTCTTGCACTGTTGGTGGGAATGCAAATTGGTGCAGCCGCTCTGGAAAGCAGTGTGGAGGTTCCTCAGAAAATTAAAAATAGACCTACCCTATGACCCAGCAATAGCACTGCTAGGAATTTATCCAAGGGATACAGGAGTACTGATGCATAGGGGCACTTGTACCCCAATGTTCATAGCAGCACTCTCAACAATAGCCAAATTATGGAAAGAGCCTAAATGTCCATCAACTGATGAATGGATAAAGAAATTGTGGTTTATATACACAATGGAATACTACGTGGCAATGAGAAAAAATGAAATATGGCCTTTTATAGCAACGTGGATGGAACTGGAGAGTGTGATGCTAAGTGAAATAAGCCATACAGAGAAAGACAGATACCATATGGTTTCACTCTTATGTGGATCCTGAGAAACTTAACAGGAACCCATGGGGGAGGGGAAGGAAAAAAAAAAAAGAGGTTAGAGTGGGAGAGAGCCAAAGCATAAGAGACTCTTAAAAACTGAGAACAAACTGAGGGTTGATGGGGGGTGGGAGGGAGGGGAGGGTGGGTGATGGGTATTGAAGAGGGCACCTTTTGGGATGAGCACTGGGTGTTGTATGGAAACCAATTTGACAATAAATTTCATATATTAAAAAAAATAAAATAAAATGAGTCTCCTGTAATCAGTATATAATTGGATCCTTTAAAAAAATCGATTCAGCCAATTTATGTCATTTGATGGAAATTTAATCCACTTACAGGATAAGGAAAATTTTACTGATAAGGAAAAATTTACCATTGCTAATTTTGTTAATTGTTTTTCTGTATATCTTGTACCTATTTTTTCTCTTCCTTCCTGTCTTCCTGTGTTTTATAGACTTTGGTAGTGGTGTGATTTGACTCCTTTCTCATTTCCTTTTGTGTATATTTTATAGATTTTTTTTGTGGTCACTATTCCAATGATATAAAACATCTTAAAGTTATGACTTCTATTTTAAACTGCTAACTTCAGTTGCTTACCAACAACCTTTAATGCTCCACCCCCCTTTTATGTTATTGTCACAAATTACATCTTTATATATTATATACTCATTGACATAGTTTATGGTTAAAAAAAATGTTTTCATCCGGGGCTCCTGGGTGGCTCAGTCAGTTGAGCGTCCAACTTCACCTCAGGTCATGATCTCACAGCTCATGGGTTCGAGCCCCATGTTGGGCTTTGTGCTGACAGCTTGGAGCCTGGAGCCTGCTTTGGATTCTGTGCCTCTCTTTCTCTGCCCCTAACCCACTTGCATTCTGTCTCTGTCTCTCTCAAAAATAAATAAACATTAAAAAAATTAAAAAAAATTTCTCATCCTTTAAATTCTATGCTCAAAAATGACAATATGTCAGGCTACTGTATTAGTACACATATTTACCTTTACTGGAAAATCTTGTATTTTCATATGGCTGTGTGTTGCTGTCTACTGTCCTTATGTTTCAACTTGAATAGCTCCCTTTAGCATTTCTTCATCAAGCAGGTTTGTTTGTAATGAATTCCCTAAGCTTTTGTTTATCTAGGAATATCTTAATATCTTCTTTCTTTAAAACTGACATGTGTTTGACATATAATATTATATTAGTTTCAGGTGTACAGCATCATGATCCAATATTTGTATATATTGGGAAATGATTACCACAATAAATTTAGTTAATCCACCTTCCTTTTTAAAGGGCAGTTTCGCAGGATATAATATTTTGATTGACAGCTTTTTTTTCTTCCAGCACTTTGAATATCGTTCTCCTGCCTTCTATCCTGCTTATATTCTACTGAGGAATCTGCTGGTAATCTTATGGAAACTCTCCTGCATATGATGAATTGATTTTTTCTTGCATCTTACAAGATTCTTTCTTTGTCTTTTATTTTAGACAATTTGATTATAATATGTCTTTGTGTGCTTCTTTTTGTATTTATTCTAGTTACAGTTTTTTGGGATTTAAAAATTTGTATGTCCACTTCTTTCCTCGGAATTGGGAAATTTTGGGTCATTATTTTTTCACATACACTATTTCTCTTTCTTTCTTTTTTCTCTTTCAGAGATTTCCATAATGTATATATTTATCTGCCTGTTAGTGTTCTATAAGTTTGTAAGGCTCTCTTCCCCCACCTCCTCCTTTTTTTAAGGCTCTCTTCACTTGTGTTTTCATTCTTTATTCTTTTTGTTTCTTGGAATTGATTTGAAATGGTTTCTTTGCTGTCTCTGATTCTTTTACCTGATCAAGTATGCTGTTGAAGTCCTCTAATGAAATTTTCAGTTCATTTATTGTATTTTTCAGCTCTAGAATTTGTGTTTGGTTCTTTTTTTAATAGTTTGTTTCTTTGTTTATATTCTTAATTTGTTCATGCATTATTTTCTTGATTTTATTTAGTTGTATGTGTTCTTTTTTAGTTGATTGAATATCTTTTTTGATATTTAAAATTCTGTCAGGCAACTCTTGATCTGCATTTCTTTAGGATTGGTTTCTGGCATATTATTTTGTACCTTTGATTGGGCTATGATTTTCTGTTTCTTTGTAGGCCTTGTAATTTCTTACTAGATTTGGGCATTTGAAAAAACAACCACCTCTCTCAGTCTTTATATGCTGGCTTTGTGCAGGGGAAGGCCTTTGCCAATCATCCTGGTTAGATGTTTTAGGATGTTTGAAACTTTTTCTGATCTCTTCCTCTCCCTGGCATATTCCTGTGGAACTGTAGCTTGAATATTTTCAGCAGCTTCTGAACTCTGGTCTTCTCCTTTCAGCACTCATAGTTAGCTAAGACAGACACCAGGACAGAAGCCTTTATACAAGACAGAATTTTGGATGTATAGTCTACTTCTTATTTCTATGCTGAGGAAGGAGCTCTGGTATGGAGTTTCCTCCTAAACGCTCTATGCTACATAGGGTGAGGGAATGGTGTGCCAAATGGTACAGGTTTTCCTGCTCCTTTCACTGGAATCTCTTCTTGGTTTTACAATGGCCTGGGTGCTTTATCTTTTCTCCTGGTCTCTAGAGTTCTTTGGTACATGTATTGTTAACTCAGTGTCTCTGTGAAAGAAGAAGAGCCAGTAGCTTTATAGTTCACCATATTTTTAGAAGTAACATTGTAAAGCAAAATAATTGCTTAGGATATAGGATTTATTATCTATAAATAATGATCTCTTATTCTATTGTACTATGAAATGACATGTTTTGAAATTTATTTATTTTCATGTTTAGTTTATCCTGACCTGCACTTTTGCTGTATCAGTTTATTTTAGGGGAAGACCAGTCAACTATTTCCCTATGCAGCACAAACATCATATTTTTTGTATACTTAAAATTTTTTTTAAAAAGAGATTATTTGTGTTCAGACAATAGGCTACCAAGATTTCTTGTGCATGTGTGTGTATGTATGCATGCATGTGTATATGGAAATAGAAGGCCAAGGAAGAGTAGGATCTTTCTTCCAGACTTATTAGAAGCAGGATACCTGTATTTGAGGCTAGGGAGAAACAGGATGTTTATGTTAGTGCCTCATTTATGGATACACTGAAAGCAGGGAAAAGTTCAGATTATAGAGAATGGTCTTTTGGAATTAGTAAACTAATGAGTAGTTATTGATTGCTACTGTTTCTCACTGTCAGAGTCATTGTATGGTTATGCTAATAAAGGTGTATTTATTACTTGCCTTAGGGTACTTTTATGGGTTGAATTGTGTCATTCCCAAAAAAGCTACATTGGAGTCCTAGCCCCAAGTACCTTTGACTGTGACCTTATGTGGAGATAGTGTATTTACAGAGGTAATTAAGTTAGAACGATGTTATTATGGTAGGTTTTAATCCAATATGACTGGTATCCTTATGAAAAGGGGAAATTTAGACATACAGATAGACATGCACACAGTGACATAATGTGAACATTAAGGCAGACATTGGAGTGATGTTGTACAAGCCAGCGGATACCAAAGATTGCCAGGAAATCACCAGAAGCTATGAGACAGGCATGAAACACATTCTTCCTTACAGGCTTCATATGGCAACAACCCTATTGATATCTTGAACTGAACTTCCAGCCACCAGACTTTGAGACCACAAATTTCTGTTGTTTAAGCCACTCAACTTGTGGTATTTCATTATAGGAGTCTCAGGAAACTAATACAGTAACCTCTTATGTTGCATAATTTAAAAACAAATCTTTATAAATGATTATCAAAGATGTGCTATATCCATCAGCGTAAACGCATCCTGGGGTAATGTAGGTGTATGTTATCACTTGTCAATGCTTGAGAGTCTTCCTTTCAATCCAAAAATTTTCTACTCTTACCTCACTCAAATGTTTTAATAGTCATACTGTTGGCATGCAGATACACAAGTTTCTTTTATGATCTTGGGGACAATATTTGGTAGAATAAATTGATAGTTTTGTGTGAAATCTTTTAGAGTCACCATCATCTCTGTCTTTCTTTCTCCTTTCTTTAAGGGATTAACACACCCTTGTAATATGTTTTTAAAGATTTTTAAGGTTTAAAAAGTGTTTAAACTTTATAATTTCTAATAGGAAAACATCATCTGAATGAAAACCCTAAGAGCAAACCACTGTAAAATGTCTCAGTTGCATGTGGGGCAGAGGGGTAGGGATTATCTTCACAGCACCCCAGCTTTCTCCATGAGGTCAGAGGTACAGTGGTTTGTATTATTGTGACATCCAATAGGTGATCGAAGTTGCTTTTCCTTCAGCAAGGGCTTTATTTGTCAGAAGGGCATTATGCCTGACCTCCAAATTTGGCTGACAATTTACTGATGAGATTCATAACCTTTGGGTTACTCTGATATTTTGACATATTTGCTGGGTTCTGGGCCACATCCTGGAAGGCCACCATAACTTCTGGATCCTGCATGGCTGCGAGAACCTCTGGGTCACTAAGAATTTCATTGAACCCAGGCATTCCTGCCATTCCAGGCATTCCCCCCCCCCCCCCCCCCCGCCATTCCAGGCATGCCTCCAGGAAAATTACCAGGCATTCCCCCAGGAAAGCCACCTGGAAAAGAGCCATACTGAGCTCCTGAGTGTCTCTGGCTCCTTCCTCCCTCTGGGCTCTCTCATGTTCTTCCCGAGCCTTCTCAACCCTTTCTATTCTTTCTTGATCTCTCGCTCTTCATGTTTTCGCTTATACTTTCTCCGATGTTCAGCAATTTTCTGGGTCCTCGGTTGAACTTCTTTCAACATTGCACTAGCATCTTCATCATAATCCAGTTTACAAGCAAAGTCAAGATCATGTGCTGCTTCTTCCCTATGGCCCAGAAGTCAGTGTGCTTTCCCTCGCCACTTGTAAGGCTGAACTGAATCAGGATTTATTTCAATAGCTCTGTCACAGCCTCGGATGGCAGCATTTAGCTTCTGTAATTTGATGAAGACACTGGCTCTCTTGGCATACAGAGTGGCCAAGTGAGCATTCAGCTTGATGGCATCCGTGAACAAGTCAATGGCTTTTTTGTAGTTCACCATCATTTAGGGCATCAATGGCAGACACTTTTTTTTTTTTTTTTTTTTCTCATTTGCCTGATCCATCATTTCCTCGGTTATCTCTACATTTCCATCTCCCATTTCTTGAGGGGCATCAGTATCTGGTTCAATCACACCTTCATTGTCAATTTCTAGATCACTTTCCTCACTTGATGGTTCGTCTATCTTTATGTTTTCCTCCGTCTTCTTACTATCTGTTTTTTCTTCCTTGATATCGTCTTCTGATTTAGTTTTATGAGTAGCAGGTGGTATTTTACACCCGCCCCCCCCCACCATGCTCTCCACCCACTCCCGTAGGAAGCGCATTTCCTCGGTGTGCAGAACGCTCGGATCCTGCTTACACATTTTCATGAAGGCCCGAAGCTTGCTCGCTTTGTGGGGGTCCGTGGTCCAGAGGCGGCGGCGGGCAGTGGACGCACCTAAGGTTGTGGCCCGGTTCCAGGCGCAGGTACTAGCTCAGTGTGACCGTGTGGAAGGGGCTCTGCTTTTTTCTTAAGAGATGTTTGGGTAGGACTCAGACGCTCTCATAATTTTGTAGAGGACAATTGTGGAAGGTGAATTGTTGAGGCCAAGGAAGAAAGACTAGCAATTTTGACGTGTCTAGTTCTATTTTTAGTTTTTTTCTTTCTTACAAGGATTTCACTGGTCAAATCAGACTTTTTCCTTTAGAAATTATTTTGCAGAATGGATTGCTGTCACTTTAACTCACTCTCCTTTGGGCCAAATCAGATTTGCTGAGCAAGATAATACAGTTATTTGTGCGTGCAATAGTAAGGGAAAGAAGAATGAATGGCTTGTAACAGATGCTGTGTTACAAATGTCAGAGCTTTCAATGAGCCCACGACTTTAAAAGGTCATACCATTTTATAGTTATACATTTTAAGCTCAGTAACAAATACAGGGTACGTGCTGTACTTCCTACTTTAAATGGATTGGTTTCCCAATTTTCTGTGTCAAACGATGGCTTTACCATCTGCTGCTGTTTTATTGCATTCCTTCAAACCCAAGCCTTTCCTCTTTCCTAATGTGCTTGTTAACTTGCAGGAGGTGCCATCATCAAGACCTCACACTGTGGAGCTTTATAATATTTGTCCAACAGTGATATGACTGATTGATCTGGAACAGCCCTCAATGCCAGAAATACACTGGGAGAAGAATTATATGAATTCTAAGATCATTGTTAAGATTCTGGTCAGCATGACTTGGTAAGCAGATCATGCTGTAGTCCTTTTCTGCATATCAATTTGTTCAAAACTTGTTTGTTCAAAACAAAGTTCTTTTATTCAAAATTTCTATATCCTTACTTATTTTTGTGTACTTTATTTGTCATGAATTGAGAGAGGAATGTTATAGTTTCCTACTGTGATTATAGATTTACTTTTGCATTTCTATCAGATTTTATATATTTTAAGACTTTACTTAATTTCATGATATATCTTGACTATGTGCTATATCACATGAAGCATCCTAAATACACTGCTCACTTGATATTTTGACCTTTAATTATAATATATCTGATTACTATTACTTTTTACTTTTGTTTTTAAATGTTTTAATTAATTTTTTAATTGAGGTATAATTGATATATTAGTTTTTGGGTACACTTTTTTTTTTGCCTTTGGAATCTTTTATTCAGATCTATTTTCACAATTACACAGCTGCAAGATTGCACTTGTTTTTCTTTTTCTTTTTTTTTTTAAATAAAATCCATTCTTATCCATAAAAATTTCCTGGCTTCCCCTTGTCAATGGTGGAGCCAGCTTAAGCTGGGAGGGAGGTGACGTTTGTGTTCAGAGCATCTGGCCACCTTTCTTTTCCCTTTGGGTAGTTATCCTTTCTGGTTCTAGGATATTTATGAATCCATAATCTCTTTTTAGAATTACACTTTAATTTTTTTTAAATATGCTTTTTTTTTTTTTAATTTTAACATTTATTTATTTTTGAGACAGAGAGACACAGAGCATGAACAGGGGAGGGGCAGAGAGACAGGGAGACACAGAATCTGAAACAGGCTCCAGGCTCTGAGCAGTCAGCACAGAGCCCGATGCGGGGCTCGAACTCACGGACTGTGAGATCATGACCTGAGCCGAAGTCGGATGATTAACCGACCGAGCCACCCAGGTGTCCCTACACTTTAATTTTTTTTTTTTTAATTTTTTTTCAACGTTTATTTATTTTTAAGACAGAGAGAGACAGCATGAACGGGAGAGGGGCAGAGAGAGAGGGAGACACAGAATCGGAAGCAGGCTCCAGGCTCTTGAGCCATCAGCCCAGAGCCCGACGCGGGGCTCGAACTCACGGACCGCGAGATCGTGACCTGGCTGAAGTCGGACGCTTAACCGACTGCGCCACCCAGGCGCCCCTACACTTTAATTTTTAAAAGCATTTAACATCTATGTATTTTTATTCGGAGTCATTTGGTTTGGCGTGTGTCTGGGACAGACAACTTATAGCTGGATTTAATAATGCAATATGACTTTCTACTTTTGATGTTTATTTATTTTTGAGAGAGAGACAGAGTGTGAGCAGGGGAGGGGCAGAGAGAGAGGGAGACAATGAATCCAAAGCAGGCTCCAGACTCTGAGCTATCAGCACAGAGCCCTGTACAGGACTTGAAACCACAAACCACAAGATCATGACCTGAGCCAGAGGTGGACAGTTAACCGACTGAGCCACCCAGGCGCCCTGACTTTCCACTTTTAATAGAGTAATTTACCTAGTTTGCCATGTATTGTCATTGTTGATATGTTTGGGATCATTTTTGCCATGTTACTTTGTAATGTATGTGTTTTATAGTCCAAATTATTTATTTTTTTTAATCTTCCCAATTTTCAGCTCTTGTTTTGATCAAGATATTTGTCTTCTGTTTTTCTCCTCTTATGGTTAGGAAATTATATTCTATTCCTCTGGACTCTAGAGGTTAATTTTTACTTTTTAAGGCATACACTTAAACATACATTTTTTTTATCAGCATATAAAATAAACCAGCAAATATATCCTTTCTGAAGAAAGCAGGGAATACTCTTTGTTTTATCTACCTCCTCCTCCTCCTGGTATCTCCCTCCCATGCTGAGATCATCTGAGATAATAGTTTCAGGCCATTTATTATTTAACATTAAAATTTATTTAGTTAATATTTTATTGATTTCATTGCTGATCTATTTTTTTTGCCATTTCTTAGATTCTTTTTGTTTTTCTGACATTCACATATTGACCCCCACCCCCAGCTTTACTAAGGTATAATTGATAAATAAAAGTTATGTATATTTATGTATTTATTTAATAGTTTAAACTTTTTATTTCAAATAGTTTTAAGTTTACAGAAGATTTCCAAAGAAAATACAAAGATGTCTTGTATTCCCATCACGCTGGTTCCTCTAATGTTCCCTTCATACATAACCCTGGTCCATTTATCAACAATCCACTTATAACGTTGTTACAGTAAAATATATCTATTTAAAGTGTACAATGTGTTGTTTTGCTATACCACATATGTTTATGGAGGGCTTATAGGAGATAACATTTCTTTATCCTTGATAATCTGAAAATAAATTTAACTTTGCCTTCATATTTGAATAATATTTTGCCTGAAGAAAATTTCAGTTTCAAAATAATTTTCACTTAGAACTTTGAAGATATTTATCTAGTATCTTGTTGAATCTAGAGTTGATGTGACATGTGATACCAGCCCGATTCTTTTTTTCAGTGAATAATCCCCCTGCCCTATCTTTCCTTTTACCTTTTTGACTTTATCCTTAAATTATACATAAATGTGGTTTAAACTTATATAAAAATGTATCCAGGTGTGAGACCTTTTTCATTCATCCTCTTTGGTCCTTCAGTTTTAAGGTCAGGATTTTTTTTTCAGCTATAAGAGTGTGTCTTCCATTATTTTCTTGATTTTTTTCTTGGTTCCTTTCTTTCTGGTCATTTCTTATGGAACTTTGGTACATGAAGGCTGGATCTTCTGGAGTTTTCCTCCATGTAGTTTACAATTTTTATATCATTTATTTGTAAATAATTTCAAACTTATAGGAACATTGTAAGAACAGTACAAGGAACTGCTGCATATCCTCCAACCAGATTTAGAAACTGCTAACCTCTCACCACATTTACTTTACCATTCTCTCTCTCTTTATATGTGTATGATTTTTGGTGGGGAACATTTGAGACTAAGTTAGAGTTGGTTCTGTATTACCCCTAAACACTTTAGAGTGAGTTTCCCAAGAGCGAGGATATTATCTTTTATAATCATGTTACAATGAATTAAAATAAGGGTTTTAACATTGATATACTAGTATTATCTAATTAAAAATTTTTATACATTTCATCTTTTTGTTCCTTTTGTGATATTTGGAATCATTAATTTTTAGTTGTGTTGATTCATTTTTTCCCAGCCCGTCTATTTTTTGTTTGTTTGTTTGTTTCTTTTGTTTTTGTTGAAGTATAGTTGACACACAATGTAACATTCGTTTCAGGTATACAACACAGTGATTTAACAGCTCTATACATTATGCTATGCTCACCACAAGTATAGCTACTGTCTGCAGCTCATCTATTGAGTTTTTATTTTGACAATCATTATTTTTCATTTGCAAGATCTGTAATTGGTTCTGTTTCATAGCCTGATCTTGTTTCATGGATAGTGTGTCTTTTCTTATTTCATTAAAATTATTAATTAAATTTCTTTTAAATTTACTTTATGTTCCCTCTAATATTTATTCTTACTGAGTTCATGTGCTCATATTTCTTCTGTTCTTTAGTGCTTCTCTTTTATTGTGTTGTTAATATTTTGAGGATTCTTGGTTGTGTGCTCATCTTTTTGTATTTAAGAGTCCTTGTGGACACCCAGTAAATGCTGCTTCTGTTTACCACAGCTTGCTTCATTTATTGTGGGGAAGGGTGAGCCAGTGGCCATTATTCTGACTGTAATATTCTGTTTCTCATTGATGTTACCAGCTGCCAGATACCTTGACTTTGTTTGGCAAGATTTGCATTCACATTAACTATTCTTGCCAGAGACAGATGATTTTGCTGTGTGTTGCATGGTGAAATAGTAGAAGGGGAGTTTGTGTCAGTTATCTATGGTTGTAGCAACACCAGAAACCTTTCTAAAATGTAGCAACTTGATATAATTGCACAGTTACTTAGTTGACCATTTTGTGGGTGGGCTAGGTAGCTCAACTGGGCTGGCTCTGTTTTTTTCTCTGCTGTTCTAGTTTGTGCATCTGTGGCCAGCAGATAGTTCTGTGATTCTGGTGTTCTGCTGTCAGTTGGTGGGTTGGTTGGAGGCTGGCTGGTCTCAGATGGTCTCACTTACATGTCTGGCAGTTGGTTGAACTCCTTGGTTCTCCTCCATGAAGCTACTTTTTATTTCTTTAGCAAGCCATGCTAAAGAAATATGGTTTTCT
Source organism: Lynx canadensis (assembly GCF_007474595.2). Taxonomy (NCBI): domain Eukaryota; kingdom Metazoa; phylum Chordata; class Mammalia; order Carnivora; family Felidae; genus Lynx; species Lynx canadensis. The sequence continues at coordinate 88,256,412 of NC_044308.2, forward strand.
CAGTTCTAAGTACAATAAGAGAAAAAGACTTTCAAGCCTTGTCTCCATCATATTTGCTAATGTTCCATTGGCCAAAGCAAGTCAGATGGCCAGCCCAGATTCAAGGAGTGAAATAGAGTTCACTTCTTGATGGAAGGAGTTTGAATATCACATTGCAGGGGTGTGAATGCAGAGAAAGGAAAGATTTGTCACCGTGATAGAGCAACCTGCCCCAGAGTTGCTGACCTATGTGGGTACACTAAATGTGGTTCTTCTAAAGTAACTCGAGTAGTTTCCCAGACTGTCATCTGCCATCAGTGCTTGCCATTACAGAGTTTGGAGTACACTTGGCATCTTTTCATCTTGTTTCAGCTTCTGGTTGTGTGTGTGTGCGTGTGTGTGTGTTGGGACCATGCTTTTCTTCATACTTCCAACTCCACCTGCTTTCTGTCTTTTAGGGCTTCATTGTTATTTCTAATATACTGAGGGTACTTGTTCTTATTCTCTAGACCTCATATGGACTTTTAAAGTTTTTATATTTAATTTATTTTTTAAATTTACATCCAAGTTAGTATATAGTGCAACAATGATTTCAGGAGTAGATTCCTTAATGCCCCTTACTCATTTAGCCCATTCCTCCTCCCATAACCCCCAGTGGACCTTTTAATTTTTTAAAATAAAATATTTAAAAAATCTAGGTGTATTTTAGGCAGGAATAGCACTTGGTAATATTCTTGGTTTGATTTCTTATTTGTATTACTTTTATTAACAGATTAATAAATTCAAAGTATGGAACTGAGTGCTTTTACTGATATATCACCTATTTCTACTGTCTTCTCTGAGATGACCACTTAAAGGGGTTGCCTAAGATGACTGTATTCCACCATGAAAATTTTGTCTTAATTAAAAAATTTTATCTGAATCAGTAGAGTTTTCTTTGGAAGAATAAAAGAGCAAAAATTGACCACTTTGAAAATTACCATATTGGGGCACCTGGGTGGCTCAGTTGGTTAAGCGCCCGACTTCAGCTTAGGTCATGATCTCATGGTTTGTGAGTTTGAGCCCTGTGTTGGGCTTTATGCTGACAGCTCAGAGCCTGAAGCCTGCTTTGGATTCTCTCTCTCTCTCTCTCTCTCTCTCTCTCTCTCTCTCTCCCTCCCCCACTCATGTTCACTTGCTCTCTCTCTCTCTCAAAAATAAACATTAAAAAAATTTTTTTAAATGTCATATTGTGTGGAGTTGAAGAATGATTTGAAAATAATCAGCATTGAAAACCTTTTACATGTAGCAGCTTTTACCCTTGCTACCTAAAGTAAGTATTTTATAGAGGAAACATTTATTATTTTTATTTTTTATTCGTCATGTTAGCTATTGTAGTCTCCTCAGTTCTTAGGCTTAATATTAAAAGTCTCTCTCTTGAACATAGAGCCCTTTCAACATAAAATTGCTCTTTGAGAGTCAGCAAGGATTGAATTTGCCTGGAAAACTGCTATCCTATTGAAGGCTAATGACAAAAAAGTTCAGCTTGTTTATTCACTTCACTGCATTCAAAAAATGGTGCTGTCACATAAATATGTTGGTTATTGAAACTATTTCCCACAGCGTGCACTTTTCCTGAAGAGTGCATGCTGGTCATTTTATTAGTTTCACTTGGTTTCTTAAACCCAGGAGAATGAGTGAATGAATGGATAAGAACAACAGTAGAGAAGTGTCTGAATCTTGAATTCTTCCCCTTTCATCGATACTTAAATATCCTCATGTGCTCATCCTTAAAGAACCTCTCTATATCCACCTCACTCTTCCAGCAGTTCTCTGTCCACAATTATGCTTCTGGACACAACTACACTCTGTCCATTTTCTCACCTCCCATCCTCTGCAATTAGACTTCTTCATCAGAATTCTATTAAGATTGCTGAGGTCACTCATCACCTCTTTGTGACTAAACTCAGTGGGAAAATTTCCATCTTCATTTATTCACCAAACATTTGTAGAGCTCCTATTGTGTTGTGAGCACTGTTCTAGGTGCTGGGATACAGTGTTGAGCAAGACAGATAAAATTCCTGGTGTCATGGAGCTCATGAATAAGAATATCAAGTACTGGTATGTGTTACAATGAAAATAAAATGAAAGGAGGTGGGGAGAGACATAGGAGAGAGAGAATGCTTGGACACTTGAATGATGAAAAGAGCCAGCTTAGCTTCATCTAAACCTAGAAGCAGTGAAAGGAGCCATTGTAGCAACTGCTGTGGTATCTCGTAGGAAGGCCATATGGAAGCTTGCCTGGAGACAGACTGTAGTGTTAGGAGATGAGGAGACAGGGCTGGTGATGCGGCTAGATTCTCCTTGAACAAGATATCCAAGGCCTAGGAGATGGTGAGGCAGAACAAATTTGGAAAGGTACATAAACAGCCCAATTGGGTAGCCATCATAATAGTAACTTATTATGGGTCTAATGCAGCAAAACAACTTGTCTTTTTATTCAATTATACACATTCAATTTTTATTCAATTATAGATATATCATTATAGTGTATTTAATATATATATATTAGCCTTATCAATAGTGTATGAGCTATATTTGATCTGTGGTTTTCACCATCACACCAATAATACCCTTTGCTGGGGGGTTTGAAAGTCTTTGCCATAAAATTTCTAAGGGATTGTGACTGTTTATCAGACATTTAGTTTGTCATGGTGTTAGATTGACCAGGCAGTTGCTCATGTTGGAATTTGTAGGTTATGATTTGATAAATTAGTTGACTGCTGCTACAGAGGGAGCCATTTGTGTTTGCCTTTTCTTTGATAATTCACTGGAAAACTGTGAATAATAATATTGCATATAAAAGAGACAAGGATGGATAAAGGTGTAAGAGAATAAATTTTCTCTGTAAGTAGCAAACAGCCATGAATCTCTTATTAAATTTTCCAGGCAGGGAGCCTGTCACTCTAAGCATGAGTTCTTATTGTAAGGAAAATTTAGACCAGTTATGGACTTACTGTTCTAAAGCACTCAAACAGAGTTGAAATGTTTTATAGCCTAGTCATATTTTTGCGGGGAGGGGATCAAGGGTAAAATAAAAAGCCATTAGTGAAATTTCTAAGCATACTAGTTCCTAGCTATAAGCAAGAAACCAAATTTGGTTGATTTGTGAAGAAAATTATTTATTCAACGGACACTGAGCTAGAGAACCAGCCTTGGGACTATTCAGATAGGAACAACATTCCAAATCATGCCGTGGAACCAGCTCAGTGGAGACATTGCTGTCATTGCTGCTAAGAACTACAGCCTGCACTGTTGACATCCCTAGCAATGGAGTCTGGAAGCTGCCATCAGCTCTGCTATCCCTGCTACCTGAAGAACTTGATTTTTGTGACAGCCACCTCTATTACCATAGATAATTTATTCCTTCTGTGTCTCACCTGACAAAGAGAACGATGCTGCTTTGGTCAGCAAGGGCCTGTTATGGGATTTGGTGGGTTTGGGGTACTTATGACATCCAAATTCATCCATTTTCCTCCATTCCAAATCTCAGTTTTGTTCTATCCTGATCAATGCTTTTACTTACACATAAGTGATCTCAGTGGGCTGACATTATAATTTTAGAAAGCTACAGGATCAAAGTTCGAGTTTGATTTTTAGTTTTCTCAGCCCTGCGGCTGAAAGCGATAAGACATTCTTTAAGCAGTCAGAGAAACTTGGGATTTCACTTCATGCCTCTAGCCATGAATTTGCGATTTCAGCTTGTCATTCTTCCCCTTTAAGCACTGTAGCACTGTTAGAAACAATGTCCACGCCCCACAGTTCTTGAATGCGTCATGCCTGTCATATACTCTTGTGGCTGGGCTATATGGTCCTCATTAACCCTGTCTTCAATGAAGACTTCTTTGAGGTGATGATTTGATAATTTGTGCCATGGGCTTCCATTCACATCTCTTAATACTGACTGGATTTTCATTGTTATTATTTCCTTTTTAAAAATGCTTATTTATTTTGAAGGAGCAAGAGAGAACATATGTGTGACTGGAGGAGGGACAGAGAGGGAGACAGAGAATTCCCAAGCAGTCTCCATGCTGTCAGTGCAGAGCCCAACATGGGGTGTGATCTAAGGAACCGTGAGATCATGACCTGAGCCAATATAAAAAGTTGGATGCTTAAGTGACTGAGCCATCCAAGCACCCCATTTTTTACTAACTAGGCCAGATATCCCATTCCCATTTTTTTCTGAGGGACCATTGCCTACTACTGCAACTGGAAGCAATTTATGTCACTTAGTGTTCCCTTAAATCAACTCTATACATTGTAAGCATAAAACAAATTAATTATTAGGACATTCAGCTGTACAGAATCTTCAGGGCTGCAGAGCTAGGAACAATACTCCAGATCATGCCCCATAAGGACACCATTATTACTGCTGCTGAGACTGGGTACTGTAGTGTGCAAAGCTGACAGCAATAATAATGGACCTGGAATTAGGGTCACTAGAACTGCTGCCATTGCTACCCTAGAGATATTCTCATGCTCCATCTCTTGTCATTGCCAGACTGAATTGCTCACATTCTCCTTGTCTTTGCATTGCTGGTTCACAATTCAGAATTTACGGTGGATGCATCTGACTGGTAGAACTTAGGTCATGGGCTCATGTTTCAATTGTGAAGGCCACTAAGAAGGTGACTATCTGGCATTTTTCCCCCTATAGTTTGTGGCAGGCTCTACCACCTACCAGTACTCATAAGTTGCAAGACCTCTAAAATGTAGGGAGTAATTTTGCTAAATACTATAATAAATTGGCTCTTTCAACACCCATTCCAATCCTCTTCTAGGTAGTCTTTCTAGAAAGTGATGGGTTCCTAGTCTCTGTTGCCATTGTAGAGTACATATACAAGACTTGGATATAAATCCAACTCATGGCTGTGTGAGGGGAAATTGGACCTTCTGCAAGCATGGTTGTGAAGGTGTTTTGTTTTAGAATGGCTCTGGGGGACTTCTGGCATTCAGAACCAAGGGTGCTAATTTGTGATTGGGGTTGTTAATGAAGTTTCTTACAACAGACCCACAGTGGAGCTATGCCTTTTCTCTCACTGTGTTGTCCTTGGCTCACTAACTCTGCCTGTGAGCCCCCAGGTCTTATTCTTTGTCTGTCTCAGGGATTCTATGAGCTGGCTAATAATTCTTCTTACATCCTTTTCTGCTAAAACTAGCTTGATTCAGTGCTATGATTTGCAAGTTAAAGCCCTGAGTAGTAGAAAGTTTAAGGTGACAGGTGGCCCCAAAGAATGATAAATAACCCCTATGTTAAAATATACATGTAAAGATTGGAGGTGTTGATCTTCACTCACTATTTTTTAAAATTATTATTATAATTTTTTAAAAATGTTTATTCACTATTTATAGGAAAACTGACTAGGGTACCTGGATGGCTCAGTCAGTTGAGCATCTGACTTTCGCTTAGTCATGGTCTCACAGTTCATGGGTTCAAGCCCCATGTTGAGTTCTGTACCAACAACTTGGAGCCTGGAGCTTACTTCGGACTCTGTGTCTCCCTCTCTTTCTGCCCCTCCCTACTCATTTTCTGTCTCTCAAAAATAAATAATCATTAATTTTTTTTAAAAAAGTTATTAATATACTTGGATGTGTATGGTTGGTGATTTTGAGAGCAACGTGTTCTATTAGATTAAATCAATTTGTGAATTTCAGGTCTCAATCCATAGAGATTGAAGTATACATCAGAAGCACTGTAGATGCTGTGTCATTGTGATAATACTAATACATAGCATTTGTTGAGTGCTCACCAGGTAATGCTACATGGATTATTTTTGTAGTCTATAGAATAAACTTTTGAAATATTTGCTGTTTCCATCCATATCGTACAGATGAGGAAATTGAAGTTAGGATAGTTAAAATACTTTCCTAAGGTCACTCAGCTAGGTAGTGGATTCCTCATTTATGCCATTAAGTAAAAACTGCCTCTTATTATGAATTTAGATTTACCTGCTCTGCTCAGAATTGCATAGAATTTGATGAGGAAGTTAAGATGGAAGATGCATATTTAACAAAGAATGCCAGAGAAACAACATGAGTGCTCCGTAGGGGAGTTATGGGCTCGAAGCTAATGAGTCTCCTGGATGGATCTCTTCTGTATAGGAATTAGGAAAATTTTCCTTAGGCAGGTGAATTATGCTCATTATGCTTGAAAGCCTTGATACCCCAAGTATGGTCCATGGACCAGCCGCATTGGCATCACTTGGGAGCTGTTAGAAATGACTTTGTTTATGGAAGAATGAAATAGGAATAGCAAATGAAGGGAGTTGAGAGGCTTCCTGGATGAAGTCTTGTGTGTTATTGTATAGGAGAAGTTTTTATGTACTAATGGAGATATTTGTATGTCTAGGAAAGAGTGCAGTATAGACTTGATGTACAGTTAAGGTTTTTTTGTTTTTTTGTTTTTGTTTTTTTGTTTTTTTTTGGTTATTTACTTATTTTGAGAGAGACAGACACAGTGTGAGCAGGGGAGAGGCAGAGAGAGAGAGGGAGAGAGAATCCCAGGCAGGCTCCGTGCTGCCAGTGCAGAGCCTGATGCGGTGCTCAAACTCATGAACCATGAGATCATGTCCTGAGCTGAAATCAAGAGTCAGACACTTAACTGACTGAGCCACCCAGGCACCCCAAGTTTTTTCCTAATATATTTTCCTTTTGTTCTCTCTTTTTAATTATTTTATGTATAATATATGTATACCTATTTACTTAAGTGAAAAGTGAAAGATACTAACAGTTACCAAAGGACCTAGGTATGGGCCCAGGTTTCCTCACTGCTATCTTTTTAGCATTTACCATGCTCTTCCTTTATTCTTCCAAGCTTTGATAGTCCACATGGTATTATACAGCTTGCAAGGCACATGGTGCCTAAGAGATCGTTCAATCATAGGCATCACTGACTTGGAACGATATCTTACCTTCTTTGTTCCTCTTTGTCAAGACTCCAGGCATGGACTTTCCTCTCAAAGATTCCCCCAGATCCCTTAAATTTAGGAGGCACTTGCCTGTCACAGATGCAGTTGTGAGAAAAAACCCAGTAAGGTTTCCTCCTGGAACCAAAAAGCTTTCTGCAGTCCAGGGTTTTTATAGCCCTAACCAGATGTTTGTCCAGACCCATCAAGTCTTGGCACCCCTGTTCTTGGGAAAGGACTAAGGCTATTTCACCAATGAATAAGTTCTGAATGAGGGAAGTTTCCAGCTGTATTTCCAGAAAGAATGTTTAATGAAGACAACTGCTGTTTCTGAATGGCCTATTCTACTAATTGTTCTTAAGGCTATAGCTTCCTGATGTACACTTCTGAGGCACTAAGTATGCAAATAAAGCATTTAAAATGATAAAACCCTTATCATTTATGAGGATATATCCCAATTTCCATGTTTTAATTTATTTTATTAAATTTTTTGGAATGATTCATCAAGATTCATTATTTTAATTACTTTTATTTTCCTCTTTTTCCCAAATCCGTGGGGAAATCTACAGCCCTTTACTTGAGTAGACATGGTTGAGAAGGTTTCTCCAGTCTCATATCTGAAAAGCAAAACAAAATAAAATAAGTATAAAGTTGATGTTGAGCTTAATTGAACCATGTCGTATTGACCATTCCAGGATCTTGCTCCTGCCTCTCCCTCAGCCCCACCTCTCATCCCTTTCTTCCTCATGTCCCATTCTCAGCCCTACTGAAATAGATACCCCTAACATGCCAAATTGTTGTATAGCTCTTCCTCTCACTTCTTTTTCTTCGTAAAATGCCAGTCTTCCTATTGTCCCCATTTTGAATGCCTTCTCATTTTCAAAGATGCATCCCATTTTATTACTGAATATAGCCTTCCTAATTTCCCTATAGAAAACTGACTTTGGTGCCTACCCTGTACCCAAATGGCCCAGAAAACAATTTTTATGTGGATAATGAGTAAATAGTGTCAAAGAATGAAACAATGAAAAGCAAAGAACCAAGAAGATTTCTTAACTCTTAAACCAGTGAGTCAGGACTAGAAAATATGAGGCAAGGATTTTTTTTTCTCGCACATATTTATGTCCTATTTGTGTATTGAAGACTCTTTGGTATGGAATCCATGACTTACTCATGTTTGTATATCCGTTGTACTCTCCAGTGACAATTTTGGTCATCTGTTTGATGATGCTATTTTTAGATCAAATAATGATTTCATTGAAAAAATTTACTTCATTGGCTTAGGACATTCATCATGACCTTAGATTCCTGAACTGTACTGCTTTTATTGAGTGTCTGAGAAGATTTATTTTATATAAAGTTTCTTTATAAATTTTCTTCAAATGTCAGATTAAAAGTGCACATTTGCTCCTGAATGTTTATCTTGTTCTTCACTGATGATCAATTTAGAATGTGTCTGTTCAGGCAAGAATAAACAGAGCAAACGATCTCTTTTTCCCATATGAGCTCTTGAATTTCACTTTTCCCTAGAATGAAAATTGCTTCTTGCCATTAGAGGATTTTTTATACTGTCATCTTAAAAATGGATTTTCTTTTATCAAACCAATAACCTTTGTTTTCACTTATGCGAAACTTTGAGATCAGCTTCCACGGATTCTGTTTTGTGGTGAGTGCTATCAGTGGAAGGATGTAATTTGTCATGTCTTAGACTGAGGAGTACCTTTTCCTTCTTATAGCAAGTAAGAAAAATAAGCTCTTCTCTATCCAAATAAGACAGATATACTTGGGACACTTATTTTTGCCTGTGATTTTCTGATCTTGAATCACTGGTTTAAGAATTTAAGAATCTTCTTGGTTCTTTCCTTCTTATTATTTCACAGCTCTGTCACTGCTTACTCAATACCCATGTAAAGATTGTTTTATGGGCACTGTGAGAACTGAGTAAAATTGGAAAAGTCTGTCTGTAACGTTATCTTTTGTGTTTTCCTTTCTTCTGAGCTTGACCAAAGATTTAAACTCCTTATACCCTGATAACTCAGTTTTCTCCACATCCTGCCTGCCTTCTTGGGCCAGCATCCCAAAGACAAAACCATTCTTCTTTCTTCTGCAACTAAAATGCTCACAAGTTGGCTGTCAAACAGAAAATCTCTCTGATTAACTCCCTCTCTCCAGGGAGCTACTGGTCATTAATGGCCCAATGTCTTAATCTTCTAGAGTGAAAATGAATATGGTAGAACAGGTAAGAACTTCATGACAAATTCATTAATCAAGCAAGTGGCTCTGTAATTGTGGTATTTCAGCAGTCATGAGGTGGGACCCTGGGAAGTTGCATATCCAGGAGGGAAGTTGCATATCCAGGAAGGATGTGTGCACTGCTACCTACCCATCCTGTTCGTAAGACTGCCACTGGTAGTGGTGGAAGCAACCTAAGGATTTCCAGGTCTAAATTGTGCATTTCTGTTCTTCTCCCATGAAGGAATCTAAATGCCATTATGTCATGGTAACTGCATTGTGCTTCATATAATATCATAGAAATTAAAGGTAAAACCGTTTTATTTTTTTTTTTACAATATTACTGGTGGAACATAAGAGACAGCAGAAATATGACTATTAACCTGTCAATAGTTAGTGGATACCATTATTATACATTCTAAATTTGGGTGAAATCTCTGATCAGATTATTTAAACGTATGTGTATTAAAAGGTCTGTGACACAGATCATGTATTCAAAATAGTTTGCTTCAGATTCCCTGGAAACAAATCACTGGAGTAGACAGAATGTGCGTAGTCATCAAAGCATTTCTTATGTTGTGGATATGACTGGTAAATATAGAAGAAAATTGAAGATTTGAAGTGTAAAGGAAACTATAAAAACAGACAGCAGATGTCACTGTTGTTTTTCCATTACTTTACCTTAGCCTCATTTTTTTTTTTTTTGGTTTTGTTCCTAGTTAATGACATTTTTCATTTTATTCGAGAGCTCTAATAGGTAAAACAAGTTCACATATGCTAAACTTCTGTTTTGAATTTTATATTTGTTAAGGTTATGACTGTAAATCTTGCATGCATAGCTTATAAAGAAGATACTTACATTTTATATGCCTAGATTCATTAATTCAATATTATAAGTTGATAGAATAATAACTTCTATAATTATCTCTGGTTAAAAATGAGGTATTATCCATCTTGAATATAAACCTGTCCTGGTTTTATTTCAAATGACCGTTCATATCATTTGTTGTCTTCATGTACACAAGCAGAAATGCACCAAGAAGTAGTGACAGTACAATTAAAATCTCTGGAGATTTTTTTTTTCACAAAGTCTAATCTTATTGTCATCGGTTATTCAGAAAGCTGAAGCTTTACCATTATATTCTTAGGCATGTTGTGCATTGTTTTAAATTTCTAAAATAAGGAACTTGGATAAACTATTCCTAATATGCTTTCCATTGATAAAATTTCATGATTCAATAGGAAGCACTGAAGAAAAATACTTAGAGAATAGTGCTTTTTATTTCAAAAATCTTATTAGGAGGTAATTTTGGTAGCATTTATAGTTTGTATATATGTTTCATGTTTTCATTAAAATGCATCACATTGCTATATTCTGGAACTAAAATGAAAGTATATATTGAGCATGTATTGGGAAATTAAGACTTATAATCCTAGAACAGTAATGAAACTGCGATTCACATATAGAATCTGCTATAACTGATAAACAATTCAGGAATTTAATGACAATCTAAAAATTTCAGAAGCCTGCGAATGTGTATATGATTAGATAAGGACTGTTAGAATAAATGATAAAGAACAGTTTATATTTTGGAATTTATCTTGATTATTTATTGAAGATATGATTAAAGATAGTGTTAACACAAAAGCCTGGAAGAGTAGGAACACTGTTCTTAGTCATAATGTGTCAGCACTTCATACTGGTGCCATGGTCAGGTTAATTATAAGGCCTATATTCAGAACTTCTGAAATAAATAATTTTCATCATGGATAAAGTAGAATATGGTTTTTGGTGCCTGGTTCATGTATTATTTAGCTCAGAAAGCATTCTGAAGAAGAATTTAGAAATAGGGCATTTTATTCACTGGTAGGAACTTAGGTGATTAGAGATACATTATTTCTGTGGCCTGTTCCAGGATAGTATGTTTTGAACACATTGCATTTTCAGATTGGTTTGAAACTTGGCCTTGCTACTTTTAATCTGTGTTACTTTGGTCAAGAAATTTAGCATGTCATAAATATAGTTTCCTTACAAAGAAAGAATCTTGGGGCTTACATTTCTCAAGGTTGTTGTGAAGATTAGAGTGGATGCATTTGAAATACTCAGCACCAATATACGTGTAAAGTGTACATATATTATTCATACATATATATCATCAGAATCACTAATAGCAAATGTTTCTCAATGGCCTGTTGAGTACAGGCTTTATATGGGTTCTCTAAATATAAAAGGGTAGGATTTGTGGTATCCACACTCAGAAGCAATGCTGAAATAATGTATTTACTAATTGGCACAGTAATTCTTTACCTGACATCTTTAACAGTTGTTTTAAAAAATTGTATTAGACAACGTGGATGGAACTGGAGGGTATTATGCTAAGTAAAATAAGTCAGGCAGAGAAAGACAGATACCATATGTTTTCACTCATATGTGGATCCTGAGAAACTTAACAGAAGACCATGGGGGAGGGGAAGGGGAAAAAAAAGTCACAGAGAGGGAGGGAGGCAAACCATAAGAGACTCTTAAATACTGAGAACAAACTGAGAGTTGATGGGGGGTGGGGGGAGAGGGGAAAGTGGGTGATGGGCATCAAGGAGCGCACCTGTTGGGATGAGCACTAGGTGTTGTATGGAAACCAATTTGACAATAAATTATATTTAACATAAAAAGTAAAAAATAAAAAATAAAAAAATAAAAAATTGTATTAGATTTGAATTTCAAAGCCTTATTAGCTCTCCCTTAGTGGTAACTCCCTGGCTGTCCCTCCTCTTTTGCCAACAGGCTAGTGGAGTTGAACTACCAGTTTTACTGTTATATTCACTTTTCGTCTTTAGACCTAGATATTCAAATAATGGAAGATATGATGGGATTTTAGAGTCAACCTGATTGGGGCGTGATGTGAGTGGATTATGGGGGTTCCCCTCATGAAAACCAAGGTCAAAGGAGGACTGTATACTTGGTACCTCTTGGCATGACTTGCTTACAGTTTTTATTTGTTTAAAAAGGTAGATTGATGGCGTGGAAATCAGTAGTCATAAGTTGGGAATATGGATCTTGGCTATCAGACCTTACAATGAGAGTGGGTAGGTTCCTCATAAGTCCTGTGGCATCCCACCTTCTCTGTTCTCAGGCCCTAGTACTTCATAGAATTATAGATGATTTATTTTTGGTTGCTTTCTCTGCCTCCCGACTGCTTCATAGTTTTAACTAATATTCTCTGTTATCCTCATAGATAGACTTCAGAAATGGAGTTATCATGTATCCATATATGTGTACTTTGTTGTCTATAACACATTTTTACAAGTATGAATAACTTCTTGAACAAGAATCCATACTCTTAATATTTTTGTAGCAGTCTTGAACTGGAGTAATTATCAAGTAATATGTGTTTGTGAGACAGGGGACCACTGATGTATGTTAATATTCCCCCAAATCGCTCTCTACTCCCACAATATTCATATCTCCAGCACATTTATTGAGCAGTTACAATGTCCTAAACACTGACGTAAGTGATTTACATATAACAATGTATATGTTTATGACAATCTAGGTGTGTTCTATCATTATTCCTAATATTGAGGATGATAACACTAAAGTACAGAGAGTCCCTTAGCTAGTCCCACTTGTCCCAGGCCTCACAGCTAGGAAGTGGCAGAGTTGGGGCCACCCCCCAAGTCTTCTGAGTGCAGAGTCTATGCTCTTAGCACTTACACTGCCAATCTTCTAGGTTTGACTTTGTTATTTAAAATTGCTAGAAGAGGGGCACCTGGGTGGCTCAGTCAATTGACTGACCGACTTGGGCTCAGGTCATGACCTCACGGTTCATGAGTTTGAGCCCGCATTGGGCTCTGTGCTGACAGCTCAGAGCCTGGAGCTTTCTTCAGCTTCTGTAACTCCCTCTCTCTCTCTGCCCCTCCCCTGCTTGCGTTTTTTTTTCCCTCTCTCTCTCTCCCCAAAATAAATAAAAACATTAAAAATAATTTAAAACTGCTGGAAGAGAGTGGGATGGTAAAGATGATGTCTATGGGAGGCTTTCAGAGCCAGTGAATTCCGTCCCCCGCCCCGTGCATAGTTGTGAATGGGGCTTGTGGATCAGGAAGCACCTTTGGGCAACTTGTAGTGATACAGTAATCCCAGTATGATTCCATATTTTGGATTCATGCTTTTCTTACAATCTAGCTTCAGGTTGGAAAATGAATTGACACTGTCAAACAGTATAAAGTTCTACACTGAAGACAAGGAAACTAGAAGTCAGACCTAGAATTCTCTCTCTGGTTCAAATTTCTTACTCATGTAATTCAATTTACATATGTAATAAGTCCTGAGTGTAATCTCTACTATTATCTGCCTTTAAGTAAAGTCCTTAAAATATGGCCGTCTCCTGTTTTTCTGCAACACTTTGGGGTAATTCCCATCACCTCATTGAGTATTGTGCAATTATAAAATTAAAAAGTTCCCACTGTAGTATGAAAGTATTTTTAAGATGATGCTGCAGGTCTCATATAAAAATATGTAAATTCTCTAAGGACTAGAAATATTTTTCATTAATTTAAAATAATATTTGGATCATATGTCAGTTTGGAATAAATTGATTTATCAAGCATCTTGTTTTGGCACAGTGGTGACTACAAGTACATCAGTTATCTTTGGAAGAAAAATGGTTTCTATAGGTCATAAGTTAGGTCAGTTAGTCATCCTGGGTATATTGTGTCTCTGATGCTGTTTCCTTAGATTTGATCTTGCTTCTCTCTTATACATTTGAAGCTTATTTAGGAATGTGTCAGAACAAGCTGTCTCTCAAGCCTAAATTGTTAGCCTTGAGGGCAGGGACCACGTTGTTATATTATGTTTGGAGCAGAGCGCAAGAGAGCACTGCCCAGATAATAAAGGATGGTGATGAGCTCAAGTGGGTGACCTAGCTCATCAGTCTGGACACCATGGGCAGAGAGCACATGCCATTGTTCTCAGAGTTTTCTCCTTGATGACCTCTCTGAAGCTACTCTTCACCTTGCTGTGAAGTCTTATTTAATTTCTTTTTACTTTAAAAAGAAAGGTCTGTAACATAACTTGTCTACTTTTGTTTTGCAAGCATTCAGTTTTAAAACAATTGAAAGTCGTACCTGATCTTGTTTTTTTTTTTATACTTAATATTTAACAGTCTTGGCATATACAAGAGTTTGATAAATGAATGTTAAATCAAATTGAATTGGTACCTTTGACAGTGGGTAATCAGGCAGTTGAGAGCAAATTAAGATCTAGAATCCAGGTTTCCTGTCTACTCCCTCCCCGCCAAGAGGAACAATGGATTCCCAATGGCTCTCTGACCCTCACTCAGAATCCAGCCTGGTTTAGGGCTGCTGTAGATCTTAAGGCCAGGGGATTTATTAAAAAAAAAAAAAAAAAAAAAACAGACTTGAAAATGTAGTTAAGTTTGTAATTGAGTTTGATTTCAACTTGGGTTTGTAATATTAACACTCTGGGGAATTCCTGGTTTTCCTCCACTTGGAGAACTTTGTATCACTTCCCAGAGGAGCTGGGAACTGGAAACAGGACGACTTAAACTTCTTATTAAAAATGGACTTTCCTCTTGATGGCATGCTTAAGCCTTATAAAACGCTATTTTGGTGCTTTTACTGGACGTGTTTAAGCCTGTATTGCTCAATGCCAATATTACAGGAATAAGAAACTATGTTCTGACAGTAAAACATCCATTTGAGAAAGATGGTAAATTTATTGGGAACATTTCAGGGTTGAAGCATATTTGTAACTGTGAGATATGGCCTCAATTATTAATCATCATGAGAAACTGAATAGAACTGACTCTGATATGCTAGATTAATGGCATTTGATTTTAGTACCCCAAACTGAAATCATCATCTGTGAAAAGAGATTTGCAATCTTTGTAATTCAGCCCTGGCTATGTTATAGCCCCAGAACTCTGGCTTTAATTACTACTGATTTCATTTTACCTTCTCCTAGCGATTCCATTTTGAAATGTGGTGAGAGGATTCAAATCATTTCAAATTTGATACTTTGAACTAAAGTAAATCCAGAACTGTGGGGTTAAGAAGATTGTGAGCTTTTTAGGCCAGTAAGTAGGAAATGGAGGAGGGAAGATGTCATTTTTGAGCACTTACTCTGTTTTAGGAATGTTAGCCAAATGTAGGTATTATTCCCATTTTACAGATGAGAAATCTGAGACTTAGAGCAGTTTGATGTTTTGCCCACAGCTGCCCCACTTAAAGAAATAAGCCAGGATGCAAACCAGCTTGAATGACTTCCAAGTCTGTATGCTTCTGACTCTGCTGTAGAGATTCCCTCCTGAGTTTTGTACATATTTAAATCTCCATAGCAGTGCTTTCCTCATATTGCACTTACACTGGTATTATAGTTATGTCAAGTTTTGTTTTATCTCATTAGTCTATATTCTTATTAATGAATAAGGCTGTGTTTTCTATGCAACTGACATAATGCTTCTTCCACATAGTAGATGTTTTAAAAAACTTACCAAATAAAATTGTTTAGTAATCTGACATTGTTTCCTACTTGATGTAGATCTAGGGTTCAAAACTATTCTTTCCCAAAATAATGCTAGTGGTTGGTAGTTAAAATGTTAAATCTCATATACAATATTATAATTTTCTCTTCAATCAACACTTTCTTCTTTTCAAACAGGGAAAACAACAGTATATAAATAGTGATTTCTTCTTATTAAAGAATAGGAAAAAATATTCAGAGGGGATACAAATAAATAAACCAAAGTCCCACCCTTTGGGAGTTCATAGCCAAGTGACAGTGATGAGAGATGGTCATAATATTTATAATATAGGGTAGAATGTTCTAATGCCTGAAGAAAATTCAAGTAGAGTTGTAAAAGTTTAGAAGAGAGGTGATTTTTTAAAATCCCAGTTTAGTTAACATACAGTGTTATATTAATTTCAGGTATACAATATAGTGATTTAGCAATTCTATACATTATTCAGTGCTCATTATGATGAGTATATTCCTAATCCCCTTCACCTATTTCACCCATTCCCCCTACCCTCCCCACTGATAACCCATCTGTTTGTTCTCTATAGTTAAGAGTCTGTTTTTTGTTTTTTTCTCTTTGTTCATTTATTTTGTTTCTTAAATTCCACATATGAGTGAAATCATACGGTATTTGTCTTTCTCTGACTGACTTATTTCACTTAGCATTATACCCTCTAGATCCATCATGGTGTTGCAAATGACAAGATTTCATTCTTTTTTATGGTTGGGTAATATTCCATTGTGTATGTGTTTTTGTGTGTGTATTTTGCTATTTATGTGCCACATCTTTTTTAAAAAATTTATTTTTTGAGAGAGAGAATGCAAGTGGGAGAGGGGCAGAGAAAGAGGGGGACAGAGGATCCAAAGAGGGCTCTGCACTGAAAGTAGAGAGCCCAGTGAGGGGCTCGAACTCGTGAACTCGAGCCAAAATCAAGAGTCAAAAGCCTAACTGACTGAGCCACCCAGGTGCCCCAACCACCAGTTTATCCAGTCATATATCAATGGACACTGGGGCTGATTCCATAATTTGTAAATAATACTGCAGTAAACATAGGGGTGCATATATCTTTTTGAATTAGTGTTTTTGTTTTCTTTGGGAAAATATCCAGTGGTGAAATTACTGGATCATAAGGTAATTCTGTGTTAATCACAGTTTTCCTCAGTGGCTGCACCAGTTTGCATTGTAGCCAATGGTGCATGAGGGTTCCTTTTTCTCCACATTCTTGGGAACATTTATTGCTTCTTGTGGTTTTGATATGAATCATTCTGACAGGTGTGAGGTGATACCTCATTGTATTTTTTTAAAAAAAATTTAATGTTTATTTATTTTTCAGAGAGAGAGACAGAGTGTGAGTGAGGGAGGGGCAGAGAGAGAGGGAGACACAGAATCCAGGGGGGAGAGAGAGAGGAAGACTCAGGTTCCATCCAGCCTCTGAGCTGTCAACACAGAGAACTGTCAGAGCGAGAGCAGAGGGAAGGCAGAGAGAGAAGGAGGGAGAGAGAATCCCAAGTAGGTTCTGCATTGTCAATGCAGAGCCCTATGCAGGGCTCGAACTGACCAACTGTGAGATCATGACCTGAGCCAAAATCAAGAGTCAGATGCTTAAATGACTGAGCCGCCCAGGCACCCCCTCACTGTACTTTTGATTTGCATTTTCCTGATGATGAGTGATGTTGAGCATCTTTTCATGTGTCTGTTGGCCATATGTAAAGGAGAGATGATTTTTAATTTGCAAGGATCAGGGAAATGTTCATGAAAGAGGGGAAATTTGACCTGGAACTTAGAAAGATGAGAATATCTTGACACGTTTCAAGGGAAGGGACTCCAGGCAGAGGAAATAATTTGAGAATAGTTATGGAGACATAAATGTCAAATGAACAATACTCAGTTTAATCTGACTGGAGTATAAGTCATGTTAAACATACTGAAAAAGTGAGATAGGAGAGGGTACTGGGGAGAGGGCTTGGGGAGCTTTCTGTTATATGTTATTTAAATTCCATTTTAATAGTTTTATGAGATCATGACATGAGCCGAAATCGGATGCTTAACCAACTGAGCCACCTGGGTGCCCTAGAACTGCACTTTGTGAGCACAAATTTGAGAAGATTATTTTAACAGTAACATGTAGCTTTGAAGGAAGTGGAAAAGTTAGTATACTACCACTGCAGTAGTATAGATTAGAAACTGGCATAGAATATACTATTAGTGAATAGTACAGATAAGAATAGTATGGATGAGAAAAAATTGCGTATATTAGAAACAAAGATTTGAATGATGATGACATCAATGGAAATAAGAATGAGACAAATTTAAGATGAATTTTAGAATTACATATGATAGGACTGGGCAATTGGTTGAATGTACATGCTGCAAAGGGAGACTTGAAAGATAATTTTAGAATTAGGAGGATGGGGGAATTATAAGAAGGTTAAGAACATAATAGAACCAGAGGAATCAGTTGGCGAAGTCTACAAGAGGAGAAAGACAAGTGCTTTTTTTGTTGTGTTGAGTTACTGGCAAAGAATTCAGGGCAATTGAAAAGTCTGGTATTATTTCTACATGTGCAAAGCCTTGGTGAGGAAGGCATAGGACAAACTACAAAAGGGAACGTTATTTAATTTTCAATATCTATGAGTCATAGATCCTCAGTGACTCTATAATTAATAGACATTCTATAGTAATAAACAGACATGCAGAAACAGAAACATATATATTCATACAAATATTCCTGCAACGATACCTGATAATAGTTACCCCGATAAATTTAGAGTGTCCATCTGTGGTATTAGTACAGAATGAGAAAGATTAAACTTTAGAATTAATTTGGATAAAATACCCCTGGAAGTTCCAATATAGTGCTTCTATGAAGTCCAAGACTCCTCCTTAGACCCCTTTGGTTGCTTATTTTCTTATCATTAACAAATCTTTTATAAGGTGATGTGACTAGAACAGGATTTGTGCTATCCTGAGGCCATTTTTATCAAATAGTGCTTGAAGGGAGCAGATTGGTCTTATAGATGTTAGATTTCATTTTATTAATTGATGTCTAGCAGCTCCAGAATTTTCTTAAGTCAGATGGGGCACAGTTGTTTGGCCATTAACTCTCCAGCTATATTAGTCTTCCATTAATCAAACTGAAATTCAGTTTCTAAGATAGGTTTTCAAACTTACTTATCCCCTCCACCAACCCTTTCTCCCCTTTTATCCCCCTTTCTTTTTGAAAATATATTTATTAAATGCCTGTTCCATTCCAGACGTTATGTTGAATGCTAGGAGTGGATTGATGAATAAGTTCCTGTTTTTAGGGACCTCATAGTCTAGTAGGGTAGAATCTTAAGTGCTCTGATACAGGAGCACAGAAAAGGGAACTAAATCAGATCTGGAAGTGGAAGGGTAAATTAGAAATGATTTTCCAGAAATGGTGACATCCGAGCAGTGTTTTGAAGATAAGTAGGAAATAGCTGGAAAAAAAGTGTTGTGGGATGGGAGAGCCCATTCTTGGTAGAGACTTAAAGACACATTCAAAGATTTACAAATAGTCTGTACAGCTGGAAAGAGGAGGGTATTTGGGGAATTATAGGAGATGGAGTGAGAAAAATAGGCAGGAGTAAATAGTTATGAGTCTTGGGTTCAAAGGAATTTCAACCACCTCCTGAAAGCTTGGATTTCATTCAAGGGATTAACTTGTTAAAATTTGTACTTTAGGAAGATTATTTTGGTACAAAATGGATTTGAAGAAGGTAAGATTGGAGGCAAGGATGTCTATGAGAGGCCACTGCTAAAATCTGGGGAAGAAGATGAAAGCTTAAATTAAGGTAGCTGAGAAATTAAGGGAAAGGATAGATTTAGGAATAATTAAGAAGACCACTTGGGTCTTGGAGCCTGATTGATGAAGTAAGTGAAAGAAAGGGATAAACTCTCAAGTATTTGGTTTGGATATTTGAGTCCTTCATGGGATCATTCAGTGAAGATATAGAAGTGAGATCTGATTTTTGGAAAGAGTTAGATATTTCAGACTTTGGCATATGGAAGTTGAGATTCTCTTTGGTTATCCAGGAAGAAATGTCTATTAGGCAACTCAGCTGAATGTTTTGAAGTAAGAGATATGGACTAGAGTTATCCTGTAAGCCGATGTCATAGATATGGGTGCCAAACCCCAAGGGTCATGGGGTGAGAACTGAGGTTGGAGCTCTTGGGAAGACATTTAATTGAAAATCAGAGGAATACATAGACGAGAAAGATAAGCAGAAGAAGTAAAAGGGGAAAAAAGAGAGGAACAATGTAATGGAAATAGAGTTTAAAGAAGGAGGAAGTGTCATTAGTGTCAGTCTGCAAACAAGTAAACTAAGAACTACAGAAAAATTTTTATTATATTTGGCATAAAGGTGTAATCAGTGACCTTTGACCTGAGCAGTTTTAGTAAAGCAGTATGGGCAGGGCAGGAATTGAATCATGCACAATTATAAGGGGAACAGCTGAGTTAGGAATGAAAAATGAAATAGTAGGATGAGAACAGATCAAGTCCTGGGAGCAAAACCAAATTGGGGGCCAAAATGAGCAGGAATTGATGCTGGACAGGAGTAGGGAGAGGACAAACATGAGGCTCATATAGATTCTGTTGGAATATGATATAGTTTAGCTGGCATGATTGTAGTTAGGATACCCTAGAGGCATTATACAACTTCTGAACCACATTTCTGAGATGTATTTTCTCCTGACCAAACATTTCACATCCAGAGGGCAAATCAGAAATCCTGACCAGTTACATGCAACTACTCATCTAGCATTAAACAGCTGAGAACTGTTCCAACACAATGAGGCAAACTGTCTGTGGAAAGAGGAGTCTTTTATCATATACTGCATAGGCCCAGAAATCAATAAGTGCTTGACAGTCTGGAAAGCATCCTTTTGATGATGGATCCAATGTCATTGAAAGTACTTAAATGCCTCAGCAATGTTTGTCTTTTGTCAAAGAAAAATGTGGTTGTAAACTGGATGCACTGAGAAGGCTTGAAGCTCTTACTTTGTTTTCAGGGTAGGCCTGCCAAGGATATCATGTACTACATTTTTAGGGATAAATATCCAGCAGCATTGGTGAGGTAGCTAAGGAAGGTATCCCTGGAAATTCTGATCCCTGGGAAGGACAGGAGACAAGGGTGCTGTGTGTGGATGTCTAACTTGGCTGGATGTTTTCTGATCAGGTAGCTCTGGGGCAAAGGCAAGCAGGTTGACTCCATTCCTAGTTCATACTTGAGTCTGCTTCTCACCTACTTACTCCCCATAGTCATCCATTTTCTCTGGTTATTGATCTTCAGTTTTGCTCTAGGCTATAACTCTGGATCCTCTGATACCAGACTTACTATGTTTACCAGTGAATTACTAATAGCTGACTCTGGCTCACCTTCTTGGATCATATAATGTCTTATAAAGTGTACCCACTTGAGCAGAAATACACCTTGTTAAAATAGACTTGAGTAAAAGGTTTCACCCACTCTCATCACCAGAATGGTGACTGAAAAGATCTTGAAGCTTTTATCAATCCAATTGCCTATCTATAACAATATGATGAGATCTCTAATTCAGAACTTTCATAAGCAACAAAAGAATTTGTGGACAATGCCTGATTCCCCAGTCTGTAAGGATAACAGTTCATGTAGTTCAATGCCACAAAGTACAAAGTGGGACAATGGCTTTTGATAGAAATTTCCAATTTTTCGGTGAAACTCTTTGTAAAAGAAACAGTTTTTATTCTGGTCTGGTTTGAATTTTCTTCTGTTGGCCAAGTTTAGCTGACCCTACTCTGATCCTCTTCTGTGTGTTACATGGTATTTTTGCCTACTCTCTTCTGCCTGATGATATAACTTTTTTGCTTAGAGATATTTTTTAGAATGAATTTTTTCCCATTGAAACTGTGCAAAATGTTTAATTCATTTTGTTCTGCAAAATGTTGGTACCTGCTTTCTTCTTGCCTCTGAAAGGGCTGGTTGATGTTGCCCTGTGTCTGTCTCTGCATTATCCCATCCATCTCTGTCCTTGTGGCCCTTGCTCACTTTTACCATGTAGCACTCTCTGTCCTGATCTGTATGCTCTTCATTGTGGTGATGGTTAATAGCTCAGACTTCAGAATGAGGCTGCATTCTTACATCGAGATTCAAGTGGGAAAGAATTTGCTTCTATACTCATTCAAGTTGGCGGTATTCATTTCCTTAAGGATGTATTACTGAGGGCCCAGGCTTCTTACTGGCTGTTGTCTGGAGGCCTTCCATAGTTCTTGACACATGGCTTCCTTGGTATGCCTGCTTGCTTTATCAAGACAGCAAGGAGAATCTCTCACTTCAGTCTGCTAAGAGGCAATATTATATGATGTAATATAAAATGGGAATGACACACTTATATTATATGATGTAATATAAAATGGGAAAGAACACACTTTCGCTGTGTTCTATTTGTTAAAGCAAGTCTTAGGTCTCTTCTACACTGAAGAGGAGGGGATTACACAAAGGTGTAAACACTAGGCAGTGGACAGTGTTTGGAGGGTGCAGTCACCATAGGGTCTGCGTGCCATGCCCAGATGGTTGACAAATTGTAAGGTCATAGGAGGTACTGAACTATTCCATAGCCTTAATCCCATTTTTTTTCAACGTTTATTTATTTTTGGGGGGACAGAGAGAGACAGAGCATGAACGGGGGAGGGGCAGAGAGAGAGGGAGACACAGAATCGGAAACAGGCTCCAGGCTCTGAGCCATCAGCCCAGAGCCTGACGCGGGGCTCGAACTCACGGACCGCGAGATCGTGACCTGGCTGAAGTCGGACGCTCAACCGACTGCGCCACCCAGGCGCCCCAGCCTTAATCTTATTAATTCTATGAACAAGATATCAAAATATCATACTATAATAGAGCTTGGGAAGATAATGGAATAGGAGGACCCTGAACTTAGCCCTCCCATGTTTACAACTAGATATCATCCACATCCAAGTCAATAGGCCAGAGAATGATTGGGAGGCTGACAGAACAAACTCCGCAACTAAATATAGAGAAGAAGCTGCATCTGAAAGTTTAGGAAAGTCAGAAAGGCAGAGGGAGGATGCCTGTAGGAGGAGGGGAAACTGCACATGGAGAGGGCAGAGAATTGGGCCCTTGCACCATGGAGTGCACATGGGGAAAACTATTTCTTATAATATTTGGCTTTAAAACCTCTGGGTGGCAGGGTGGCACAGATACTTTTAGCTCAGGTACAGGGCTGGGGCAAATTTTGCCCAAATTTTGCTTGTGGCCCAGCTGCTGGGTGCATAGCTGCTGCCATCATGCACGCTGTGCCACACCTAACCACCACACAGCACCCAGCCAGGTTGCCCCCAGCCACCATTATGCCCTGGGCCCAGCTATGCTCAGCTACCAACAAGCACCACGCCTAGCCTCATGCCCCTGGTCACCTGACATGTAGGCCCCAGCTGCCCTAGCACTTCAGGGAATCCAGAATAGGAACTAGTGGCTCAATGAAAAATTTTCTAACACCACCACCCTGTTCTTAAATTCCCTGGCAGGCATGCCTGCTCAGAGCTGGCCTGCTGGGTCCCACTAACACCACAAAGAGCAAGGAGAACTAACAAAAGGCAGGGCGTCAGTGCAGACAATTGCGCTGAAAGGAAAAGTGACTCAGAAACAGTATCAGGGCATAAGCAACACACATAGGATACTCTCCTGAAGTGCCAGGTTCTGGTGAACAGGGAACATTGCCCTGCAAGGCACTTCAGGACCTCTTCTTCATAAAGTCACTGCTTTCAAGAGCAGAAGACATAGTTGCCTTTTTCTTTCTCTCTCTCTCTACCTTTCTTTCTTTCTTTCTTTCTTTCTCTCTCTCTCTCTCTCTCTCTCTTAGAAAAGGGTGGAATTTAATCTTTAGTTACAGGACACTGCAAGATATGGATTCCACAAAGAAGTAAGAAACCCATTTAGAGGAGAAGCTTCATAGAGTATGTACAATTTGGAACTGTTCAAGTATAGTTTCATTGTAAAAAGTGCTACAATAACAAAACACATTTAAAAGAGTTCTTAGTAGAGAAACAGTAAGATATACCAAACATAGTACACAACAAACAACTTAAAATTATTTTAAAAAACTTTATTTTGAGAAAGAGAGAGTGTGAGTGGGGGAGGGGCAGCGAGAAAGTGGGAAAGAATCCCAAGCAGACTCGGTGCCCTCTTCTCAGAGCCCAACTTGGGGCTTGATCCTGAACTTGGATTGTATAGCCTTCAGAGTTAGTTTCTGGAACAGCGTTTTGATCTTCCTCTTCCTCTACAAAGAAATACCTCTCAATCAAGTTTAATGAAGCTTTGTATACAGACTCATTTTAATGGTTTTGTAGAGTTTCAATTTTGTCCAAATCTCCACATTCTTTAATCATTATACTCAGTTTCTCAGCTTTACTTAGCTTCTCAGCAGGCCAAAAGATGTTTGAAATGCATCCATAATAACCAGAGTAATTTTTGTATCTTTTACAGTTAAGAGATTCATCATTTGTTCTATTATGCCACCATGAATGATGTATACAGTCTGTTCAACTGTTCTTCCACTTGTATAGTTGGTCACAACCCATACAGCATCCTTTTGTGTCTTAAAGTCTGTCTCAGAGAGAAAATCAGTGAGGGATGGTACTAATCCATGATTCACAACTTGCTGTATCTGGTCTTGGTGACCAGCTATGATGTTTGACACTGTCCACATAGCTTACTTCTGAATATTAGTTTTGAGGTTCATTAGCAGGCTTGGAAGGACAACATGTACTCCTACATCTAATTACAACCTGAGTCTGTTCATCTGCCCCAGTGACAATATTTACTGTGGCTTTTAGCACGGGAGTCACAATGAACAATTCACTAGCTCCTAGAAGCTTTACAAGTTGGAGCACAACTCCTATTTTCATGGCCATCTTAGTCCATTCATTTGGACCATCAGTAAGATAGGAGATGGCCCAGCAAGTATGTAATAATACTTCTGGATCATCATGATTCAGGAGATGAACTAAGGTAGGAAGAATCTTCTCAGTAGCATCTAACAGACATTCAGGATTCTTGTTGTGACAAAGGTTTGAAAGTGTCCAAGGAAGGTTATGTAAATAACCACATTCTAAAGATTACATATCAGAAACTAAGGAGAGCCAACAGCAGGTCAACTGTACCATATTTGATAAACAAGTCTTGAGGAACTGAACCATCATCTGCATTGCTTCCTAGCACCCCTACAGCTTGTTCACTGATGTGGGCATGGGAAGATGCCAACAGAGAAATGAATGCTGGGGTATCACCTCCATCTACCACAATTTTGGTCTGTTCTGATGTTCTGGAAACAATGTTAGTGAGGGCCCAAGCAAATTAAAACTGAATAGGACTACAATCAGTTCTACCCAAGAAGTATACAAATTTTGGAATCAAAACCAGCCCAGATTATGTTGTCTATGGGAGGCTGTGTTTCCCTGGAAAGCAGTTTCCTATCAGCTTTAGTAGCCTGGAGCTAGCTTTCCAAATGAATTGCTATTTATGCCTTGGACAATGTCATCAACAGACCAACTTACAGTGCCTTGGTTGTTGAAGTTCTCTTGCAGTAGAGAAGTAGCACCATCAGGAAATGAGCTTACATTTCTCCTTTTCAGCATCTGGTCATCCTTAGCTTTCCTCAGCTCCTCATTAACTTCTATTCAGTGCCACCTCATTTCTGTACTGTCTTTCCCCTTGTTCTTGAACCTGTTAAGGCAGGCAGCTGGCAAATTAGCATTTATATTGGTGGACATGGTTATGAGACAAAGGGAGAAAGCTATATAGCTGGCTCAGGCTTCCAGGAGATGGTGTGGGGGCATGTAGGTCAGCTTCCCTCAAAATGTCCACAATGGCTCAGCCCAAAGACAGTGTTATAGCTAACTTTATTAACACAGAGAAACAGACAAAGAGGCAGACAAAATGAGGAGACAGAGAAATTTATCACAAATGAAAGGACAGGATAACACCACAGCCAGAGATCTAAGAGAAACAGATATAAGTAACATGCCTGAAAGAGAACTTAAAGCAATTATCATAAGGATACTCACTTGACTTGAGAAAAGAATAGAAGACATAAGTGAGACTTACACAGAGGTAAGGAGTAACATAGCAGAGATAAAGGACTCAATGAATGAAATGAGAAACACACTTGACAGAACGAATAGCAGGATGCAAGAAGCATAAGAATGAATTAGTAACCTAGAAGAAAGAATAATGTTTACTAATCAAGCTGGCCAAAAGAGAGAAAAAAGAATTACACAAAACGAGAATAGACTTAGGGAACTCAATGACTCCATCAAACATAGTAACATTTGTATTATAAGAATTCCAGAAGAAGAGAGAGAAAGGGGGGCAGAACATTTATTTGAAGAAATAATAGCTGAAAACTTCCCTAATCTGAGGGAGGACACAGATATCCAGATCCAGGAGGCACAGAGAACTCCCATCAAAATAAACAAAAGCAGACCTACACCAAGACATATTGTAATTAATAGAAAGATAAAGAAAAAATATTAAAGCTGTAAGATGAAAGAAGTCAGTAATTTACAAGGGAAAATCCATAAAGGTGGCAGGAAATTTTCAACAGAAACTTTGCAAGCGAGAATGGAATGACATGATATATTCAAAGTGCTGAATGGGAAAAATCTGCAGCCAAGAATACTTTATCCAGCAAGGCTACCATTCAGAATAGAAGGAGAGATAAAGCATTTACCAGACAAAAACGAAAGAAGTTCGTGACTAGTAAACCAGCCCTGCCAGAAATATTAAAGGGGACTCTTTGAGTGGAAAGGAGAGATCAAAAGTGACAATATAAAGGTAGGAAACGCAAAAGCAGTGAAGATGAATATTTTTGTAACAAATCAGTTAAGGAACTCACAAAAAAGAATATAAAATATAATAACATATACCTAAAATGTGGGGAGTAGAGAGTTCAAACTTAAATGACTATTAACTTAATATATACTGCTGTATGCAGAAGAGGTTATGTCCAAACCTAGTGGTAACCATATATCAAAGACCACTAATAAACATGCAAGGAATAAAGAGAAAGAAATACAATATATCACTAAATAAAATCAGCAAAACATGAGAGAAAGACAAAGGCTCAGAGAAAGTCTTCAGAAAGATTACTTAGCCACAAACTAAGTAATAATTTGGTAATAAATACATATCTATCACTAATTACTTTGAATGTAAATGGATTAATGTTCCAATCAAAAGACATAGAGTGACAGAATGGATAAAAAAGCAAGACCCATTCATATGCTGCTATAAGACCCTCATTTTAGACCAAAAGACACCTACATATTGTTACTAACAAACATAAAGAAACTCATTGATAACAGAATACTAATAGTAGGGGACTTTAATATTCCACTTACAACAATGGACAGGTCATCTAAGCCGAAAATCAACAAGGAAACAATGGCTTTGAATGACACACTGGACCAGATGGACTTAATATTCAGAACATTTCATCCTAAAGCAGCAGAATACACATTCTTTTCGAGTGCACATAGGACTTTTTCCAGAATAGATCACATACTGGTTCACAAATCAGGCCGCAAGTGTGAAAAGATTGAGGTCATACCATGCTTATTTTCAGACCACAGTACTGTGAAATTTGAAGTCACCCACAAGAAAAAAATTGAAAGACCCTAAATACATGGAGGTTAAAGAACATCCTACTAAAGAATGAATGGGTTAAGCAGGAAGTTAAAGAAGAAATAAAAAAATATATGGAAGCAAATGAAAATGAAAACATGACAGTCTAAAACCTCTTGGGTGCAGCAAAGGTGGTCCTAAGAGGGAAGTGTATTGCAACACAGGCCTACATCAAGAAGCAAGAAAATTCTCAAAAACACAACCTAACCTTACACCTAAATGAGCTAGAAGAAGAAGAGCAAATAAAACCTAAAGCCAGCAGAAGAGGGGAAATAATAAGATTAGAGCAGAAATAAATGATATGGAAACAAACAAGAAAAGGGACACCTGGGTGGCTCAGTTAGTTAAGTGCCTAACTCTTGGTTTCAGCTCAGGTCATGATCTCATGGCTTTGTGGGTTCAAGTCTGCATTGGGCTGCAAGTGCTGGCAGGGCAGAGACTGCTTGGGATTTTCTCTCTACCCTTCCCTCACTTGTGCTGTCTCTGCCTCTAAGTAAATAAATAAACTTAAAAAAAGTATGAATTAAAAAAAAACAGTAGAGACTAAGAGCTGGTTCTTTGAGAGAATTAATAAAATTGATAAACTAGCTAGGCTTTTCAAAAAGAAACAAGGACCCCAATAAATAAAATCATGAATAAAAGAGGAGAGATCACAACCATTACCACAAAAATATAAATAATTGTATGAGAATATTTTGAAAAACTATATACGAACAAATGAGGCAATCTGGAAGAAATGTATAAATGCTTAGAAGCATACAAACTACCAAAACTGAAACAGGAAGAAATAGAAAATTTGAACAGACCCATAATCAGCAAAGAAATGGAATCAGTAATCAAAAATCTTTCAACAAACGAAAGGGCCAGATGGCTTCACAGGGGAATTCTATTATACATTTAAAGAAGAGTTAATACCTATTTTTCCTCAAATTGTTGCAAAAAAATAGAAATGGAAGGAAAGTAAACTTCCAGACTCATTCATTCCATGAGGCCAGCATTACCTTGATTCTAACACTAAAGACTGCACTAAAAAGAATTACAGGCCAATATCCCTGATTAACATGGATGTAAAAATTCTCAACAAGATACTAGCAAATTGAATTAAATAGTACATTGAAAGAATTATTCACCACTGTCAAGTGGGGTTTGAATCATCACTGCAGGAGGGTTCAATATTGAAATATTTGCAATATTGATTTGCAAATCAATCAATGTGATATACCACATTAATAACAGAAAGGATAAGAACCATATGATCTTCTCAATAGGTGCAGAAAAAGCATTTCAGAAAATACAAGACATATTCTTTTTTTAAAAAATATGATTTATTGTCAAGTGAGCTAACATACAGTGTATTACAGTGTGCTCTTGGCTTCGGGGGTAGATTCCTGTGATTTATTGCTTACATACAATACCCAGTGCTCATCCCAACAAGTGCCCTCCTGAATGCCCATCACCCATTTCCTCCTCTCCCCCACTCTACCCACCCCATCAACCCTCAGTTTGTTCTCTGTGTTTAAGAGTCTCTTATGGTTTGCCTCCCTCTCTGTTTGAAACTATTTTTTCCCCTTCCCTTCCCTCATGGTCTTCTGTTAAGTTTCTCAAGTTCCACATATGAGTGAAAACAAATGATATCTGTCTTTCTCTGTCTGACTTATTTCACTTACCATAATACTCTCTAGTTCTATCCACGTTGTTGCAAATGGCAGGATTTCATTCTTTCTCATTGCCAAGTAGTATTCCATTGTATATATAAACCACATCTTCTGTATCCATTCATCAGTTGGTGGACATTTGGTCTCTTTCCATAATTTGGCTATTTTTGAAAGCACTGCTGTAAATATTGGGGTACATGTGCCCCTGTGAATCAGCACTCCTGTATCCTTTGGATAAAATCCTAGTAGTGCTATTGCTGGGTCATAGGGTAATTCTATTTTTAATTTTTTGAGGAACCTCCACACTATTTTCCAGAGTGGCTGCACCAGTTTCCATTCCCACCAACAGTGCAAGAGGGTTCCCGTTTTTCCACATCCTTGCCAACATCAGTTGTTTCCTGAGTTGTTCATTTTAGACACTCTGACCTGTGTGAGGTGGTACCTCAGTGTGGTTTTGATTTGTATTTGCCTGATGATGAGTGATGTTGAGCATATTATCATGTGTCTGGCCATCTGGATGTCTTCTTTGGAAAAGTGTTTATTTATGGCTTCTGCCCATTTCTTCACTGGATTATTTGTTTTTCAGATGTGGAGTTTGGTAAATTCTTTATAGATTTTGGATACTAACCCTTTATCTGATATGTCATTTGCAAATATCTTCTCCCATTCTGTTGGTTGCCTTTTGGTTTTGTTGATTGTTTCCTTTGCTTTTTATTTTGATGAGGTCCCAATGGTTCATTTTTGCTTTTATTTCTCTTGCCTTTGGAGATGTGTCAAGTAAGAAGTTGCTGTTGCTGAGGTCAAAGAGGTTGTTGCCTGTTTTCTCCTCTAGGGTTTTGGTGGTTTCAATACAGGAAGTATTCTTGATAAAAACTCTCAAGAAAGTAGGGATAGAGGGAATATACCTCAACATTATAAAGGCTGTATTTGAAAGACCCACAGCTAATATCATCCTCAATGGAGAAAGACAGAGCTTTTCCTCTATGGTAAGGAACAAGATAGAGATATCCACTCTCAAAATTGTTATTTAACATAGTACTGGAAGTCATAGCTTCAGCAATCAGACAACAGAAATAAATAAAAGGCAAATAAGTCTGTAAGGAAAAAGTCAAACTTTCACTATTTTCAGAGGACATGATATTCTATGTAGAAAACCTGAAAGACTAAACCAAAATATTGCTAGTTCTTATCCTTTAATTTAGAAAAATTGCAGGATATAAAATCAATGTACAGAAATCTGTTGCATTTATATACACCAATAATGAAGCAACAGACAGCGAAATCAAGGAATCAATCCCATTTACAATTGCACCAGAAGCCTAGGGATAAACCTAACCAAAGAGGTAAAAGATCTGTACTCTGAAAACTATAGAACACTTATGAAAGAAATTGAAGATGATGCAAAGAAATGGAAAAACATTCCAGGCTCATGTACTGGAAGAACAAATATTGTTAAAATGTCTATACTACCCAAAGCAATCTAGACATTTGATGCAAACTCTATCAAAATTCCACCAGCATTTTTCACAGAGCTAGAACAAACTATCCTAAACTTTGTATGGAACCACAAAAGACCCTGAGAGCCAAAGCAATCTTGAGAAAGCAAAGCAAAGCTGGAGGCATCACAATTCCAGATTTTAAGTTATATTACAAAGGTGTAGTCATCAAGACAGTATGGTACTGGAACAAAAACAGACACATAGATAAATGGAACATAATAGAAAACCCAGTAATGGACCTGCAAATATATGGTCAATTAATCTTTGACAAAGTGGGAAAGAATATCTAGTGGGAAAAGAACAGTATCTTCAAAAATGGTTTTGGAAAAAATGGACATCAACATAGGAAAGAGTGAAAATGGACCACTTTCTTATATCATACACAAAAATAAATTCAAAATGGATTGAAGACCTACATGTGAGACCTGAAACCATAAAAATTCTAGAAGAGAACAGGGTCAGTAACCTCTCTGACATCAGCCATAGCAACTTTTTTCTAGCTATGTCTCTTGAGGTAAGGGAAATAAAAGCAAACAAAACAAAACAAAACAAAACAAAACAAAACAAAACAAAAACCCTGTTGGAGCTTTTGGGACTACATCAAAATAAAGAGCTTCTGCACAGGGAAAGAAACAATCAACAAAACTAAAAGACTTTGTATGGAATGGGTGAAGATATTTTCAAATGCCATATCTGATAAAGGATTAGTATCCAAATTATATAAAGAATGTGAAATACTCAATACCCCCCAAAACAAATAATCCAATTTAAAAAATGTTCAGAAGACATGAACAGACATTTCTCCAAAGCAGATATCCAGATGGCCAATAGACACATGAAAAAATGCTCATCGTCATTTACCATCAGGAAATGCAAATCAAAACTCCAACGAGATATAGCCTCTCACCTGTCAGAATAGCTTAAATCAACAACATAAGAAACAATAGGTGTTGGTGAAGATGTGGAGAAAAAGGAACCCTTGTGCACTGTTGGTGGGAATGGAAACTGATGCAACCACTGTGAAAAACACCGTGGAGATTCTGTTCAATTAGAATAAGTGTGTGTTGAGGTCTGAGCAAAATAGAGAGGTCTTGTGATAGTCCAAGTGGGTAATACGGTAATGGTAGATTAAAGTAGAGGGATAAACAAATTGTTAAGTAACAGTATCTTAGATTGGTTGGAGTGAATTTGTAAGGCAACCACTAGTTGCATGGCATTGTGCAGTAATACTGGGTAGTCTGGGAGCAGGACTAGGAAATAAAAAGTTTAATTAGGGAGAGGGATTGGCAAAGCAAGAACAGTGGCTGTTTAGAGAGTGAGGAATTCTAAATCTTATTACTATTGCTATTTGTCTTGTCTAGCTGAAGGTAGATAATATTTTGGTCAAACTCATCATGGGTTATTTCAAATATACAGAAAAAACATGCAAAATACTTAATTTCTCTTCATATTTAATAACTTTAAATTTCACATATTTCCTTTAAATATTATTTTCTCATTTTTAAAATAGCTAAAACCATACCTCCTATACCATCTCTCCCCTTTTTTCTCAATAAAGTTTTGACGTTTGTAGTTGTTATCAAACCTGTTCAACTGGGTCACTATGTATAATCTCAGAATGCCATTTTAAAGAAGGAAATTCATTCACTCATTCATTAGCAAGTAGTAGACATAAAGAAATGAGAAAAGAATTGGAACAGTCTTTGAGGACAGCAACTAAGGCCCAGATGTTTTGTTGTAACATAACATACTTGATTTTAGAGCGAGCATTAAAATACTTTAATATCCATTTGGCTTAAAAGATTAAGGGCAGAAAAACAAATGTACTCTTCTGTGGAGGAGTTACACTGGAAGGCAAAGGGAGTTCTTGTCTAGCATGAACTATAAGAGATAATTGTTCATTAGAGAGTGTGAAGTCTGTTGTAAGCACAACCACATTCATTAGCCAGCTCCCTGCTTCCTGTCTGTAATGGGCATTAAGTTTCTCTCTGTTCAATTAGAATAAATTCTGGTTTTGGCACTACAGATCCTTTTCTGGGTTTTTAATATTCTGGCTTTTGGTCTTTTTTTCTTTTTGCATTTTCTCTGAATAGGTGCAACCTCATGGTCAAATACAAATTATTTCTTAAGTACTATGCTCCAAATGTATGACAAGTTCTCATAGAATATAGAGTGTATATAGAAACCAAGCAAAAACACATTAAACATGAAACATTTATATAAAACCATACCTAAAGTATATTTATGCTAACAAATATCACATTGTGTTAATAATCATAAATAAAAGCTAAACATTTGGGTCATCAATAAAATTCTAAGTTTATGACGTTTTGGAGACATGTCTATCAACTTAACTCATGTAAATGTTACAATATTTAGGGTGCCTGGGTAGTTCAGTCAGTGAAGCATCTGACTCTTGATTTTGGCGCAGGTCATGATCTCATATTTCACTAGTTTGAGCTCCAAGTCAGGCTATGTGCTGGGTGATAGACTAGATATTTTAGGGTATTATGTCTTTGGGAGACCCAAAGAGCTTTTTGATTGATTAGATAGAGAGGGTATAAGAAACTTACTTGAAATATTTGAGGAGTCAGTGATTTTCCTGGAGGTCAACCCTGTGTAGGCTACATAGCATTGAAGAGCAAATGCCACAGTCAGGGAAATTTCCATGAGGTTGGCCTTCTGTCAGGGAAATTCTGACAGAAGCAGATATCTCCGGCAACAGCAGAATCTAATATACTAACATTGTGATATTATCTGTTCAACAAGCAGGGAAGGAAAATGCTCTCAACTTGGTTTTTCCCTGGAATCTATAAGATTCAACTTCGATAGTGTCCTTGAGCATATGATATGTGATTAGCTGAATGAAGAGGACACTGGACTTTCTAGAATTTCTCATTCCTCCAAAATATTCCTGAAACAACCATAAGTGAGGGGAGGAAAATCAGTAAAGTCAGGAGCACTAGGTTTTATTTCCATTTAGGATTAAAATGGGGATTTCTGATGTAAAACCATGCATAAATACATAGGCATATTTTTTGAAAGGTAGAGAATTATATGACCCTTGCATCATTCTATTCTCAAAGTATTTATTAAGCTCTTACTATGTGAGAGGCATAGTTCTGAGCATTGGGAATATAAAGATGAACAGAAGAAGCCATTATTCCTGCCCTCCACTATAAGAACAGTTACAACAAAGTGATTAATGCTACAGTAGAGGAATAAACAAGATGCTGAGAAGGCACAAGAGAGGAGGCACTTAACTTTTCCTGGAGAGACTAGAAAAGGCTTCTCAAAGAGGGTGGATTCTTGAAGAATGAATTAGTGTTCCAGTCTTCTCTTACAGGCTAGAGAGGTAGCATATAAGAAAATGCATAAAGTTCTGAAGCAACCAGGAGACCAGGATGTGTTGCAGATATAACTTTTAATTTAATTTAATTTAATTTAATTTAAAACTTAATTTATTCTAATTTTAACTTTATTTGAGTATAATTGACACATAATGTTACATTAGTATACAACATAGTGTTTCAACAACTCTATACATTATGTTATGCTCACCACAAGTGTGGGCTACCATCTGATGCCATACAACATGATTAAAATACCACTGACTATATTTTCTATACTGTGCTTTTTATTCTTGTGACTTATTCATTCTATAACTGGAGTATATATCACTCTCTTACCCATTTTTCCTATTCCCTGACCCTGTTCCCTTTGGCAACCATCACTATATTCTCTATACTTATAGGTCTCATTCTGCTTTTTGTTTGTTTATTCATTTGTTTTGCTTTTTAGATACCACACACAAGTGAAATCATATGTTATTTGTCTTTCTCTGTTTGACTTATTTGAAAAAAGAATGAAAAAACCCTCATGCACTGTTGGTATGAATGTAAATTGATATAGCCACTGTGGAAAACAGTATGCGGGTTCCTCAAAAAATTAAAAATAGAAGTACCATATGATCCAATAATTCCACTACTGGATATTTACCCAAAGAATACAAAAACACTAATTTGAAAATATATATGTACTCCCGTGTTTATTGCAGAATTATTTACAATAGTGAAATTATGGAAATAACCCAAGTGTCCATCTATAGATGAATGGATAAAGAAGATAAAGAAGATGTGGTGTACACACACACACACACACACACACACACACTACACTGAGGAATGTTATGTAGCCATAAAAAGGATGAAATCTTGCCATTTCTGACAACATGAATGGACCTAGAGGGTATTATGCTTATGCAGGTATAACTTTTAAAGGTAGACAAGAACACAAATCCCAAAAAGACTTGTATGCTCTATTCTGGAGTTTGGACTTCAACCTGCAGACAATGGAGGCCTTTGAAGGGTTTGACTTCAAAAATATGGAGAGTGGAGGGTGGAGGCAGTGGGTGATGCCAGATTCTGGATGACCAGTTAGAAAGTTAACATCTTTTGATGAGAAATTATGGAGATTTGGGACTAAGGTAAAGGAACAACAAGGGGTTCATCTCAACTTTCTGACTTTGTGGATCATTGTTTTATTAATCAAAAGAGAAGAGCCACTTTTGGGAAGGGGAAGGGTGAATTAAGTTTTGGACATTTAGAATTTGAGACTCTTTAGAACATCTGGGTGGAGATGATCATGAAGCAGTTGGTAAAGTAAGCATGAGGTTCAAGAGAGAGATCTAGTTTGGATATAATAGAGTTCTCAATGTATAGAAGTTTTCGGAGACTTGAATGTGAATAAGATTTCTCAGGACAAGTGTGTCAAATCCAGAGGAGAGGAACAAATGTCCACCTAAGGACTACTACCAATTAAGGAGAGGAGTTAGTGGACAGAACTGAGAAGGAATTATGGGAGAAATAAAAGAAAATTTAGGAGGAAGTGGCACCAGTAAAAAAGGAGTGGATCATTCAAAGAAGGAGGTATTGGCTAACAGTATCCAATACTGTTGAGTGACAAAGCTTGAAAATGACACTAGGTTAGGCCATCATAGACCAAGAGAAGAACAAGAATAGCTTTATTGAAATGGTAAAAGAATAAGGTAATAGTGGGTCAAGGATTGAATAGGAGGGGAGAAAGTAATACCTTCAAAGGCTTATGATTTTAACCTCCTGAAGGCAAGAAAAAAAAGATATATTTATAGCTTGAGGGTATTGAAGGTCTTGGAATTATACTTCTAAAAATAATAGAAGAAAATTGATATTTAGGAGAGTTCAAGAACCTAGTGTGGTGGCTAATGGACTAGGTTAAAAAAAACAGCTTTTTTGCTTTTATTTGGGTGTTGATTTAAGGGTGTTTTAAAACTAGCTGTGACTTTGATAGAGTGCCTGGGTGGCTCAGTCAGTTAAGTGTCCAACTTCAGCTCAGGTCATGATCTCAGTTTGTGTGTTCGAGCCCTGCATCAGGCTGTTTGCTGACAGCTCAGGGCCTGGAGCCTGCTTTGGATTCTGTGTCTCCCTCTCTCTCGGCCCCTTCCCCGCTCATGCTTTGTCTTTTTCTCTTGCTCTCTCAAAAATAAATAAACATTAAAAAAAAACAAAAAATAAAAAAAACAAAAAACTAGCTGTGACTTTGAAATGTCTATACCTGCCTAGAAGTGCCTTGAGAAACACTTGAGACAAAGGACAATTTAGGAAAGAATCCCTACTGCTGTGGCATGCAGAGTATGACTAGATGTCTAAGATGATGAAGTTTAAATAATGGCAAAGAAAGTTGAAAATCTTTTAGCATCTTTGCTGACTCCAAGAAGCAAAAATAACCTGCCCTCTGGCAAACACATTTTCCCTTCTGAAATTCTGTCAAATAAGTTCAGAGGGACATGAAAAAAAAAGGAATATATCTTATAACGTATGCTGATATGGTTGCACATCCCTTATTTCATAGATTGTACTGATGAATTTCAACATTATATCTGATTTCTCTGGCATGTACATTGTGTAAAAGAGCTTGTAGAGGTACAACTTTATATTCATTCTAGAGAACTTGAGAAGGCATTGCACCAAAATGAGACTATAGATACTGTATAAGCAAGAGGAGATCTTTCCTTCAAAAATGATGGCAGTTCGTAATAACATTCAAGGAAAATTGCATCCTCTGAGGCACTTTATACATTCATTCTTGCCGACGACAAGAAATGCAGCCTAGATTTAGCATTTCATTTGGGGTATCACAGCCTTAGCTAGCTTTGAATGGGCTTATTTTTCAGGAACTGAAGTAGTAGCTCATCAGATATTTCTCAGCTTCTGAAATGATTGGTATTCCTCTCCTATCTAGCAGCTATTGGAGGTTTTTTTTATTTAACCAGTGAAGAGTTCCAAAATAGAAGTGTTGTCTTGGATGTATTTTAAAAACACACATTTCAGGCCTTTCCTTCTTAACCTGAAGTAGTAGATAAAAATCCCAAAGTGAAAGTGACAAGATAACATTGTGGCATTGACTCACAAAGGCATAAGGAATCTATAGATGCCCCTATCTGTCAGCTCTCAAGGCAAACACTGTAACTGTCATACCTAACATCCAAGAGCTAAGTAAATTTGGTTAAAACCTTGATTCACTCTAGTGCTTATGGAATCAAGTGTTCTGGGTTTATTTATGAGAGAGAGGGACAGAGCGTGAGCAGGAAGGGGCAGGGAGAGAGGGAGACACAGATTGGAAGCAGACTCCAGGCTCGGAGCTGCCAGCATAGAGCCCAATGATGGGCTCGAAATCATGAACCACAAAATAATGACCTGAGCCAGAGTTGGACGCTTAACTGACTGAGCTATCCAGGTGCCCTCGGTAACTAAATTCTTTAGCTATTAGATGGCTAAATAGCATACCTCATTTATTTGAATTTTTGCTGCCACAGAGTTTTAGAAACGTGTTGCCATATTATATTAATTAAGTGGTTTTCCTATTGTTATAAAAGTTGAGTTTAGTTGTGTATTCTACTCCTATTGAAGGTGGGGAGGTGGTTGTTTTCTTGATATTTTTCTTGAGGTCTGTGCATAGGAGTGACTGTAGTTGGTGGTTGCAGTCTATTTCCTATTATAGATCTTGTGTTTAGTCTGTTTAATATGTTCTCAGACATCTTTCCTTCAGCATCCTGTCAAGTTTATATGTTTTTTTATTCTCAATCTTTTTTTAAAGATAATTTACTATTGATATAGTTTCTTCCTTCAGTAGACATTTTTAAAAAAGTTTTATTTATTTTGAGAGGCAGAGAGAGAGAGAAAGAGAAGAGAGAGACTGAGCAAGAGAGGGGCAGAGAGAGGGAGAGAGAAAGAATCCCAAGCAGGCTCTGTACTGTCAGTGCAAAGCCCGATTAAGGGCTTGAACTCACAAACCATGAAATCATGACCTGAGCCAAAATCAGGAGTCAGACACTTAACTGACTGAACCACCCAGGTGCCCCTCTCAATCTATTTTTAATCCTCAGGTATTTGATATGGGTTGAATACTGAAGCTGCCAAAATGATATCAAATTTGTAGGTAATTTATAATTTAATGAGAAAAAATAAATTTGCACTGCTGAAAAGCTAACTGCCTGGGTGAATCTGGGCTCTGCTACTTGCTAGCTGTATGACCTAAATGTATTTTATCTTAATTTCATCCCCTGTAAAATGAAGATAGCATTAATACCTGTCTCATAGGGTTGCTCTTCGTATCCCTTTAGTTCTTAGATCAAGGCCATGCATGTGTTAGTTGTGATTGTTACTGCCCTTTACTGTTCTTATTCATGGGTAGGCTCCAGAGTGCACCTGTAACCCCTGTGCATTTGAGATGTCTTAGTCAATTTGGTCTGCTGTAAAAGAATACCACAGACTGGTTGGCTTTTTTTTTAAATACAATTTATTGTCAGGATAGCTAACATATAGTGTATACAGTGTGCTCTTGGCTTCAGGAGTAGAGTCCTGTGATTCATTGCTTACATACAACACCCAGTGCTCATCCCAACAAGTGCCCTCCCCAATGCCCATCACCCATTTTACCCTCTCCCCATGTCTTCCCCACCATCAACCCTCTGTTTGTTCTCTGTTTAAGAGTCTCTTATGGTTTGCCTCCCTCTCTGTTTGAAACTATTTTTTTCCCCTTCCTTTCCCTCATGGTCTTCTGTTAAGTTTCTCAAATTCTGCATAAGATCCCAAATGTCCATCAACAGATGAATAGATACAGAAGATGTGTTTTATATATATATATATATATATATATATATATATATATATATATATATAATGGGTTACTACTTGACAATGAGAAAGAATGAAATCTTACCAGGTTCAACAACATGGATAGAACTGGAGGGTATTATGCTAAGAGAAATAAGTCAGTCAGAGAAAGACACATATCATATGTTTTCCATTCATATGTGGAATTTGAGAAACTTAACAGACTGCTTGGCTTTAAAAACAGAAATTTTGAGGTGCCTAGGTGGCTCAGTTGGTTGAGCATCTGACTCTTGATTTTGGCTCAGGTCATGATCCCAGGATCATGAGATTGAGCCCTGTGTTGGGCTCCGTGCTGAGTGTGGAACCTGCTGAAGATTCTCCCTCTCTCTTCCTTTGCCCTACTCCCCTACTTGTGTGCTCTCTCTCTCTCAATTTAAAAACAAAACAAAACCAAAAATATAAATTTATTTCTCAACATGGAGGCTGGAAGTCCAAGATCAGGGTGTTAGCATGGTCTGGTAAAGATTCTCTTCTTGGTTTCCCTCTTTCTTTTTTTTTTTTTCCTTAAAATTTTGTTTTTCTATTTTTAATTTAATTTTTAATTTTTTAAAATTTACATCCAAATTAGTTAGCATATAGTGAAACAATGATTTCAGGAGTAGATTCCTTAATGCCCCCTTACCCATTTAGCCCATCCCCCCTCCCACAACCCCTCTACCAACCCTCAGTTTGTTCTCCATATTTATGAGTCTCTTCTGTTTTGTCCCCCTCCCTGTTTTTGTATTATTTTTTGTTTCCCTTCCCTTATGTTCATCTGTTTTGTCTCTTAAAGTCCTCATATGAGTGAAGTCATATGATATTTGTCTTTCACTGACTAATTTCACTTAACATAAAACCCTCCAGTTCCATCCACGTAGTTGCAAATGGGAAGATTTCATTCTTTTTGATTGCCGAGTAATACTCCATTGTGTGTGTGCGTGTGTGTGTGTGTGTGTGTGTGTGTGTGTGTGTGTGTATACACATACCACATCTTTATCCATTCATCCATTGATGGACATTTGGGCTCTTTCCATACTTTGGCTATTGTTGATAGTGCTGCTATAAACATGGGGGTGCATGTGTCCCTTCGAAACAGCACACCTGTATCCCGTGGATAAATGCCTAGTAGTGCAGTTGTTGGGTAATAGAGTAGTTCTATTTTTAATTTTTTGAGGAACCTCCATACTGTTTTCCAGAGTGGCTGCACCAGCTTGCATTCCCACCAACAATGCAAAAGAGATCCTCTTTCTCTGCATCCTCGCCAACATCTGTTGTTGCCTGTGTTGTTAGTGTTAGCCATCCTGACAGGTGTGAGGTGGTATCTCACTGTGGTTTTGATTTGTATTTCCCTGATGATGAGTGATGTTGAGCATTTTTTCATGTGTCGGTTAGCCATCTGGATGTCTCCCTTGGCGAAGTGTCTATTCATGTCTTTTGCCCGTTTCTTCACTGGATTATTTGTTTTTTGGGTGTTGAGTTTGGAAAGTTCTTTACAGATTTTGGATAATAACCCTTTATCTGATACATCGTTTGCAAATATCTTCTCTAATTCCATTGGTTGCCTTTTAGTTTTGCTGATTGTTTCCTTCACTGTGCAGAAGCTTTTTATTTTGATGAAGTCCCAGTAGTTCATTTTTGCTTTTGTTTCCCTTGCCTCCGGAGACGTGTTGAGTAAGAAGTTGCTGCGGACAAGATCAAAGAAGTTTTTGCCTACTTTCTCCTCGAGGTTTTTGATAGCTTCCTGTCTTACATTGAGGTCTTTCATCCATTTTGAGTTTATTTTTGTGTATGGTGCAAGATAGTGGTCCAGGTTCATTCTTGTGCACGTCGCTGTCCAGTTTTCCCAGCACCACTTGCTGAAGAGACTGTCTTTATTCCATTGAATATTCTTTCCTGCTTTGTCAAAGATTAGTTGGCCATATGTTTGTGGGTCCATTTCTGGGTTCTCTATTCTGTTCCACTGATCTGAGTGTCTGTTCTTATGCCAGTACCATACTGTCTTGATGATTACAACTTTGTAGTATAGCTTGAAGTCTGGGATTGTGATGCCTCCTGCTTTGGTTTTCTTTTTCAAGATTGCTTTTGGCTATTTGTTCCATACAAATGTTAGGATTATTTGTTCTAGCTCTGTGAATAATACTTTGATAGGGATTGCATTGAATATGTAGATTGCTTTGGGTAGTATTGACATTTTAACAATATTTGTTCTTCCTATCCATGAGCATGGAATCTTTTTTGCATTTTTTTGTGTTTTCTTCAATTTCTTTCATAAGCTTTCTATAGTTTTCAGCATATAGATTTTTCACCTCTTTAGTTAGATTTATTCCTAGGTATTTTATGGTCTTTTATGAAACTGTAAATGGGATCGATTCCTTGATTTCTCTTTCTGTTGTTTCATTGTTGGTGTATAGGAATGCAACTGATTTCTGTGCATTGATTTTATATTGCCACTTTGCTGAATTCATGAATCAATTCTAGCAGTTTTTTGGTGGAATCTTTTGGGTTTTCCGTATAGAGTATCATGTCATCTGCTAAGAGCGAAAGTTTGACCTCCTCCGGGCCGATTTGGATGCCTTTTATTTCTTTGTGTTGTGTGATTGCAGAGCCTAAGACTTCCAATACCATGTTGAATAACAGTGGTGAGAGTGGACATCCCTGTCTTGTTCCTGACCTTAGGGGGAAAGCTCTCAGTTTTTCCCCAATGAGGATGATATTAGCGTTGGGTCATTCATATAAGGCTTTTATGATCTTGAGGTATGCTCCTTCTATTCCTACTTTCTTGAAGGTTTTTATTAAGAAAGGATGCTGTATTTTGTCAAATGCTTTCTCTGCATCTGTTGAGAGGATCATATGTTTCTTGTCCTTTCTTTTATTGATGTGATGAATCATGTTAATTGTTTTGCGGATATTGAACCAGCCCTGCATCCCAGGTATAAATCCTGCTTGGTCGTGGTGAATAATTTTTTTAATGTATTGTTGGATCTGGTTGGCTAATATCTTGTTGAGGATTTTTGCATCCATGTTCATCAGGGAAATTGGTCTACAGTTCTCCTTTTTAGTGGGGTCTCTGTCTGGTTTTGGAATCAAGTTAATGCTGGCTTCATAGAAAGAGTTTGGAAGTTTTCCTTCCATTTCTATTTTTTGGAATGGATTCAAGTGAATAGGTGTTAACTCTTCTTTAAATGTTTTGTAGGATTCCCCTGGAATGCCATATGGCCCTGGACTTTTGTTTGTTGGCAGATTTTTGATTACTAATCGATTTCCTTACTGCTTATGGGTCTGTTCAAATTTTATATTTCTTCCTGTTTCAGTTTTGGTAGTGTATATGTTTCTAGGAACTTGTCCATTTCTTCCAGGTTACCCATTTTATTGGCATATAATTGATCATAATATTCTCTTATTATTGTTTTTATTTCTGTTGTGTTGGTTGTGATCTCTCCTGTTTCATTCTGGATTTTATGTGGGTCCTTTCCTTTTTCTTCTTGATCAAACTGGCTAGTGATTTATCAATTTTGTTAATTCTTTCAGAGAACCAACTTCTGGTTTCATTGATATGTTCTACTGTTTTTTTTGGTTTCAATAGCATTAATTTCTGCTCTAATCTTTATTATTTCCTGTCTTCTGCTGGTTTTGGGTTTTATTTGCTGTTCTTTTTCCAGTTCCTTGAGGCGTAAGGTTAGGTTGTGTATCTGAGATCTTTCTTCCTTTTTAGGAAGGCCTGGATTGCTATATACTTTACTCTTATGACTGCCTTTGCTGTGTCCCAGAGGTTTTAGGTTGTGGTGTTATCATTTTCATTGACTTCCATATACTTTTTAATTTCCTCTTTAACTGCTTGGTTAGCCCATTCATTCTTTAGTAG
This sequence comes from Lynx canadensis, assembly GCF_007474595.2. Lineage (NCBI taxonomy): Eukaryota > Metazoa > Chordata > Mammalia > Carnivora > Felidae > Lynx > Lynx canadensis. The sequence goes on from NC_044308.2 coordinate 88,299,010, forward strand.
GATGTTCTTCAGTCTCCAAGTATTTGTTACCTTTCCAAATTTTTTCTTGTGGTTGATTTTGAGTTTCATAGTGTTGTGGTCTGAAAATATGCATGATATGATCTCGACCGTTTTGTACTTACTTAGGGCTGATTTGTGTCCCAGTACATGGTCTATTCTTGAGAACATTCCATGTGCACTCAAGAAGAATGTATATTCTGCTGTTTTAGGATGAAATGTTCTGAATATATCTGTTAAGTCCATCTGGTCCAGTGTGTCATTCAAAGCCATTGTTTCCTTGTTGATTTTTTGATTAGATGATCTGTCCATTGCTGTGAGTGGGGTGTTGAAGTCTCCTACTATTAAGGTATTACTGTCGATGAGTTTCTTTATGTTTGTGATTAATTGATGTATACATTTTGGTGCTTCCACATTTGGCACATAAATGTTTACAATTGTTAGGTATTCTTGGTCTATAGACCCTTTGATTATGATATAATGCCCTTCTGCATCTCTTGATACAGTCTTTATTTTAAAGTCTACTTTAGAAGGTGTCTTTAGGTATACAGAGGGTCTCTTGTAAACATCATATAAATGGATCTTGTTTTCTTATCCATTCTGTTACCCTATGTCTTTTGATTGGAGCATTGAGTCCATTGATGTATAGAGTAAGTACTGAAAGATATGAATTTCTTGCCATTATGATGCTTGTAGAGTTGGAGTTTCTGGTCGTGTTCTCTGGTCCTTCTAGTCTTTGTTGCTTTTGGTCTTTTTTCCCCCCTTTTTTTCTCCCCTCAGAGAGTCCGCCATAAATTTCTTGGAGGGCTGGTTTAGTGGTCACAAACTCCTTTAATTTTTGTTTGTCTCGGAAACTTTTTATCTTTTCTTCTATTTTTTTTAAATATGAAATTTATTGTCAAATTGGTTTGCATACAACACCCAGTGCTCATGCCAACAGGTTCCCTCCTCAATACCCATCACTCACCCTCGCCTCCTCCCACCCCCCAGCAACCCTCAGTTTGTTCTCAGTTTTTAAGAGTCTCAAGTTTGGCTCCCTCCCTCTCTAACCTTTTTTTTCCCTCCCCCATGGGTTTCTGTTAAGTTTCTCAGGATCCACATAAGAGTGAAAACATATGGTATCTGTCTTTCTCTGTATGACTTATTTCACTTAGCATAACACTCTCCAATTCCATCCACGTTGCTACAAAAGGCCATATTTCATTCTTTCTCATTGCCACATAGTATCCCATTGTGTATACAAACCACGATTTCTTTTCTTTTTTTTTTAATATATGAAATTTATTGTCAAATTGGTTTCCATACAACACCCAGTGCTCATCCCAAAAGGTGCCCTCCTCAATACCCATCACCCACCCTCCCCTCCCTCCCACCCCCCATCAACCCTCAGTTTGTTCTCAGTTTTTAACAGTCTCTTATGCTTTGGCTCTCTCCCACTCTAACCTCTTTTTTTTTTCCTTCCCCTCCCACATGGGTTTCTGTGAAGTTTCTCAGGATCCACATAAGAGTGAAACCATATGGTATCTGTCTTTCTCTGTATGGCTTATTTCACTTAGCATCACACTCTCCAGTTCCATCCACGTTGCTACCAAAGACCATATTTCATTTTTTTTTCTCATTGACACGTAGTATTCCATTGTGTATATAAACCACAATTTCTTTATCCATTCATCAGTTGATGGACATTTAGGCTCTTTCCATAATTTGGCTATTGTTGAGAGTGCTGCTATAAACATTGGGGTACAAGTGCCCCTATGCATCAGTACTCCTGTATCCCTTGGATAAATTCCTAGCAGTGCTATTGCTGGGTCATAGGGTAGGTCTATTTTTAATTTTCTGAGGAACCTCCACACTGCTTTCCAGAGCGGCTGCACCAGTTTGCATTCCCACCAACAGTGCAAGAGGGTTGCCGTTTCTCCACATCCTCGCCAGCATCTATAGTCTCCTGACTTGTTCATTTTGGCCACTCTGACTGGCGTGAGGTGACATCTGAGTGTGGTTTTGATTTGTATTTCCCTGATAAGGAGCAACGTTGAACATCTTTTCATGTGCCTGTTGGCCATCCAGATGTCTTCTTTAGAGAAGTGTCTATTCATGTTTTCTGCCCATTTCTTCACTGGGTTATTTGTTTTTTGGGTGTGGAGTTTGGTGAGCTCTTTATCGATTTTGGATACTAGCCCTTTGTCCGATATGTCATTTGCAAATATCTTTTCCCATTCCGTTGGTTGCCTTTTAGTTTTGTTGGTTGTTTCCTTTGCTGTGCAGAAGCTTTTTATCTTCATAAGGTCCCAGTAATTCACTTTTGCTTTTAATTCCCTTGCCTTTGGGGATGTGTCAAGTAAGAGATTGCTACGGCTGAAGTCAGAGAGGTCTTTTCCTGCTTTCTCCTCTAAGGTTTTGATGGTTTCCTGTCTCACATTTAGGTCTTTTATCCATTTTGAGTTTATTTTTGTGAATGGTGTGAGAAAGTGGTCTAGTTTCAACCTTCTGCATGTTGCTGTCCAGTTCTCCCAGCACCATTTGTTAAAGAGACTGTCTTTTTTCCATTGGATGTTCTTTCCTGCTTTGTCAAAGATGAGTTGGCCATACGTTTGTGGGTCTAGTTCTGGGGTTTCTATTCTATTCCATTGGTCTATGTGTCTGTTTTTGTGCCAATACCATGCTGTCTTGATGATGACAGCTTTGTAGTAGAGGCTAAAGTCTGGGATTGTGATGCCTCCTGCTTTGGTCTTCTTCTTCAAAATTCCTTTGGCTATTCGGGGCCTTTTGTGGTTCCATATGAATTTTAGGATTGCTTGTTCTAGTTTCGAGAAGAATGCTGGTGCAATTTTGATTGGGATTGCATTGAATGTGTAGATAGCTTTGGGTAGTATTGACATTTTGACAATATTTATTCTTCCAATCCATGAGCAGGGAATGTCTCTCCATTTCTTTAAATCTTCTTCAATTACCTTCATAAGTTTTCTATAGTTTTCAGCATACAGATCTTTTACATCTTTGGTTAGATTTATTCCTAGGTATTTTATGCTTCTTGGTGCAATTGTGAATGGGATCAGTTTCTTTATTTGTCTTTCTGTTGTTTCATTGTTAGTGTATAAGAATGCAACTGATTTCTGTACATTGATTTTGTATCCTGCAACTTTGCTGAATTCATGTATCAGTTCTAGCAGACTTTTGGTGGAGTCTATCGGATTTTCCATGTATAATATCATGTCATCTGCAAAAAGCGAAAGCTTGACTTCATCTTTGCCAATTTTGATGCCTTTGATTTCCTTTTGTTGTCTGATTGCTGATGCTAGAACTTCCAGCACTATGTTAAACAACAGCGGTGAGAGTGGGCATCCCTGTCGTGTTCCTGATCTCAGGGAAAAAGCTCTCAGTTTTTCCCTGTTGAGGATGATGTTAGCTGTGGGCTTTTCATAAATGGCTTTTATGATCTTTAAGTATGTTCCTTCTATCCCGACTTTCTCAAGAGTTTTTATTAAGAAAGGGTGCTGGATTTTGTCAAAGGCCTTTTCTGCATCGATTGACAGGATCATATGGTTCTTCTCTTTTTTTTTGTTAATGTGATGTATCACGTTGATTGATTTGCGAATATTGAACCAGCCCTGCATTCCAGGAATGAATCCCACTTGGTCATGGTGAATAATTCTTTTTATATGCCGTTGAATTCGATTTGCTAGTATCTTATTGAGAATTTTTGCATCCATATTCATCAGGGATATTGGCCTGTAGTTCTCTTTTTTTACTGGGTCTCTGTCTGGTTTAGGAATCAAAGTAATACTGGCTTCATAGAATGAGTCTGGAAGTTTTCCTTCCCTTTCTATTTCTTGGAATAGCTTGAGAAGGATAGGTATTATCTCTGCTTTAAACGTCTGGTAGAACTCCCCTGGGAAGCCATCTGGTCCTGGACTCTTATTTGTTGGGAGATTTTTGATAACCGATTCAATTTCTTCGCTGGTTATGGGTCTGTTCAAGCTTTCTATTTCCTCCTGATTGAGTTTTGGAAGAGTGTGGGTGTTCAGGAATTTGTCCATTTCTTCCAGGTTGTCCAATTTGCTGGCATATAATTTTTCATAGTATTCCCTGATAATTGTTTGTATCTCTGAGGGATTGGTTGTAATAATTCCATTTTCATTCATGATTTTATCTATTTGGGTCATCTCCCTTTTCTTTTTGAGAAGCCTGGCTAGAGGTTTGTCAATTTTGTTTATTTTTTCAAAAAACCAACTCTTGGTTTCATTGATCTGCTCTACAGTTTTTTTTTAGATTCTATATTGTTTATTTCTGCTCTGATCTTTATTATTTCTCTTCTTCTGCTGGGTTTAGGCTGCCTTTGCTGTTCTGCTTCTAGTTCCTTTAGGTGTGCTGTTAGATTTTGTATTTGGGATTTTTCTTGTTTCTTGAGATAGGCCTGGATTGCAATGTATTTTCCTCTCAGGACTGCCTTTGCTGCGTCCCAAAGCGTTTGGATTGTTGTATTTTCATTTTCGTTTGTTTCCATATATTTTTAAATTTCTTCTCTAATTGCCTGGTTGACCCACTCATTCGTTAGTAGGGTGTTCTTTAACCTCCATGCTTTTGGAGGTTTTCCAGACTTTTTCCTGTGGTTGATTTCAAGCTTCATAGCATTGTGGTCTGAAAGTATGCATGGTATAATTTCAATTCTTGTAAACTTATGAAGGGCTGTTTTGTGACCCAGTATATGATCTATCTTGGAGAATGTTCCATGTGCACTGGAGAAGAAAGTATATTCTGTTGCTTTGGGATGCAGAGTTCTAAATATATCTGTCAAGTCCATCTGATCCAATGTCTCATTCAGGGCCCTTGTTTCTTTATTGACCGTGTGTCTAGATGATCTGTCCATTTCTGTAAGTGGAGTGTTAAAGTCCCCTGCAATTACCACATTCTTATCAATAAGGTTGCTTATGTTTATGAGTAATTGTTTTATATATTTGGGGGCTCTGGTATTCGGCACATAGACATTTATAATTGTTAGCTCTTCCTGATGGATAGACCCTGTAATTATTATATAATGCCCTTCTTCATCTCTTGTTACAGCCTTTAATTTAAAGTCTAGTTTGTCTGATATAAGTATGGCTACTCCAGCTTTCTTTTGGCTTCCAGTAGCATGATAAATAGTTCTCCATCCCCTCACTCTCAATCTAAAGGTGTCCTCAGGTCTAAAATGAGTCTCTTGTAGACAGCAAATAGATGGGTCTTGTTTTTTTATCCATTCTGATACCCTATGTCTTTTGGTTGGCGCATTTAATCCATTTACATTCAGTGTTATTATAGAAAGATACGGGTTTAGAGTCATTGTGATGTCTGTATGTTTTATGCTTGTAGTGATGTCTCTGGTGCTTTGTCTCACAGGGTCCCCCTTAGGATCTCTTGTAGGGCTGGTTTAGTGGTGACAAATTCCTTCAGTTTTTGTTTGTTTGGGAAGACCTTTATCTCTCCTATTCTAAATGACAGACTTGCTGGATAAAGGATTCTCGGCTGCATATTTTTGCTGTTTAGCACACTGAAGATCTCGTGCCAATTCTTTCTGGCCTGCCAAGTTTCAAAAGAGAGATCAGTCACGAGTCTTATAGGTCTCCCTTTATATGTGAGGGCACGTTTATCCCTAGCTGCTTTCAGAATTTTCTCTTTATCCTTGTATTTTGCCAGTTTCACTATGATATGTTGTGCAGAAGATCGATTCAAGTTACGTCTGAAGGGAGTTCTCTGTGCCTCTTGGATTTCAATGCCTTTTTCCTTCCCCAGTTCAGCGAAGTTCTCAGCTACAATTTCTTCAAGTACCCCTTCAGCACCTTTCCCTCTCTCTTCCTCCTCTGGGATACCAATTATGCGTATATTATTTCTTTTTAGTGTATCACTTAGTTCTCTGATTTTTCCCTCATACTCCTGGATTTTCTTATCTCTCTTTCTCTCAGCTTCCTCTTTTTCCATAACTTTATCTTCTAGTTCACCTATTCTCTCCTCTGCCTCTTCAATCCGAGCTGTCGTCGTTTCCATTTTGTTTTACATTTCGTTTAAAGCACTTTTCAGCTCCTCGTGACTGTTCCTTAGTCCCTTGATCTCTGTAGCAAGAGATTCTCTGCTGTCCTCTATACTGTTTTCAAGCCCAGCGATTAATTTATGACTATTATTCTAAATTCACTTTCTGTTATATTATTTAAATCCTTTTTGATCAGTTCATTAGCTGTTGTTATTTCCTGGAGATTCTTCTGAGGGGAATTCTTCCGCTTGGTCATTTTGGATAGTCCGTGGAGTGGTGAGGACCTGCCGGGCACTTCCCCTGTGCTGTGGTGTATACCTGGAGTTGGTGGGCGTGGCTGCAGTCCGACCTGATGTCTGGCCCCAGCCCACCGCTGGGGCCACATTCAGACTGGTGTTTGCCTTCTCCTCCCCTCTCCTAGGGGTGGGATTCACTCTGGGGTGGCGTGGCCCATCTGGGCTACTTGCATACTGCCAGGCTTGTGATGCTGGGGATCTGGCGTATTAGCTGGGGTGGGTAGGCAAGGTGCACGGGGGCAGGAGGGGCAGGCTTAGCTCACTTCTCCTTAGGTGATCCACTTCAGGAGGGGCCCTGTGGCAGCGGGAGGGCAAACCACGATTTCTTTATGCATTCATCAGTTGATGGACATTTAGGCTCTTTCTATAATTTGGCTATTGTGGAAAGTGCTGCTCTAAACATTGGGGTACAAGTGCCCCTGTGTATCAGCACTCCTGTATCCCTTGGGTAAATTCCTAGCAGTGCTATTGGTGGGTCATAGGGTAGATCTATTTTCAATTTTTTGAGGAACGTCCATACAGTTTTCCAGAGCGGCTGCACCAGTTTGCATTCCCACCAACAGTGCAAGAGGGTTCCCATTTCTCCACATCCTCGCCAGCATCTATAGTCTCCTGATTGTTCGTTTTAGCGACTCTGACCAGTGTGAGGTCGTATCTGAGTGTGGTTGCGATATGTATTTCCCTGATGAGGAGCGACGTTGAGCATCTTTTCATGTGCCTGTTGGCCATCTGGATGTCTTATTTAGACAAGTGTCTGTTCATGTCTTCTGCCCATTTCTTCACTATTCATAATTATTTGTTTTTCAGGTGTGGAGTTGGTGAGCTCTTTACAGATTTTGGATACTAGTCCTTTGATATGTCATTTGCAAATATCTTTTCCCATTCCGTTGGTTGCCTTTTAGTTTTGTTGATTGTTTCCTTTCCAGTGCAGAAGCTTTTATCTTCATGAGATCCCAATACTTCATTTTTGCTTCTAATTCCCTTGCCTTTGGGGATGTGTCAAGTAAGAGATTGCTGCAGCTGAGGTCAGAGAGGTTTTTTCCTGCTTTCTCCTCTAGGGTTTTGATGGTTTCCTGTCTCACATTTAGGTCTTTTATCCATTTTGAGTTTATTTTTGTGAATGGTGTAAGAAAGTGGTCTAGTTTCAACCTTCTGCATGTTGCTGTCCAGTTCTCCCAGCACCATTTGTTAAAGAGACTGTCTTTTTTCCATTGGATGTTCTTTCCTGCTTTGTCAAAGATTAGTTGACCATACTTTTGTGGGTCTAATTCTGGGGTTTCCATTCTATTCCATTGGTCTATGTGTCTGTTTTTGTGCCAGTACCATGCTGTCTTGATGATTACAGCTTTGTAGTAGAGGCTAAAGTCTGGGATTGTGATGCCTCCTGCTTTGGTATTCTTTTTCAAAATTACTTTGGCTATTCAGGGTCTTTTGTGGTTCCATATGAATTTTAGGATTGCTTGTTCTAGTTTCGAGAAGAATGCTGGTGCAATTTTGATTGGGATTGCATTGAATGTGTAGATAGCTTTGGGTAGTATTGACATTTTAACAGTACTTATTCTTCCAATCTACGAACACAAATGTTTCTCCATTTCTTTATATCTTCTTCAATTTCCTTCATAAGCTTTCTATAGTTTTCAGCATACAGATCTTTTATGACTTTGGTTAGATTTATTCCTAGGTATTTTATGCTTCTTGGTATAATTGTGAATGGGATCAGCTTCTTTATTTGTCTTTCTGTTGCTTCATTGTTAGTGTATAAGAATGCAACTGATTTCTGTACATTGATTTTGTATCCTGTGACTTTGCTGAATACATGTATCAGTTCTATGAGACTTTTGGTGCAGTTTATCAGGTTTCCATGTATAATACTATGTCATCTGCAAAAAGTGAAAATTGACTTAATCATTGCCAATTTTGTTGCCTTTGATTTCCTTTTGTTGTCTGATTGCTGATGCTAACACTTCCAACACTATGTAAAACAACAGCGGTGAGAGTGGGCATCCCTGTCGTGTTCCTGATCTCAGGGGGAAAGCTCTCAGTTTTTCCCCATTGGGGATGATATTAGCTGTGGGCTTTTCATAAATGGCTTTTATGATGTTTAAGTATGTTCCTTCTATCCCGACTTTCTCAAGGGTTTTTATTAAGAAAGGATGCTGAATTTTGTCAAATGCTTTTTCTGCATCGATTGACAGGATAATATGGTTCTTATCTTCTCTTTTGTTAATGTGATATATCACATTGATTGATTTGTGAATGTTGACCCAGCCCTGCAGCCCAGGAATGAATCCCACTTGATCATGGTGAATAATTCTTTTTATATGCTGTTGAATTCAATTTGCTGTATCTTGTTGAGAATTTTTGCATCTGTGTTCATCAGGAATATTGGCCTGTAGTTCTCTTTTTTTCCTGGGTCTCTGTTTGGTTTGGGAATCAAAGTAATGCTGGCCTCATAGAATGAGTCTGGAAGTTTCCTTCCATTTTTATTTTTTGGAACAGCTTGAGAAGGATAGGTATTATCTGTGCTTTAATTGTCTGGTCGAATTTCCCAGGGAAGCCATCTGGTCCTGGACTCTTATTTGTTGGGAAATTTTTGATAACTGATTCAAAGTTTTCACTGGTTATGGGTCTGTTCAAGTTTTCTATTTCTTCCTGTTTGAGTTTTGGAAGCGTGTGGGTGCTTAGGAATTTGTCCATTTCTTCCAGGTTGTTCAGTATATTGGTATATAATTTTTCATAGTATTCCCTGATAATTGCTTGTATTTCTGAAGGATTGGTTGTAATAATTCCATTTTCATTCATGATGTTATCTATTTGGGTCATCTCCCTTTTCTTTTTGAGAAGCCTGGCTAGAGGTTTATCCATTTTGTTTATTTTTTCAAAAAACCAACTCTTGGTTTCATTGATCTGCTCTACAGTTTTTTTAGATTCTATATTGTTTATTTCTGCTCTGATCTTTATTATTTCTCTTCTTCTGCTGGGCTTGGGGTGTCTTTGCTGTTCTGCTTCTATTTCCTTTAGGTGTGCTGTTAGATTTTGTATTTGGGATTTTTCTTGTTTCTTGAGATAGGCCTGGATTGCAATGTATTTTCCTCTCAGGACTGCCTTCACTGTGTCCCAAAGCATTTGGATTGTTATATTTTCATTTTCATTTGTTTCCATATATTTTTAAATTTCTTCTCTAATTGCCTGGTTGATCCATTCATTCGTTAGTAGGGTGTTCTTTAACCTCCATGCTTTTGGAGGTTTTCCAGACTTTTTCCTGTAGTTGATTTCATGCTTCATACCATTGTGGTCTGAAAGTATGCGTGATATGATTTCACTTCTTGTATACTTACTTATGTGATCTATCTTGGAGACTGTTCCATGTGCACTGGAGAAAAAAGTATATTCTGTTGCTTTGGGATGCAGTGTTCTAAATGTATCTGTCAAGTCCATCTGTTCTAATGTATCATTCATGGCCCTTGTTTCTTTATTGATCCTGTGTCTGGATGATCTATCCATTACTGTAAGTAGAGTATTAAAGTCTCCTGCAATTACCACATTCTTATGAATAAGGTTGCTTATGTTTGTGAGTAATTGTTGTATATATTTGGGGGCTCCCCTATTCAGCACATAGAAATTTATAATTGTTAGCTCTTCCTGATGGACAGACCCTGTAATTATTATATAATGCCCCTCTTCATCTCTTATTACAGCCTTTAATTTAAAGTCTAGTTTGTCTGATATAAGTATGGCTACTCCAGCTTTCTTTTGAGTCCCAGTAGCATGATAGATATTTCTCCATTCTCTCACTTTCAATCTGAAGGTGTCCTCAGGTCTAAAATGAGTCTCTTGTAGACAGCAAATAGATGGGTCTTGTTTTTTTATCCATTCTGATACCCTATGTCTTTTGGTTGGCACATTTAATGCATTTACATTCAGTGTTATTATAGAAAGATACGGGTTTAGAGTCATTGTGATGTCTGTATGTTTTATGCTTGTAGTGATGTCTCTGGTACTTTGTCTCACAGGGTCCCCCTTAGGATCTCTTGTAGGGCTGGTTTAATGGTGATGAATTCCTTCAGTTTTTGTTTGTTTGGGAAGACCTTTATGTGTACTTCTATTCTGAATGACAGACTTGCTGGATAAAGGATTCTGGGCTGCATATTTTTTCTGTTCATCACATTGAAGATTTCCTTCCATTCCTTTCTGGCCTGCGAAGTTTCAGTAGATAGGTCTGTCACTAGTCTTATCGGTCTCCTTTTATATGTTAGAGCATGTTTATCCCTAGGTGCTTTCAGAATTCTCTTTATCCTTGTATTTTTCCAGTTTCACTATGACATGTTGTGCAGAAGAGCGATTCAAGTTACATCTGAAGGGAGTTCTCTGTGCCTCTTGGATTTCAATGCCTTTTTCCTTCCCCAGATAAGGGAAGTTCTCAGCTATGATTTGTTCAAGTACACCCTCAGCCCCTTTCTCTCTTCCCCTTCTGGAATTCCTATTATACAGATATTGTTGCATTTGATTGCATCACTTAGTTCTCTAATTCTCCTCTCATACTCCTGGATTTTTTTTATCTCTTTCTCAGTTTGCTCTTTTCCCATAATTTTATCTTCTAATTCATCTATTCTGTCCTCTGCCTCTTCAGTCCGAGCTGTGGTCACCACCATTTTAGTTTGCACCTTATTTATAGCATGTTTTAGCTCCTCATGACTATTTCTTAGTCCCTTGATCTCTGTAGCAATAGATTTTCTTCTGTCCTCTATACTTTTTCAAGCCCAGCGATTAATTTTATGACTATTATTCTAAATTCATGTTCAGTTTTATTGCTTAAGTCGCTTTTGATCAATTCGTTAGCTGTCTCTACTTCCTGGAGTTTCTTTTGAGGAGAATTCTTCTGTTTCGTCATTTTGGATAGTCCCTGGTGTGGCGTGGAACTGCAGGGCACTTCCCCTGTGCTGTTTGGTGTAACTTATGTTGGTGGGTGGGGCCTCAGTCCGACCTGATGTCTGTCCTCAGCCCGCCACTGGGGCCACAGTCAGACTGGTGTGTACCTTATCTTCCCCTCTCCCAGGGACATGACTTACTCTGGAGTGGTGTGGTTCCTGTCTGGGCTACTTGCACACTGCCAGAGTTGTGGTGCTGCTTTGATGGGATCTGGTGTATTAGCCGGGGTGGATCTGCAAGGTGCACAGGGATGGGAGGGGCTGGCTCAGCTCGCTTTGCTGTTGGTGGTCCCCTGTGGGAGCGGCCCTGAAGCACCAGGAATGAGGCAGGCCTGTCGGATGGATGGATCCACAGAAGCACAGCGTTGGGTGTTTGTGCGGTGCAAGCAAGTTCGGTGAACTGGTTCCCTTTGGGATTATGGCTGGGGGATGGGAGAGGGAAATGGCACTGGCCAGTGCCTTTGTTCCCAGCTGAGCTCTGTCTTCCAGGCCTCAACACCTCTCCCTCCTGGTGTCCTCTCACCCTCCTGCTCTCTGAGCAGAGCTGTTGACTTATAACATTCCAGATGTTAAGTCCTGCTGGATGTCAGAACTCACGCAGTGTGGCCCCTCTGCCTTTGCAAGCCAGACTCAGGCATTTTGCCTTGCTGGGCGGGCTGCTCCTCCACCACCCCGGCTCCCCCTGCCAGTCCGTGTAGCATGCACCACCTCTCTGTCCTTCCTACCCTCTTCTGTGGGCCTCTTGCCTACACTTTGCTCCAGAGAGTCTGTTCTGCTAGTCTTCTGGCAGTTTTCTGGGTTATTTAGGCATTTTCAGTGGAATCTAAGTGATCAGCAGGACAAGGTGAGCCCAGCATCCTCCTACGCTGCCATCTTCTCCAGTAATCTCTCTCCTTCTATTTTGAATGACAGCCTTGCTGGATAAAGAATTCTTGGCTGCATATTTTTTGATTCAGCACACTGAATGTATCCTGCCACTCCTTTCTGGCCTGCAAAGTTTCTGTGGATAGGTCTGCTGCAAACCTGATCTGTCTTCCCTTGTAGGTTAGGGACTTTTTTTTCCCTTGCTGCTTTCATGATTCTCTCCTTGCCTGAGTGTTTTGTGAATTTGACTATGATATGTCTTGATGGTTGTTTTTTGTTGAATCTAATGGGGGTCCTCTGTGCTTCCTGGATTTTGATGTGTGCCTTTCCCCACGTTAAGGAAGTTTTCTGCTATGATTTGCTCACATAACCCTTCTACTCCTATTTCTCTCTCTTCCTCTTCTGGGAACCCTATGATTCTGATGTTGTTCCTTTTTAATGAGCCACTGATTTCTTTAATTCTTAAATCGGGATCTTTTGCCTTAATCTCCCTCTTTTTTTTCTGGTTTGTTATTCTCTCTAAGTTTGTCCTCTATATCACTGATTCTCTGTTCTGCCTCATCCATCCTTGCCGCCGCTGCATGCATTCATGATTGCAGCTCAGTTATACTATTTTTAATTTCATTCTGGCTATTTTTTACTTCTTTTATCTCTGCAGAAAGGGATTCTAATTTATTTTTTACTCCAGCTGGTATTCTATTATCGTAATTCTAAATTCTGGTTCAGACATCTTGCTTGTGTCTGTGTTGGTTAAGATCCTGGCTGTTGTTTCTTCCTGCTCTTTCTTTTGGGGTGAATTCCTTCATTTTGTCATTTTCAAGGGAGAAAAGGAATTAATGAGGTAGAAAAATTGAAATTAAAAAAATTAAAATAAAAAAATATTAAAATTAAAAATTAAACACACACACACAAATCGAATAGATGATGCTAGATCCTAGGTGTGTTTTGGTCTGGGTGTTGAAAGTGGTTTGACAGATTAGAGGAAAAAAAGGGAGGGATGAAAAAAAGGAAATCGTTTGAGAATTTGAAAAAATGAATTCACTGAAGTAGACTAAAATGAGATGATGGGGGCAAAATAGAATTTGAAAAAATATGCACAAAAGTAAAGAATATAGTAGAAAAAAATTAAATAAAAAAATTTAATAGAAATTAAAAATAAATATGAATTTTTTCATTTTCTGTATTTATGAAAAAAAAAGAAATGAAAAAGAGAAAAAAGATAAAGAAGAAAAAAGGGAAAGAAAACAAAAGAAATCATTTGAAAATTTGAAAAAGGGAATACACTGTGGTAGACTAAAATGAAATTACGGAAGTAAAATAGAATTTGAAAAAATTTACATAAAACCAAAAAATATAGTAATGAAAACTAAATAAGAATATTTTTAATAGAAATTGGAAGGAAAATGAAGTTTTTCTCTTTCTTCATTGAAGAAAATAAATGAAAAAGTAAAGAAAGAAAAAGAAAGAAAAATAAAAAGAAAAAAGAAAAAAGGAAATTGTTTGAAAATTTGAAAAGGTGATTACACTGAAGTAGACTAAAATAAAATGATGGAAGTAAAGTAGAATTTGAAGAAATTTACACAAAAGTAAAAAATATAGTAATAAAAATTAAAGAAAGATATTTTTAATGAAAATAAAAATGATTTTTTTTCTTTTTGTATTCAAGGAAAAGAAAGGATTTGTAAAAGAGAAAATGAAAAAAGAAAAAAAAAAAGAAAATTGAATAGATGAACCTACTAACAGATTGAAGTAGGACTAAAATTTCTTCATTTTCCTGTAGAAGTCAGTCTGTGTAGTTCTTTATAGTCCATAAATTAAGCTGGCGGTGAGACTTGTGTTCTGGAAGAGTGAAGTTGGCCCAGTTGGGCAAGGCTCAGTGTATCAGCTCTGCTCTCCACTAGATGGTGCTACTAGCCTACTGGGGTTGATTGTTGCACAGCTTGTAGGTGCATATGCGCATGCGCAGGAGCGGTGAAAATGGCAGCAGCCAGCTACCCAGTCTGCTCTCCTGGATCAGCAATCGTGCACCCATCCTCTGTCTTCAACTCTCATCCAGTCCCTGCTTTTTCAGTCTCCGTGACCAGACCTCAGGCAGTAACTCTCTCCCAAGCTTTGTCTCAGATGCGGCTGTTTTCCCCGGCCCCTTATTTCCAAAGGACTGCGGCTTTGACCTGTTCCGCCCCTCTGCAGGAGGGTCTCACTGAGCAATGGCTGAATGAGCAATTGCCGAATATTGGCTGCAACCAGGTACGCCTGCTGGACCCTGTTGTTGCCGGTGCACTGAGACTGCGACCAGGTGCCAGCCTGTCCCAGAAAAAGTTTGTGAGACAGTGTAGCAGCAGTATTTAAGGGATTATGGAAAATCAAAACACACATCTGGCACCAGGCTTCACCCTTAACGACTTTGTTCCAGCACCAGCTAATGTATCCACCTTCCGGGGTCTGCTGGGACCAGGTGGCTTCAACAGTCTCTACCAAATGTCCTTCCAGCAGTGGAACTGCTTTTCCCTGTGTAGCCTGAGAACCTCATGGACCCCACTGTGTTCCTGGGTATTCACCCTTCCCACCAGAACACCACCAGTTATTGAGCTGCAGAGTTGCAGCCTTTGCGCTCCACTTGTTTACAGTCTTAATGGAATTTAAACCCTCTCCTTTCTCCTTTCTCCCTTTTTAGTTTAGTCCCTGTGGCTGTTTTCAATTTTCCACTTTCTCTCCGGCTGCTTTTGGGGGAGAGGGGTGCTTTTCCCATATTGTCCCTCGCTCCCCAGTCTCCGTCCTCTCTCCGCCCGCAAAAGCGGTTCCCTACCTTTTGTGCCTTCTTGCTCCCCGAGTTTAGCTCTCCGCGCTGCATACCTGCTGAATTCTGTGGTTCAGGTTGTGCAGATTGTTGTGTTAATCCTCCAATCAGTTTTCTAGGTGTGTAGGATGGTTTAGTTTTGGTCTGGCTGTATTTCATGAATGTGAGACACACAAAAAGCTTCCCTGCTGTTCCGCCATCTTGGCTCCTCTCCTCCCTGTTTCTTTCTGTGCCCTCACATGGTGGAGACCATTAAAGGGCTCTAGCTTCTTCTATTAGGACACTAATCTCTTCTTGGTGCTCTACCCTTATGATCTCTTCTAAACCTTATTACCTCCCAAAGACCAAATCTCCTAACACTATCACATGAGGGTTGGGGTTTCCACATATAGTATTTGGGTTCATAGCAAGAGAGGATGGAGACTTCCTTTGGAGAGCATAATCCTCAGTCCCCAGAATTTGGAAAGAGCTATCTTGTAAATATTTGGTGAGGCCTGACCTTTTATGTATGAATGTTCTTAGATTGGGTTTTTATGTTCTATTGTAAGAGATGGTGTGCTTCAAATAAATAAATAAAAGGAGAAAAAGAAAAAAACCCACAAAAACGTCCTGATAGAGGTTGTTATGTTGTCATTTGCTTCTCTATAGCCTCAACATTTAGAAAACAATTTCTGGTTACTAAATTATGGTAAATTGAGGGTTTCAATGGATTAATCAAGGTTTTCTATTATATACTTCAATAGAAGACAATGAGTAATTACATGAATTACAAAACATAAAAGTAAAGCAAAATATAATGAGAAAAGGCAATTTATTAGTGTTTTCACCATGTTTCTGTGTATAGCTTGATGTATGCAGAGAATAGCAATTCGATTAGCTTCCCCCTCCTCCAGGGGTAGGCAGTAACTGGAGGATTTTTTTGATCATTTTATTCATTTCGTGTTAAAACTATAGCACTTCTAATTTACAGACATATTGTGAATGTCAAGGAAATATCACCCAAATCATTGAAATACAGTGAAATTCATACGTTATATTTAAGTAACAGGTTGCCCTGGGCTCCAAGGGATGCACTCTTAAATAGAACTGGGATTTTGACTGTTCAATTTCAGCACTTTAAAGGCACAGAGTAATCAAGGTGAATTTCTTAAAGGAAGAGACTCTGAGGATAGAAAGGTAACTGTGAAGTATTTCTGGAGAAGCCATTAAGTGGCAGATTGGCATACGGCTACATTTCAGATCCTGATTTGTTTGGTTTAATGTGAATCACTTTTTTTCCCCTTAAATTGAAGCCCAAATCCTATAATGGAGATACTTAAATGAACCCTCTGGGTCACTTAGGCATCTTTTTCAACATCCCTCTGAGAAATTCAACAGTCTGTTAAAAAATTGAGTTTTATATGTTTCTGTCGATGCCTGAGGAAAATTTGATTATCCTCCAGATTTTTTCCCAATCCTTTAACTAAATTGGATTATTTGCTGATTTACCCTTTAGTTCCCAGTGCCATAATAGTGTTTCAGTTTAAAACTTTATGGTATAAGCTGACAAGATTATAAGATGTTTATCTTCCTAGGGAACGCAGCATGGGAAGTTTTGCCTTTGGCTTTATATGGATCCATTTTGGAATCCTGCTTTGATTGCCTGTGAATTGGGTGACCTTATGCAAATGACATGATTTCTGTTGGTTTCAGTCCCTTTATAAGTACAGCAGGGATACTAATAATAACCTTGCATGGGATTTGGTCAAAATGAGTAGAGACACTGCATGTGGAAATACTGGGTTCTGAGTAGGCTCTCAATAAATGTAAATTACCTTCCATCTCCCCACCTCCCAAACCATGTTTTATTTATTGAGGGAACATATAACCAAGGATGTGTTTAGATCCAGGATCTTTTATGATGGGAGTCCAAAATAACGCATCTTAAATCAATCTGTATCAAGAAGTAGAATAGTAGGAGTTATACATCAAAGACATTTATCACAAGGAATTGGCTTGTGCAGTGTGTGAGCGGGCATAGCCAAGCCTGCAATTAATAGGGCAGGCTGTCAGGAAGGGCAGAGGCTGAAGCTGCTGTCCGTAAGTAAAATTTATTCTTCTTAAGAGAAGCCTCAGCTCAACTTTGAAGGCCTTTAAACTGATTCAGTCAGGCCCACTCAGAATATCTACAATAATCTCTCTTAGGTAAAGCCAACTGCTTATGGACTTTAATCACATCTATAAAATACTTTTACAGAAACACCTAGGTTAATGTTTGGTTGAATAACTGGAGACTATAGCTTAGTCAGACTGACAAGCCAGGAAGACTGTCACACCATCCATCTGGCCTCTTTGGATTCTTTTGTTCATAGAAACTAGGCTACTTTCATTATAGTAAAATATGAGACTCAGTGTTTTTTAAACCAAATGGCAGAAGAAACATAAGGAAAAATTTGTGGTTTCATTTGAAGTCAAATGTGAAGGTTGAGCATAAAATAAGTATTTTCTACATACTAACAGAAATTACCTAATTTAGGGGCACCTGGGTGGCTCAGTCAGTTGAGCTTCTGACTTTGGCTCAGGTCATGATCCTGTGGTCCGTGAGTTTGAGCCCTGAGTTAGGCTCTGTGCTGATCATCAGAGCCTGGAGCCTGCTTCAGATTCAGTGCCTGCCTCTCTCTCTGCCCGTCCCCTGCTCACGCTCTTTCAAAAATAAATAAACAGTATAAAAAATAAAAAATCATCCAATTTTTTCTTGTTTATAGATTTACAGTTGGTCTCTTTTGCTGGGATGTAAGCTCCCTGAGAATAGGAGTTTGTTGTGTTAACTTCTAAATGTCCAACATCTTAAATAGCACTTGGTGTAAGACAGATACTCAATAAATATTAATGGCATAAGTCAATAAATGATTTCTTCCAGAGAAGAGTTGTTTCATTTCTTTGTCTGAATAAAGAGTTTTCTGTTATGTTTACATGATTCACTTTTGGCTTCAGCTGTGTATCGCACCAAGGTTTGTGGCTAAGTGTAGACTGAGGAATGAATTCTGACCTGCCCTTTGCTCACCAAGCCAGGTGCCTCAGTTTGGGCTGTTTCAGGAGGAAGATGTGCTTTTTCTTCCATGAAAGGGGCCCAAATGCACACACCCAACTGTGTTCTTGGGGTGGAGGATGGAGAGTGTGCCATCCTGCAGTTATCACACAGGTTAGTGGTAACCCTGGCATTCTTCCATTATAACTTCCTATTACATGGCAGAGATCTGTGAGGATAACAAGCAAAAGGACTAAAATACCCCACCTGCTCTTCTTGGGGGCAAGAAGATCAGAATAATAATTTTTTGGTGACTTTAAGATTTAGTACTTAGACTTTATTTCCAACATTTTCTGAGAAAAATATGCATACTCTATAAATGCATGAATTATTTGGTACATAAAAGATTATGTATGAGGGTGCCTATGTGGCTCAGTTGGTTGATCATGACTTTTGATTTTGGCTCAGGTCATGATCCCAGGGTCATGGGATTGAGCCCTGCATTCAAGCTCCAAGCTCAGCCCTCCAGCTGAGTGTGGAGCCTGCTTAAGATTCTCTCTCTGTCTCTCTCTCTCTCTCTTTCTGCCCCTCTCCCTGCTCATGTTCTTTCTCTCTCTCTCAAATAAAAAAAAGAAAAAAAAGATTATGTATGGCATGTGAGTTATAAAGTATAACAACCATGCAAATACTCATGAATTCACAAACTTAGGAAATAAAAATCAGTAATACTATTGAAAATTCTGTTCTATTCCATATCCTCCCTTATCACCCTGCCTCCTCCAGAAATCACCAGTGTCCTGAATTTTGTATTTATCATTCAGTTGGTATTCTTTACAGTTCTACCAGATATGTATGAATCCCTAAACAATATATTTTTTCATTTGCTTCCTTTTAACTTTACATCAATGGTGTTATAGTGTATATAATTTTTCACTAATCTGCTTTCCTTATTTAATATGCTTTTAAGAGTCATCCAGTGTGTATGTATTACCATAATTCATATACTTTATTCCCATGGAATATTGCATTGTATGAATTATACCATAGTTTATTTGTCCATTCTCCTGTCAGCAGACTTTTCTACCCTTCTTTTTTTCTTGTATGAGCAGTGTTACTATGAATATTCTTGTAAACATATCCTGAAGCAGATATATGGGAAAATGGACTCTAGCGGTTTTCTAGTTGAAACCCTTCTTTTATGGACAAATAAACTGAGGCCCAGAGGCTCCAGTCAGTTGGTAGTAAGACTACAGATAAGATCCCCTGACTTTCATGTTTTATTCATTCTGTGCCACCTCCATATGAATATGCTGAAACTTATTTTCAAGAAAAAAGTTTACTCTTATAATGGTTTGTATTTGGCTAATGTAGTCGCTAAAGGATTTTTTGTTTTTGTTTTGTTTTTTATAACTTTAGGAGGAAAGGAAGCCAACTTATCTCCTGCACCTGTGAGAAAGAAGAAAGGCATAATCAGGGAGTTGACCTGGGCTAAGGAGCAACTCTGGGACTCTTGGTAAGGTCAATCATCCTCCTTCTCCATTTACCAACTTTTTCTTTAAGTATAATGTGCATACAGAAAAGTGTATGCACAACGCGTATATAGCTTGATGAACTTGTACAAAGCGAACACACTCATGTCACCAGCACACAGGTCTAGGCAGAGAATATAATCAATATTCCAGGTGTACACCTCTGCCCCTGTTTCCCTCCCAGTCACTATACAGGCACTGCTCTTCTCCCTCCACCCCTGCCCTCCTCTCTTCCATCCCCTGGGGAAGGCTCTTCGAATTTTCTGACATTTTGAAATGATGGCACTTGTCGTACTGTGGATATAATATAGCTCATGGAGGTATAAAAGCAGAGTTAAATTTTAGCTATAATATTTCCTCACCATGTGACTTTGGGTCCCTGTAATTCTCTGGTTCTCAATTGCCGTCTCTGTAACATAGAGATAATAAAGAATTTTTGGTTTGACAAGCAATTTAAATGAGCTAAGAGAAGCAGACTTTTCTAATAAAGATCCTGGAACAGAGTAGGTACTCAGTAAATGTTGAACCCTGAATGCTGAGTGTCTCTTTATGAGTTGGAGGCTATGAACTCAATAAGACATAATTTCTAGATTGTACAATCTTTTGACATTAACCCATGTACATGTTCTCCTGTCTCTAGTGCCACAGTCTGTTTTCTTAGGCATTTTTCTATTCTAGGGACAAGCTTTCCTGAAACATTCTTCATCCTGAATGACGTGAAACTAGAGTTCCAATATGTAGTCTAGGCTCACCTTACAAGTCCTGGTTTGCTGGCCTCATTATTTGTTGGATATGAGCTTTGATAAAATTCTTATTATGGAGTGGAAGAAAGCAGCAGTGTAGATCAATGGCTTCTCTCATATTTATGGTCTAGACTTGAAACTTGTTTTAATTTACACTTGACAACTTTGGAATGCAATGCCACTCTCTGAATAACTCCAATTTTAGGCTCTGCTTTCAGTACTGAATGAAGGGCAATATTTCTATCTTTATTAAGTGCTAATGGTAGATGTCACTGGGGAATAAATATAATATCCTTAACTTTTGGAATTGGATATAAGTGGTAAAGTCTACCTATTTTCTATTTCATTCTCTTATTTAGAATATGAACCATTCATTCATTTTGTATATGCTTGTCATACAGTTTTTATCTTTTCCCTTGTTTACTGAAATCATTAGAGTGGCTAGATGTGCACTAAATGTATATTTTATATATTTCTGTTTTCCGGAGAAGAGGAGGAAACATTTTTTCTTCCTACTGCCATGGTTTTATTTTGTATGCAGTATAAGCACATTTTAATTGTATCATGAATTTCAGTGCCCATTAATTTGAGGCAATAGACCATATTTGTGGTTTTAAATGAGGCTGTGAAAATTTCATCAGTTTTCATAGTTTCACCTGTAAATAAAAATGAGGGCAGAGTATTAAAGTATAAGAAATGTAGATGGAGAGCAAAAGGTGAAATTTGTACTTACTGTTTGTATACTGTGTATGTAGGTATCACTGTACTTTCACCTATGCTATCTCATTTAATGTCACCATGCCAAAGTAAAGGCACTATAAAAATCAAACATGTGTTTTGTGGCACCAAGGTGACTGTACATTTCTATTAGGAATCTTTTTTTTCAACTTAAAAACAAAAATTTATTATGTAGACCACAAGTTTGCCATTATAATTTGAGTCAACATATTGAGTGCAAGTTCACAAAATGGGTCCCCAGAGGAAGAATTATCTGATAAAGAAGATGCATTCTTCTTCCTTGTCCTAACCACCTTGGCTCCTATGGAGATGCCCTCCCTCCACAAAGAATACCAAATCAGTTCAAGAGCAAAAGTCCTTCTTATCTAATATGGAATTAGAAGACCCTTGTAACTAATGTTACAAGCTATTCCTTTGTTTCCTGGGAACTAAGTCCACCTGACGTGGATATTACTCTTCTTAACATCCAATGGGTTCTGTGAGAGGTTAAAACTAAGAAGTCTAATGCTTTTCCCTAAAGGTGTTCCAGGGAGGAATCCAGACTACTTGGTCACTACCACTTATGCTTCTTCTATCTCAGTGGCTGTCATCAATGGTTGCAGAGGAAGAGGCCCGCTTGGCAATCAATCTTACAGTCTGGGGTTTTCCCACAGCTACATTATTGATAACTCTTCTCTCCCTCTTTTTAATTTTTAATTTAAAACAAATTCCAGTATAGTTAACATACAGTGTTATGTTAGTTTCAGGTGTATAATATAGTGATTCAACAATTCTATACATCACTCGGTGCTCATCATGATAAGTGTACTTTTTAATCTCTATCACCTATTTCACCCATCCCCTGACCCCCCTCCCCCCACCTTATCTCTGGTAGCCATCAGTTTGTTGTCTATAGTTAAGAGTGTGTTTCTCAATTTGTCTCTCTCAGTCTCTCTCTTTTTTCCTTTGCTCATTTGTTTGGTTAAGTTCCACATATGAGTGAAATCATATGATATTTGTCTCTCTGACTTATTTTGTTTAGCATTATACCCTCTAGATCCATCCATTGTGTTGCAAATGGCAGGATTTAATTCTTTTTTATGGCTGAATAGTATTCTGTTGTATATACATATATATCTTCTTTATTCATTCATCAACTGATGGACATTTGGGTTCTTTCATAATTTGGCTATTGTAAATAATGTTTCAAGAAACATAGGGGTGCATATATTCCTAGTGTTTTTGTGTTCTTTGAGTAAATATCCAACTCTATGATTACTGAATTATAGGGTAGTTCCATTTTTAACTTTCTGAGGAATCTCCAAACTGTTTTCCGTGGTAGTTGTACCAGTTTGCACTTCGACCAACGGTGTACAAGTGTTCCTTTTTCTTCACATTCTTGCCAACACTTGTTTCTTGAGTTTTTGATTTTAGTCATTCTGACAGGTGTGAGGTGATATATCACTGTAGTTTTCATTAGCATTTCCCTGATGGTAAGTGATAACGAGCATCTTTTCATGTGTCTGTTGGCCATCTGGAAGTCTTCTTTGGAGAAATGTCTGTTCAGGTCTTCTGTCCATTTAATTGGTTTATTTGGTTTTTGTGTGTGTTGAGTTGTATAAGTTCTCTTTATAACTTGGATACTAACCTTTTATTGGATATGTCATTTGCAAATATCTTCTTTCATTTAGAAGATTGTATTTTAGTTTTGTCAATTGTTTCTTTCACAGTGTAGAAGATTTTTATTTGGATGTAGTCCCAATAGTTTAATTTTGCTTTTGTTTTCCATGCCTCAGGCAACCTACCTAGAAGCAGTTGCTTTGACTGATGTCAAAGAAGTTACTGCCTACATTCTCTTTTAGGATTTTTATAGTTTCAGGTCTCACGTTTAGTTCTTTAATCCATTTTGAATTTATTTTTGTGTGTGGTGTAAGAAAGTGGTCCAATTTCATTCTTCTGCATGTTGCTGTCCAGTTTTCCTAACACCGTTTGTTGAAGAGATTGTCTTTTTTACTTTTGATATTATTACCTGCTTTGTCAAAGATTAATTGCCCATATAGTTGTGGGTTTATTTCTGGGTTTTCTGTTCTATTCCATTGATCTATGTGTCTATTTTTTGTGCCACTTCCATACTATTTTGATTACTACAGCTTTGTAATATAACTTGAAGTCCAGATTTGTGATGCCTCCAGCTTTGCTTTTCTTTTTCAAGATTGCTTTGGCTATTTGAGGTCTTTTGTGGTTCCGTACACATTTTAGGATTGTTTGTTCTAGATCTGTGAAAAATGTTGGTGGTATTTTGATAGGGATTGCATTATATGCATAAATTGCTTTGAGTAGTATAGACATTTTAACAATATTTGTTCTTGCAATCCATGAACATGGAATGTCTTTCCATTTCTTTGTGGGGTTTTTAATTTCTTTCATCAGTTTTGTAGTCTTCGGAGTACAGATCTTTCAACTCTTTGGTTAGGTTTGTTCCTAAGCATCTTATAATTTTTGGTGCAGTTGTAAATGGGATTGTTTTCTTAATTTCTCTTTCTCCTGCTTCATTATTGGTGTAGAGAAATGCAACATAATTCTATACAATTGATTTTGTATCCTATGACTTTACTGAATTCATTTCTTAGTTCTAGCAGTTTTTTGGCAGATTCTTTTGAATTTTCTATATTAGTATCAAGTTGTCTGCAAATAGTGACAGTTTTACTTCTTCCTTACTGATCTGGATGCTTTTTATATCTTTTTGTTTGATTGCTGTGGCTAGGACTTCCAGTACTATGTAAAATAACAGTGGTGAGAGTGGACATCCTTGTCTTATTCCTGATATTAGGGGAAAAGCTCTCAGTTTTTCCCCATTAAGGATGATGTTAGGTGTGTTTTTTCATAGATGGAATTTATTATCTTGACGTGTTTTCCCTCTAAGCCTACTTTGTTGAGGGTTTTTTTAATCATAAATGGATGTTGTACTTTGTCAAATGATTTTTTTTTACATCTATTGAAAGTATCATACGATGTGTCTCTCTTGTTGATGTAATGTGTCAGATTGATTGACTTGTGACTATTGAACCATCCTTGCATCCCATGGATAAATACATTTGATCATGGTGTATGATTTTTTTAATGTGTTGTTTCCATTTGCTAATATTTTGTTGAAGATTTTTGTATCTATGTTGACCACAGACATCGGCCTATAGTTCTCTTTTTTAGTGGAGTCTATCTGGTTTGCTATCAGGGTAATTGTGGTTTCAGAGAATGTTTTAGGAAATTTTTCTTGTTTTTCTATTTTTTGGAATAGTTTGAGGAGAATAAGTAACTCTTATTAACTCTTCTTTAAATTTTTGGTGGAATTCACCTGTGAAGCTGTCTGGCCCTGGACTTTTGTTTGTTGGGAGTTTTTTGATTACTGATTCAATTTCATTGCTGGTATTGGTCTATTTGCATTTTCTGTTTTTTTCCTGATTCAGGTTTGGGAGGTTATACATTTCTAGAAATTTATTCATTTCTTCAAGGTTGTCCAGTTTGTTTGCATATAATTTTTCATAATATTCCCTTACAGTCTTTTATATCTCTGTGGTGTTGATGGTTATTTCTCCCCCTTCATTTCAGATTTTATTTATTTGAGTCTTTTTTTTTTAATGAATTTGGCTGCAGTTGATCTTTTCAAAGAATCAGCTCTTGGTTTTCATTGATTTGTTCTATTGTTTTTTAGTTTCCATTTCATTTATTTTTGTTCTAATCTTTATTATTTCTTTCCTTCTATAGGTTTTGGGTTTTGTTTGTTGTTCTCTTTCTAGTTTCTTTAGATGTGGTTAGGTTGTTTCTTTGGGATGTTTCTCGGTTCTTCAAGTAGGTCTGCTTTGCTTAAACTTCTCTCTTAGAACAGCTTTTCCTGTGTCCCAAAGATTTTGGACTGCTGTGTTTTCATTTTCATTTGTCTCCATGTATTTTTTGATTTCCTCTTTGATTTCATGCTTGATCCACTAATTTTTTTAGTAGTATGGTATTTAATCTCCATGTATTTATGTTTTCTCAAGTCCAGTGAGCATCTTTATGATCATTATTATAATTCTCTATCAAGCATAATACTTATTTATGTTTTGTTTAGATCTCCTGCTCTGATTTTTGTCCTTTCTTTCATCTGGGACATATTCTGCCTCCTCATTTTGTCCGCCTCTCTGTGTCTGTTTCTGTTTGTTAGGAAAGTCAGCTACATCTTCTTTTAAAAGTAGTGGCTTCATGAAGAAGAGATACTATAGTGCCCTGCAGTGCAGTGTCCCCTGTTCACCAGAAACTGGCATTTCAGGGGGGGTCTCCTATGAGTGTTCCTGGCACCCTGATGTTGTGTCTGAGTCACTTTTCCTTCTAGTCCAGTTATCTGCACTGACTCTCTGCCTGTTGTGGGTTGTGCTTTCTCACTGTGTTGTTAGTGGGACTTAGGCAGGCCAGCTATGAGGAGGCATGCCCTCAGAGGAACTCAGGGGTGGGGCAGTGGTATTAACAAAATTTGCACTGAGCCCAGTGTGATGGGCAGCAGGCTTGGAGTGGGCGAGTCCTTAGGAGAACTGGTGGGCTGGGTGCACTGTCAGGAGGTTAGGTAGCAAGTGTCTGTGCAGTGCTGGCTCCTGCAAGTGGCACTGTGTTTATGCTGGAGGGCAGGGGAAGAAAATGACACCTGCCAGTTCCTTTGTTCCCAGAGAAGTCCTCCAACATGCTCACTTAAAATCAGTATAAATAGATCTCCCTATTGTTTGCCCCAGGAATTGTGCAAACTTCCGTTT
Organism: Lynx canadensis; assembly: GCF_007474595.2. Lineage (NCBI taxonomy): Eukaryota > Metazoa > Chordata > Mammalia > Carnivora > Felidae > Lynx > Lynx canadensis. The sequence goes on from NC_044308.2 coordinate 88,324,670, forward strand.
CTGTGTTGTCTTTCTGTGGGCTGCTGTTTTGTTAAGGGTGGTGACCCAGCTATCACTTACCCTCCCAGCCAGCCCAGTGCTGAGTCAGTTGACTTTTAAATCTCCATGTTCCACATCCCACTGGTTATACAAACAGATCTACTAGGCACTGTGTGGGAATCATCCTATAGGAGTCTAAAACTTTCATTCCTACCTTTCTGACATTGCTTACGTCTGTTCCCTTTGCTAATTCCCCATTACTGATGTTTATCCCATTAGTTCCGACCAGGGCCATTGGCAGCTTCCTCTTAATCATCTTGCTGCCTTCAGTCTTGATCATGTTGGATTTATTGTCCATAGTGCACCCTGGCATAGTGCTAAATGATCTTCCTGTACTCAAATATGATCTTTTCCCTGTGTTTAAAACCCTTCTAAATCTGTCTTCCCAGTGGCAACAAGATAAATCTAGACACTTCTTGCATGTTATAGGAAGCTCTTATGATCTAATTCCTCTTTGATAAATTTTAAAAATTTATATGTATATTCATCTTGAATGCAAACATGAGGTTTTGGAGGCAGAGATAGAGTTATCATTACAGCAATGACTGCACTCATTCCTCACACCTCGTAATTCACATGTGATACAATGAGAGCCAGATGTTATCCTGTATGTTGGGGAAAGGGAGATACTACACTATGGGAGAAGAATCTTGAAATTATGAATCTGGGAGTTTATATAGGCTACATGCTGCCCCATCATCTCTTGAGGGAAGAAGAGAAACCTTTACTCCTTAGTTTTTTTTCTTTTTTTTTTTACTCTTTAGTTAAAAGTTTTTTTAATGTTTATTTACATTCGAAAGAGAGAGAACATGTGAGTAGGGGAGGGGCAGAGAGAGAGGGAGATGCAGAATCTGAAGCAGGCTCTAGGCTCTAAGCTGTCAGCACAGAGCCCGATGTAGGGCTCTGAACTCACGAACCGTGAGATCATGACCTGAGCTGAAGTCAGATGCTTAACCAACTGAGCCATGCAGGTGTTCCTACTCTCTAGTTTTTATAGTTCTTTGGAATGTAAAGGACTGGCTCAGGATTTCATTCTCCTTAGATAAGGAAAGAGAGAGAGAACTCAAATTTCTGGGGGTCTCTGGGTAGTCAATCACTCTTTAACTTCCAAGATTTATCCTTTAACCCAGGTTCCAGTTTTCTTTGGTCCGAAACATGGAAACATTGGCATTCCAGTTTCACAGTTCTCACCTTTCCAGGCTCATTCCCTGTTCCTTCTCTTCTCAAACACTGTGCTCCATCACTGCTAAACTACTTGCAGTTTTCTATACTATGTGGTTTCAGCCCTTATATCCTTGTTTATTTGTTCTAATACTGTCTCATTAATTCTTTTATGCTCATTATTTCTATCAAGGAGAAATTTCCATACAGTGAAATGTACTGATCTTAAGTCTGTCATTTGGTAAGTTTTGATAAATATAAGTAGCTGTGTAACACCACCCCAATCAAAATTTAACACATTGCTAACATAGCAGAAAGTCCTCTTTGTGTCTTTGTCAATTTCCCTCTCCTCTCATAGACAACTACTATTCTGATTTCTATCACTATTGAATAGTTTTGCCTGTACTTGAACTTCATATAAGTGGAATCATATAGTATGTACTCTTCCTTTCTGGCTTCTTTAGCTCAACATAGTATTTTTGAAATCAGCAGCTTATTCTTTATGTGGAGTAGTTTCCATTGTATGAATATTGCTTATTAAGTTTGTCTTATTCTTCTCTGATGACATTGGGTTGTTTCCAGTTTTTGTCTATTCTGAATAAGTAGAGCTGTCATAAATCCTCTTGTTTAAGACTTTTTTCTTTTCTTTTTTTTTTTTTTATTTGTGGGCCTATCTTTTTGTTTCTCTTGGGTAAATACCTAAGGGGGGCAATTGCTGGATTGTAAACAGAATATATGCTTAACTATACAAGAAACTGCCAAATATTATTCCAAAATGGCTGTATCTTCATGCTCCATGCTTTCTGAACATACAGTTTTCTCTAACTGGGAGATTCTTCTGACCCCTTCAGCTTAGTGAACTCTTATCTTTCAATTCATAGCCCAAAGCATTACCTCCTCTGTGAAAGCTTTGAGAGAGTTGATTATACTCATTTAGGCTGCCATTTTGTCTCATTCGTCCTTCTTCATTTCAGCTGCCTCTTCCCCCCTCCCTGCAAGCCATGGAAAGCAGGAATAAGGTTATATATATATCTTACACACTCAAGATGTATTAGGGGAAGCTACCAATATTGTATAGTATATGTCATCCCATAAACTTCTACTAAGCAATTACCATGCCAGGCAGAACAGATGATAAGTTTATAAATAAAGAAAACTTATTACATGTAGATGTCCGTTAGTTTTGTTCACTGATTGATGGAGGAATCTGATTGATGAAAGATGTTATGTTGGGGACAAAGAAGTTTGGCTGCCAAACCTCTTTTTGTTTATATAGTGAAAATCCGAGGAAAGCTAGCATGAAGTCACATAGGGTTGAAATATTTACTGTTGCCTCAACAAGGCAAGAAGAAATAAAAAGAATATATATGGATTATTTAATATTCAAGGTCACAAACATCATTATCCTTTAATTCAAATGGAGGAAGGTGGTACAACAAACTATCTTATTACTACCATCTTCCCTTTCTTTTATGCTATTTTTTTTTGAATTTTAAATATTTTATCTTTAATCCATCAAAGGATCATGACTTTTTCTGTCTCCTGTGAAGATGATCTATCCACAGAGCTTTCACTGACTAGAGTGGATGTTGTGTGGGTTGTGGAGCAAGATGAGAAACAACATCCAGATAACATGTGTACCAAGCAGTAGTAACAGAAAATGCATTTATTCTTTTTCGTGTGCTTTCTAAAAAAAAGGGGGGGGAGGGGCTTGTCCTTTACAACAAGAAGCTGTTTTAATAGTTTGTTCTTTGAAATCTGTTGAGGATTCTTCTCCACAATTCCCAGTTAAGGAAGAAGAGTTATCATTACTTAATAGTCAGTAAGGTTGACATTTAATGAGAAAGCAGTTCTCAAAAGTGGATGAGTTTTAAAGATCTCAGCATGAATAAGTTGAAATATTAAAGGCAACAGCTGCCTATAAACGATTGTTGCTAGCTTCAATTTACATAGTAAAGAGCACAGAAAACTTCTGTGATTTCTTCATTCTTAACAATTTAATGATCAAACTATAAGACAATGCACACTTTAAATTGGTGACTTTTAAGTTTTATTTTTCAGAAAGGCACTAAAGGCAGATGAATAAGCTCATGTGCTACCAAAAACACCATAGGAAAATATTTATGCAGCACCATTCTTAGCTAATGTGCCAGTTTTTCTCAGAATACACAATCAGATGCTATTTCTATGAATTTCACTAACAGAGGTTGCTTAAAGGGCTCATGGAACACTGTATGCTCATTCTTTTTTTTTTATTTTTTAAGTTCATTTATTTAGAGAGAGAGAGCAAGCATGTGTGTGAGAAAGCACACATGAGAGAGTACATGCCCAAGTTAGGGAGGGGTAGAGAAAGGGGGAGAGAGAGAGTCTTAAGTAGGCTCTGCACTGTCAGTGTGGACCTCAGTATGGGGTTTGAACTCACAAACTACAGGATCATGACCTGAGCTAAATTTGGATGCTTAACCAACTGAGCCACCCAGGTGCCCATATGTTCATTCTTTAAATGAACTGGAGGAAAGTTGATGGCTTGGGACTGAATTTATCAATATAATATATGTGGTGTTTATTCATTGAGTGCTTTCTATGTTCAAAATGCCGAGGAGGAAAACATTGGAGATACTCTTTGGTTTTGGAGAAATTTTAGATTTTGATTATGCTTTGGAATAATTGGCACATGTACATATCAACATAAATATTGTAAATGCATATTTCAACAAAGCATGCTTATGTGAGTCCTGAAATATCTTGAAAGGAAGTCTTTAAGTATGATTATATTCTGAGCATAACTTACTTTAAAAATGAAACTGGTTAAAAACTGAAAACCGTTTTTAGCTCTTAGATTTTATTTTGGGTCAGTATTAAAGTGTAAATATATTTTTATTAAATTAAAAAGTAGAAGACTTTCGGGAAAGATGGCAGAGTAGGAGTATCTTAAGCTCACCTCATCCCACAACTAGAAGGAAGTTATGTTTATGGGAAGATGAATCCCCATAAAATTTGGCTTTGAAACCTAGAAGGGCCTAACAATCAGTGGGGCTTAACACCTGCAACTTTTAAAAATTAGTGGGCTGGGCTCAGGGAGAGCCAGGAGGGCAGAGGCCCTACCCTTAAAGAAACAGCATAACAAACAGCCCCACAAAGATACAGCATAGAAGCAACAGTTTGAAAAAACATCTGGGGTATGCTGGAAGATTTATTTACTAATCTCAGAGCATGTGCTGGGGGTACAGAGATCTTTGGGGGATTTCTCTAAGAACAAAAGAACTGGCGAGCACCATTTTCCTTCCTGCCTCCCACCCCTCCCCCCCACCCAGCTGAGGTACTGGAGATACTTGAGATACTTGAGATACTCGAGTACCTACTAGAATCAGCAGAGCATGAACACTCTCTACCTAGCTTGTTAAAGTGCATCCCTGCCTCCCCCTCCCCACCATCATGTTCTCCTCTGGACACACCCCCTCCAGTACACTCTTGACCATAGTGGTGCCATAAGCCTGGCAGCGTGCAGGCATCCCTGATGGGCCAGTGTAAATTCACAGTGACTCCTGACATGGGGAGAGCAGAAGATAACCACACACACCAGTCAACTGTGGCCCCAACAGTTGGCTGGGGTCAGGTGTCTGACTACAGGCCCTGCCCACCAATGGCAGCTTTTCAAGGGACAACAGGGAATGTGCCCCGCAGGTCAGTGCAACTGTATCTCTGCCTGGTCTGACTCAACTCAAGCCCAAGGAGGTCACAGAAGTAACGATTATAAAGATATTTACTGGACTTAAGTAAATAGTGGAGGACTTCAGTAGAACTCTTAACAAAGAATTAGAAAACAAACACACAAAAAGAACTGATCAGAGATGAAGAACTCAGTACATGAAATTATGAATACACTAGAGGGAATAAATAGTGTACTAGAGGAAGCAGACGATGCATCAGCAACCTGGAGGACAGACTAATGGAATAAGAAATATTCAGTCAAACTGATTGAAGCAATCAAACTGAACAGGAAGGAGAAAAAATAATACAAAATGAAAATACTCTAGGGAATTTAGTGACACCATCAAGTGTAATAACATTTTCATTATAGGGATCCTGGAAGAAGAGAGAAAACTTCCCAAATCTGGGGACGGAAATGGAAATCCAGATCCAGGAAGCACAGAAATCCCCAATAAAATCAACCCAATGAGGTCTACACTGAGACACATATTAATTAAAATGGCAAAAAGTAGTGATAAAGAGATAATTTTAAAATCAGCAAGAGAAAAGAAAGCAGTTACATCTCAGAGAAACCCAATAAGGCTATCAGCTGATTTTTCAGTAGAATCTTTGCAGGCCAGAAGGGAGTGACATGATATATTCAAAATACTGAAATAAAAAAAAAAAATAACCCTGCAGGCAAGAATACTCAGTAAGGTCATCATTCAGAACAGAAGGAGAGATGAAGAGTTTCCCAGACAAACAAAAGTTAAAGGAATTCATGACCACTAAACCAGCCCTACAAGAAATGTTAAAGGGGACTATTTGAGTGGAAAAGAAAGACAATAAGTAGGAATAAGAAAAGCTTCTGCACAACAAAGGAAACAATCAACAAAATTAAAAGACAGCCTACTGAGTGGAAGAAGATATTTGCAAATGAAGTATTTGATAAAGGGTTTGTATCCAAAATATATAAGGTACTTATAAAACTGAACACTGAAAAAGCAAATAATCCAGTTTAAAAATGGGCAGAAGACATGAACAGACATTTCTCTAAAGAGTACATACAGATGGCCAGCAGACACATGAAAAGATGCTTAATGTCAGGGAAATGCAAATCAAAACCACAATGAGATATTACCTCAAACCTGTCAGAATGCCTAAATAAAAAACACAAGAAACAACAGGTGCTGGCAAGGGTGTACAGAAAAAGGAAACTTGGTGCACTGTTGGTAGGAATGCAAATTGGTGCAGTCACTGTGGAAAACAGTATGGAGGTTCCTCAAAAAAATTAAAAATTGAATTAGCATATAATCCAGTAATTCTACTGAGTATCTACCCATAGTATATGAAAATGTTAATTTGAAAAGATGTATACACTCCTATGTTTATTGCAGCATTATTTACAATAGCCAAATTATGGAAGCAACTTAAGTGTCCATCAATAGATGAATGGATAAAGAAAATGTGAGGTCTATCTATCTATCTATCTATCTAGCCATCCATCCATCCACATGGAATATTAGCCATAAAAGAGAATGAAATCTTGCCATTTGCAACAACATGAATTGATCTAGAAGAGTATAATGTTAAGTGAAAGAAGTCAGTCTGAGAAAGACAAATGCCATATGATCTCACTGATATGTGGAATTTAAGAAACACAAACTAACAAAGAAAAAAAAAAAGAGACAACCCCTAAAGAGATTCTTAACTATAGAGAATAAACTGATGGTTTCCAGAGGGGAAGTGGGTGGGAGATGGTTGAAATAGGTGAAGGAGATTAAGAATACACACACACACACACACACACACACGTAGAAAACAAACCCTAATAAAACTATATGACAGTAATTTTTAGTAGACAATTTAAAGCAATATGTGTTAAAATGGAAAAATGCTGTTAAATAAATTTTTATTTAAAAAATAAAAAATAGCTTTGGGCTCCTGGGTGGCTCAGTTGGTTAAGCATCTGACTCTTGATTTCTGCTCAGGTCACTATCTCACAGTTTGAGTCCTGCAGCAGGCTCCACACTGACAGCATGGAGCCTGCTTGAGATTCTGTCTCTCTGCTCTTCCCCTACTCATGCTCTCTTTCTCTCAAAATGAAAAAAGAAAACTTAAAAAAAAGTTTTAAATAAAAAAATAAGAAGTAAAAATAGCCTTATTTTTAATTACATATACTTTAGAAATTACATAGAAAAAGAGAATAAAAATCACTTACAGTTTCAATAATCAGAGAGAATTGTTATTCATTCTGTCCTTTGTTTGTATATATATGTGTTCCTGTATATATGTGTGCAGCCACACACATACAGAATTTATTAATCATAAAATGAGATTATAGATTTCTGTAAACTGCTTTTTTAAATTTAGCAATATAACACAAATATATTTCTATTTCACTAAATAACAATTTACACATAACTTCAATTGGTGAAATGAAAACACACACCTATTGTGTAGTTGTTTGTAATATATATGATTAATTACTTATTGTCAGACATTAGATTGTTTCAAGTGCTATGATGAGCATTCCATGTATTTGTGCTACATCCTTAGGTCAGACTCCAAAAATAGACATTTTGGGTCAAATGATAAGCCCTTCATGGTTTTTCATGTGTTGACACACTATCCTTCATAAAGCTTGTGCAGTTTATATCTCACCATTTCTTTCCCCCTAAAGTAAAGGAATGTACATTTCCATGAAATCTTGACAATACAGGAAGTTGCTATTAAAAAGTACTCATAGTAACTTATAGAATATTTGGTGAGAAAATAATTTTCTTATTGTTGTTTGAATTTTTATTTCTTTGATTAGTAAGGAGGTTGAGATTTATGATACGTTTTTGATCATCTATATTTCTTCTTTTGTATATTGTCTGTTCATGCCATTTGCCCATTTTTTTCTATTTAATATTCATTTTTCTTTATTAGTTTATAAGAACTCTTACTATGTTGATGATAACTCTTTGTCACTCATGCCCTATTAAAGAAGTGATGAGGTCTCTATCATATTTTGCATTCTATTATTTTCACATAACATTTTTTCACATATGCATTAGTGAACTGATAACAAATCAAAAACTTGTTCTTTAGAAAGCAGTGCAATATTGTGTCTCACACATATATTTCTTATTTTCAAATTTAAGCCATGTATGGACACTTACCACTATTTCCACAGACATTCTCAGTGTTGAAATATTATTTTTATTCACATGTAACTAAAATGTATGCTAACATCAAACTTGTTTTGCACTCCTTTGTTTATAGGGTCTAGGCAGCAATAAAAGTGAAATAAATTAACAAGTAAAATACAGAAGAACTGTAAAACTAATGCCATTCATGTTAACAGGTACTAATGTTGCTTTGCTTAAACTAAATCATTCCTTAAAGCATTAACATAAATCTGACTGTTAGTGTGTATTTTCAAGTTCTGCATTATTACTACATTGTAGGGGTGTGAGAATTCAGTTATTCTACAGCTCTTTATTTGAACTGTTGTGAATATTTTATTAACACAGCAAATGTATTTGGCTCTCACTTGGAGTAAATAATTTACCCAGTGGTCCTAAATTAAAAGATGGTCATAGATGATTGAAAAACATGCTTGCCGGGGCGCCTGGGTGGCGCAGTCGGTTAAGCGTCCGACTTCAGCCAGGTCACGATCTCGCGGTCCGTGAGTTCGAGCCCCGCGTCAGGCCCTGGGCTGATGGCTCAGAGCCTGGAGCCTGTTTCCGATTCTGTGTCTCCCTCTCTCTCTGCCCCTCCCCTGTTCATGCTCTGTCTCTCTCTGTCCCAAAATAAATAATAAAAAACGTTGAAAAAAAAAATTAAAAAAAAAAAAAAAAAAGAAAAACATGCTTGTATTAATTTTTTGAAATTTGTATCCAAATATAAACAAAATATTTAAAAATTATTGTAGAAAACACTTAGATGGTGGTTTGAAAACTTCTGATCTAAGATCAAAGTTCCCTTTGCTCTTTTTCTATGCTTGGACATTTAAGTTGAGGAAGAAAATTACATGCAATATTATAGAAATGTACGAAGGAGAAGTCAATCATGAAAGGTTTTTTATAAAATTATCATTGGAAATCTGGGATTTAGAAATATCCAATTCATTTCTTAATCCTATAATAATTTGAGCATACTTTTATTGCTATACTTTTCATAATGCATTATAATGTTACATGTATGTTTCTTGGTAGACCATTACCTCCTATAGCAACTGTTTTTTATCAATGTATCTCCAGCACCTAACAAGTATCTAACTAGCTCATTTGAAGTGTCCAATAAACATATATTTTGTTGAGCTATCATATACTTACTGTATTTAAAATAAATGATTTATGGGGCACCCTGGTGGCTCAGTCAGTTGAACGTCCGTCTGACTTCATCTCAGGTCATGATCTCATGGTCTGTGAGTTTGAGCCCCGCGTCAGGCTCTGTGCTGACAGTTCAGAGCCTGGAGCCTGCTTCGGATTCTGTGTCTCTCTTTCTCTCTGCTCCTCCCCCGCTCATGCTCTGTCTCTCTCTCTCTGTCAAAAATAAATAAACATTAAAAAAATTTTAAAGTAAATGAGTTAAAAATGAAATTGATAAAATATTTTAAAATAGTGAAATGCATTATTAATTTCAGCTATTATTGTCAAATAAACAAAAGAGCTCTTACATTTTTTCTGTAAAATGAAGTTCAAAATTTTATAATTTTTTGGATGTGTCATAAGGGTACCACAGTCGACTTTTCCTGAATTTATGGGGAAATAAGAACATTTTATTGATAAAGTCAGTATTTTTTATTAAGTTATTTGTATTTTGTCTGCTTGACTTATCAATAACTGTGAGAAGTATTTTTAAGTCTTCCACCCTGATGAGAGATTTGCCAATTTATTTTTGTATTCTATTAATTTTTGCTTTGTATTTTTTGAGGTAATTAGGTGCACACATGGCTGAAATTCTTGTCTTATAAGTTATTCAAAACTTTATCATTATATAATGATACACAGTACTTTTTGTCTTTAAGTCTATAGCCATCCCAGATTTTCTTTGGGTTAATATATGCCTAAGACATATAGCTAAATTATTTTTTAAAAGTCAATCCATCACTTTTTGTTTTTTAATTGGGAAGTATAAACTACGTAAATATTTGTGACTTGTGACTTATATCTTACTTTTCCTCTTTGTTTCAGTTATCTTTTCTCCTCTTCCTCCTTCTCCTTCTTCTTCTTTGGATTTGTATTTAAATGTATGTATTCATGTAAATAATGAATGTATTTAAAAATTTATTTTCTTTTTTAAAATTTTCTTCCTCAATTAGTATATATGTTGTATATTCTTTTTCTGTTGTTTTAAGGTTACCCTTGAAATTTTGTCATACACACTTAACAAATTCTAAAGTTAATGTCTAAACCTTCCTTCCAAATGATACAAAGCCTTTAGAACACTTTAATTCTGAACACTTGCCTTCCAAATAATATGTCATTGTTATCCTGCATTTTAGTTTGATCCTTTTAATGTGAAAATTATTACCATACATGTCGCCGAAGGCAAGGGAAACAAAAGCAAACATGAACTTTTGGGATGTCATCAAGATAAAAATCTCCACCATGAAGGAAACAATCAACAAAACTAAAATACAACCAGTGGGATGGGAGAAGGTATTTGTAAATGACATATCTAATAAAGGGTTAGTATCCAAAATCTATAAAGACCTTATCAAACTCAACACCCAAAAAACAAACAACCCAGTTAAGAAATGGGCAGAAGGCACAAATAGACATTTTTCCAAAGAAGACATTCATATGATTAACAGACATGAAAAGATGCTCAACATTACTATCATCAGAGAAATACAAATAACAACTACAATGAGGTATCACCTCACACCTGTCAGTATGGCTAAAATTAACAACATAAGAAATAACAGGTGTTGGCAAGGATGCAGAGAAAGGGGAACCTTCTTGCATGGTTGGTGGTAATGCAAACTGGTGCAGCCACTCTGGAAAACAGTATGGAGGTTCCTTGGGAAGTTAAAAATAGAACTACCCAATGACCCAGCAATTCTATTAGGTGTTTACCCAAAGGTTACAAAAATACAGGTTCGAAGTGGGTACATGCATGCCAGTGTTTATAGCAGCATTATCGACAATAGCCCAACTATGGAGATAGCCCAAATGTCCATCTATTGGTGAATGGATAAAGAAGGTGTGGCGTGCAGACACATACACACATATATACACACACTGAAATATTATTCAGCCATAAAAAAGAATGAAATCTTGCCATTTGCAATGACATGGATAGAGCTAAAGTGTATTATGCTAAGCGAAATAGTCAATCAGAGAAAGGCAAATACCATACGATTTCACTCATGTGAAATTTAAGAAACAAATTAGATGAACATAAGGGAAAAAAAAGAGAGGCAAACCATAAAACAGACTCTTAACAATAGATAACAAACTGAAGGTTGATGGAGGAGGTGGGTGGGGGATGGACTAAATGGGTGATGGGTATTACACCGGGCACTTGTGATGAGCACTGGGTGTTGTATGTAAGTGATGAATAACTGAATGCTACTCCTGAAACCAATATTGCATTGTATATTAACTATAATTTAAATAAAAAAATATTACTGTAATTGTATAGAGAATTCTCATTATTCCTCCAGAATTATACGCTGTTTTGTAGAGTATCTAAATTTGTGCCTTTGAAAAGTTATTTTACACAGTCAGTGTGCATTTAAAATTATCCACTATTTCCCAATTTGTTTTTCCTCCCTTCTTATATCTCAGACCCTTATTCAGGAATTGTTATTCTTCTTGACATTCATCCCTTTAAGAAGTTCCTTTAGTTAAGATCTATTTGAGGTTAACTCTCTTGGTTTTAGTTTATCTGAAACTGTATATTTTTGATTTCTCATTCTTATAAAGTGGACTCCTTGGGCTTTTTTTATTTTCTCTCAGCACTTTGTAGAAATTACTTCACAATCTTCTGGCTTTCATTGTTTCCATTGGGAAGACTGCTGTCATACTGTTTGCTGTTCCTTTGTAGTTGGCCTATATCAGGTGGCTTTTTATGATCTCTTCATGATTCTGGTTTTCTATCCATTTATGTATTTTAGTCAGTTTTTGAAAATTCATGACTATTGTGTCTTGAAATATTTCCTCTCCACTTCCTTCTTTAGTATTCTCATAAGGTATGTATGTAGAATGATCATAGTTCTGATTTGCACCAAATAGTGTTGGTATAAATCTTTTGTTCTAGCCAATTACTAACAGAGTTCCCTTTTCATTCTCAAAATTATGTGGCTTGGATGATAAGTTAACTCTATGTATTCAAGACCTTCTGAGCTTCTCCCCTCTATATCTCTTTTCTTTATATTCTCTATTTCCTTATCTTTCTAAGCCATTATCAACAACTGCTGTGTTCTCAACCCCACAAACTCCCATTTTGGGTTAATTTCTTCAGCTCCATATTCCAATTAACTAATTATTATTTCAGTTGTGTCTAATCTACTATTTAACTTGCTAATTCAGTTTTTGATTTTAATAATTATGCTTTTCATTTATTTATTTATTTAGAAAGAGAGAGGGGGCACAAGTGAGTGAAGGGCAGAGAGAGGGAAGGAGAGAGAGAGAGAGAGAGAGAGAGAGAGAGAGAGAGAGAGAGACTCCCACTAGGGGAGAGGGGAGAAGGAGAGAGAGAGAGAGAGAGGGAGAAAGTGGGGCTCACCCAAAGCAGGGCTCATGGTCACCCAAACCTGGGCATGAATTCACCCAATGTGGGGCATGAGCTGACCCAATGGGGCCACTCACAAACCATGAGATCATGACCTGAGCTGAAGTCAGATGCTTAACTGACTGAGCTACCCAGGTGCTCCATGCTTTTCATTTTTAGATGTTCTTTTGGCTCTTTTCTAAATCTATCTGCTAATTTTTAATGGTCTTTGTTATTTTGTAGCTCATTCATTGAGGTTTCTTCTGGCTTTCAATTGTGGTAGTTTATTTCCCTCTGTATTTCCTAATCATATTGATTGGAAGACTATCAATATCAACTATTGGAAACCTGGGAGGCTTAGGGGATCCTGCATCTAAAGATAATTTGTATATTCTTTTGGGAGCCAGGGTTACTACTGGCCTGGGGCCATGATAACCACCTTCTAAGATATTTCTTTTTTTTAATGTTTAGTTTTATTTATTTAAAAAATGTTTATTTATTTTGAAAGAGAGAGAGAGAGGGAGAGCATGTGCAAGCGAGTGGGGGAGGGGCAGAGAAAGAGAGGGGGAGAGAGAGAGAGAGAGAGAGAGAGAGAATGCCACGCAGGCTCCACACAGTCAGTGCAGTGCCCAGTGCAGGGCTGGAGCTCACAAACTGTGAGATCATGACCTGAGCCAAAACCAAGAGTTATACACTTAACCAACTGAGCCACCCAGATGCCCCAGTATTTTTTTTTTTGAGAGAGAGACAGGGAGAGAGAGAGAGAGAGAGAGAGAGAGAGAGAGAAAGAGGATGAGCAGGGGAGGGGCAGAGAGAGCCAGAGACACAGAATCAGAAGCAGCCTCCAGGTTTTGAGCTGTCAGCACAGAGCGTGACTTGGGGTTCGAACTCATGAAATGAGATCATGACCTGAGCCGAAGTCAGACACTTAACCAACTGAGCCACCCAGCCTTCCCTAAGATATTTCTTAATGCAGAAGCTGCAGGTGTAGTACTCCAATGTTGCCACTATTCCAAAGTATATTACTATTCTATAATGCTTTCTTATATTGGCATTTGTCCTTAATTGTTTGCTTGCTGCTCTTAGCTCATTGCTTTATCTTTTTTTTTTTCTTAAACAAGAGGAGTGTTTCTCATAGAGTTCCTTTGCTTATTTGGACCCCTAAAAAAATCTAGTCTTTTTTTTTTTCTTTTGAGATCTATCTGGTTTTTGGTGGGAACGTCTTTCAAAGTATCTTATTTACCCTATTGCTGGAAGCTGAAGCCTTAGGTTATTTGTTGTGTAGTTATTGTGTTTTAAATGGAGGTTAATGAAAATTTCATAATTCTTTTAAGACTTAATTTTTTATTCATATGTAAGATAGCTCAGTTATGGATGTTTTGGCAACTTTTAAAGTTTGTATATGAACTGATATACTTCACATTTAGATCTAGATATTAAGAAATATTATATTGTATATTTGGTGTTGTCATTTGATTATTTTGAAAACCACTGCATGTTTTAGATGTGGCAGTCGGTCGTAGAGAGTTGTTCCCCTAATTTCCAAACTCTTATCTTCCAAACTTCGTGTGTGTGTGTGTGTGTGTGTGTGTGTGTGTGTATTATATGTTTGCTCGACTACTTGGTTTGGTAGAGTATAGGGTGAAAGGTGAATGTATGCTTACATTTGGGTGTATATGGACTTGAGATTTAGGCAAAGGTGGGGTTTGGTAGAGATGAGGTTGAGAACACAGAGAGAGGGAGACAGACAATCCCAAGCAGGCCCCATACTATCAGCATAGAGCCTGATGTGGAGCTTGAACCCATGAAACCATGAAATCATGATCTGAGCTGAAACCATGAGTCGGACTCTCAACCAATTGAGCCACCCAGGTGTCCCTATTTTACAGCGTTTGAAGAAGCAGTATATTCATAGCTAAATTATTACTTAAGTATTAAAGTTTTGACTTTCATTCTTTTTTATCAGTGAATAAAATGCTAAATTAATAAAGTTTATTAATATCAATATAAATTGCGATTTTTATTAATTAAATTATTTTAAAAGCAATGCAATAATTGAAAAGGCTGGGCATTTCATAACACTTTTCAATAATGTTTTATATTAAAAGTGACTCTAATTAGGTTTAACTTATGACAAAGCTATTGAAAAAAAGTGACACTATATTAAATAGTTTTAATGCTTTTTTAGCTTTGTGTTTTTCTTTCGATTTCGAGAGAGTTGTTACAAAAGAGATGTGATAATAATAGGTTGATACCGAGGCATTTAATAACCTCTTGGGAATCTTTTATGGTCTGTGAGGTGGTTTCTGGTACAGTAAATTAACAATGAACTCCATGCCAGGAAACACTAGCACATACTTGCTTTCTTTTAGGCTATTTTAAAGACTGTGGTTATTGTTTACTTGACTTTTTGAAAATACACTGTTTGGAATAAGGAATCCTTGAGGGATGCTATATGAAGATATTCACTGATATTTTATGAAAGGTTTGAAAGTTTGGGGTTTGATTCTATTTCTTCTTAAGCCTAGAGTTTAAAAGTAATTTAAGAACTAAATAAAAGCCTCTATAGGGACCTTTCAGCTTGTGGGCTTACCAATAACATTTTGAAAAATCCTATTACTATTAAGCTCTGCAGTTTTTCATTAGATTTCAATAGCTTTTTTTCTCTTTTTTTTTCTGACACTTTGTAAGTAACAGATCAGTACAATTGGAACATAGCACTGTTACTGTGGCTTAGTATTAATTGTCTTTCTCAGCATAGCCAAATAGCATTTAAAACAATGCTTTGAAGAATATTAACATGAAGAGCAGCCTTTTCAGTCATGCAGAGAAATGATTTTGAAGTGACATTAATTTTCATATAAAATTCTGTTGGGAAACCTTATGATGGCTCATTTTTTTTTCTTTTTTGGGAAAAAGACTTCCAAGCAATAATTTTTGACATTCTTTAGGGGCACTCATGCTTTTAGCTTGCTCCACATAAGTCAAAATAAGTTGGTATTTTAGAACCTTAAAGTTTAATATTAACAGTTTTAAATATACCTCTTCCTGAAAGCCATGTTGAACAATTCTATTTCTTTCATCATTATCTGCCTTGTAGTAGTCCCCTAAAGAGACTTACAAAGTCACAACTTTTCAAATCCATTTCAATCTCTTACATCTGTGGATTTTGTAATTGTACTTTTAATTCAGTTCAAATTACATTTTATTTTAAAATGTCCTTTTTACTTTGAGAGAAATTTGTTGTTTATAGTTACTTTTTTATATAGTTACTTTTCTTTTTTTATGTTTATTTATTTGTTTTAAAAGAGAGAGAGTGCAAGCAGGGGCAGAGAAAGACAATCCCAAGCAGACTCGTAGAGCCCCACACCCCTCGTAGAGCCCCCGGTTGGACTCGATCTCACAACTCTCAGATCATGACTTGAGCTGAAATCAAGAGTTAGACACATAACTGACTGAGCCACCAAGGCGCCCCTATAGTTACTTTTCTTAAAGTAATTTTGAGTTGTAAAGCCTTATAGATTATTGTGAAAAAGGTTATTGTGAAAAAAATTTTTCTCATTTGCATGTAGGACTCAAGAAAATCAAAACATCAAAGCATGTTTGCCATTTTTTTTTTAATTTTTTTTTCAACGTTTATTTATTTTTGGGACAGAGAGACACAGGGCACGAACGGGGGAGGGGCAGAGAGAGAGGGAGACACAGAATCGGAAACAGGCTCCAGGCTCTGAGCCATCAGCCCAGAGCCTGACGTGGGGCTCGAACTCCCGGACCGCGAGATCGTGACCTGGCTGAAGTCGGACGCTTAACCGACTGCGCCACCCAGGCGCCCCAACATGTTTGCCATTTTTTAGGAATGTCATATGGCTTTCCCTTTCTGGAACTTCTGTAAACATCCAAGTGGGTGGTACACTCATTTAACATTACTTTCTTACATTAGAATTTGCTTATATTTCATTTATACTACTTAAAACATTGATGGCTTTTTATTTCTGGGTTGTCTGGATAGTTCTGTTTCATGTGATGTGGGCTAGAGTTCCTCATGTGGGTTTGTTTAGTTAGCAGATGGTCTACCCTGAAAGGTCCAAGAAGCCCTTTTATGTCTGGGGCTTTAGTACTGACTGTTGTTTAGGTGACTGTATCCCCTTATATGTGGCCTCTCTGTCCAAGTAGTGCCTATTGAATTCTAGGTTTCTAACTGGCACAGCATCATTTCTATCACATTCAATTGATCCAAGCAAGTCAATTTCAAGTTGATGGAAATAGATTCCATCTCTGGATGAGAGGAACAGCAAGTGAAATTCTAGTGTATTCTAGATAAAAGTCCCTCATCAGATCTGTGATTTATAATTTTTTTTTTGGAAAGAGAACCATGGTTTCTTAGATATGACAGAAAATGTACAAGCAGAAACAGAAAAACTTAGATAAATTAAACTTTATCAAGTTAAAAACTTTTATGCATCAAAGGACACTATCAAGGGAGTGAAAAGTCAGGATGGGAGAAACTATTTGCAAATCATATATCTGATAAGGGAGTTTTTAACCTAGAATATATAAGAAACTCTTACAACTTAACAAAAAGACAAGCAGCCCAAATTCAAAACCGGGCAAAGGACTTGGACTTCCTTCAAAGGTACGCAAATGACCACACTCACTTTTGTTGAGAATATGAAAAATTGGACCCCTTGCATATTACTAGTGCAAATGTAAAATGGTGCAGCTACTATGGAAAACACTTTGACATTTCCTCAAAATGTGAAAAATAGAGGGGTGCCTGGGTGGCTCAGTCGGTTGAGTGTCTGTCTTTGGCTCAGGTCGTGATCTCATAGCTTGTGAGTTTGAGCCCCCAGTTGGGCTATGAGCCGGCAGCTCAGAGCCTGGAGCCTGCTTTGGATTCTGTGTCTCCTCTCTTTGCTCCTCCCCTGCTCATGCTCTGTCTTTCAAAAATAAATAAACGTTTAAAAAAATTTTAAAAAATATGTTAAAAATAGAATTACCGGGGTGCCTGGGTGGTTCAGTCGGTTAAGCATCTGACTTCAGCTCAGGTCACGATCTCACGGTCCGTAAGTTCGAGCCCCGTGTTGGGCTCTGGGCTGATGGCTCAGAGCCTGGAGCCTGCTTCCGATTCTGTGTCTCCCTCTCTCTCTGCCCCTCCCCGTTCATGCTCTCTCTCTGTCTCAAAAATAAATAAACGTTAAAAAAAAAATTAAAAAAAAATAGAATTACCATATGACCCACCTCTAGTTATATACCCAAAGGAATTGAAAACAGGTATAGAAACAAAAATTTGTGTGCAGGTGTTCATAGGAGAACTGTTTACAAGAGCCAAAAGGCGGAAACAACCAAAATGCCCCTCAGCTGACTATGGATAAACAAAATGTGGTATATCCATATAATGGAATATTATTCAGCTTTAAATAATGGTAAATGCTACAACATAGATGAACCTTGAAAACATAATGCTAAGTAAAAGAAGAAAGATACAAAAGGCCATATATTGCAGTTTCATTTTATATGAAATATCCATAATAGATAAATTGTAGACAGAAAGCAGGTCAACGATTGCCAGGGACTGGGGAGAAGGAGAAATGGGGAATGACTGCTTAATGGATATGAGATTTTTTTTATGGGGGAGGGGTAATGGAAATGTTCTGGAACTTGAAGTGGTAGTGGTTGTCCAACATTTGATATTACTAAAATTCACTAATTAACACTTTGAAATGGTTGAAGTGGTGAATTTTATGTTATGTATATATTTTGCTACAATAAAAAAAAGCAATTGTGCAACTGGATTTGCTTGTTCTTGTGCTATCTTTCTAAAAACATGCTCAGGCCAGCCATTGGAAAGGTAAGTGGAACAGAATCAATTCACCCCAATTGTCCCAAACAAAGCAATCCTAATTCACCAGACAACCATCCATTTCTCAGCATATGAGACTACAGGGCTAATAATGCCAGAGACATCATAAGATGTCTAACCTTAGCTCACTCAAATTGAGTCAGCAATAAATGCTTATAATTTTATGCTTCTGAAGTTTTAAAATTTATTTTACAGGGTTGTTATGACAATTTGACTGATATAGTATCTAATACTGTTTCTCATTAAAAGAAATCTGGGCTTCTTAGAGAAATGGCTGATTTGAAGACTGGGGCAAAGAAGGTAACAAGTGAACCTTGGGCATATATCAGAAAGCAAGGAATCTTTCAAGGAATAATGAGGTTGTCTTAAAAGACATAAAGTTCTGGAGATGTATAGTGGTGATGATTGCACATCATTGTGAATACACTTAATGCCACTTAATTGTACACTCAAAAATGGTAAATTTTATGTATATTTTACCACAATTGATAAAAAAAAAAGATCCCGGAGCTAGACTGAAGGGATTCCTACTGGTTAAAGTTATATCAATATGTGCATTACATCTGAGCTTCAAAAAGAACAATGATTGTGGTCTATGAAAAGGCATGAAATATGCAAAAGTCTTGAGTTCTTGATGATATTAGGAATGAAAACCCCCAAATTAGAAAAAAACTCATTTTTACTAACTGAAGTCACTATTAAATCGACATAAGGACTCAGCCTTAAAGTATACATGACAATCCAAGATTCTGAATTCGATTTGTTTAGTAAAACCAGCTGTGAATGTAAATTTAGGGGACAGTTGGGGAATTGGGAAAAAATATGACCTCATGGTAAGGATTGCTAATTGCTTTCCAGTAGTTACTCTCTCTTTGCTGTATTTAGAATTAGAGCTCCCTGTTTTAGCTACAATGAACTACCCAACTAGAGACATTTTCCAGTCTTCTTTGGCTTAGAATGACCTGTCATTAAATTCTGGCTAATGGGATGTGAGCAAATATTACATAAGAGATATTTCTATCTTGTTTGAATCGCTTAATTTGGAGTTTCTGTGAAGCCTCAGTTTAACCTATTTCCTAATAAAATGTAAACCCTGTTTGACATCTGGTTATTGAAGCATGGCATGCATATATATATATATATATATATATATATATATACCCAGATGCAATAGGAAATAATAAAAAAGGCAGGATAGCATAGTAAAGGAGAGCTAAAGGAAAATAATAATTTTTATTTAAGACATTCAAGACTTTAAAGAGCTAAGGGAACTATGTGTTAAAATATTTTCTTGTTAGTATTGAAAAGAGTTTTTAAGGAGAGATATACTTTTCTGTGATCCTGAACTCAGAGAAATATTTATTTATTTATTTTAAAATGCTTATTTATTTTTGAGAGAGAGAGAGAGACAGACATACACAGAGTGGGAGTGGGGGAGGGACAGAGAGGGGGAGACACAGAATCTGAAGCAGGCTGCTGGCTCTGAGCTGTCTGCAGAGAGTCCAATGTGGGCTGGAACTCACTAACTGCTAGATCATGACCTGAGCCAAAAGTCAGACACTTCACCGACTGAGCCACCCAGGTGCCCCTCAGAGAAAAATTTATTATGAGGTTTTTTTGTAGTAGTTGAACTTTCTATATGGAAAATGTCGGGGCGCCTGGGTGGCGCAGTCGGTTAAGCGTCCGACTTCAGCCAGGTCACGATCTCGCGGTCCGTGAGTTCGAGCCCCGCGTCAGGCTCTGGGCTGATGGCTCAGAGCCTGGAGCCTGTTTCCGATTCTGTGTCTCCCTCTCTCTCTGCCCCTCCCCCGTTCATGCTCTGTCTCTCTCTGTCCCAAAAATAAATAAATGTTGAAAAAAAAATTTATATGGAAAATGTCTATATCAAAACTATATCTTTTTTTTTTTTTCAACGTTTTTTATTTATTTTTGGGACAGAGAGAGACAGAGCATGAACGGGGGAGGGGCAGAGAGAGAGGGAGACACAGAATCGGAAACAGGCTCCAGGCTCTGAGCCATCAGCCCAGAGCCTGACGCGGGGCTCGAACTCACGGACCGCGAGATCGTGACCTGGCTGAAGTCGGACGCTTAACCGACTGCGCCACCCAGGCGCCCCTCAAAACTATATCTTTAATATACATTTTGTAGAAGTGAATTTTGCATAAAGCATTTATTATATCATTTTTTGGTTGATAATATGTTCTCGGTACTTATCTTTCTGATGAACTGGGTTAATGTAAGATAGCGTAAACTAAAGTAACCACCAGGAGGAGGTTAATATTTTTTAGTCAGTGTTTCTAAGTGGATTCTCTAGATAGCAGGACAGAGGAGGTGCTCTACAAATGTTTGATTTGGATTTGGTTTAAATATTTAAAAAAATGTTTTAATGACTGTTAAAAAGAAACAAGTGCTAAAGTTTTTTCCTGCCATCTCCGTTTTAGTGAAGAGAATTCTGAGGGTGCAGAATGAGCTATTATAAACTTCTATTATTTGAGATTAATTTCCTGTGTGATTTGGTGTTGTCTCAATATTGTGCAACCAAAACAGAATTCAAAACCAAATTGGATCCTGAGGCTGGTGTAGCTATAACTGACAACTATAACCACCAATTTAAAATCTTTGGGGTTCAACAGAACAACTTCATATTATATAAATATATTTATACACATAAAATGCTACTTTATATATTAGAGTTGAATCTAGCATTTTATTTGACAGAGATTATATAGCTAAAGTAATACTTAAAATCCACTTACTTAGATTTACCCTCTAGAATATTAGTAATTTCCACTGGGCTTTGGACGGGATCCATTGGACAGATAATTCCCCAATGAGATGAATAGTCAGTGTGACAGGAAGGCACTCTCTACTGCTGATTGAAAGAAGGTCAATATGCTCTAGACAACAGGAGCATAGACAGTGAAAATGCTGATAGGAGCCTAATTTGTATTCCACAGTTAGATGAGTGCCATCCAACTTTGACTGCACTTGGGCACTGGGGGCAGGACAAGACTCTTCTTGACATTAACTCTGGATCTGTTCAATTGCTAAAGAGAACCTTGATTAAGGCTGAGAGTTTTGTGCCTTAAAGATAGAAGAATATCTTTGCATGGATACTTTTGAGGGCACAGATGATTAAACACCTATATTTATAACTGCAAAATTTTAGCATTGATCAATAAATAAATTTTTTTTTGGTGGGACTGCATCTTGATTTTTCTTCTAAAAGTATGTCTGTGCAGACCAGCAGTATTACCATTACCTAGGAGCTTGTAGGAAAGGCAGAATTTCAGGTATCACCTCAGACCTATTGAATCAAAGTCTCTATTTTTAAAAGATTCTCAGGTGATTCAGAAGCATATTAAAATTTGAGAACCACTGCATTAGGTGTTAGTAGCCAAAGAAAGTCTGAGACAGTTCATTGAGTTAATTGGCTGAATAGAAATTTAAAAATATCTGTTTGGATGACTCAATTTACAATTTTGGTTTTATTGTCAATACTTGAGTGCTTTCCCATCAGTATCTACCTTCTAGTATAAGCTGCTTTTATAAATGCATCACTACTCCAAAACAAATATTGTGACTATTAGAAGAAATAGTCTTTAATATTCTCAGGCTTCCATGAGTCTCATTCAGTGCTTAAATTGCACTAAGTCTGGTATATTTATTTGCTTTTAACTTTTTTTTTTGCTTTTCTATATTTTTTATTCATGTGTTGATTTACATATCTTCTTTTAATTTTTTCCTCCAATTTTTATTTCTTATCCAGGTGCTAATATTCATAGAAATTATGGACACTTACAAAGTTTTAGAAGGATCTCCTTGTGACATGGAAAGGGAATAGAGATATTAAGTGATTTTAAAAACATGCAGAAATACTAAAAATTTTGACACTTATACTTCTTATACTTCTTCTTGGTATCTATTCCAAAAGCTTCATTAACAACAAGCTAGGACAACAAAGTTGAAGGAGGTGGCCATTTTCAAAGAAGCATGCATTTAAAGTTTTTTCCAGGACACTTTTGTTTATAAATTATTGTTTACAAATGAAGTCTTGAAAATCTTAGGTGTGGTTTTAAACTGCTTTTTTCAGCTGATTTTAGAGGATGGCATTTTCAGAATCTTTACTTTTCTATATCCAAGAACACAATTATATAACTTGGTTATTGGAGTTTTCTAAATTTCAGTTAGGTTTAGTGTACCTTGTTCTGAATTGTGTGTGGTATTGGAATGTCAGCCAATATTTTTGCCAGTTGTATTAACTATCATGACATATCTTTATGATGTTCAGTTTGCCAGTAATTTTGAATGATCAATCATTTACATCTCACATCATTAAAATGAAAAGTTTTCAAAATACTTTACCATGCTTTATCTTATGTAGTCTTCACTGTAATTCTGTGTGGTAGCTTTTATTTTCTCCATTATAGAATCTAACAGAGAATGATTATACTGGTCACAGAGGATGAAGAACAGAGGTTTGAATCCAGGTTACTTGGCTTCTAATTCAGTGCTTTTTGCACCACACAATTTTTCTTCCCTTCCTGTTGATTTGGTTTATCTGAGAATTTCCTTAAATACTATGCTAATCAACATATGGGAATGAACTGTGTATAATTCAAAGAAATTGATCTTTTATGATAAACTGTATCTATTCTGTGCCCTAATGCTAACCAAGAAGGATGCTTTACTAAATTTAAAGTTTTCTCTTCCAGTTCAATTTTAATTTTCCCTTAAATTTAATAATTCTAAGATCTTAAAGCAGAATGTATAATCCTTTATGATTTTTTTAATGGATTCCTACTTGAAGAAGAATGAGATAGCACTAATTTCAGATTTATTACCATTTTAAAACATGAAGTTTCCCTCTAGTTACAGGGAATTTCAGGAAAATAGATAATAAATAATGGCTATCTGAAGCACTTGAAAGACTTTATTAATAAGTGATGTCAAATCATCTAATGCTTTTCCTCAGAGTTATTATTCACCAACATATTATGGATTTCTACTTGTTATGTTGTTTCTAAAATGTGGATAGGATTCTCATATTCAGGGAAATATTCTTTTCTTTGTTGAGTTTATTTTAAAGGTAAGCACAGTTTAGTTGTTATTTTTATGTGAGGCTTGAGCTGTGAATTTGTATTTATCATAAAATAATCATCTTTATGGTTTCTAACTGCCTCTGTGCTTTTTAGTATTGCTTATTTCTTTTCATTGCAGACTTACTCTAGTATTGTTTAGTACCTGGGCTAATTGTTTATCATAAATTGATTTGAGTTCTTAAACTATATTTGTGTACAGATCAAGAAATATACAGACTATCTATATACAGACTTTTCTTCCCTTGGGATGTTAATTAACGTTTATGGTTTTTATTAGTTCTAAAATAAATCGCCTCCACATTTAGGTTTATTTTCAACCTGGACTTTGCACCCCCTCTATTTGCCTTCAGGATATCTCCAGTTAAGTGTTCTACTCTCAGCTGAGGTTTTGTAGGTTGAAAATAGAGTTCCTCTTCCTAACTAGATAGGTAGCCTTTCTATAGCTGATCAGAATCACCTCTTTATAGGGTCTTAGAATTCAACTTTCGTGTGATTATGTGCTGTTTTCCTTCTTTAGCATCTTTCATTCAGTTGGTTACTAATGCCTGTGGACTAAATGTGTTTCTCCAAAATTAATATGTTGAAGCCCTAATACCCAATGTGGTGGTATTTGGAGGTGGGCCTTTGGGAGGTAATTAGGTCATGAGGATTGAACCCTCATGAATGGGATTAGTGCCCTTATAAGAACAGACACCTGAGACAATTTCTCAGCCATGTGAGGATATAGCAAGAAGGAGTCTGTGTATAAGTCAGGAAGTGGGCTCTCACCAGAACCTGACCATGGACCCTGATCTTAGACTTCCAGCTTCAGAAATGTGAGAAAGAAATGTTTGCTATTTAAGCCATCCAGTCCATGGTATTTTCTTATAGCAGCTAGAACTGATGGAAACACCAAATCTTGGTGTCATGGGCTAAATTGTGTTCCCCTCTCAAGTTCATATGTTGAAATTTTAACCTCAGTACTGCAGGATACGGTTATATTTGAAGATAGAGTCTTTGAGAAGTAATTATGGTTAACTGAGGTCATTAGGGTGGGCCCTAATCCAATATAACTGGTGTCCTATAAGAAGAGGAAATTAGGACACAGGCATATAGAGAGGGACATCCATGTGAAGACACAGGGAGAAGATGACCATGTACAACCTAGGAGAGGCCTTCAGAAGGAGCTAACCCTGCTTATACCTTGATTTTGGACTTCTGGCCTCCATAACTGTGAGGAAATAAATTTGTGTGTGTAAACCACCTAGTGTATGTATTTTGTTATGGCACCCCTAGTAAACTAGTACACATTGGCAACAATTCTCTGCAATATCTCTTGAATTTTGGCTAGTTGAAGAATACATGTTGTTTCCTTATTGTCACTTTATGGTTATTATTTCCTTTTGCCAAAACAGCATTAAATTTTGCATACTTTGGCCTAATTTTGAGAGACACCAATAATTTTGAAAAAAAAATTCCATTTGTCCTTTATTTCTCAACTCAGAAGTAACCTCCCTTAGGAGGTATGTCCTTGTACCCATACTTTGGGCTCACTTGCACTTAGGGCTTGACCCAACTCCAGCACTTTGTTGTACTGTGTTGCGGTTGTACATTTTACTGCTTTTCTGTTCCACCTGCTGATTGTAAATCCCTGAGGTCAGGGACTGATTCTGGAATGTTTTTATATTCCTCCCACCTAGCATAGTGCCCGGCACAAGGAACGTGCTCAATAAATATTTATGAATAAGTTACTTTGCATTTTGCTGCAGGAACTTGCAATCCCCAAATATCAATATCTTAAAAGAACAATTTCTTGCTTGTGATACTTGTTAATTTAGTTATGGAGGTTATGCTGTGTGTCATCTTTATTCCTGGATCCAGCTTAATGGAATAGCCACGATTTGGGGCATTTTCTATTGCTGTGTCAGAGGGGAAGGGAGAACTTGGTAATCCTGTAGTGGCTAATACATTTTCACAGCACTTCTGTTCACATTTCATTCATCAGAGCAAGTTCTGTGGCTACATATGATGTCAGTGTGGGGAAAGAATTACAATCCTATCATGTGCTAGAAAGAGAAAAAGCCAGAGATACTTGTGAATAGCACCTGTGTACCAAAAGCTTCTAGAATGGTACATGCTATATTGTTTTATTTATGATTTTGTCCTTTTAGCTTGATGTTTTTCTGCTATCTTTATCTTAGTGTACATGAATTTTGCTAAAATATTAACTTTGAATGTATATTTTTGCCATATTTAATTTGGATCTCATGATCCATCAGAAACTGTTCTGATTTTCCTTTTATATTTTGAAGCATATCTTCTTGAAGGACTGTATAATATAGTTCTTATAACATATGATCATATTTTAGTTTCATATTTTGTGCACTATGCCCATGGATAGAACATTATAATGTTTCTCAGCTTCCTTATCTATAAAATGATATACTATCTCAAGTTCCTTCTAGCTCTTTATTTCACATACATGTTAAGTATATATTATTAGTGACTGTGTTACTGGTGGATTTATTCTTTATCTGGTTGGCATAGAAATCCATGGCTATTGGTTTATTAGTGGTAACTGCTTCATTAATTCAGTGTAAACTCTTTACAGGAGAGTCTCCTTGTATGATCTCAATCATAGACTGGTTTTCCTGTCAAAACAGGAAACAAAACAGGAAATAGCTTCTCCCAATGTAGATGACTCTGATGTTACTGAGCAGAGCTACTTGAGCATATTCTGGACTTTCTAAGCAAGCCAGGGCACTAAGAACCCGCAATGAAAAAAATCAATATGTTTGATTATCTGTAAATGTATTTATTTTTTTATTTTATAATTTTTAAACATTTATTTATTTTTGAGAGACAGAGAGAGAGAGCACAAGCAGGGGAGGGACAGAGAGAGAGAGGGAAACACAGAATCCAAAGCAGGCTCCAGGCTCTGACCTGTCAGCACAGAGCCCAATGCTGGGCTCGAACTCATGAACTGTGAGATCATGAGCTGAGCCAAAGTTGGACCCTTACCTGACTGAGCCACCCAGGAGCCCCAATTATACATTTAAAATTATGTTAAAAAGTAACATAAAAATATTCAAATCAAATGACATTTTGGAGAAAATCTTTGCACATATAAAAATAAAGATTTATATAACTATTATACAGAGAGATCTCATAAACTATTAAGAAAAAATAAAGTCTACACAGACATGTACCCACATAGCCAATGAACATATGAAAAGATGCTGATGAGAGTGGGGGGGGGGGAACAGGTACTGCCATAAACTGTTGGTGAAGTGTAGAATGGTACAGTCCTTTCTGGGTAAGGGAGAACAACACTCTGTGGCATGTATTTTTAAATTTTAAATGTTTATATACTTTAACCCAGTCACCCCAGTTCTGAGAATCTATTTTCTAGGAAGGATACAGATGCTCACTGAAGCACTGTTTGTAAAAGCAAAAACATTACAAGCAATTTAAAAGTCTCTTAGTAAGGGCAAGTATATCCATAAAATGGGATAGTATGCATATATTAGAAGAATAGGGAATAATAATAAAACAGCAGCTAAGATTTATTGAGTACTTAATATGCTCTAGACAAAGTCATAAGTGCTCTTTTAAAGGTAGATCTATAAATATGAAGGGTACTCATCACAAGTGCACTCCTTGGTCCCCATCACCTATTTAACACATCCCCCCACCCACCTCCCTTCTGTTTTTTTTTTCTGTAGTTAAGAGTCTGTTTTTTGGCTTGTTTCTCTCTCTCTCTTTTTGTCCCTTTGCATGTTTGTTTTGTTTCTTAAATTTGACATATGAGTGAAATGATACGGTATTTTTCTCTATCTGACTTATTTCACTTAGCATAATACTCTCTAGTTCCATCCATGTAGTTGCAAATGGCAAGATTTCATTTTTTTAATGGCTGAGTAATATTACATTGCATATATATACCACATCTTCTTTATCCATTCATCAGTTGATGAACACTTGGGCTGTTTCCAAAATTTGGCTATTGTAGATAATGCTGCTGTAAACATAGGGGTGTATGTATCCCTTGTCATATGTACTGGGTGTTGCATGGAAGTGTTGAATCACTATATTGTATACCTGAAACTAATATTACACTGTGTGTTAACTAACTGGAATATAAATAAAAACTTAAAAAATATGATGCAGTGAGACAGGGCATCTGGGTGGCTTAGTCGGTTAAACCTCTGACTTCGGCTCAGGTCATGATCTCACAGTCCATGAGTTAGAGCCCTGTGTTGGGCTCTGTGCTGACAACTCGGAGCCTGGAGTCTGCTTCAGATTCTGTCTTTCCCTCTCTCTCTGACCCTACCCCGTTCATGCTCTGTCTCTCTGTCTCAAAAATAAATAAACGTTAAAAAAAATTAAAAAAAATATGATGTAGTGAGTGAAAAAGATTCCTGATCAATATGAAATTAAGTGTGAGTAAAATAAATGCAAGTATAAATGCATTATTGTAAAGATCCAGATACTTACATTTCTATATATAGTTATATGTAGATATATAGATGTAAACATATTTGTATGAATATAGGAAAACTGGGGAAAGCTACACTCCAAAGTGTTAACAGTAGTTAACTCTAGGGATCGGATTACATAGGGGATGTTTTTATTTTTTAAGCATAAACATACTAAACTGTGGGTAAAGTTTTACTGGTTTTTTTCCTGCCTTTCAAATAAAAAGTTAAATAAAACATGTTGGTGGTGATGATGATGCAGGAATAGAGGTGCTCCGCTTCATCATATCAGTTTGATCTGATGAATATAGTTCTTGGTGGAAAATCTTGGGAGAAGAACAACACTAGTTTCATAGTTGGTCTTAGAGAACTATAGGTTTCACTAAGTGGGGAAAAATAATTCTATCAATAATTTATAAAAATATATTTTTAAAAATAGAAAGTAGTTATTCCCCTCATTGAGATCAGAAGCTACCAAGCAAAGGGAAATTTTAGTAGTTACAGTTTGGGAGCAGAAGGATGGAGAGGTACATTTTGAGAAAGAAAGGGTGGATAGGGTGACAGTTTGTATTACAGTAGTGTCACATGGGGTCTTGATGCCTAATGAATGGGATGAAGCAAGAGAGGGTAAAAGTTGTTTGATTATTTTGCATATTTGCCTTTGGTTCTTCTATTTGCTGTTTTACCATGAAAATAACTTTCAGATTCTAGATTGACAGTACCTGAGTTTAAGTATAATGTCTGCTTGGGAGGGAGCAAACCTGTATTGTTAGTGGTTCTGCTGCCCTCATCCAGCATCTTAATGATTCTCTCATTTCCTTTTTTACAGTGCCATGGAGAAGAGAAGCCAGAGTGTGCACAGGAAAGGAGCAAAGGACCAAGACTATATCTGAAGCATTTACTATTGTAAAGTAGTTCAGTAGAAGGATTGGTTGCTTCCAGGATCCCTGTATCTACCACATCCTCCTTATTTTTTACATGGCCACCCCACATCTCTTCAGATTTCAAGTTGGCTGTCCTGTGATGTAGTTCTCTGAACAGTTCACAAAATGTCATTAATTTGCTGTCTATCCAGCTTTCTTCTTGTTGCAAATATGAGAGCTACAGTTTCAAGCTGAAATTAAAAGTAAGTGACAAGATTTTAAGTAATTAAATTATTAAAGCAATGCAGGTAAACTGAATGATGATAAAAATTAAAGAAAACTTAGCAGAAATCTAAAGGATATAAGTTTATAAAGAATGTATGAGCAATATAACTAAGAAAAAATAATATCAGCCAAAAAAATTGCCTGTTTTTAAAAGATGATTTCAAATTATTTGTAAATACTTACTGAGTGTTTACTTATTGCAATGTATCCTAGTAAGTGCTTGCCTAACTTTTAAAATGGAATCTTTTCAGCAATTCTTTTGGCTGTGTTCTCTTATTATTTTCATTACGAGGAAACTGAGGTACAAAGAGTTTGGTTGACTTGCCGAAGGTCATACAATTAATCAGTGTTGGAACTGGGACTGTAATTCAGGAAGTCTGAATCTCCAGTATGTCTTCATATAATAAATAAAATGAGGCTACCACTTTTTCAGATATTAAAAGGAACCCAGTTGAACAAAGAAAGAACATGCTGTGTGAAATATTTCAATAGCACAAGATACTATAACAGTAAATGAAAGGAGAAATATTCTCAGATTGAAAGGAAGGAAAGAAAAGGAAAACCTGTGAGGATTTTAGAGCATCCTGACCATGGCAGCATGTCTGACCCAGGCAGACAGTTCTAAGAGTTGCTAGGAACTGTATTTAAGGTCCACAGAAATAAAACTGTCCATCTTATCTTACTTTTCTTATATATACCTGTAGACTCCTCTCTGTTATTCAATGGCAACTCTAGCTCTTGAACTCTGAAAATTCTGCTGCAAGGGTTGGAAAAAGAATCTTTTTATTTTAAATTAGGTCTTCCCACTGTTTGTGGGTATTATGTGCATTACATTTCTAAAGAATCATACTCTTTGTCTGAGGAATAAGACAGTTTAAAAATAACTTGTGTTGTGATTAGAAAAGTCTTTGTATAAAGACACCTGAAAGAAAGTATGCATAAGCACTTGTAGAATTTATGATGGGTGATAGCTTTCTTTTTTTAGATTTTTTTTCCTAATTAAAACAATAAAATTGTTATTGAGGTATAATTGTTTTACAGTATTCTATAATTTCAGGTATACAACATAGTGATTTGACATTGGTATACATTGTGAAGTGATCACCACAATAAGTTACCATACAAAGTTAATACAATATTATTGAACTGTATTCCTCATGTCATACATTACATCTCCATGACTTATTTATTTTATAAGTGGAAGTTTCTACTTGTTGATCTCTGTCACCAATTTCCTCCCCCCCACAACCCCCATCCCCACTCTTCTGGCAGTCACCCATCTGTTCTATGTATCTGAGTATGGGTTTTGATTTGTTTTGTTTTGTGTTTTAGATACCATATGTAAGTAAAATCATGCAGTATTTATCTTTTTCTGTCTGACTTATTTCACTTTTTGTAGTACCCATGAAGTCAATTGGTGTGGTCACAAATGGCAAGATTCTATTCTTTTTTATGGCTGATTGATCTTGGAGAATATTCTGTGTACACTTGAGGAGAATATGTATTCTACTGCTTTTGGATGTAATGTTCTGTATGTATCTATTAGGTCCATCTGGTCTAAGGTATTGTTAATGCCAGTGTTTCCATATTGATTGTCTGTCTGGTTGATCTGTCCATTGATGTACGTGGGCTGTTAAAGTCCCCTACTATTATTGTATTGCTGTCAATGTCTTCCTTTAGTTCTGTTAATATTTGCCCTAACATCCAGATGGCCAACATCAGGGAAAAACAAATCAAAACCATGATGAGATACCACCTCACACCTGTCAGAATGGCTAAAATTAACAACACAGGAAACAACAGATGTTGGTGAGGATGTGGAGAAAGGGGAATCCTCTTACACTGCTGGTGGTAATGCAAACTGGTACAGCCACTCTGGAAAACAGTATGGAGTTTCCTCAAAAAGTTAGAAATAGAATTACCCTACGACCTAGCAATTGCACTACCAGATGTTTATCCAAAGGATACAAAAATACTGAATTGAAGGGGTATGTGCTGCAAAAAATTATATCTCATGTTTTTTAAATCTGTTCAGCCACTATTCTTTCTTTCTTTCTTTCTTTCTTTCTTTCTTTCTTTCTTTCTTTCTTTCTTTCTTAGAATTTAGTCCATTTACATTTAAAGTAATTATTGATTGGTATGTGCTTACTGCCATTTTGTTGATTGTTTTCTGGCTTTTCTGTGATTCCTGTCTCTTTTTTTTTTTTCTTTTGCCTTGTGGTTTGGTGACTTTCTTTAGTGTTATGTTTATATTCCTTTCTCATTTTCTTTTGTAAATTTACTATGTTTTTACTTTATATTTACATTAAGGTTCACATATATTATTCTGTATCCATAACAGTCTATTTTAAGTTGATAACAACTTAAATTTGAACACATTCCAAAACTACATATTTACTCCGCTGCTCTGATATTTTGTGTTTTTGATGTCATGTTTTACATCTTTTTATCTTATATATTTATTAGCTAATTATTTCTTAACTAGTTATTTTTACTAATTTTGTCTTTTGACCTTCATAGTAGCTGAATGAATGATTACTCCACTACCTTTACTATATTCTTATTTTTTCCAGTGGGATTTTTACTTTTGTATGTTTTGTTATTATCAATTGGTTCCATTTCTTTTCAGCTTAAAGAAGTCCCATTAACATTTCTTATAAGACAAGTTTAGTAGTGATGAGCTTTCTTAGTTTTTGCTTGTCTGGAAAACAATTTATCCTTCAAAATGGAATCATAACTTTGCCAGGTAGAGTATTTTTAGCTGAAAGTGTTTTCCTTTCAGCACTTTAAATATGTCATGACACTCTCTTTTGGCCTGCAAAGTTTCTGCTGAGAAATCTACAGATAGCCTTTTGGAATTCCCCCTTTGTATGTAAAATGTTGTTTTTCTCTAGATGCTTTTAAGATTATCTCTTTAACTTTTGGACATTTTAATTGTAAATGTTTTGGTGTGGCTTTTGGGGGGGAGGGTTATCTTATCTGGAACTTTCTGGGTTTCTTGGACCTGGATGCCTGTTTTCTTTTTTAGGTTAGGGAAGTTTTCAGCTGTTATTTCTTCAAATAAGTTTTCTGCCCCTTTCTCTTTTCTTCTTCTGGGACCCACAGAATGTGAATGTTATTTAACTTGTTGTCCTGTAGGTCCCTTATCTTCATTATTTTTTTTCTCTTCCTTCCTCTTTCTCTCTCTCTCCCTCCTTTTTTCTTTCTTTCTTTCTTTCTTTCTTTCTTTCTTTCTTCCTCTCTTTCTCATTGCTCTTTCTTTCTTTCCTCTTTCTCTTTCCTTCTTTCTCTTTCTCTATCTCTCCCCATTCCTTTCTTTCTTTCTTTATTTCCTCTTTCTCTCCTTCTTTCTTTTTCTACCTCTCCCCATTCATTTCTTTCTTTCTTTCTTTCTTTCTTTCTTTCTTTCTTTCTTTCTTTCCTTTCTTTCTCTGGGTCAGTTCCACTGTTTTGTCTTCCAGCTTGCTGATCCATTCTTATGCTTCAACCAGTCTGCTGTTGGACTTCTTTAGTGTATTTTTATGTTCAGTTATTATATTCCTCAGCTCTGTGACTTCTGTTTGGTACTTATGTTTTCTGTCTCTTTGTTGAAGTTCTTACTGTGTTCACCCATTCTTCTCCTGAGTTCATTGAGCATCTTTATGATAATTACTTTGAATTATTTATAAGGTTGATTATTCATCTCTGTATCATTAAGGTCTTTTCCTGAGAATTTGTTTTGTTTTTCCATTTGGAACATATTTCCCTGTTTCCTCATTTTGTTTAACTCTGTGTGTGTTTCTGTGCATTAGGCAAATAGCTAGCTATTGCTCTCATTCTTGAAGGAGTGGACTTGTATAGGTGATGATCCTTTTTATTCAACCTTGCCCTTGCTCAGTCAAATCTTTTTGATTGTCTATACTTGCTGATTTATTCTTGATATGTTCCTGTTCTTAATATGTGCCAAGACTTGTCAGTGATCCAAGGGGAGGAATCTCATTTAGCACCTAGTTTCAGGCTGATTAGAGCCAGACCCTCAGGCAGCAGCTTTTTTTTTAAATGTTTATTTCTTTGAGAGAGAGAGAGAGAGAGAGAGAGAGAGAGAGAGACAGAGAGAGAGCATGAGCAGAGGAGGGGCAGGAGAAAGAGGAAGACACAGAATCTGAGCTGTCAGCACAGAGCCTGATGCGGGGCTCAAACTCACAAACTTCGAGATCCTGACCTGAGCCGAAGTCAGACGCTTAACTGACTGAGCCACTCAGGTGCCCCTGGCAGCAGCTTTTAAAGTATGTAAATATAAACAGTCCTGTAGGGCCATAATCCTAACCCTTGTTGGCCTCTAGACCTAGAGGTCTGGAGGTGACTCCTGGGCTGTGATTGAGAAACTCAGGACACCAGATAAGTGTATAAACTCCTTTCTATGAGATCTTGTTATCTTGTAGTGAGGCCAAGGGAGTGTGCAAGGATGAGGACTCCCTGCTTATGTTCCTGGGAACACCTCCTTAGCCTCTAGACATGTGGGAAATCTGAACTCTGTCCTTTACGCTGAAACTCCAGGCTAAGTAAATAGGCCTTTTTCACAGAAAGACTGGGGTTATATTTCAGTCTACTTTCTGTGCAGTGTCCTTGGGATGGTGGCCTGTGAAGAACTGTTTTTCTGATTGTTACTCCCAAGGAATGCCAGCCTCCTTGGATACCAGATGATCAAGGGGCATCCCCTGTGTGGATTGTGTATACCTGCTGACTTTAGCAAGGCAGCTGGACAGTGTTGGGGGAGGGGCACACTGACTAGTTTTAGAAAGGCAGTGGGAAAGTTTTGACTGTACTCATGGTGGGTGTTAGGAATGTAGCAGGACAGTGCGTTGTCTGTGTGTGCATGTGTGCCAGTTTTAGGAGCAGGAGAATGCCTACTTGCCAACCCCATATAGGGAGTGAGGAAGTGCTGTAATGGCCTGTAGTATCTGGCTTCATCAAGGTAATGGGACTGTGCCATGACTGCTCACCCTGTTTGTCTTAGCAAGGGGACAGAAAGGTGCTGTATTTAAGCTTACCCATCTGTGCTAGCAAGGTGGGTGGAAGTAAGAAAATGGCATCTGCCATTGCCTCTGTCTCTGGGGAGAGTTTCACCTGTCCTAGGCTCCTTCGGTAGATGTTTGTAGATTAGCAAATAAATTACCTTCACATATGGTCTAGGCACTTTTGAATGCTGTTTTTTTAGCTGGGTCTCTGGACAAGTGAGACCGTACATGAGACCTTTAAAAGGGGAATCTCAGTTTCCTGTAGCATGCTGGATCACCTGGAAGTCCACCACATTGGCTTTCTAAGCCAGGCGTTTTAGGGGGTCATTTCTCTGGTGCAGATCTTAGGGGTTAGGTGACTGATGTGGGGCACCAATCCCTTGCTTCTCCAGAAGTGCCAGACTAATGAGATCCCTCCCTGTTGTGTCAACATGCCAGGGACAGGGTTTTGGTGAAATCATGTTTCTGCCTCTCCTACATGTCTTGATGTTTTTTTAAAAAATCCTTTATTGTGGAGGGAAGATCATCTAGTTTTCAGGTCTTTTTCTGAAGGAAATGATCCATATGTAATGCAATTTGGTATGTCTATAGAAAGGAACTGAATTCAGGATCTTCCTATGCTGCCATCTTGTGGAAGTCTCCATAGGTGAGAATTTTTAATTATGCTTGGGGTGGGGTGGGGGAATAATTTGCTTTATATAGAAACAAAGTGTAGATGAGGTGAACAAAAAGAATATGTTAGTGCTAGATATATTGAGCATGTATATATCTGTTGCTATCAAGTTGTATAAATCCCCTAAATATAAAATATATAAAATTTAGGGGATGCAGTTGACCATAGGTCCTCTTTCTTGACCCACTAGTGGTGGTGATGGAGGGAGAAAGAGGCAGGAAAATAATTTTTCCATTAGAAGAATTTTTAACACAAAGTATAAGGGAATATTCTCCTTATTGTGGATACTGGATATGCTTAATACATACAATGGGTGATGGTCAAGGGCTTATTTGTAAACATCTTATATACTTTACACTGAAAAGGTGGGGACATTTAGTATGTCTAGTGAGGGGGGATTTGTGGAAATATTTCTGTAAGTCAAGCAATTACAGATAATCTATTATTTTGTAATACCATTTTTAAATTTCAAAGTCCAACCTAGACTCTTAAAATATTTGAGTATCATTGGATTGTAGCAAAATAACATTTTGTTGAAAATAACCCTCTCCCATCCAATTTGAATGCATTGAGACAGTAGTAATATTAGTCCAAGTCTGAAACGAAATCGGCTTCTCTAACCTTTTTAGTAGACAAGCAGAATACACCAGAAAATGTGATATTGGAAAGTCTAGTTGGAATTTTTGCCTTTAAAATTTGTCTTAATATGGAGAGAGAATGGGTCTCCAGTGACTCTTTGCCCTGGCAGCACGATGAGGGGCTGCACACTGATGTCTCAGCTGGAGGAGCCAAGGGTTACCCAGTGCTTTTTATTTCAACATTAAAATACTATAGAGAAAAGGGTCTGACTTCCCACCTTTTAATATTGCTCAATCATTTCTTTTTATTTCTTGCTTCAGTGAGCACAGTATGTGGTTTTCAGGGGGAATTTATTAAAAGAGAACCCTTCACTGTTTTATGGATGGATTTTGGAGAAATCTACAGTCAATGCATGTTTCTCAATTCCTTTACAACTGCTGTAATTCTCTAAATCTTGGTGAGGGCATGCTAAAAAATTGGCTCTTAATTTATATTTTGATAAGTGACAGAATATTTTGACATTAGCAAATGAAGGGAAATGTTTTATATAACATCAGTGACTCAAACCATGAGCATGTGTTTCTATTTTGGCAAATTGTACTGAGGAGATAATCATAATCTAATAGCAGGGCTGTTTGAAGCCTAGTCCAGTTGTTTTGAAAATTTCTGGGTAACTGAGATCATTGGGCTCCATCTTGTTATTAGAGTGGTTATCTGCTTTCTGAATGCTTCCTCTTCCCTCTTTTCTCTTACCAAGCTTATACAAACTTTTTTGTATATGTATTTACAATTTGGAGTCTATAGTCATTTTTGGGTTTTAAATTTTTGCTTTCTATTTCAGGGCCACTCTCAAGCATTTCACAAACATCTCCTAAACCATAGTGAGTAAAGGATGACAAGAAACAAAACAGAGAAGGTGTTAGTACGTTAAGGAAAGGTCAAGTGTGGAGACTATTGTCTTACACAATGGTCGAGGCCATGCTTCTAATGACTGTATTCATTTGGAGTCTGCTTCATATAGGTTCTGATTTAGGGCATAGGGTGTCATCTTTCAGCTGGCTTAAAAAAGGTTTACACCAAATATACTCTTTTATAAATCCTTGATAATAAATTTATATTAATCCAGGTAATTCTCTAAGCCAGATATTTAGATTTCTGAAGGAGGTGTGTGTAACAAATATAAATGAATGAAGCAGATGATATTAAAACTAATATTGCCTTTTAAGTCACTGTGAGCGTAAAATACACATACAAAAATAAGGCCCACTGGCTGGCTGGCTGTGACTCTTGTTTTATACTCCATTTTCTGGCAGTAAGAATGCTTAACTGGATAATAGAGCTTTCTCTCTCCTGGTCCCTGAGAAACCAACCTCTCAGCTGTAGGCCCCATTTTTAGCTAGGACAAATCTCATCTTATTTAACCAATCTTTCTATAAGTGGCTGACTTGAGGAAGTTATCGCTTTTTGTGGTATCAGTTGCCTAATAGAAAGTCATTTAATTTAAATCCTAGAACCCCTGTGGGAAAATCCCAATTGGTTACTGTGCCTGTGGTCTAAATAAGGTGCCAACCAGCTCCTCCTCACAAACAGAACTAGTTTTAAGATCTTTACTCACACTACCTGAGTTACATTTGAAAATTTCTTGTTTGGTACAGCAATAAAGACAATTCAATTCTATTCCTAAACATTATTAGAAAAACTCTTCCTTTGGATACAATTTAATTCCTGAATAGGACTGTTACTGGGAGAACTGACTGAATATGTTATATATTGACTTAAGCATGTACTGTGAAAACATGGTTTATTTGCAAAGAAGTTCTGAAATCCTATGGTATCCAATAGGTATTGCTTCTTTTGCAAAAATTAAAAACCCATAAAACTAGCATTTTCAAAAATAGGGTTTGATATTTTACTGGCATGTTCAGCAAAATTAATTAATTGGAGGCTTCTTTAATTCAGGCATGGACAGTTGTCCAGGAACCTGAAAAGGCTTCATGGTGCAAAATTATTTAAGCACATAATAATTATACTTTTCACCTGTTAGGGCATTATATACATAACTCACTATTAACAAGCATTTATTAAGACAAATTATAAGTATACTCTGCCTTTATAACTATAAATAAGCCTTTCAATTTCCCATGAGAGCTTGTTATTATCCTTTTTTGATTACTATATTGTGAAGGGATTAATACCTTTGAAAAGATTATAGTTTTGATATCTATGACTTATCTCCAATAATGCTCAATTCTTTGTCACATCAGCAAAATGGAATCATATTTACATTTACACTAAAAGGATAGTCTCTTTGATGGCTTTATTTTTTTTTTTTTTCCAACGTTTATTTATTTTTGGGACAGAGAGAGACAGAGCATGAACGGGGGAGGGGCAGAGAGAGAGGGAGACACAGAATCGGAAACAGGCTCCAGGCTCTGAGCCATCAGCCCAGAGCCCGACGCGGGGCTCGAACTCACGGACTGCGAGATCGTGACCTGGCTGAAGTCAGACGCTTAACCGACTGCGCCAACCAGGCGCCCTCTTTGATGGCTTTAAAACATGGCCAACCAATTTTCTGATACACCTTTATTAAGACATGACATCTTCAGGTTGCCTGGGTGGCTCAGTCAGTTAAGCGTCTGCCTCTTGATTTCAGCTCAGGTTATGATCTTGTGGTTCATGAGTTTGAGCCCTGCATTGGGCTCTGTGCTGACAGTGCGGAGCCTGCTTGGGATTCCCTTCCTATGCTCACACACTGTTTCTCAAAATAAATAAATTTAAACTGAAAAAAAAGCGAGAGAGATGGCATCTTCATTGTCTTTCTGGAATCAGGGCTCTGTGATTGCTTGACCAATAGAATGTAGTGAAAATCACTCTGTGCTGGTCTTTGGCCCAGGCTTTAAGAATATGGCAGCTTCCACTTCCTGTCTCTTGGGATGCATGCTCTTGGAAGCCAGCCACCATGCCATGAGGAATCCTAAGTAGCCAGTGCAGCAGCATGATGGAGCATCCAGTGCACACACCTCTAGCTGAACTTCTAGATTATAGCTAGTTCCAGCTTACTAGCCATGAGTGAACCATCCTGAAAATGGATCTTCTGGTCCTCAGCTAAGCTGCCTTTGATGATGTTGTATGGAACACAGACTAGCTATTTGTGTTGATTCCTGCCCAAATTACAAATTTGTAAGCAAAATGAGTGATTTGAGCTACTAAATTTTGAGGTGGCTTTTTACATGGTCTAAGAAAATGACAGCATTCCCAGTTCCCTTCTCTTTGGTGCAGCAAAGTCTAGGTGCTACTTTAAATCTCAACCTTTGATGCTACTGGCTTGCAAAAAGGAAGAAAGTGAACATACCAGATTTAGGGGGGAAGCTCCCAGTTCTCACTAAATATTAGAGGAACTGTAATTGTTCTAGGATGATGCATCACAGCCTCATTTAATTTACTAAGCATCTACTAGATGCCAAGCACCGTTGCAATTTTAATCAAGGCAGTGTTGCTATTTCTAGTTCTGCTTCAGCTACTAATTCACGATGGGCCACTTGACAGATTATTCTGTGCTAATGAATCCCATTTCCTCATCTGCAATATGAGAGGGCTTAGATAAATGTTCTCTCAGGTTCTTCAGCTCTAATATAATACTACTTGTGATTCTAAAACTTTAGTTGCTCCATTTGAAAATCCAAATGTTTATTGCCCCCCCAAAAGACTCCTCCCTTCATCACAGAAATATATATATATTGTTTTGTTTTGTTTTTGTAGAGAGTATTTCATTCCAAATAGGGGTTGAAGGTACCTGATGTTCTCCAATTGATGACAATTATCCAACATAAATTTAAAGCCACAAGCAAAAAAGGACCCAGATGCTGAGATGAGGAAGCTCTGATGGGCAAGCAAAAATGAGGCCCATAATATTGACCTCATAGGGTTTTTTATTAAAAATTTTTTTACAATGTTTGTTTATTTTTGAGAGAGAGACAAAGAGACAGTGCACAAGCTGAGGAGGGGTAGAAAGAGAGGGAGACAGAGAATCTGAAACAGGCTCCAGGCTCTGAGCTGTCAGCACAGAGCCCGACGCGGGGCTTGAACTCACAAGCCACGAAATCATGATCTGAGCCAAAGGCAGATGATTAACTAACTGACCCACACAGGGGCCCTGACCTCATAGCGTTTTTTAAAAGAGATAATAGATGTTAAAGCTTATAGTTCAGAGCCTGACACTTAGCAGACACCCAACAAATGTTCTTATTCCTTTTTTCTGAGAAGCAACCCACACTAATCAATTTTCAAAAGGTAAAATTTTGGTCATGGAATTGCATAAGATACTTTCCTACTTCCACAACAGTTTCTGGAGTATTAAATGCCCTCCATTAAAAGGTTGTTACTTGATATATTGTACTTCTTATGTCCAGCTCTTTGATAGAGATGGGCTGTCTGGTTTTTGATTTAAGAATGCAAGCCAGAATATGTGTTATGAAAAATGTATTCTAAGAAAATGCCTGAAGAGATGAACTATGGCATACTGTTTTATAAAATTCATAAGATGAGTTTGTAGTATTCTTATTGGACAAATCTTAATTAAGAATGTATTGTTGTCCTTGAGTGTATTGGTTTTCTATTGCTGGGTTACAAACTATCCCAAAACTTCATGTTTAAAACAACAACAAATATTTATTATTTCATTCAGTTTCTATGGATCAGAAATTTAGGAGTGGCTTAGTTGAGTATTTCTGGCTTGAGTCTTTTATGAGATTGTAGGTAAGTTGTCAGCCAGGGCTGCAGTCATCTGAAAGTTCGACTGCAGCTGGAAGGTTTGCTTCTACTGGTTCACTCAAGGTGCTGCAAGTTGGTGCTGGCTATTAGGAGATGTCAGTTTCTTGCCATACTGATTTCTCCAGAGGGCTACTTCAATGTCCTTTTGACATG
Source organism: Lynx canadensis (assembly GCF_007474595.2). Lineage (NCBI taxonomy): Eukaryota > Metazoa > Chordata > Mammalia > Carnivora > Felidae > Lynx > Lynx canadensis. The sequence goes on from NC_044308.2 coordinate 88,365,012, forward strand.
GCACTTGACTCTCTGAGAGAGCAAGGAGGAGTCTTTTATGACCTAGAATTGCAACTCAAACTCTACAGCACTTGATAGCAATATATTATTATCTTGGTAGTCACACAGGTCAGTCCTATTCATTTTGGGAGGGAACCACCCAAGGGCCAGATAAATGGGAAGAATCATTGTGGACCATCTTGGATGATGGTTACTATGTCAAGGTTTTAACTTAGTCTCTTTCCTCTTATCGCTCTGCACATTCTCCATGCCTAAACCCATCCACATCCATAGCTTCACATACCATCTTTCAGCCCATTACTCCCAAATATATAAATAATCCCAGATTTCTCTTCTGTTCTTCAGACCTCAATGCATAATACCTATTGGGCATTTATTTTATTTATTGAGTGGTCACTAGGAACCAAGCCTTCAACTAGTCTGGGTAAACAAGACAGATCTCCTGCCTTCAGGGAGATTACAGTTTGGTGAAGCAGAAGGAAAATAAACAAGTAAATAAAGACCACAGTTTGTGGTTAATATAATCAAAGCAATATACTGCTATAATAATAGCTGGGCTGATTGGTACAAGAGGAGAGGGGTGAGTTAGCTATTGTAGACACAGTGGAAAAAGATAAACTCTTTGAAAAAGTGATATTTAAGCTGAGACTTGAGAGATAAGATGTGAAGGGGTGGGAGGGTGGTGGTTGGAAACTGTTCTAGGTGCGGATTGAATGTTGTGGTGAGGATTGAATTATCTGGCAATTGGTCATATTTGACACATGGTAGCTATAGTGATTATTTTCTTTGAATAGTGAGACCAAGCTCTCTGCAATATTCCCATCTCATATTTCTTATTTTACTTATGAAATAACTATCCAAATTCTATTTTCATGGCCAACAATTTAGAATACAGAATCTGGTACAAGGTAGGGCTCTTAAATAGGACTTAAAGCATTAGGACAATTTTTGAGATTAACTTTACTGTCCTTCCTCCCCAAATTGGCTTGAGATTCTTGTTTCTAGTCTGTCAATTAGCACGGCTCATTATGACTAGGCTTTGAGTACAAGCCTGTGTTCTAAGTCCAAGTTTTCACTCATGATCAGATACTAAGTCCAGTATTTCTAATACGAAATCCAATATTTATTTTTTATTGTATATTCTTTCTTTAAAAAAATTTTTTTTAATGTTTATTTATTTTTGAGAGAGAGACACAAAGTGTGAGCAAGGGAGGGACAGAAAGAGACAGAGACACAGAATCCAAAGCAGGCTCCAGGCTCCAAGCTGTCAGCACAGCCTGATGCAGGGCTCAATCCTACAAACTGTGAGATCATGACCTGAGCTGAAAGCAAGGGTTGGACACTTAACCAACTGAGCCACCCAGGCTTCCCTTATTGTATGTTCTTAAAAGTAATAGTTCCTGAAGATTTCTATAAAAAACTGATTTAATGGGGACATTGCATATTATCTCCCTCTCTTGGAGACTTACAATTGTGATGAATAGCTAAGGCTCTATGAGACTGTTTAATGGTATTTAACTAAGTATTTGCAAACATATTTAATATTTGACCATAGGACTCCTTTTTTTAACCCATGAGATACATATTAAACCCTGCACCTATTTTGGGAAACTCCATTTCAGGCTGATTTCTCATTCTCCTAATTTGCATATCCCTATGTCTTTATTCCACGTGCACTCCACCCTGGTAAGTAGCATCAGTTTTTTCATCCTAGCTCTTCTTAATCCTACCTAATATCTTATTCCCATGTGTCCTGTTTACCTGCTCTTCCTTGCCAATGCCAGTGTTGGCTTGCCTTTGTTCATGTCTTTTCTGGCCTCTAGATTCATTTGTAACATTTAATTTCTTTCATTTTTATAGTCATTCTCCAAAAAACCCTTTATTTTATGGGTTATTATACTAATGTCTCATAAACTCTCTTTGTGGCCTCAGAAATTAGAGGTGTTTAGCATTAAGTTTAGTGTCAGTTTTTGGTACAAACTCCTTCCACATCTCTTTTTTTTTAAAATTTTTTTTTTCCAACGTTTTTTAAATTTATTTTTGGGACAGAGAGAGACAGAGCATGAATTGGGGAGGGGCAGAGAGAGAGGGAGACACAGAATCGGAAACAGGCTCCAGGCTCCGAGCCATCTGCCCAGAGCCTGACGCGGGGCTCGAACTCACGGACCGCGAGATTGTGACCTGGCTGAAGTCAGACGCTTAACCGACTGCGCCACCCAGGCGCCCCTCCTTCCACATCTCTTAATCAGGTAACCTTTTCACATCACCCTTACCTGAACATTTGAGTAAGGAGTTCTTCAGAGTTCTTCATTTTTGGCAGTTCTAATTTTTAGGAAATTCTTTCTTATATGGAGACCAAATGTGCTTCACTATCACTGGTGGACTTAACTTTAGTCCTTGCATTAAGTTGTTTTGTCCTTTCTGTATCGTCTCTTTTTCAGGAAAGCTCTGCATTTGACATTTGCTGATACTTGAATAGTCTATTTACCCATTTTTGATTAGTATATACAATGAGGAGACTATTTTTTTTTTTTTTTAGTAGTGGCTCCAGTAACACTCATACCCACAACTTAAATCCCCTTTCCACCAAAATAGTATTAAGTTTGATTTGGATTGCAGCTGGTTACACCACTATGATCAGAGGCTAGATCATGCAGTGGAAGGCACCCACTCATTGCAACTCTAGGGAAAATCTTGAAATAAGTGAAGCTTGTTTGATGCACCAAGCTTGCTTTTTCTGGACTTCTATCTCCATTGCATGGATTCTCTTCCTGTTTTTCTTTACCTAATGTGTCCAGAACTTGCTTGCTCTTTTCCTCAGTTAAAACATGCTTTCAGGAAAAGTCTGGTTTTAATTACTTGTATATTTGTTGGGACTGTAATGTGCTATAATTCTCAAGTTTATATACACTTTAAGCATTATCACTAACTATGGGTTGAAAGACATTGCTCTCTTGTGTAGAAGTTTAAATGTCAAAAACCATGTGAGAAAAATTTTGGAGGGCTGGGCAAGAGATTTACATTGACTTGCTGAAAATGATACAAATATTTTGGTTGCCTGTTTTCTTGCACTTAAGCCTATTCCTATAAATTCCTCTAAACATTCTGTTTCTTTAAATAAATTATGTAATGCACCCTGCCTAAGGATTTTCCCCTACAATGTTTTCATACTTGAAATCAATGTGCTCTTGATATCAAAGGAGAGTCAACACATAAAGCTTTGGGATCTGAGGGGTGGTTTTGGAGAGCAGTGCTCAGGAAGAAACTGATTCCCCTGGGAATTTTTTTCTTCTGTTGTACACTAAAAATTAATTTAATTTAATTCAGAAGATAGATGAAAATGGAAAACCACTGTGAAAGTCTTTGCCATACAGGGCAGTAATGGTGGCATAGCACTAATCTAGAGAATAACTAATTTGGTGAATGGGACATAAATAAATGCATTCTAATCAGACCTTTTTATGCACTTCATGTCCATCTTTTGTTGTTTCAGGGTCACTTTAATACTGAAGCATTTTATAAATGAAGCTGTCATATATAATATAGACTCTCACAGAGAGACACTAACTCTAAATTCATCACTGAAATCAACCTGAGAGAATATTCTTCTTAACTAGGCATTTTGTGAGTATACAACTTAATATTTCATTGTGATATATAGTCAAGAATTCTGAACAAAGATGAATATAATTTATTCAGAGTCACCTTCATGCAAATGGAAATTTTGGATGATAGTGGAAATGCTTATTTCTTAATCATAGTTTCTTCATTTTCCCTGGTAGTCCTAGGGGTTCTGACACAAGATGCTGGTAGTAAAAATTAGTATTGTGTGGTAATAAATATATTCTTGTGAGATATCCTTTCCTTTTGCAGTGACTTTTTTGAGATTTTTTATAATTGTGACCACTACAAAACTACCCCTCAAATTATTTCAATCTGCATTATCTATGCATGTAGGTTGATATTATAATATTTTCCTGTACCCATGCAAGTCATGACAATTGTTATTTTGGAGATTTTTACTTTGTTATTAAAGTGCATCTTAATATAGTTGAGAAGCCTTTACTGGAGATGGTTGTGCTTTCAAACTTTTATTAAAACTTATATATTGAGAATCATCATTGGACAGCACACCTAAAGCCTTAGAAATAATTTAAAATGAAAAATTGTATTAAAAAATACAATATAAAATACATGTGATAAGATACATGTAATATAGAAAATATGTGACTTAAGTATCCAAAAGAAAATCATTTATATTTGCAGACTAAATTCTGTATTGTTGTTTATACTGCTTGTATGAGGATGATTATTAGACAACCATTTTATGAATCAACCAATTTTATGAATCTGTAAACTTGAGAATCCAGACTTAGAGAGGGAGTAGGGGACAGAATCACTATTTTGGACATGCTGATTTTATTTGATGTTTTATATGCTCCGGTAATTGGTTTATCATTCCTAACTATTTTCTTCTTCTTGATAGGTGGCATATTCTCTCCTATGAACTTTGGGTTTGGTTACATGACTTGTTTTGGTTATTAGAATATGGGTGGAAATGAAAGCATTCAGTGAGCTCAAGTTTTAAGAGGCTTTATGGGTGTCCAGTTGCCCTTTTAACTCCTGTCCGTGAACTTCTAGAATAACACAGAGTCTCAGCTCAGTGAGGAGAGTAAGAAATAAATATTTGTCCTTGAAAGCCATTGAAATGTTGAGACACACACACACACACACACACACACACACACACACAGCTATCATATGAGGTACCTGCAATATTTTCATTTCACAGATGAGGAAATTAGAGTGTCAAAGGGGCTTAACCTTTTTTCCATGATCACATTGCTGGGAAGTGGCAGATCTAACCTGGATGTCAAAATATTTACACTGAACCCAGCTTCCTAGGGTAGAAGTATGGGACACCGCAAGAGCACTGCCTGAAAGTCAGAAAACACAGATTCTAGTCTTAGAGAAATCACTGAGTCTTTTGCTCTGGAAAAGGCATACCAACAGAGATCTCTGTTGGGTCATAATTCCCTTTCAGGACTCCTGTTTTCTCTGATGAGTAGACTATGCATACAATTGACATTTACTGAGGATTCGCTGAGTAAGATGGTCCACAGTAAATATTAGCCATGGGCCTCTAATTTCTTTCAGAGACAATGCTATTACTTTCTAATATAATGAAAAGAAAGCATTGACTCTCAATTCTCAAAAGGTTTATATAATTTGTAAGTTGTAGACTATGAGTAATCAGATGTTCAGAAATGCTTTAAGAAACTCCAGCAATAATGTCAGCTTCTACTCTGTGGTGGTAGTTAATGCACTTCCTCAGCAGAAAGAGCTGAGCAGCCAGTGTCTTATCTGAGTAATTTAGGCCAAAATTGTGGGTTTTAAAAATATGCTTGAATATCATGGATATTTATGCTAACTCCCATTTCACTGGAGTCTTACAGAAAGATCCTATAGTCACAGATTAATTATGACTAACTTAAACTTTTAGAAGAATGACTTCATTCATGTAAATGAGTATATGGTATAAATGAAGCTTCCTTTGGGTCACGATTCACCTTTTCTATCTTCTCCTTGCCACAAATATAATTTTTCTCTTATGAATCATCATATACTCACAGCAAGGAAGGCGTCACAACATCACCAGTGTCATCAAGTCTTATTCTTGGTACCCTATAATCAGGCTATTTTGTGGGCCTGTTTCACTTATTAGTTCCCACAAAGACAAGTAACAGGTTTTCTCATATACTGTCTCCTTTCTACATAAGAATACCAAGACCTTTCTGAGTTATCAAGAAATCTTAGTGCCTTAGAATTGCTTCTGAAACAACTTTCTTTGGCTTCCCTTTCTTTTTGTTTCTGTCAGATCAGAGATCTTTATTTCTTAGCTGAAAAGTTTTTAAGTTTCTCATGGCCAGTGCAAAATTGGTTTTTGAAAACACTTGGAAAAGAGTTACCATACAGAGTTTTCTAGAAAACATCTACCTGTGCAACAGAACACGTAAAAATCCAACTTTTCTACTTACCTGCCACCCCACTAGAAATTGTTTTCATTCTTCTGTTTTTAAAGTATGGTCTCTAAGCATTTCCTTTTATTGAGTGATTAAGGAAGTAGTAGCTCATTAAACTCCCACTAGCTATGTTTTTGTGTGTGTGTGTGTGTGTGTGTGCAATCATCTGATTTATAAAAAGATGCAACAAAATTCAAAATGATACAAAATATCAATTCCAAAACAACATAAAAAAGTGAGTATGTTTCACCATACTCAGCTCATAACAGAACAAATGGGTAAGGAGAATAATCCATGCTATAGCATATTGCTATATTTACTGGAAACTGAAAAAGTTGGTAAAGGAAGGCAGAGGAACTTTATCTTTAGAGTGCCAGAATTAGAACCAAGGGGCTCCATAATCACCTGGCATCCGTTTGATGTTGTACCTGTGGTTAGAAAGGTACATGATGGGAACTCCAGAGATCTTCCAGATCCTTCATTTAAGGTCCCGGTCAACTGTGGCCACATGTAACACTTGTGGTGAGTTACTGTCTGTACTAAGCAGTCGTCTGTATAGGTTCCTTTGTGTGTGCATGGTAATCATGCAAATCTTGGATCTTTGGCAATCCTTAGAGCCACTTGATACTTTTGCCCCAATTTCTCAATTTCAGCCATTACACAGTTATACAAGGGATACACTAGGCATAGAGACAGTCCATCATTGATTGTACTAAGTCAAGTTTGGCTTTAATGGATAAGTTGATAAAGTTGGTATCAACCAGGATGTAGTAAGGTAGGCCCAGCTGTGTGTTATATTGGAAGAATAAGCAGGAAAGATGTTGGGGGGACTTCTCTTTCCTTGAGTGCACTGGGATCTTTTTCTTTCTTTCTTTCTTTCTTTCTTTCTTTCTTTCTTTCTTTCTTCCTTCCTTCCTTCCTTCCTTCCTTCCTTCCTTCCTTCCTTGGCTTCAATCTATCCTTCTCTTTAAGCCCCTGATCTCAGAGACTAATCGTTCGCTTCATGGTAGCATACTTTCTTGCTTTCTTTTGCTTCCCCTTGTTCATGCCACACTCTTGTTTCTTCCCAAACTCCCACTAGTTATTAACATCCATTGGGAATTAGCTTATCAAATGATTTTAAACCATGCTGCTATCATACTGAGTGAATCTTCACTTTGGAAACAAGGAGAAAAGAGTCACTTTGCATGCACTGTAATCCAGGGACTGTGATAGGTGTCTTAAATATATTATCACTTCTAAACTACACAGCAGTTTTAGATGTCAGCACTTGGCAAGTATGTAATTTTCCCTTGTTCACAGGGGGCCAGGACTCATACTCATGATGCCTGACTTCAAAGCCCATTGCTCATCCTACTGTGATGGTGTTCTAAAGGAAAGTGCAGTATTTCCAGGCTCAGTGCATGGCTGAGAGACTGAGAGGGTAGCTCACCATACCTCAGGAATTCAGGACTAAGAAGGGGGGTGGTGGAGGAAAACCAAGGGAAGGATGAGAATTGGAGGGGAGACAAATGTGGCAGAGGGGAGATGAGAATGTCATGATGATATTTTCTCTCTGCACCATAATTTTGCCCAGAACAAATCCTCACTATAGGAGTATTTTTATAGCAACCTTAACTTCATAATATACTTGGTCATATGATGAGAGTTCTCATACATGATTACAAGTTTCATTTTTGAGGACTTATAAAAATTATCATCAGACAATGAAATCTTGAGACAACATAACTCAGCATGATAAGTAGTCTTTAATGTCACACAGATTTCTCTTTTGGAGTATCTTCTCTCCTTACACTGACAATATCCACACCTACTTTCCAAGAAAATTTACCATCTCTGTTGAACATCTACCATGAAGAAAGCATTCTTAACCTTGGCCCTGTGGCCTGCTACCCCCCACCCCCCCACTCCCCCAATGGCTTTCTCCTCTCTAGATAGTTCTCTGTAGTACTGGCCTTTCTGCTTCCTGACTTTCCATAAAAATTTGTCAGTCAGATGTTCTGTCTTCTTGTGGACCTAAAGAAATCCATAATGTCTATGGATAACATAGGTGTACTTGGCCAGGGGTCTTCTGGATAAGATGTCTTTAAGCTTTAATGAAAATAACATTTGACCTATTGGAGTCATAGCATTTGAAAGCTAAAGCAAACTTAGAAATGTCTAATGCAATTCCATCATTTTTGAATGGCAAAATGAGGCCGAGAGAAATTCCTAGAATTTAGATCACACTGTCAAGATGATGAGATGGCAATTATTACTTCAGAAATGAGGAAAGGGTAGTATAGAAAGAAATGATTCAATTGAGGCTACACAGAGGATCAAAATGGAATGGGTTTCCTTTCACCTACCTGTCTTCTGAGTTTACTTTATTTTTCTTATAAAAGTTGCCTCTATCTTTTCAAACCCTTTTTGGTTGAAATTTCATGGATATCTGAACCCTGGAAGTAGTGGTAGCTGGGCTGGAGGGTAAGGAGAATTAGGGAGAACTTGCCCTTAGATTTTAGTTGCATTCATTTTATGTCACTCTTACCTTTTTAAAGTAATATACTGATAATGACATGACTTGCCTAATATGAAAAATTCACAATGAACTACTGTCAGTGTCACATTAGTCAACTTTTGTGAATAGAACAGCTTTCCAATCAGGAACTTGATAGACCATTTGGATTTTATAGTCTTCCTAAGCAACAATAAATACTAAATGCTATAAACCAATAATTCCTAAGTTAGCTATAATACTAAAATATGCTACTCATAACATTTACTTTCCATTTGTTAGAAGGAAATTATTAAACATATCTTTTGACTTTGCTGTTTCTATACTGAATAAGAATGTTCAGTTTTAAAAGGTTTGGTAATAAATTCATAACTGAAAGGTAAAGAAATTTGTGTGAGCAATGATATGATAGAGTTTAGATTGGGAGTCCAATTCTTGAGCAGAGTACAGATTCTTATTATGAAAGAAATTACGGAGGTCAAATGATTTCAGCTGATTGACTTTCTTTTCTTCTAGTCCAATTTCTAATGATATCTTCCAAGAGGTGTTATAGGATGAGATTTTTATCTTTTGGCTCATGTAGTATTCATACCTATTTTTCTACAAAATATCCAGATTAGAGATTTTGATTATATTTTATGTTTTATGATAGAAAAGTTGTAGTTCTGTCTTAGGAATTTTTTATATTTGTGGCTCTCCAAGTTAAAGATTAACTACTTTACTATGTTTATTCTTAGAAAATAAAAATAGTGAATATGGAATGTTTACTATTTACCAGGTGCTGTGCCCAAGGCTCTACATGTATTGTCTATTTAATTTTCATATAAACCAGCAAGGTAGATACAATCATCATTCTCCTTTTAAAGATGAAGAAACTAATTTCACTCATATGTGGAATTTAAGAAACAAAATAAATGAACAAAGAAAAAAAGAGACAAACAAAAACCCAGACTCTTAACTATAGACAACAAACTGATGGTTACCAGAGGGGAGGTAGGTGGGAAGATGGGTGAAATAGGTGTTGGAGATTAAGGAGTGCACTTGCTGTGATGAGCACCGGTGATGTATGGAATTGTTGAATCACTATATTATACACCTGAAACTATTGTAAAACTGTATGTTCATTACACTTGAAGTAAAAATAAATAAAAATATAAATAAATAAATTTTCATTAAAAAATAGATGAAGAAACTGAGATTTGGAGGGGTTAAGTAACTTGCCTGTAGTCCCCAGTTATCAGGGAGGAACTGAAACTAGTTGCCTGACTTCAGACATGTGCTCTTATCTCTTGGGCTACACTGGTCGATGGGTAAAAAAAATGATGAGGCGACTAGGTGAGGACTAACACATTAAAGCTGGGCAGAGAGAAAGTTGAAGTCACATCTAATTCTCATTCTTACGACCAGTCCTAGCTCAAAATAACAGTCTTTGCTCTGTTGAAAATATTCTTACATCAAGAGTAGATAAACTTGTGGCTGGTAGGAAGTACAATGGAAGATTTTCTTTCATTGCTGATATCCAGTCATTGCCAAGTTCTGTTGAATCTTTTTTCTGAACTTTTCTGAAATCGTTTCCTCCCCACTGCATCCTCAGTCCCACTGACTTAGTTTAATAAGCCCTCTTTAGGTCTCATCTAGTATCCTCTCGCTAATCTCTCCACCTGCCCACTATGTCCATTCTATGATATTCCTTCAGTATCAAGAGTAAAATCAGATGCAGCTTGTCACCAAGTTGCTTATGGACTTCTTGAGAGATGACATATAAATAAGCAATTACAAAACAATGATAAACCCTTGATCTGTTAGGAGGAAGTATGCCCTGTGAGAGCATAGAGAAGTCAGAATTTCAAGAGGAGAGCCAAGGTAAAAGGTAACACTTAATGGAATTGCTAGTTACTAATAGTGGAAATAAAAATAAAACATTCTACTGATAGTTTCACTACTAATAGTTATTGAGCTATTCATTTGTGTCAAGCATTTTTTTAAGTCCTTTACATACACCATCTCATTTAATCCTAATGGCACTCTGCAGTAGGTATTTTTATTATCCCAGCTTTATACATGAGGAAACCAAGTATTAAAGGGTTTAAGTCATCTACCTGGGGTTACAGAACTAGTAAGGGTGGAGTGAGGGATCTAAATAAGGCAGTCAGAATTCATTACTAATTTTATTTAGAGGGGAAGAAGGGGTGAGTTATTATGTATATTGCATTTGAGGAGTAGAGCTGTTCCAAAGGCAGTAGGTCTGCAGATCTCAGGTTCAGGAGATGTGGAGTTGGGAATCATCAGCCTATAGAAGTTATTTGGTGCTAAAAATGTTGATGGAAATGCCCAGAAGAGTGTGAGTTAGAAAAGAGGAGGTGCAACGAGAGAAACTTGGGGGGAAAGGAGAGGTAGAAGAGTCACTTACAATATGTCAAAGGATTATCACAGAGGATTGTTATTTGCAGGTGGAAACAGCTTGCATGGCTTGGCACATAGGAGTTATAAGACGTCATCAATTGTCCTGAAGACTCTGCCTTAGCTCTCTCTTTGTCCAAAGAAGCTTACTTCTCCATTTAAGACTACATCATAGTTACTGGCCTAGTGCCCTCTGTGACTCAGTATTTGTAACCATCTAGAGCACAGGTCAGCAACTTTTTTTGGAAAAGGACAGATAGTAAATATTTTTGGCTTTGTAGACCACATAATCTCTGTTGCAACTGTTGAATTCTGTCATCTATGGTAGCGCGAAAGCAGCCATAGACAATATGTAAACAAATAGATGTAGCTGTGTTACAATAAATCTCTATTTACAAAAACAAATGATGGGTTGGATTTGGCTAATGGGCTTTGGTTTGTTAACACTTGATCTAGAGATGCCCCTCTTGGTTTGGTGTCCTTTCAGAAATTCTTTCTCAGCTCTGGTCCTTGCTTCATTAAACACTTAGCTCCAGATAGTTGAATGTTCTTGAACATCTTCTTTATTCCCTCTTTATCTCCTCCTTCTGGTTCATTCCCTAGTAAGCTTCTCTGGGGAAGAAATATTTTTAGTAGTTATTGTGAGAGCAGCTCCATAGGAAAAGCTAAGATAAAAACTGGTCGTTAACTGAACTATGTTAATGTGAAATGCATAGTGTTTTGGTGATCTGCTCTGTTACTATTCTAGTTTCTTAAACACTCACCACCCCACCCTACCAAAAAAAAATTCAAAATGATTTATTACAAAATGAATTTGGTCCATGTTTTAGACTGCAGTGGACTTGTACTTAATATGACAAACTAGGTTTTTTTTTTTTAAATTTTTTTTTTCAACGTTTTTTATTTATTTTTGGGACAGAGAGAGACAGAGCATGAATGGGGGAGGGGCAGAGAGAGAGGGAGACACAGAATCGGAAACAGGCTCCAGGCTCTGAGCCATCAGCCCAGAGCCCGACGCGGGGCTCGAACTCACGGACCACGAGATCGTGACCTGGCTGAAGTCGGACGCTTAACCGACTGCGCCACCCAGGCGCCCCGACAAACTAGGTTTTATATGTTAAGCAAGGAATATTTTTGATTCTAGTGGAAAAAATTCTTTTGGTGTGTTTTGCTTCTTTGAGAATTTGGTAGTTTTGTGAAATAAAGGATGTCTAGCATTTCTTAGAGGGAATCCCCATGGAGGACACATGCAGCAATTGCAGGATTACCCTGAGAATTGAGGAAATTCAGCTTACCACTGAACATTTTAACCAGAAAATGAAAGTATCCATTGCATCTCAGTAGAACTTAAAATTGGAAAATAAGTACTAAAAAAGTTTGCTTCCTGGGAAAGCAAGATTTCAGAAATATTGGAAATCTGCTAAAGCATCAGTTTTCTCCATAGTCCTTATCTTTCAGGTTTTTGCTATCAATTATGAAGTGCATTCAAATCTCCTTTTAAATGGAAAAATCCTTACTTATATACATTGATCTTTACACCAAGAGGGCTGATAGAGTAAACCTGACTTTCCAATCTTTCTAATCTTAATTGAATTGTTTATATAGCATTTCAAGCCTATTATCAATTAAGCATACACTCTTGTGATGTGAGTCGAGGAGTAAAATACAGTGATTTTTGTGTCAATTCCATTTGTCATAAGAAATCAATGTATGACCAGCAGAGCCAGGAAAACACTGACATCCTTTTATGGTGGACATTAATTTCTATGGCAGATAGTGTAGACTTGTGCTGCCCTGTCTCCTACAAGGAGGGTCTTGCTGTCCAGCTATGGGGAAGCATTCAGCAGAAAGTCTGAAGATGTCAGCTCCTTTAGGGTTGGATTCCGTTGAAGTCCTGCCCTTCCAGAACAGCTCCCCACTGATAATTGCATGAGGTTGGTGGTGGTAATAAAGACCAGACTGCCTGATGGGGGACATCCTGTTAGACAATACTTGCTCCAGAGGTCCCTGCCAGCGTTTACAATTTAACTTCTCTTTCCGGTCAATCTTGGTTCTACTCCTTTCATCCACAGGCTTTATCCCTCCCAAACATCTTGCATCCCAAACTCCATCTCAACATCTGCTTGCAGAGAACCTGGTCTGCAGTAGCAGATGGTTGATCAGTAATCCTCACAGTCTCTCAGTGGGTTCTCCAAGAGGAATGACTTGAAACATAAACCAAAGGTTGGGTAATCTAGGAGCACTTTCTTTTGAGCAGACAGTAGAAACTGCTAGAAATCTGAATGGTTTGCTGTCTTTGCAAAAATATATATATATTTAGAGTTCTTCTGGCATACGAAGTTTTAGTGGAAAATTGATTTTCTCCATTTTTCCTTCAGTTCTTCCTGTACAGTAGGTCATCCAGTTGCCACAGCTTCTGTGCACCCAGTTATTGCTTAGGCTTCTATGGCACAAGCTGGATATGGGGTGTAATACAGGAAAGAAGAGGAAGATCAAGTGCCAGGAGAACTCACCCAGTTTGTCCTTGACGGAGGAGACAGTAGTTCCCAATTACAGCCCCAAGGGATTTGCCAGTTTGGGTTCAATCCAACCCCTTCAATCCTGCTTCTGTTGATATGTGGAAGGGGCTGATGTTTACTGAGGACCTATATGCCCTAGGCCCTTTACACATGTCATCTCATTTAAGTTTCAAACAAATATACAAGTTAGATATTTTAGAACTGAGGAAATCGAAGAGTAGAGAGATTTGAGTGACTCGCCCAAGATCATTTGATATTTCTGACAGCAGAGAAACTGGTGAAGAGTGAGTGCTGAAGCAGTATCACTGGTTTTTTGTTACACTCATTATTCCTTCTTCCTTAGTAAGAGAAACCCAAGTTTTAGCCAAGTTCATTGTAACCTTAAATATAAATATCTCTATTCATTCCCAGTACAATCAGATAAAGTTCTCACCAATGAGATGTAAGTAGCAGTGTTGTGCTGGACTGCCTAGAAGTCTCTTTTTTTTTTTTTTTTTTTTTAATTTTTTTTTCAACGTTTATTTATTTTTGGGACAGAGAGAGACAGAGCATGAACGGGGGAGGTGCAGAGAGAGAGGGAGACACAGAATCGGAAGCAGGCTCCAGGCTCTGGGCCATCATCAGCCCAGAGCCCGACGCGGGGCTCGAACTCACGGACCGCGAGATCGTGACCTGGCTGAAGTCGGACGCTTAACCGACTGCGCCACCCAGGCGCCCCTAGAAGTCTCTTTTAAAAGAGGCAATAAGGTTTCTTCTTTTTTTCTTTTGTCCTGATGTCTAGAATGTGGATGTGATGGCTGTAGCTGTAGCAGCCACCTGGACCATAGGATGATTTGGAGAATGAAAATCATTCTCTAAGACGGGGGAAGAATGGAGAGCTTGAGAATGAGATGATGCTGTGGTCCATCATTCCAGCTCTGAATTGCTTACCTCCAAATTTCTTATGCATGAGAGACTTAAAAGAGACAACTTCTTTTTCTTTTAAGAATGTAAGCCATTTCTTTGTTGGATTTTTTTGTTATGTGTAGCTGAACCTAGTGCTAATTGATGTGAATACCAACATCTTTTGGCAGGAGAAGTCATTTCCTACTTGGAATAGGAGCTTAAAATGGGTCTATTGCACATGAATTTGAATATAAGGTGGTTATTTTTTGAATAACACCATTAAACTCCACATCTCTCTTCTAACAGTGGTACTTAGGAAGTAGCTCAGAGCCTTTCCGTTTAACAAATTCATTCCTCATATTTTTGTGTGACATACACAAACATGCTTTTAAAAAGTTTTTTTTTATTTAGAGGATCTCTTTTGCACTGCTGGTGGGAATGCAAACTGGTGCAGCTACTCTGGAAAACAGTATGGAGGTTCCTCAAAAAATGAAAAATAGAACTACCTTAGGACCCAGAAATTGCACTACTAGGTATTTATCCAGAGGATACAGGTGTGCTGTTTTGAAGGGGCACATGCACCCCAATGTTTATAGCAGCACTATCAACAATAGCCAGGGATGCCTGGGTGGCTTAGTCGGTTAAGCATCCGACTTCAGCTCAGGTCATGATCTCACAACTTGTAAGTTCAAGCCTGCGTCGGGCTCTGTGCTGACAGCTCAAAGCCTGGAGCCTGCTTCAGTTCTGTGTCTCCCTCTCTCTCTGCCCCTATCCTGCTTGTGATCTCTGTCTCTCATAAATGAATAAATGTTAAAGAAAAAAAAGCAATAGCCAAAGTATGGAAAGAGCCCGAATGTCCATTGATGGATGAATGGATAAAGAAGATGTGGTGTATATATACAATGGAGTGTTACTTGGCAATCAAAAAGAGTGAAATCTTGCCATTTGCAACTGTGTGGGTAGAACTAGAGGGTATTATGCTAAGCAAAATTAGTTATATAAAGATAAATATCATATGACTTCACTCATATGAGGACTTTAAGATACAAAACAGGTGAACATAAGGGAAGGGAAGCAAAAATAATATAAAAACAGGGAGGAGTACAAAACAGAAGAGACTCTTAAATAGAACAAACTGAGGGTTGCTGGAGGGGTTGTGGGAGGGGGGATGGGCTAAGTGGGTAAGGGGCATTAAGGAATCTATTCCTGAAATCATTGTTGCACTATATCCTAACTAACTTGGATGTAAATTAAAAAACAAAAACAAAACAAAACAAAACAAAACAAAACAAAGCCACATCTTAAACTCACCAAATTGTACCATTAAATATGTATAGCTTCTTGTATGTCAATATTTGTCAATAAAGTGGTTTTAAAAAAGTTTTTTTATTTAAATTCTAGTTAGTTAACATACAGTGTCATGTTAGTTTCAGGTGTACAATGTAGTGATTCAACACTTCCATACAACATCTGGTGTTCATCACAAGTGTCTTCCTTAATCCCCATCACGTATTTCGCCCATTTCCCACCCACCTCCCCTCTGGTAACCATCAGTTTGTTCTCTATAGTTAAGGGTATGTTTCTTGGTTTGACTCACTCACTCTTTTTTCCCCCTTTGTTCATTTGTTTTGTTTCTTAAATTCCACCTATGAATGAAATGATATGGTATTTGCCTTTCTCTCACTGGCTTATTTAGCTTAGCATAAAAACTCTCTAGCTCCACCAATGTTGTTGCAAATGGCAAGAGTTCATTCTCTTTTATGACTAATATTCCATTGTGTGTGTGTGTGTGTGTATGTGTGTGTATGTGAGTGTGTGTATTCCACATCTTCTTTATCTATTCATTAGTCGATGGACACCTGGGCCTTTCCCATAATTTGGCTATTATGTAAGGCTGCTATAAACATTGGAGTGTATGTATTACTTTGAATCCATATTTTTGTATTCTTTGGGTAAGTACCTAGTAGTGCAATTGCTGGAGTGCAGGGTAGTTCTATTTTTAACATTTTAACATTTTTAACATTTTTTACCATTTGAGGAACCTCTACTGTTTTCCAGAGTGGCTGCACTAGTTTGCATTCTCCCCAACAGTATGAGAGTGTTCCCCTTTCTCCACACCCTCACCAGCACCTGTTGTTTCTTGTGTTGTTGATTTTAGCCATTCTGACATGTGTGAGGTGATAATCTCACTGTAATTTTGATTTGTATTTCCCTGATGATCAGTGATGTTGAGCATCTTTTCATATGTCTGTTGGCCATCTCTATGTCTTCTTTGGAGAAATGTCTGTTCAAGACATTTTTTAATTGGATTATTTCTTTTTTGGGTGTTGAGTTTTATAAGTTCTTTATATATTTTGGATACTAACCCTTTATCAGATATGTCATTTGCAAATATCTTTTCCCATTCCATAGAACGTCTTTGAGTTTTGTTGATTGTTTCCTTGGCTGTGCAGAAACTTTTGATCTTGATGAAATCCCAATAATTCATTTTTACTTTTGTTTCCCTTGCCTTCAGAGATATCTATAAAGAAATTGCTATAGCCAATATCCAAGGAGTTACTGCCTGTGTTCTCTTCTAGGACTTTTTCACATTTAGGTTTTTCATCCATTTTGCATTTATTTTTGTGTATGGTGTAAGAAAGTGGTCCACTTTCATTCTTTTGCATGTTGCTGTCCAGTTTTGCCAACACCATTTGTTGAAGAGACTGTCTTTTTCCTATTGGATATTCTTTCCTGCTTGACCAAAAGATTAATTGACCATGTAACTTGTCAGTTCATTTCTGTTTTCACAAGCATGCTTTTAACTGACATTGTTTTGATTGACAGGTATTAAACTCATAACATTCAGAGTTGCTGCCAGGGATGCGAATCTTTAGTTTCTAGTTCCTACACTCTGTGTTCTCTGCATCCTCATTAAAATGGCAGCTTCCACCGGTTGTATTTTTAAAAGAAAACAGCTTTGTTTTGCACACATTTTAAGAGAAACAAGAGGCTTATTCTCTTGACTGAGGGGAAAATTTTAACATGGCTGGGTTGACTGACTTGATTTCTAACCTGTGGCATTTTTGTTCTGAGGATACCTCACAACGAAAATGGACACTACAGTAAAGTAAATAGAGATCAGAGTCAGGGAATCATTGGAATGAATGTTTGCATCTGACTCTTTGATTACAATAAGCAGTGTGGCCTAGCTGGGGAATGCTGTATTTTCACAATTGACAGACCACACAGCCTGTAGCAATCAGCAAAGGGAAGCTTATTTTGAGCACAAACATCCGTCAGACTATGATGAGAAAAGCAGAACTGCAATCAGTGGCAGGTTCTTCAAAGAACTGTTGATGAAAAATGGATTTTACATGTATCAAGTGGAAAATAAACTGCAGTTCATTTTTTAAAGTCCCATTTACATGGACAACAACACTAGCAACATTTCTGAACATGAAAGAGAGTGATACAGTAATTCTATCATAAGTGGGACTTTTCTGTCCTCATCACAAAATAGTATACTCAGTCTGTGGCAGGAATATATTAGGTTTCAAAAAGGCAAGATAATAAGCAATTTCAGAGAAGGATCTTACATTTATTCCAAATGCCTTATGCAGATATATTTTTTCATTGATATTATGATGGAAGAATTCTATTGATGTAACCAATAGAATAGAGATTTTTGATAAGATTTCCAGTCTTATCTACAGTAGTTCTATTCCATATGACTAAAAAATTAGAACTATTTAGCTCTTTGAATCTTTCCAGTGAATGGTAGAGCATGAAAGCTCTGTAGGCTCAAAGTTTTTGATCTGAAGAGAGAGAAAAGTTGTTCAAGTAGGGATCTTTAACTTTCTTTAGATAGTATCTCCTGCTGTGGTTATGAGATTTTTGGTTTTGATATGTGCTAGAATATTTGGAAGTTTTTCCTAAAGTGGCAGAAAGAGAGGCTACTTTAAGCACTGAATTTCTCTCTCTTTAAGGCCTACTAATTATGTAAGGAGGCATTTAGAAGAGACCTGATCTTGGGCCATGTAGGCTGCTCTGTTTGGTTTTGTGCCTCCAGGGGAGCTATGGGAAGAAAGCAAGGTCATGTATTGGCTTGGGTTTATAGCATATAGAGTCTATTCAAAAGCATGAGCTCTCTCTTCTGTCTCCCATCATCCCATCTGGTAATTACTAGATTAGGCATTGGCTTTTGTATTTGGTCAATTTTTTCTGTTGAAGTCCATCAACATGCATTGTTTCTCTTTATGGGTTTGCTGAAAAGTAAAATAAGCAATCCCAACTATCTGTCTCTTCAAAGAAGAGGAACATTAATACTTTGACCTAAAAGGACACTAATTACAAAAAGAATAATATGCATATCAAGTAAAATAAGGTCCCAATTTCCTTAGCCATGATAGACCGACCCTTTTTTCCTTTTCTGTCATGTACAATTGTGGAGAGTCTAACATGTGGACTCTGGAGCACAGGCAAGAGAACTATGTAGAGGTTGCTGTTCTGAAGGTGAAGTTATTTTTCTGTCCTTGATTATTCTCCCAGGGTTCTGTTTATATCTTATTTATAATTAGAGACATGCATTGCAAAATGCTCTTGGCCAGTCACTCATTGTCTAATGCAAACATTTTATCTGAGTGCTCCTCCAATTTGTAGCACCCAAAGGAGTGTTGTGGCCAGCTGCTGACAAAATCGTAAACATTTTCAGGGGTAGTTTCAGAGGAGGTCTGGGAATAGTTGCAGATGTATCATCCAAAGAGCAGTGTCTAGAAGAAAATACATCCTTCCATTTATGTATGTATGTATGTATGCATGCATTTATTTATTGACTGACTCAGCCCACCAAATAACCCGTTAGGCTGAGTACCAGCACTGTTGCCCTGGTTTCAAAAACCCACTTGATGGATCAGAAGCCATGTAGACATGCCAACCTGAGCAGTTAAACTGGTAAATTCCAGGCTTTATAATGTGTGGACAGATGTTTGTGCTGTTAAAAATCTGTCTTGGCACAGGGAGAGTGGTGATCTGAATATTGTCTTCAGAGCTCCCTGAATTTCCTTGCAGGAGTTGAATAGGAAGTTGTACAGCATGTCTGCATCAGTAATAGGGCCCCTTTATCCTTTTATTCTTTTGGGGTGGTATTAGCAAGCCTGGTCCCTCATGTCTTCTTTCAGTTCACTGTGTGGCATATTACATTGATAGCATGAGAAAAATATGCTTTCAATTCAAGAAGAATTCTAGAGGACTCACTTCGTAGTCTTTATTCTCTGATGTATGTTGAATGACACTAGCAGTGAAACTTCAAACTGCTCATTTGGATAGGGCAGCCATTGTGCACTTGGATATGACTATTCTTTTTATCAAATCTCCTGTTATTTGCATTTATATGGTACTTTTCTTCTAAAGCTTTTAAAGCAATTTCAACTTCACAATACTTGGGCGAATTGGATCAGAAGAAATACACTTCATTTTGAGGTTGAGATAAAAGACAAATTGTCAATGGCTCTCCTTAACAGAGTAAAGTGGGTGTTCAAACAGTTTTCCCTGCACTGATTTTCCTGGAAGCCTCATGGATAAGATAATTAAAGAAGGGTTCTGATCTCAGGGTCCAGATGCTCTGGGGGAAAGGGTTCATTGATAGGCTTCAGGGATCCTGTGAATGACCCTTAAGCCCTGTGAGAATCTAATAAATACTTTGCCCAAAATGCAGAGAGAATGTACAAAATGTAGTCCCCTCTGCATTTTGGGCTAAGGGTTTGCAAGTATTTATTAGATTCTCACAGGGCTTAAAGACCGTTGCTTGGTTTGGTGCTCTGGTACATCTCAGTCAGTTGGTATGTTTGCTAAAAATTCTTGGCCATCCAGAAATTTACAGTTAGTAAGTTTGAGGTGGAGCTTTGGGACCCTAATTTTAACACCAAGTGATTCCAATTCAGTGAACCAAGAGAAACACTGGCCGAGCCCCTTGAGAAGAGCCAAATAAATAATTCCTGATTGGAATCTGTGGAAAATATTTGTGGAAGAGATTAAAGTATAAGGCCAGAAGGAGAGTTCAGAGACTATAATAGTGGTGTAGAATACAAGAAACTTTGTCATGCATTATAAAACAAAACTGTATTTCAAGAGAAGTTAGGCTAGGTCTTTGAGAGTGAATGTTTTAAAATGGAAAATCAAACACCTTATACAGGAGTTTTAAAAATATCCAGAACAACAATGTTAGTAGATACAACATTGTTTTTAACTTTTTCATATCTGTTTTTTTGTGGCTTTTAAGTCTGGAAAATAGGAGCCGGTGGCAGGAAACAAATGCTCAACAAAGTCATTAAATATCAGTTATCTGGAAGTTGAAATCCTGTCATTAATTAGAAGCTAAGAAATAGCATAAAGAAGACGATTTCTTTGCATTGCTGGGAGAAATGAGTTAGCTGAACATAGTTATTCTGAAACGGCAAATTATTTTGGGATTTTCCATTTTTACAAATCCACGGAAATAGAAGATATGTAGAGGGATTCTATTTTGTTGAAGGGAGCACTTCTGTTTCAGTCTGTTTGACAAGAAGTTCTATGAAACTATTATTCTAAATACAGTCAGACCTGAACTGGGAGACCATCATATTTAGTGTTAACCAATGGGTTGACCAGCTGGAGGAATACAATTTATCCCAACTCCCCAGCTGATCTTCACAGTTTCCTTCAGGAGCCACTCATGTCAAGGCCGGACAAAGTCCTCCCGTGACTCTGTCATCATCTATCCTGCCAAATATACTTTGATGTGTATGGCACCACACTTAAGGAAAATTGCTTCACGAACTTTTATTTAAAGCCATAATAATGTTAGCTCTGTGCCGATTTGCTTGTTACTTTGTCATTTAGTTTGACTGTAAGAATAGGATGCAGTGGTGGTGCGTCAATTGCTCTGAAACCTCACTGCAATCTGTAAAGTCCTATATTGGTAAAGTACCTTTTGGGAAGTACATAGTGTCTTTTTGAAGAGATTCTTTTAAACTTTAACAGAATGTTTTTCTATAAATGTATTGACACACACTTAGAGTACAGAATACCGGAGCCTGGCAAGATCTTCTGAGAATACATGTGCGTGGCTGATGAAATGTCATGATTTGTTTGGAAAAAGCTTTTAGGAAATTAAATTGCATTAAACGAGAAGTGAGCTTTCTTATGCAGGTATAATGTACTCTTAATGTAAAGCCACAGCAGATTATCCTGAAGAGAGACTTTGAGGAAAATAAAGGGGGGGGCCTGTCTGAAGGAATCTCTGTCCTTCAGGTTGGCCTGAAGCAACTGAAGCCATCTTTCCCTGGTGCAGTTATTTTGTGATCCTGTTCCTATTCTTTTCATCCTGTCAACATCCCTTGCAGCCCTGACCTCTGCAAAGTCTCATTCATTGTTACACAGCCAGCACTAGGAAAGTACACATAATCAGTCTCCATAGATAGTTAAGTGAATTGACAAGTGCATAAAAATCTCCATTAACTTTTCATCAACTTCTGGGTAAAAGTCAGTCTTTACAATGACCTACAAAGCCCAGGCTGATCTGGCCCCTGTTATTATTTCTGATTTTATCTCTTAGCTTTCTCCTTTTTACTCACTCTGTTGCACCTATACCAGCCTCTTTCGTAGTTCCTTAAATAAGCCAGGCCTACTTCTACCTCAGGGTCTTTGCACTTGCTGTTCCCTCTGCTTGGAATGCTCTCTTCCAGTTATCTTTCTCTGTCTTAGAGGCTTCTTTCTTACTTCTAGGCCTTTTCAATGAAGTCTTCCTACATCTTATCCTCTATTTCAGATGTCTATTTATTGACATGTAACAAACCACCCTAAAAGTGGCTTAAGTAGCAATGATTTGTTATTTAAGATAATTCTGCAGGTGAGATAGATGTTTCTTCTCCACATAGGAATAACATTCAGCCAGAAGCTCTGTTGTTATGTCTCAGTTCTCCTCTTATAGGATAACTCATCTTCCAGGGCCTTTTCATATGGCTCTCTCTCCAGCAGAATAGTCAGGTCTTGCTTAAATCAGGTTGCTTTAAGCTAACCTTAAATTAGGAGTGTTCCAAGAGGATAGCCTTAAGATGAAGGACTTACCAAACCTCAGCTTACATCATACTTACAGATGTGTCATTGGCCAAAGTCAGTCCTGTGCCATGGCCAGCATCATTGTGGGAGGAGTTTACACAGGGTGTGAACGTCTGGAGGTATTGTTTACTGGAGCCTATCAACTAACAGTCTACCCCACTCTGCTCTCTGACCCCAAGCGATTCATATTCCTCCCACCTGCAAAATATACTGACCACCCCTGAAGACTTCCCAGAGTTTTGTCCCATTGAGGCCTGTAGCTCAGGCTTGAGGACCAGGATGATACCATTGAGATTAGGTCCAGGTGTGGTGGAACAGATGCGTGCAGTTCCTCAGGTGCCACTCCTAGAAGTGTTAGAGTTATATTTAGTTATAGTTGACTATAACTGACTCTGCAAGATCATTCTGTGCCCCTCAGCTCCTACTTTAGAAATGCAACATACGTCTTCCTTTCCAGTGGTCGATAGGATTTAGTATGCTTACCTAAAGGCTTACCTTCTTATGCAATTTAAAGATTTTCTTCTTGCTCTATTCTCAGAACAGGCATAGAGGATCTCATTGTTATATTGTAGTTCTTCACTTTGATAACTGCCAGTTTCCTTTTTACTTTCTCCTCCCAGATGTTTCTGTTATCTATGACCCTAAGACTGTATATACATTATAAACAATCCAAAATTTAGTGAATTAAGTAGACAGTAATTCATTATTTCTCAAGATTTTCTTAAATGTGTTTACATGTAGGTTAGAGCTCTGAAGGTACATCGTGGTTCTCCTCCCTTATCACCATCTCCACTTTGGTGTCATCACCCAGGGCCTTTGCATATGGCCTCTTTATCCAAGGATAGTCTGGACTTCCTTACCTCATGGCAGCTGGATTCCAATAGAGCCCACACAGAATCTGCAGGATTTTATAAGGGCTAGGCCTGGAGCTGGTGCTTCTGCCTAGTATATTAGTTAAAGCTAGTTATGAGGCCAGCTCTGATTTAAGGGAGGGGAATACAGACCTCATCTCTTAAGGAGAGGAGAGGGAAGAGAATACAGGGAGGGGAGAAATTGTTGGTGGCCATTATTGGGCACTATCTACTACAACCCTTCTTCCTGGTTTTATTTTCTCCTAAGCTGCTATTACTCTGTGTTTATCTTGTTTATTATCATCTCCTACACTGATATATAGTTTAGAAAGTCAAGGAATTTTGTCATTTTTTATTCACTGCTGCAAATGCCCAGAATATTGCCTGTCACATAGTAGGTTCTTATATATTTTTTCTTTATATATTTTATAATGTTCACTCTTCTAGCTGCTGGGATACTTTTACTGCTGTCTTTACCTTGGTGTTTATTATCTATGTAGTCCCTCATGGCAGATTTGAATGCACTGTGTCAGTATATGTTTATACATTTGATTTTTGCTGAGTCTGAGCCCACTTGCTCTGAATGTATCTTTGGGAGTTAACTCTGGTATCATCAGATTCCTCACCTAGCCTGAGTCTTCTGATATGGAATGAGGATGAAGAATTTGTTGTGCACTTGGCTGGCCGGCCCTGTTGCCACCTCAGGCTACTTTTGGTCTGCCCTGTCTCCATATCCCTGGATGTTCATTATAAAGACTGATCTTTCCATAGAGGGGAAAGTCACATTTTCTCCTTTGTGTTTATATATATACATGTAAATATAAAATTATATTAAATAATATGAATATACATTTAAGAAAAAGGACAGGAAAATAGGAGTAAAGGACACACATTTTAGATTTCATATCATGATTAAGTGTAGAAATATTCCACATTCTGGGATTCTGAAGAATTCTAAATGCAGGCACCTGATAATATTTGTCAAATAAAAAAAGAAGAATTAAAAATGTCAAAATGTTTAGGGTATTGGAAAACCAAAGGCTGATGTAAAACTGTCTATGTTTGTTGATCTGTGTCTTTTCTCTCCTTACTTCATGCCAGTGTAATTTCTTCTCATTCTTTTTCTTTTTGTTAATGTTACAAAACGTTTTTGGAAATTTCATTGTTTCAATTTCTATGCCTAAGTCTCAATTCTCCAGTGATACTTAATTTGGCAGTATATGATTGTTTTAACTCTGGTTTTATTTGGCCTAAAGCTTGCTGGTGAAATCTTTGCAGCAGGGAACCACCTCCTGTTGCTTTGATACAATATTTTGTTAGAAGTAGAATTAACTGTATGATGGGCTTATGTCATAATGTCATTGGTTCCAGAAACCACCTACACAAATAAGCCTACTTTTTTTCCAAGTCACACCTCATGTAGTAATGAAAGACATTTGGGTGACACATGAAAATCATATTAATGGATGGTTTCATCTAGTGTCTGTAGCTGGAAATTGCAAATAAATTCAGTGACTGCTACGTGATTGTATAGGATGAAAACAGCTATTATTTGCTTATAGGATTTCTGTTTAAGCAAGTGAAAGATCACAACCTTGGGATAATTGCTGGAAGGATTTTCTGGGTAAACTTTAAAATAAATAGGGAGAATGAGGAAGGTGAAACATATGAAGATATTTAACTAGTGTCCTCAAAGCAAAAGTTGAGAAAGAAGATGGAAGGGTCCTGAAACATGTCATGAAACTTTTATGAATTATTAAAAAGAAAACCATATTATCATCCTTACATCTCAAGAATAATAAAATAATACTATAATTTGAGAGCATCTATAAACTTTTAGAGGAGAGTGGAGATAGAATTTGATCATAAAGCTGATTGCTTTTCTGAAATAAAATTAGGGGGATACAGGCAATTCAGTAGATAAGAGTATTTAATCACATTTTCTTTGCTAAACAAGTTCATATCTCTACCAATTTATTTCTAGAAAGATAATTTAAAGCCTTGCTTATAACTTGAAGTAAGAGGAATCACTAAGTATCCTCCATCAGAGCAGTTTCAAGCATTGTTCTTCCTTATCTACCAAGCTTGATTTAAGGAATCAAATCATGGGACAAAAAAGCTGGAGTTTTCCCTATATTTTTACTTCTTGAATTTTGTTTGTTTGAACACTAGTATCCGAATGAAGAGTTTGGTCAACATGAGAATTATAAAACAAGGAAGACATTCAACTGAACTTCCCTGATAAAGTTTATATGGTTTTAAGACCCTTTCAGTCTGTAGAATGAGAACCTACTCTGTCATTTTTTATTAGTGAAAATGGCCCTGTGGTATTCTGACCATTCTTTTGGCCTAGGCATACCTCACTCCTGGTGGCAAAGATCCATTGAACTGGAGGCTCAGTTATGTGTCCTCTTTGGGACATAGTTACAGTATGAGCATTTTGGGGTCTTGACAAAGAGTGATCTCAGATTTGGAGAAATCAGGAGAAAAGGGAACATTGCTTCAAGAGTGTGTGCTGCTGGGAAATGTTCTTACCAGTCATGGAGAATTCAGGGAGAAAAATAGAATCATCATTCATAATCATTTGTTGATATACATATAGCACTCTTGAAGCACTAAGAGAGAAGGAGAAATGCCCACCCACACTTCTCTTCTTCACCCCCAAAATTGTGAAATAACCAGAGATGAGTTATATGATTTTGTTTTGAGAAAGATAGACTTAAGTGGATTTTGCGGAATTAAAATTCTTTATTGGCAACAATGAATGATGCTTTGTTCATTCTAAGGCTGATTCATTTTTTACTGTAGAAATATTAATTTGACATAAATATTTATTTTCTAATTATAGATTTAATTCTTGTCATTAGCAATCTATAAAATATAGAAAACGTAAAGAAAATAACAATGACCTTTAAATCCTAAATCTAGAAATTAGAGTTATTAAGACTAGTACATTTTCTTCCAATATTTTTGAGCACACACACACACACACACACACACACTTTGCATCATTGAGATTATACTGTCTGTATATTTTACATATTGCACTGTTTTTACTCACTGTATATTATGGACGCTTTTATATCTTTAAATATTCACTTAAAAAAGCCCAATGCGATTTCATCTTAAAATTTATCATAACTTATTTAGAACTCACTTATTATTGGATATTATATTAAATTTTTATAAGTAATGTTATAAAATTTTAATGCATAAATATGTGTATTTTGATAATATTCTTAGATCTTACCTTTAGAAGTAGAAATACTGGTCAAGAAGAGTAAATATTTTCAAAATTATTCTTGATATCTGTTGTTAAATGCTTTCTCCAAAGATTATACCAATGTACATTTAACCAGTACTAATGAGATTCATCTTATCATGTCATTGCCAATGGTGAATATCATGAGTACTGAAGAATCTTGTTTAAAGTATTTTTCATTGAACAGTTTTTTTTTATTTGTCACCCACTTACATTTCTGCTTTGTGAATTGTTGATTCCTGTTTCTTTATTTGTTGATTTGCTTATGGAGACCTTAATGTTTTTCATTATCAGGAATGTTAATCTCTAAAGGTAAAGTAGTAGCTCATGTACTAAATTTAATTTTAGAGGAATTCTAGGAATGCATCTAATCTGTCCTTCAGTTAAACAGTTCACACAATCTTTATCATCTTTACAAATATTATGATGGAAAAGTGCAGGTTGCAATGATCATATCACTCTGCTTGTCAAAAGTCTTTAATAGCTCTTTAGCACACAGAGTAAAATCCAAAGCTCTCTAAAGTACAAATGCAGTGTATCTTTTCATCTTTCCCCTTAGTATACTATTCCTCTTTTAGTATTCTTCACCTCTTCCTGGACTTCTCCTATCTCTATTAAACTTGAATCCCTGTCATAGTTTAGAAAGAATATTTTCTATTCTTCAACTTGCTCCATATAGATTCGCTCTGTGCTATTAAATCTGCCCTGTGCTTGCAGATCTAAATTATTTAAGGCTGTGATCTACCTCCTTATTAGGTCTCCAATCAGAAGTAATCTCGTCCCCATGATACCGTTTAATTGGTAGATCTATTAGAACACTTTGCATTGGGTGTGGCATTGGTGTGCCCGAACACTGCAGAATTGGGTGCCAGGTATGATTAAGCTTACTTGAAACCCTTCACCTTGTTTTCTGTTTTTCCCAGCCTCTCTTTTCTTTACCCTTGTCCCTATTCTGTTTGGCTTCAATAGTCAGTGATTCTATTCTCATGACCACATCAATTCCTCTATTCTGTGGTCCTTCTATTGACCTGGCAAAATCCCAAACCTGGATGAATCCAGTGATCAGTTTTACCTGTGTACTAGGACTACTGACCACATCTGGGAAAATCATGCAACCCAATGGGCCCTTAAAACTTCCTTCTTTCTGCAGTGATCACTTCAGCCCACCCCTGTCTCTCCAACTACCACCACTGCCTACTTCCTTTTAGAAAACCACATTGGTTTTTTTCTGCTCTTAAAAAAAAATTGAAGCCAGGGCAAGAGCTGCCTCAAATTCCTATTACTCAATCCCAAATTTACCTTCATCTATCATTCTCATTCCTTCCCTTTTTTGCTCCTTTTATAGTGGAGCAAGTACTTCCTCTTGTATCAGGAAAACCCTCCATCTGTACTCCCTTAATCCTGCCCACCTCCAGAAGAGCAACTTTATTCCAGAGCAGTTGTTCTCAAGCTTATGTCTGGCTCATAATCATTTGCAGGTGGTTTGTAAAAACCCACATTGCTGGGCCCCACGCTCAGAATTTCTGATTCAGTTGGTTTGGTGAGGTCTGAGAATTTGCCTGGGAATTAACAAATTCCCTGGTGATGCTGATGCTGCTGGTCCAGTAACCACACTTTGAGAATCACTGTTTGGTTAAGTCGGGGTTTTCCAGAGAAATAGAACCAATAGGATTTGTTTGTTTGTTTGTTTGTTTACTATAAATAATTGGCTCATGTTGTTATGGAGCTTGAGAAGTCCAAGATTTGCAGTTGGCAAGCTGGGACCCAAGAGACCTGATGGTGTAGTTACAGTTTAAAACCTGCAGGTTTGAGACTCAGGAAGGGCCATTTCCAGTTTAAGTCCGAAGGCAGGAAAAAGCCAATGTCCCAGTTTAAGGCAAATAGGCAGGAGGAATTTTCTTTTACTTGGGGAAGGGGCAGCCTTTTCTATTTAGGTGATCAATTGATTAGATGAAGCTCACCGACATTGTGTGGTGGGGGCCAATCTGCTTTATTTCATGTACCAATTTAAATCTTTATTTTTAATTAATTAATTGAGAGAGAGAGAGAGAGAGAGAGAGAGAGAGAGAGAGAGAGAGTTCAGGCAGGGGTGAGGGCAGAGAGAGAGGAGAGAGGGGGAGAGAGAGAATCCCAAGTAGATCTGCACCAGTGTAGAGCCTGACAGCATAGGGCTCCATCCTGTGTGTGAGATCATGACCTGAGCTGAAATCAAGAGTTGGACAAACAATCAACTGAGCCACCCAGGTGCCCCATACCAATTAAAAACTTAATTTCATCCAGAAACACCATCACAGAAATACCCAGAATAATGTTTGATCAGATATCTGGGTACCCTGTGGCCCATTTATGGTTACATAAAAGTAATCATCACACTACCCTATAGATTATGCCCTCTTTCTATTGTGTTCTTTGTGCTTGGCTGTCTATAAGATCTTTCCATTCACAAATAATACCCAAGATTTTCCACTTATATAGAATACTATCAGTCGATCCTCAAACTCCTTGCTTTACACAGGCATTATCTTTCAGCTGTCATACATTTCTCCTCCATTCACACCCAGAGTTAAAAGAGGTTATCTGTAATTTTTGTTTCTGTATTCTCACCTTGTCTTTACTGCGGAATTCATAACAATGCACTCTAGTTTCTGAATCCCCAACAATACCCAAATTGGATTTAACAAAGCTTTCTATGTTGTTAAATGCAGTGGGAAAACATCAGACATAATTTTGTTCATCTAGGGTGACATTTTGCTTTGTTAATTAAATCCTGCTTTCTGAAACACTCTCTTCCTTTGGCTTCCAGTACAGCAATCTACTGATTTTCCTCCTTATTCACCATTGTCTTTATTAGATCTTTCTCCTCTTCTTGACCCTTAAGGGTCAGTGTTCTTTGAGGCTCTTTTATGCTCTTAATCACAGGATATCAGGGAATCTCATTAACTTTCACTGCATCAATAACAATTTATATGCTGATTTACCCTTAAGCGTATTTCTTGCCCATCTTTATACCTATATATTCAAATCCCTCTGGACATCTCCACTTGAATACTTTTTGTCAGGAACCTCAACATTAGTATGTTCATAACTGAACTCATCATCTTTTCCCATCTTGTCCCTATTCCTGTGGATCTGCCCTCATTGCATTCTTTCCTGAGTCATTAGGAACATCTAGTTTTTCAAGTTAGAGCCTTGGGATTTATCCATCACCTTCTCTATCTTTAATTTTCTATATCCAATCTACAACAAAATCTCATACATAACTTTTAAATATCTCTCAAGTACATCCTTTAGTGCCACTGCTGTCATCCTGATTTAGGACATCATCATCTTTTTGCTGGCTTAGAATAATCACCTCCCTGCCTGGAGTCTTACTACTCTGTCTCTAAAGCCAAAATGATCCTTTAGACATCACATTTGATCATCTTTCTCTCATGCCTAAAACTCTTCTGTGGCTTCTATTTGCCTTTAGGTTAATGGCCCAAATCTTAAGATCTTAAGATGACCTTAAGTCCCTTGAAGATCTGCTTTGCAATCTGTTCCAGCAACATTAGCCTATGTCAAAATACTCCCTCTATATTCTGGGTCTTTGAACATGCTCTTCTCTTCTGGAACAAGCTATCCTTTGCATCAAGATTCTTCTCCTACTCCCACTAGGGCTTTAAATAGTTACTAAAGGTTTATGAAACTCACCTGCCAAATAGGGGCATCTCATTTAATCTCAAGGGGGGGAATTTTCTGAGTCTTAAGTGAATAAAAATTCATTCTGTCTAGTGCCTATTACATAAAATGCTCACTGGATAGAAGTTGTTTTCTCCAACTTGATAAAACAAGAGGTTGGTATGATTCTTCTACTAGATCGGGAATCCTCCAAATGTGTTTATTGTCTGCAAGTCTTAGAACCATGCTTTTAAATGTAGTAATTATAGTGTTGTCTTTTTAATTAAAATATTGACATAAAGAGGTGTTACCATTTCTGAAATGATCCTCAGATTTTTTTTGATTGTGTATTTCTTGCATAGTATTGGTCTAGTCTTCCAAAATGCATAAAAATTCATTCTCACTGACAAAGACCTTTTCTGGGCCCATTAAAACATCCCATTTTCTCAGTCAAAAGGCGCATTGGAGATATTAGATATATTTACCACATAAAAAGTGGTTCTGTTTCACACCATCCAAAAATAGGCAAATGAATAACTTTAAGGCAGATGACACAATTGTATGATATAAATAGCTATCATTTGAGATTTATAATTGCATCTAAGCTACTCATGTATGTATGAGTCATCATTAGAAGCCTGTGTTTTAAGAGAGATATGTAAAATATTACTTTACTGATCCAATGTGGGAACAAGCAAGACATTAATCATAAAAATAACTATTTGTGTAAATGCTTAGTTTTAGATAAAATGATGCAGAATGCAATTCACATGCATGATTCAAATCCCATAGATACCTAAGCAGAATTCTCAGAACAAAGAAACCTTGTGATTTTTTTTCCCTAGGCTGTGATACAGCAGCAAGTTCAAAAGTAAAAAATCTCAGAAGAACATAGTATTAGTTCATATTATAGGATGAAAAAAATGGGTTGAGTAAATTCAGCCCCAAACAAATGGATTTTATTTTATTTATTTTTTCAAAAGTTGCTTGTTTAATTTAACAAAATTAAAATATCTGTTTCAAGAATGAGGAAGATGGGGCACCTGGTTGGCTCAGTTGGTTAAGCATCCAACCCTAGATTTGGGTTCAGGTCATGATCTCATAGTTTGTGAGTTCAAATCTTGCGTTGGGCTCTGTGCTGATAATGCAGAGCCTTCTTTTTTTTTTTTTCCAATATATGAAATTTATTGTCAAATTGGTTTCCATACAACACCCAGTGCTCATCCCAAAAGGTGCCCTCCTCAATACCCATCACTCACCCCCCACTCCCTCTCACCCCCCATCAACCCTCAGTTTGTTCTCAGATTTTAAGAGTCTCTTATGCTTTGGGTCTCTCCCACTCTAATCTCCTTTTTTTTTTTTTTTCCTTTCCCTCCCCCATGGGTTTCTGTTAAGTTTCTCAGGATCCACATAAGAGTGAAACCATATGGTATCTGTCTTTCTCTGTATGGCTTATTTCACTTAGCATAACACTCTCCAGTTCCATCCATGTTGCTACAAAGGGCCAAAGTTCATTCTTTCTCATTGCCATGTAGTACTCCATTGTGTATATAAACCACAATTTCTTTATCCATTCATCAGTTGATGGACATTTAGGCTCTTTCCATAATTTGGCTATTGTTGAGACTGCTGCTATAAACATTGGGGTACAAGTGCCCCTATGCATCAGTACTCCTGTATCCCTTGGATAAATTCCTAGCAGTGCTATTGCTGGGTCATAGGGTAGGTCTATTTTTAATTTTTTGAGGAACCTGCACACTGTTTTCCAGAGTGGCTGCACCAATTTGCATTCCCACCAACAGTGCAAGAGGGTTCCCGTTTCTCCACATCCTCTCCAGCATCTATAGTCTCCTGATTTGTTCATTTTGGCCACTCTGACTGGCATGAGGTGATATCTGAGTGTGGTTTTGATTTGTATTTCCCTGATGAGGAGCGACGTTGAGCATCTTTTCATGTGCCTGTTGGCCATCTGGATGTCTTCTTTAGAGAAGTGTCTATTCATGTTTTCTGCCCACAAATGGATTTTATTAACTGACTTGTACAGGTGGATACAGTTGTGGTGAACCATCATCAGGTAAACCTCTCTGGAAAGTACCTATGCCACTCAAAAACCTTCTGGGAAGGCCAAAGGTACGATTCTTCTCTCAAAACTACAAATTAGTGACATAGGGAACTTACATAAGATAAAATGAAACTCAAATTGTAAAGGGGAAAAATCTCATCATAAGTCTTAAGCAGTTATAGACTAGGTCATATGAGTATGTCATTGCATGCTAATTTGACACTTGAATCTCTAGGCCACATTTCAATACTCCCCTTTTAGGTAAGTAAGTATAGTACTTCTCTCTTCTATGCCGATATGTGAGCAGGCATACTTCTCAGTTCCTAATGAGCACCAGATTCTCCCAATGCGTAAATTAAGCTCTTTTGGAATCCACTACCAGGCCACAAGGGTATCATTCAGTGCACTGAAGTAGTAATTTACTAAATGGGACCCTCATGGCCCAAAAGAGTTCATGCAGCTTCCCAAATGGCTACCTTAACCAGGCGATGGTTTATGGTCTGGAGAACCTAATGAGTATTCAGTTATACTATTACATTTAGAAAAGGAGACTCATATTTTCCCAGAAATTGTAGCTCAGCTTTATGTTTTAGCTCAGAGTCAGGTTATTTTTAGCTGCCTTATTCCCACCAGATTTTTTCCTTTCTTATATTTTATATTTCACTTCTGTTAGGTTTTCTAAGTAGCGCTCCCTTCCCTCCAGTTAGTGATTCTATTGGATTTTAGTTACTATAATTGTTTCCCTAATTGGCTTCATTTGGAAGAATGATAGTTAGGAAAGGTGATAAACACTGAAAAGCCTACCACTTGGTCTCATTAATTATTCTTCCAATTCATTTTAAATACTAAGTTTTCTAGTTGGAAATTAAAAAAAAGCCACTTCAAATTTTGATCAAGTCCTTATTGCAGCATTAATAGTATATTATTTTCTGTGTAGGCACCCTTGTATTGTTCAGCAATGACCACCTTAGAATTCTTTTGAACTTATAAAATATTATCTCTCTTAATTCACTCTTTAAAATTTTTAAAAGTACAACAAAGAAAATTAAGTTCAATATTTTATGAATGATTAACTAACTTAAAAAAAGTATGACATTAGAATTTCACCTTAGTTTTGAAATTTTGTTTTTTTTAAATTTTTATTATTATTATTATTATTTTTTAATATGAAATTTATTGTCAAATTGGTTTCCATACAACACCCGGTGCTTATCCCAACAGGTGCCCTCCTCAATACCCATCACCCACCCTCCCCTCCCTCTCACCCCCCATCAACCCTCAGTTTGTTCTCAGTTTTTAAGAGTCTCTTATGTTTTAACTCCCTCCCTCTCTAACCTCTTTTTTTTGTTTGCTTCTTCCCCTCCCTCATGGTCTTCTGTTAAGTTTCTCAGGATCCACCTTAGTTTTGAAATTTTGAATCTGATCTGTTTTTAGTTAATAGGACAATATTGTTCATGCAGTGATGTGTAAAAGGCTAAGATGCTGCCATTTCTATATTCTCTAGGTGGCAGCTTAGCTCCACCTTTAAAAATTTCCCTTTTAGTATTTTTCTCACTGGCATTTCATTTAAAAACTAGAAACATAATACACAGCAACATTTAAAACGAATACAGCCAAACATGATCTGCCTTCCTTTAATGTCTTGACAAGGTTTTTCATGTAGCTTTGCCACATGGCTGATTTTAATGGAAGGACTTAGAGCAGCACTCTAAAAAGTGCTCTTATTTACCATTTTCCTCACGTGAAGGTCAATAACTGGATCTTTTATGATGAAGCTTTGATTATAAGGCACCAACCTTGTTTTAGATTTTATACTTTTATGCATGGGTTTTTGAGCCACTTGTCATGCTGTGTAGTCACATCTGAGATGTATTTACTTCCCTCTATTATAGTTACATGAACATTTGAGTCCGAATGTCACAATACCTTTATTCTGTTCAGTTAGAGCTCAAGTGTCTTCCTGGGAATTATGAAAATAATAGCTTAACTCCAGAATAAGAAGTCACATTATCTTATAGAGCAAAATCTCAAGTGGGAGTGATTTTGACCTTAAGGGGATATTTGGCAAAGTCTGGAGACATACTTGGTTGCTGCGACTTTAGGGAGAGAAGTGTTATTAGCATCTAGCAGATATAGGCCAGCACTTCTGTTAAATGCTGTACAATATAGAATACAGTCCCTCACAACAAAGATTTTTTCAGCCCAAAATGTTAATAGTGCTGAAGTTGAGGAATCCTGTTGTAGAGAAACAGAGCCATAGTCGTATAATATTAAATCAGTACAAATTTTTAATGACACAATGAATTCATAATAACAATTTATGGAAGGTCATAAACATTATAAATATCTTTTGGAAAAATAATTTTTAATTACTTTAGCAACAAATTTCTCACAAATCTATTCATTTTCCCCATTATCCCACTCATTGTTTTTTACAAGTGGTTAAAAAAATAAACCCTGCCCTTAATGCTAAAATCTTTTATTTGGCATATCTAAAACTCAGGAAATTTCTTTATGAAAAAGTTGTGTTTACCAAGTACATAAAGAGTTAGTCTGTACAGCTGTCAAGATCTATATGAAATTTTCTTTCCTTTCTACTTTTTTGTCAATTTTCTTAAAACAGGCTTGAGATGTGTCAAGGTTATCAAACCTATTGACTGTGGGATATATTAATTAAAATTATTGAAGATCAAGGTTTGAGTATACTGAAGCTCCTGAATAATTTAGTGTAAGAGAAACTACTTAATTTATCACTGCCAAGAGACAGTGAAACAATGACAAACTTGTTTAGCATCCTGAGACTTTGCTACAGATATAATTTATCATGTTTTGCCTGAAGAGCCATTATGTGACATAATTAAGAACACATGACATATATGGATTCATCAGTTGTTCTGTCATCTAATAGGCCAACAGGGTAGGTATTTTGGCTGCCCTATGCTCTCCTTATATCAGCGATTTTGCAAATGACATCTTATTCTAAAGCCCCATGCACGAAATGGGTTAAATTTGAGTTACTTTTGTTGTAAGCAGGGAGGGCTGCCCAGCTTCTTGAAGCAGCCACAAAGCACCGTCCCAGAAATCCAGACTTCTGTCGAAAGTAGTTTGAAAGCCACTGGCCTACAGCAGGGATAAGTCAAGCATGCTTTAATCACTAAGTTTTAGTTTTTATGGCATGTAAATGTCCATCTTAAGGGGGGAAAAAAAGGAAAGAAAACCCTTTCCTGATCCCACATCTTCTCTATCTGCCCTCCCCCTTCTTTGCTTCAAAAATTTTTTTAATGTTTTTTTAAATTTATTTTTTGAAGGAGAGAGGGAGACAGAGCATGAGTAGGGGAGGAACAGAGAGAGAAAGAGACACAGAATTCGAAGCAGGCTCCAGGCTCTATGCTGTCAGTACAGAGCCTGACGCGGGGCTCGAACCCACAAACCATGAGATCATGACCTGAGTGGAAGTCGGACGCTCAACCGACTGAGCCACCCAGGCGTCCCTCTTTGCTTCTTTTCTACATGCAAGTCTTCTACATGCCTCACTTCACTTTCTCACCTTTAATCCACTCCTAAAACCACTTTGCTTTCTTCTAGTTCTACTGTTCCACAGAAACTGCTTTTATCAAGGTCACCAGACATCTCCCTGATTCTGGTGGTACTTTACTCTCATCTTGCTCCACTTCTCAAAAATCGTCGATGCAGCTGGCCCCTTCTTCCTTTTTCAGACATCTTCCCTGCTCTCCTTCTTCCTTACCAGCTTCCTTTGTAGGCTTTCATTACTCTAAGTGCTGCACTTCTGGACTATGTCTTGAGCTCTCCTATTCCCTCTAAACTCTCTCTCTAGGTGTTCTTATTATTTCTATGATTTTAAAGGCCATCTATTGTTGATAACTCCCATATTTACATCCTCAGCCAGACCTCTCCTCTGAGCTCCAGATCTATGCATCCATTTGCTTACTTGAAACCTCTTCCTGGATGCCTCCTCTTCTCATATGCTGGCCAGAGTTGCTCTGACCAGAAACCCAGGAATCATGTTTTATTCTCCATCTTTCGTACCATCCACATCCACCATCAAAACTTCTGTCTGTTTTTCAGTCAGAAAGTATGTTTCAGATCTCTCCACACCTCTAAATCTCTGCTGCTGCCATGTTTAGCTAAGTTTCCATCATTTCTCACTTCAAGAGCCTTCTAAATCATCTTTCTATTTCCACTCTTGCCCTCTCCTCAACCATTCTCCGCAAGGCCACCAGCATGGTATTTTAAATAGCAAATGGATTATGTGTCTTTCCTTCTTACAATTCTCATGTAGATTTGTATTGTACATAGAATAGAATCTGCAGTTGATGCTATGTTCTGGGTCTGTCTGCTTCTTCTGTTTCAGTTTCTGCCACTTCACCTTCTTTCCCACTGATGTTTTAGAGGCATTGACCTGGAGCATCTGGAAAAGACCAAGTTCTTTTTTACCTCAGAGTCTTTGCACTTACTGCCCTCTAGTTCTCCTCCTTGGCTCTTTGCATACTTAGTTCCTTTTCATCCTTCGGGTCTTATCTTTAAAGTCCTCTTCCTAATTACTAAGTTTTTACTTTTCACTATTTTTATTTGTTTACCGGTTCATTTGCTCATTATCCAACTTATAAGAATTTAGTCTTCATGAGGAAAGGGAATTTTTCTTTCTTGCCAGGAAGCTGGTAGGCACTCAGCACACATTTGATGTATGCATCA
This sequence comes from Lynx canadensis, assembly GCF_007474595.2. Taxonomy (NCBI): domain Eukaryota; kingdom Metazoa; phylum Chordata; class Mammalia; order Carnivora; family Felidae; genus Lynx; species Lynx canadensis. The sequence goes on from NC_044308.2 coordinate 88,401,957, forward strand.
ACAAGTTATTGTACTATGTAACCATCAAATTATGTAGGAGGGTCCAACATAATAGACTTGTATACATATGCTTCTCCTATATTTCTTGGTTTTAAAAAGGAGCAGATGACTCAGTAGGGGGATATATGGTGTCTAGTGTTTGAAGACATAATATGGAAAACAGGATTAGACATGGGTTTGGAAAACAGCAACAGAAACTGAGAATATGGATAGAAGTTAAATTTGGAACAAACGATAGAATAGTAGGTGGTTGGGAGATGGCAAGCTCTACTTCACTGACGGTGTTCAACTGGAAGTCTGGATAACAACCTGTCCAGCAAGTGGTGGCAGGATTTCTTGCTGTACATTGGAACTTGATCTAGGTACTTCTAAGGGCCCTTGCCTCTGTGAGATGCTGGAATTTTGTGGATACAGAGGAGTTTCTATCTATATCTCCCAGTATTAATCTGTCATTGTGATTTGGGTTGTTCTTTTTCAAGTCGCACCTTATTGGATGTCTTCTTAAAATCTCACTGTTATCTCAGAAATAATGCATAAACAAAAGAAACTATTTTCTTTTTGTTTATATTTTATTTGAGAAAGTGATGTTAAACAATAAAAAAAATTGGATAGAAATTATATTGATGGCCTAATCTTTTAACAAACATATATTAAAAAAAACAAATCAATGTGTGCTTTTAGCATTACTTTCAAAACCTTTTCTTAAATATATGTAAAAGAGAGTCAATAGGAATGCACCTTCATTGATTCAATAGCCTCCAAATTTACCATCATGACTGAAGCTGACATAGTCAGTTCCAAAATAACTCCACATATTACATTTTGAAATTTATTTTTTAATGGAATCATTAACTTGTCATCATATTCTTTAATATTTCCTATGGAATTTCTTGTTTATCTTCAGTCATCAGTTAATGCATTTGATGTGAGAAATAGTGGCTTAGAATTCTCCAAACATTAATCGACTGATTTCTGAAAATCATAAAACATCTTAGGCTAGGTCTTATCATTGAACACATTATTAGGAGAGGCTAGTAGTCTTTTTTTAACTGAAGAAAAATCACATGCCCAAAGGTTGTTTATATTTTCTTAACAACAAATCACACTCTCTTATCCTGTTGGTAGGAATACAAACTGGGGCAGCCACTCTGGAAAACAGTATGGAAGTTCCTCAGAAAGTTAAAGATAGAACTACCCGACCATTCAGCAATTGCACTAACCAGGTATTTACCCAATGAATACAAAAATACTAATTCAAAGAGATACATGCAACCCGATGGTTATAGCAGCATTATCCACAATAGCCAAATTAATGGAAACATCAACTGCTGAATAGATAAAGGTGTGGAATATATATACAACGGAATATTGCTCAGCCATAAAGAAGAATGAAATTTTGCCATTTGCACCAACATGGATAAAGCTAGACAGTATTATGCTAAACGAAATCAGAGAAAGAAAATACCATATGGCTTCATTCATATGTGGAATTTAAGAAACAAAACAAATGAGCAAAGGAAAAAAAATGAGAGACAACCAGGAAAGAGACTCTTAACTATAGAGAACAAACTGATGGTTACCAGAGGGGAGGTGGGTGGAGAGATGAGTGAAACAGGTGATGGGGATTAAGGAGTGCACTCACTGCGATGAGCATCGGGTATTGTATGGAATTGTTGAATCACTGTATTGTATACCTGAAACTAATATGACACTGTATGTTAACTAACTGGAATTTTAAGAAACCTTAAAAAAAACAAGTCACACAAGATTTTTTTTTTATGTCATGACAATATGTGACTCTGCAGAGACTAGTACAAGAAAACCTACATTCAATTATCTGACATTTAAAAACTGTGGTTTTGGGGCACCTGGGTGGCTCAGTCGGTTAAGCGTACAATTTCGGCTCAGATCATGATCTCGCAGTCCGTGAGTTTGAGCTCCGCGTCGGGCTCTGTGCTGACAGCTCAGAGCCTGGAGCCTGTTTTCGGATTCTGTGTCTCCCTCTCTCTTTGACCTTCCCCCGTTCATGCTCTCTCTCTGTTTCAAAAATAAATAAACGTTAAAAAATTTTTTAAAAACTACGTGGTTTCTTATTGAGGTCATTTTCAGAAGGTATGGAATATATAATATCTCTTTGCTTCAAATAATGTACAATTGTACAATGTACAAATGTAATTTGGATATTATGGTGGGATTTAATCATACTTTTAATGTTACTCTGGCCATTTTTTCCTGATCAAGTCTAGACGCTATCAAAAACCCAGTGCTCTAAAAAATGCTCTGGAAAGTCTTTTTTAAAAATGATTTTCTTTTTGTTATCCATTTCTAGTTTCACTTCTTACTTACCTTTGCTCTCCTAGTTTTCCAAGAGCAATGTATCAAGTATTTATTGAAACTTGTCATGTGAAGGACAGTGTATAATATTGTCCACTTCTTTAGTCTATCCTTTCTTTGTTATATCTATTGCAGGTGGAAGTTAGTTTTGTTGAGATTCATAAATTATTTTATTTTTGCCCTCTTTCTGCTATTTCTTAAACTTCTTGTCTTCATTTTCTTTTTTAAGTGTTTATTTATTTTCAGAGAGAGAGAGAGAGAGAGAGAGAGAGAGAGAGAGACTATCCCAAGCAGACTCCACACTGTCAGCACAGAGCCTGGTGGGGGCTCCATCTCACAAACTGTGATCTCATGACCTGAGCTGAAATCAAGAGTCAGAGGCTTAACTGACTGAGCCACCCAGGAGCCGCTTGTCTTCCTCTTCTTTATTTTCTACTATGGCATTTTGAATCCTTGTCTCTTTGGAATCCTTTCCATCATAGTCTTTAGTGTGAAGTACTGTGTATTAGTTTTCTATTACTGACTTAAGAAATTACTTTAAATTTAGTGGCACAAAACAACACATATATACAACTACAAATCTTACAGTTTCAGAGGTCAGAAATCTGAAATAGTTCTCACTGAACAAAAAATCAAGATGTTGGCAGGGTTCCATTCCTTTCTGGAAGCTCTTGGGGAGATTTCATTTCCTTACCTTTTCCAGCTTCTTTGAAGCCATCTGCATTCCTTGGCTTAAGCTGGCCCCCTTACTCCATCCTCAAAGCCAGCAACCATGGTTGAGTCTATTTCATATTGAATCACTCCAAAACAACTCTTCCTTTATCTCCTTTAGTTTTCAAAGACCCTTGAGATGACCTTGGACCCCACCTGGATAATTTAGGATCATCTCCCATCTTGAGGTCAGCTCATTAACAACCTTAATTCCTTTTGCAAATGTATTTTCTCTTTGCCACTATTAAGCCCACCATAAATACTTACTTCTCTTTTTCTTGTTTTCAACCTCTCTTCCAACCAAGCCACTCCCCACTCAGTATGGGGAGGCTTTGCTGTTCTGCCTGTTTGCTCCTGTGTTCCTGTGGGTTTCACATTTGTCTCTAGCTGTCTGGTTGCTGCTGACTCTGAATGATTATGTAACATTTATCTATGTCTTGGCTTTGTGAATTTAAAGTGCATTTAAACCACAATTAAATTGCTTTGATATCTAAGTAACTCAGAAAAAAAACAGGTAAAGATTGATGACTACCTTTTTCTCCCTTAGTTTAAATTATTTACAGGAGATCTGTTTTGCTCCTCTTTCCTTTTTACAGTATCTAACTATTTTCATGCCACTAGAGATATAAAGAGGAATATAAGAATCAGAACCACTCTGAGAAAAAATTTTAGTTACTAATAATTTTATTTCATTCAGCACCCTTTTTTTTTACCATTTTTTTGTGATTTATAAATGAATTATACAAATGATTCATATGCAATCCTTGCTCATTTTAGTTTTGGTCTGAACCTATATAATTATACTTCTGCCAGAGTCTTTCTGTGCCTTAAAGTATATTCATCCTATTTTTTTCCCCTGTTATATATAAGCTAGACATGTAATCCTAGCAACATCTTTCTGAGGAAAAAAGTTCTCTAACTTCCAGTGTGTAAGGCGTTTCTATAGTGATAAGCTTGTTACTTATATGCAGTTGTTAATTCTTACCTATTTCTCTTAGACACAAAGGAGACAAGTGTCACAGGCCTAACCATATCTGTATCTTGATTTTTGGGATACTGATATTTCTTAACATAAAGAGAACAGTACCATTTATGACTCCTCTGAAATAAATGAAGACCAAACCTACAGGGAATTTGAACCATGATCAGGAACAAGAATCTTGGGAGTTTTTGGAAGAGAAGTAATTTTCTCACAATTGAAATTTTCACCAGAGGAAAGATATTCATGTATTTCTGGACTACTTCAATTCATTTATCTCTACCTGTTCCAAATAAAGAGGCCCTTTATACAATCAACAGGAAAACAAAGCATTATAGTTTCTGATTTCAGTAAAATTATTTTCCATTATAAGAGATCCCTATCATTGAGAAATAGCTTCTCTATTCATACCAATGATGAGAGAATGACATCCTGCTTTTTTTTTAGTTTTATGAATATGTTTCCTTTAAGACCCAGCATTTTAACATAGCTGACTTCAGGCTGACCTCTTAAATTAGGGTCAATTTAAGGAAATAAAATGCATTTATGCAAATTCTGACTGAACTGAAACAACTAGTCAGGTCATTTTCTGTTCTTTGTGCACAAGAGCAGGCTTAGGGCTTTCTATAAATGAAATAGAAATATTTGTATTTTTATCATGGCTTTTCAATTTGTTCTAAGACTTTATAAACCTAAGGAAAAAATTGAAAATAATTTCTCCAACATAACTTCTGAGTGATAATATTGTACAGGGATTACTGTAAAGAAAGAGTTTGATACAATGGACATTGGAGGCTTTACCTAGAAGTTCCAAAAGATATCATTAGTTGGTAATTTGCAAATGGTTCATATACCAAACATTGTAAGGTATAGAGGAAAATATGAGCAACAGAATCTCCATTTTTAGTTTTTGATACTTTTGTTACAGGGTGACAAGAACTGGAAGGTTCAGACATTTATCTGGAAAATAATGAGAGAAGTTTTTCCTTTCTGAATTAGTTAGAAAGTTGGTACTAAAACTACCCCAAGGCATGGACTGTGAATCCAAGTGTGTCCACACCAAGTCATCTTTCATTTAAGTGTGTTTAATAAATCATCTTCCTAACTGGAGCTGGGAGTATAAAAGTTCATGCCTCTGGCACAGCTGAAAAGGAGAAAAAGATCAGGAGCATGGAAGTTTTAAGAAATGTAATTTTATTTTCAACTTGGGTTTTCTGACATATAAGGAAAAAATGCTATTTAAAAAATCTTGCTACTTGTATAAAAGCAGTTGCTCCTAGAAGGCTTAAAATAATAAAATTTGAAAAGCTGGAGATGGGTCAGCTTTTATCTAGGATTCAACAGATTTCATGGAGCAAGTGTTAGACTGAAGCTTCATGAGGACAAGGTTAGGTGACCATTGATGGTTGAATGAGTTAGTGCAAGAGTGGAAACGTTAGTTTCTTTTGACTCCTTTAGATTTCAGGTAAGTTATTTGGATATGGATAAGGAGGTAGGTTTTGATATCTTTGCTGGAGAGATTGGGCATGACTTTATTTATTTATTTATTTATTTATTTATTTAATGTTTATTTATTTTTGAGAGACAGAGACAGAGCGTGAGTGGGGAAGGGGCAGAGAGAGGGAGACAAAGAATCTGAAGCAGGCTCCAGGCTCTGAGCTGTCAGCACAGAACCTGACGCATGGCTCGAACTCACGAACTGCAAGATCATGACCTAAGCCAAAGTCGAACGCTCAACCGACTAAGCTACCCAGGCACCCCTGGGCATAACTTTTTTATTTATTTATTTATTTTTCCATCAAGCTTGTGAGTTTTCTCTCTTTGGTCAACAGTTTTACAGGATCTTGAAAACTTTGCATTTATTTGCTAAAAAGATTTATAAGCCATTCCTTATGGTTTGGTAGTTTTGTGTTTATTCAGTAAGTAAATGTATGTTGAATGCCTACTATGTGCCAGGCAGTACTTATACCCTAGCCTTATACATGTGTCCCTCTGCTCTTGGGGATATAAACATTGTAAGCAGTTACAAATCAGTATGGCATACATGCTTATAATGGACCTAGAATGATGTGTCACAGAAGCATATAAGATAAGGTATAAGACCCAGATTTGAGGTGTTAGGAAAAATCTTTCTAGAGGGAGGAGCATCTGAACTGAAACCTTAATTTAAAATACAAGGGAGCCAGAACAGGGAGGCAGAAAGAATGCTCAAGGCAGAAGAGCTTGGTGACATTTGGGAAGTGAAAGTGCTTTCAAAGCACTTTGGAGTGAAAAGTGGGGAGAGCTGAAGTTGTTAAGGTGAGCAGAGACCAGTTTCAGAAGGGCCTTGAAAGCCAAGGCAAGGAGGTAAGAATGTATCCTTAGAGCTTAATTAAAATAATAATTGAGGAAATTAATAATACAATGCTAGGATGATGGGGAGTCATTGAAAGATTTTAAGGAAAGAAACTACATAAGCAGACTTGTGTTAGAACATCCACTGGTTGTAGGGTGAGAAACAGATGGAGAGAATGCAAGGCTGGTTGCAGCAGCCTAGTGAAAGACAGTCATAACCTGAAGCACAGAGGTGGCCATGGGGAATGGGGATTATATGCTAATTCAGGAGGTCATTATGAGAAAGAATGTCAAGATCTTGATGATTCATTGGACACGAAGTACATGAAAGACCAAGGAGTTCATAATGACTCCCATGAGTCTTCATAGAGTCTTAAGGAATCTTAATGGACTGTATGGTGCCATTTACTGAGGAAGGAGGAACAGGACGAAGTAGAATATAGGTTTAGTTTCAGGCATGTTAAGTTTTAGGTACTTGTGAGATAAATGAAACTGTCTAGGAGACAGTTAAATACACAAGACTAACTGAAGCTGGGGAAAGAGATCTGAATGAACGATGCAGGTTTGAACATTATCAGCTTAAGGGTGGAAATGGTAATCATGGAAATTGGTCTATTTGGGATGAACATATAGAGTCTTACAGCATGATCCTTAGGGACACTGGTTTTTAACAAATGGACAGAAGAGGAACTGGTCAGGGAGACTGAGAATGAGTGAAGGTAAGAGGTATACCAATAGAGTGTGGTGTCAAGGAAGCTACAGGAAGAAAACTTTTTTGGAAAGAAATGCTCAGTAGAAGCCATACTGTAGTGAGTTGAATACAGTGTAATAATAATAATAATGACATCATCATCATCATCATCATCATCATCATCATCATCATCATGTTGTCAGTACCTTGGAGGGAGCAGCTTCCTTGGCAAGGTGAGGGCAGAAATCACTTCATTAAGAGGTGAGAAGTATGTGGGTGGTGAGCCTGTGGAGAAAGATAGCTGCTTTAGGGAGGTTTGAGTGTGAGGAGACTAGAACAATGGTATGATGTCAGATAGGTGAGGGATTTGGGAAAGGCACATGTAGTTTTTGTTTGTTTGATTTAATGAATGAGACCAGAGTATGTTCAAATGCAGATGAGAAGAAGAATTTGAAGATTAAGTAAGGGATTGGGGTGGGGTTGGATAATTGAAAGAAAAAAGATTCCTGAGGAGGTAAGAGAGGATAGAGTCCCAAGAACAGCTGTACTGAGATGGGGGTGGGTCTGAATTTCAGCAAAAGAAAGCATGTTGGCTGGCTGATAGGGATGGTGAGAGGTGGTGGGAGTTGGAAGTTGAAAAATGTTTGAGATGGTAGTTGTGTGAAATAGAAGGCTAAAACACACACACACACACACACACATACTGCCAAGTGGCAAGGAGGACCTAGTACAAGTTGAATGCCATGAAACTATAGTGGCACCAATAAGACTATGTGATTTTATTTTCTCCAGCTCTGCCCAAGACCTTAGCTTAGGCAAGGAGATAGCAGATACGGTTTCTAGCTGAGTGTCAGTGAAATGCAATGGGGACAAGGTAAATTTGACATTTATAAACAAGTAGCTGAAGTGAGGGACTAGGCACTTTACAACAAACTTTTTTGTTCTCATGTTATCAAAAGAATTTTGAAAAACTGGCTCTATGTCTTATACATTTTAAATCTGAAATCTAAAAACATTTAACACAAGCTTAAAAATCATAAAATTAAATAGTTGCAATGGATGTGTTTTATGGCTTATTTTAAATAACATACATACATTAAATGTATTTTTATTCAAATATTGGAGCTATAGATTTAACTTATTCACTTCATAGAACATGTCCTTCAGATAATCAGGCATCATTGTTAAACTAATCAGCCAAAGCAGGGTTACTTTTCATCAGAAAAGGTATGATTTTATTTCAAAATTCATAGTCATAAATCTGCCTAACACTTTTCTCATCTCTGTATTCTAAGAGAGGTTAAATGATTGATTGATTGATTGATTGATTGATGATTGATTGATAGGTAGACAGATGGATAAAACAAGACATGGATGAATAAATACTTGTCTTGAGTATATTTCCTGGATGAAACAAGGTCTTCCTTGATCTTTCTTTCTTAATCTTTCTTTCTTTCTTTCTTTCTTTCTTTCTTTCTTTCTTTCTTTCTTTCTTTCTTATTTGAGAGAGAGAGAGAGAGAGTGAGTGAGCATGGGCAGGGGAAAGGACAGAGGGAGAGAGGGAGAGAGAATCCCAACACACTCAGTGTGAAGCCCGACTGGGGGCTAGATTTCATAACCCTGGAATTATGACCTGAGCCAAAATCAAGAGTTGGATGTTCAACCTACTGAGCTATCCAGGTGCCCCTTGAGTATTTCTTTTTGAAGTTTTTTTTGGCTTTACTTTTTGGAGACTCTTTCTCAGGAAAGTGACATTCTAGATTTGTTCCTATTTTTGATGCCCCAAAAGTTTTTACACCCTGGAACCATGCACCAAAATACCATTTAGGACTGGGGACAGCATGTCTTTCTTTTGTAAAGTGAAGAAAGGTGAGAAAAGGAGGAATAACTGCCAGAGAGTAGACTTGGCAGGCAGGTCAGTTTTAGAAATGAGTCTGTGGAAGTTCAGATCTAGAAATTTTTACCCTATAGGTATCTAAGCCTACTAATACTCTGGAAAGTCTTTGTCCCTATACCTCAGTTTGAAGATCATTGGACTAGTGGGCCAAAGCCAGGTGGAGGTAAAGGATGAAGGTGGGAGGTTGTGAGAAAGACCAAGGGTCAAGAAGCCTAAGGTCTCCTAGTTTCAAGATCTATAATTTGAATGACTTATGTTTGAATGACTTATGTTAAGTAGTACTTTTTTATTTGTTTTGGCATTCATAGACTCTGCATTGGTTTCTATTGAAAGTGGAAATTTTAGGGCACATTTGGGTTTGTGTTTCCATCTGGCACAGTATAAAGAGAATGGGCTTTGGAGCCAAACACACCTGGATCTACCACTGACTGTGGCTCTCATTTGTAAAATTAGAATAATAGAATCTACCTTGCAACTTGTTTTAGGAGTTAGGCATTACTGGTTGTTTTATTCAACAAATATTTACTAAATGCCTACTATGTGCCAGGCACTGTTTGAAGAGAACATTTGGAATATAAGAATGAATCAATCAATGGCAATTAAAAGGGATGTGTTTGAGAGTAGGACAACTGTTGTATTCTTCTGTGACACAAAGACAGTAATTAATGTGTCAAAACTGAAGGACAATTGCAAATGTTTAGTGCTTATTTTTCCTGAAATTCATGATGCTTTCAGGCCTAAGCTACTTTTTTCACTCTCTTACTTTTATAAAAATACAGTTTTCAACAAATTAAAAACATGGCTTTCAGAAATATGAGTGAATAATTGTCAGAGATTTTATCCAATTCATTATTAAGAGAATCAATATGAGAGTAAAACTGATTCCAAGAGCATTTGAGGAACAAGGATGTATATAGTCCATCAGGGAAGACATTAAAAAGTAAAAAAAAGGTTGGAACAAGTTACCTTGGTTAGGTATATACTGGGTTAGTGGCCCATACGGCGGCAAAATAGCAACCTTTAGGATTATCTTTTGCTATAGTCTGAATGTTTCTCCCCGGACCCCTGCCATTCATGTGTTGAAATTCTAATGCCCATGTGATGGAATTAGGTAGGAGGGCCTTTGGGAGTGCTTAGGTCATGAAAGTAGAGTCCTCATGAACAGGATTGGTGTTTTTTTTTTTTTTAATTTGTTTAACTTTTTAAAACTTAAAAAATTTTTTTTAAATGTTTACTTATTTTTGAGAGAGAGAGAGAGACAGAGTGCAAGCAGGGGGAGAGCAGAGAGAGAGGGAGACAATGAATCCAAAGCAGGCTCCAGGCTCTGAGCTGTCAGCACAGAGCCCGACGCGGGGCTGGAACTCACAAACAGTGAGATTATGACCTGAGCCGAAGTTGGACGCTCAACTGACTGAGCCATCCAGGTGCCCTAGGATTGGTGTTTTTATAAAAGAGATCCCGGAGAGCTCCCTAGCACTTCCACCCTATGAAGTCACACTGAGAAGACAGCCAACTATGAACTGAATCTGCCCTCACTTTGATCTCGGGCTTCCCAGCCTTTTGAACAGTGGGAAGAACTCTGAGAAAGGACAAATTCTAAGACGTTCTAAAATGTGTACATGTACATATGTATTGCCATACACTCAATTAACATGCCTAAACTTAGTCTTTGGGAAATGCCAAGATTCTGAAAATAATATATAGGTTAAAAGTGACAAAGAAATATTTTTGCTGAGAAAAAAAGTTAACAAAAGGCCAAAAAAGGAGCTTATCATGATACTTTTGGGGCCGTCCTATTAATCTCAGAAACGACTTCCCTATAACTGATTACATATGTTGTGCATGCCATAATCTATGATATGGAATAATAGTAAACACACAAGTATTGTCAATTTTGTGACATATTTGCTCAGAAATAGCTGTGTTTATTATCTCAACAACCTTGTAGTCAGAACAGACACATTATGCCTCTCATTTTAAGAATAAAAAATGTGATTTAGAAAGTGGTTCAGCAACAGGGCCAGGACTGTAAATCAATGCTGCTGTCTTGGCTCTAATCTATTTGACCTGACAGGCTGGAGATGGTTGTAAAAGCAGTCCCCAGTTTCTGGATGAGTTATGTTCCTAAAGATCATTTGTAGGTCAGTTGTTTTGAACTCCACACGTTTTTCCATAGAAATAGCAGGATGAATAAAGGTTACATCTCCAGTCCTGCCTGCCAGAGCCCTTAACCTGTGGTGCGTCCATCCTTCAGTGATACAGAGCCTCTCCCTCACTATTAATATCTACTGGAGAATTAGTTCAGAGTTCTGATTTGGAATGTAGGGAGCACATTTTCCTGTGCCCTCTGCCTCCTTCCACTTGAGCCCAGTGGAGAATAGAGAACTCTTCTAGCTTTTGACAGTGGACAGTTCTGGTGGTGGCTGGGTGAAGAGAGACTCTCACACAGGTAGCCAAGGGCACTTGATGCAGCATCTCTGGAAAGAGCCCTGGCACAGATGCTTGTGCAAAACAGAGTCTGGAACTTTGTGGGGTGAGTTTAAGGAAGGGATGCTGAATGACTGGGTCAAAGCCTGTGTTCATGAAGGCAGACAGTTCTTAAAGTGATGGATCTCTGGCAGTGAGAGAACAGTCTTGACTGCAATTTGTGGAACAGCTCCTTAAATGAGATCCTCAGAAAGTACAAAGTTGCCTTTTGCTTTCCCCCTGGCCAGTTTAGCTTATTTAGTAAGATTTTACCTAAATTTGCATTTGCTTAAATTTCCTTGTTGATTTAATGAAGTATATTGTCACTGAAATGGAAAATTAAACAATATTGAAAAGTACCAAGAAAAATGTAAAAATTATACAATCCCTTTCATCCAGAGATAAACATGATTAGTTTAAAGGTTTTAGTCAGAACAGGGGAAACTATTTCAGGCCTGACTCTTCAAACCATTCCAGAAACTTCTCAATATGGGAGGTCTGGGGTCCAAGCTTCAGTACTAATATTACTTTCCTATCATTTTCCCGGATTAGGTAATATTTATAGTATCTCCAGTCTTCATTTTCTTATTTGATACATTGTATCATGTAATTCTTCCCTGGCCTTGGTTATTGTTTTATCACCTTTTCTCAAATTGATATGTAAGAACTATGGAGCCATGGAGGAAGATTCAAAGTCAAAAAGCCTGAGATAAATTAACAAAATACTTAACAATGAATGAGGGCATGTGCTTATTTATCCATGTGCTTGCCAATGCTAGGATTTACTAAATTTTTTTTCCTATATTGGTCCATCTGATAAAGGGAAAATATTTTTCATTGTTATTTCTTTTTTTCTTCCATTTTAATTTTTAATTTTTTATTATTTTTAAAAAATTTATAGTTTTTTCTTTTCTTTTTTTAAAGTTTTATTTATATTCTAGTTAGTTAACATCTAGTGTCATATTGGTTTCAAGAGTAGAATTTAGTGATTCATCACTTACACATAACACCTAGTGCTCATCACAACAAGTGCCCTCCTTTATACCTATCACCCGTTTAGCCCATCCCCTGTCTCATTATTATTTCTTTTTATTTTTATTTATTTTGAGAGAGAGAGAAAATGCACATGGGCAAGAGTCAGGGAGAGACAGAGAGAAGGGAGAGAGAAGCTCCAGCAGGCTCTGTGCAGTCAGTGCAGAGCCCAACTTGGGGCTTAATCTCACAAACTGTGAGATCATGACCTGAGCCGAATATAAGAGTCAGATGCTTAACTGACTGAGCCACCCAACCACCCCTGTTATTTCTAATTAAATTTCTAATTAAGCTTGAGTTTGTTTTCTATGTGTTTACAGGACACATGCCTGGGTGAGAGGTATGAAAATGAATTGAGATTTGAAACCATGGATGGTCTTTCAAGTGTGCAGGTAGCAGTGGATGTCATAAGTACTGATGAGGGCTTACTTCCATCATGGGCATCACTGGCAAGGTTGTGTGTGTGTATGTATGGGTGCATATGTGTGTGTGCATGCATACACATTGTAAGGGAGGGAGTTTCTATGTAATCAGCATAAAAATGGAGTTCCCAAAGTGGTGGGGAATCCTTTGTAGTGGCTGGAAATCTGAAGTCATACCTGTGGGCCCCCTACTTCCCCATATCCATTAATGAAAAGTCCTTGGGAGGGTGAACAGGCAGAGTTTTAATGAAGACAAAAAATCACCACTTCCTAACTACTAGTGGTGGACCTACTCTTAATCTTAGTTTATTCATCCATAAAATGGGGTTAATAATAGTGTCATCTCATTGGGCTATTGTGAAGATTAACTGAGGTAATGCATGTAAAATCATTAGGCTAGTGCCTAGAACATGGTAAACTCTCAATAAATGTTAAATTTTATTAAGTTTTTGTTTATTAAAATAAGGAAGTGAACTAAGCAATCTCTAAGGCCTCTGCCAGAGCTACAGATCCAGATCCAAGATAATGAAAATGTATAGCTGTCCTTATTTGATCCATAAGTTAAAGAAAAATTGAAGACATGGCAGGTTTACAATGAGCAAAAATGAGATGGGTAATTGCTCCCAATTTAAGCTCTATCTTCAGGACAGTGAATTGGGTAGATTGTAACATATATAACATAACCTATAAGAAGTGGCTCTTACACCATCAAAGACAATCAAAGTAGAACTGACCACATTTAAGGCCACCTATTTAGCTAAGCTTACACTTTTACTGAGGGAGATAGAAAAATAGTGCAAAACCTTGCAAGTTAATTCCATAGAACATGAAGAAGAGTTATCAACTGTCATTCTTTTCAGGCTTTACTGAATATCAACAATTCCTATGTAGAAGTCAAATATAAATATTTTCAGTAATGTTTGAAAGAAAAAAAACATAACAAGCTTACCAGAGTTAGAGCTGTTGACCTGTCAATATTTAGCTATTCCAAACCAAGTCTTTGTAAGCTCAGCTCAGAGTATTTAAATATTGAGCATAGTGATTTTCCTACTTTAGGGAAATTTTGACATCCTGACTTATTAATTTGATACTGGGAAACAAAATTTCTGATCTTAAAAGAACTCCCTGACAAATTTGGAATACAAAATCCTAGAGTTTAAAGAGACTTAGAGATCTAATCTTTTCTATACTATTCTTAACAATGACTTGATCTCTGATTAAATCCTATTGAGAATTATGGTCAGTGTTACAAGTGCTCACTGAAACTTCTGGCATCTTTCAGGTGCTTGGGGGTTTTACATTCCCCCATTTCCTTGAAATTAGACATAGTTATAGACTTTTTTGTCCAATGAAGTTTAAGTGGAAATGATGTGAATCATTTCTAGGAAGAAGCATTGAAGAGCCAATTTGAGATTCAACCTCTGTTTCCTTGTTGTGAGGACCGTTGAAGACTTGTGTGTGGAAGGCAATTTCATAGGATGGTGGAGCCTCTCTTTTCTTTGGCCTCTGAGTGCTGCAATAAGTGGGGCCCTTAGTGTTAGACGGGTAGTGTAAATAACAAATACATTTTTGTGTGATATGCCACTGAGATTTGAGGGTCCTTTGTTGCTGTGGCACAAAACTAGACTAACTTGATAAGCACTTTACAAAACTTTGTTTTTATGAAACAAAAGTTTAACAAAACTTTTATGACTAGATAGAAACATTATTTTAACACTGTGTCTTATATGGATCTAAAATGCGATTCCATGTAAGAGTAAATATTTAATCTTTTGTGCCCTCTGAAACAGAAGAGAATTGCCACTTTTGTTTTTCTACATGACAACCCTTCAAATATCAGAACATGAATATTATGTTCCCCATAAATCCTCTACCTGCAAAGAAACCCTATTTGTCTATTGACACATGATTTCTTGACTTTTTGCCATTCTGGTTACTCTCTGGATAACTTTTGCTTTTCCAATATCCCATTCAAATAGAATTTCTAGAGCTGACTACAGTTCTTACCAAATTAAATACTACAGGGGAGGATTATTGCTTGGATTTCCTGAGGTTTGTGATGATAGTGAATTTTGGTTATTTGTTAGAAGTATATTGTTTTATTTATTTAATTTTATTTTTTATTAATTTTTTTAAAGTAGGCTTCATGACCTTGAGATCAAAGAATCAGATGATCTATCAACTGAGCCAGCCAGGTGCTCCAGAAGTACATTACTTTAGACCACGTTTAGGACCAACATTCTAATTTTAATTTTTATTTATTTATATATATTTTTAAGTTTATGTCTTTTGAGAGAGTGAGAGAGAGAGCAAGTGCACAAGTGGGGGATGGGCAGAAAGAGAAAGAGAGAGAGAATCGCAAGCAAGCTCTGTGCTATCAGTGCAGAGCCTGAGAGGCTTGATATCACGAACTGTGAGATCATGACCTGAGCCTAAATAAAGAGTCAGACCCTTAACTCATTGTGCCACTCAGGCATTCTGGGCTGACATTTTTAGACAGTTTCCAACATTGGGTTTGGTTCAGGAAGGGTTTACCCCTCTTCAATTCCCATTGGAAGATGGTAACTTAGGGAGCAACAACATGAGATACCTAGCGTGGAACATATCTGAGATCTAGCTCTGGACAAAATGGGAATCCCTGAAGATTTTCAATGCAGGAATGATGAAGGCACACTTGCATTATGAACTCTGAAAAAATTAGAGTAATCACTAGGTGACACACATTTGGGAAGGGGTTAGATTAAGATAGGAAAATTAGTCAATTAATGAACCAATCTATCAACACCACGCATTGATTGCCTACTAAGTAGAAGGCACTGAACTACACAGTTTGGCTCATTGGTAAAGAAGACATTTATCTGAAAAAAAGAAGGAGTAGATGGATAGTAAAGATGGTCAATAGATTTAATGTCCTGATTAGATATTATAAGTATAAATGAACGAACTGAAAGGAAGTGTTAATGTCTGAGGACAGGCTTTCTAAAGTAGCGATTTGAGAAGCATTAGTTTCTAGTGATGACAAAGTCCATGAATGTAACAGGAAACTCATCTCATGTGGTTTAAAAAAGACGTATAAATCTAGAAGTAGGGTTGTTTTCAGAACTCTTTGCTCAGGGCTATCACCACTTTTTTTTTTTTTTTCTATTTCTTAGGTTCTTTTCCTTATATGTTAGCCTTTTCTTTGGGCTGATTTTCTTCATGTTGCAAGGTAGCCATCAACAGTAAATAAGAATCCATACTTCCTAGTTTTCCTCTAGTGGGAGAAGGAGTGCCCATGTCTAAGAACCACTGAACAACAGTTCTGAGATTTGTTTACTCTGATAGGATTCTGATAGGATTACTCCTGAATCAATCATCGTGGCCAGGTAAATGCTTGCACTTACCTGGAGGTAGAGTTAGCAGCAGTTTATCAAAAGGCACACAAGCTAAGTGGAGGATGGGTGTCTATTGAAAAAAAAGGACTGTAATTAGCAAGGGCAGAATGGGAATGGATGGTGTGTAAGCAACTCACAAATGCTCACTATGACATGTATAGAAAATGGGATCAGATTCAGAGAGGTAGAGATTTTTGTATTTGAATGGGGATGGTGTTTGTTGAGATGGGAATTTGGGGAATAAAGAAGACATGGACATAAATTCCTTACCCTGAAATATATGAGGTTGGCGAGGATATATGATCTTTTTTTTTTCTTTTTTAATACAGAGTAAGCAGTTCAATGGAAAGGGCAGTTTTACCTAAGAGAAAACAGTGGAGGTACAATCAGTGACAGTGAGCTTTGAGAGGCCCAAGGAGAGCCTTGTGGTTTTGAAATAGCAGCAGAGAAGTGGTGGTGCCATTAACTCATGTGTGGAATGTAGCTGGAGAAAATGGCTTGACTACACCTTTCAACCTCTCTACTTGCAAATGGAGGGTTTCAAGACATATGGGCTGCAGCCAGAAAAGAGTTGGTGATTAGGAGGATATTTATATTTTGGGAGAAAAAGAAAAGTGTCAGAGCAGTTTGTTGGGAGGGAGGAAATGATGCAGAAAAATCCTTTATAAAGTCTTTTCTGGTTTTCCTCAGTTGGATGTGCCCTTCCTATTACATTGTTGGTTTTTCAACTGATAAAAATGTAGTTAAATGTGAACTAAAAGCAAAAGTGCATTATGATGATTTTGAAATCATTGGATGAAGAACCAATTTCTTAAATTAAAAAAACATTAACTAAATTGTAGTTGATATACAATATTATGTTAGTATACAACATAGTGATTTGACAATCATATGCATTATTCAAGGTTCACCACAATAAGTGAGGTTCCATATGTCACCATACAACATTATTTCAGTATTATTGACTACATTCCCTATGCTGTACTTTTCATCCCTGTGACTTACTTATTTTATAACTGGAAGTTTCTGCCTCTTAATTCCCATCACCTGTTTCACTCATCCTCTCACCACCCTCCCCTCTAGAAACCACCAATTTGTTCTCTGTATTTATGACTCTGTTTCCTTTTTTTTTGGTTATTGTTGTTTAGTTGTTTAGTTGTTGTTGTTCTTCTTTTTCTCCTCTTCCTTCATCCTTTTCTCCTCCTCCTCCTCTTCCTCCTCTTTCTTCTTCTTCTTCTTCTTCTTCTTCTTCTTCTTCTTCTTCTTCTCTCCACCCAAAGGTGAATGTAGTATTTGTCTTTCCTTGACTGATGCACTTCACTTATCTTAATACCCTCTGGATTCATCCATGTTGTGAATGCAGTGTTTCATTCTTATTTTTTCATGGTTATTTTTTAAAATTCCAGTATAATTAACATACAGTGTTATATTAGTTTCAAGTATACAATATAGTGATTAAAAAATTCTATACATTTCTCAGTGCTCATCATAGTAAATGTACTCTTAATCTTGCCCCGACCCCACCATTCCTCTAATAACCACCAGTTTGTTCTCTATAGTTAACAGTCTGTTTCTGTCTCTTTTTTGTTCATTTGCCTGTTTGTGTTTCTCAAATTACACATGAGTGAAATCATATGGCATTTGTCTTTCTCTGACTGACTTACTTTGTTTACATTAATACTCTCTAGCTCCATCCATGTCATTGCAAATGGCAAGATTTCATTCCTTTTTATGGCCGAGTAATATTCCATCACACATATAGACCACATCTTTATCCATTCACCTTTATCTAGCAATGGATGTTTAGGTTGGTTCCAATATCTTGGCTATTGTAAATAATGCTGCAGTAACTGTAGGGGTACATATATCTTTTTGAATTTGTATTTTTATTTTCTTTGGGTAAATACCCAGAAGTGGAGTCCTGGGTAATATGATAATTTTATTTTTGAAGTTTTGAGGAACCTCCATATTGCTTTTCATAGTGGCTACACCGATTTATATTCCCACAGTGCACAAGGGTTTCCTTTTCTCCACAATTTTGCTAGCACTTGTTATTTCCTGTGAAGAGTCAATTTCTGGGACTCTAAATCCCAATTAACAATACTTTGTAAACATTCTTAATCATTTATGTATTTATTATGTAAATACGTAATACCTGCCTTTGCTTGCCATCTTTTTGTGTGTTGGGGACCCATAGCTCACTCTTTGATTTCAGCTGAAAAGTAACATTAGTTTTGGATCTGGAAATTCACCTCATGGAACTGGATACTCAGCTCCATTCAGCACTATTCACTCAAGGTCTTCTCAGTAAAGGTGAAAGCCACTCTGCCCTATGCTGTTCTCTCTCAGAAAATCCTCCTCCTCCCTTTGTTAACCTCCTGCAAGATGTACAGTTAGACACATTGGAACGTCAAGCTGGGCACATTCCCCTTCCTCATTCCTTAAGCTCATGAAATGCTTTGTTCTATGTAGTTTTCTCTTTATGTTCTGATTCATGACATTATTGCCATGTTTTTCCTCAGGCTTTAGGTAGTTTTCTGTAACATGCCCTCTTAAACTCCTATTTCTATGTTACGTGAATTCATGCATTTAAACTACTCTGTCTAAATATTTTATTCCATGATACTCTAAATTTTCTGTCTCCAAACCCCTGTAATAATTTTATTTTTCAGTAACAGTACTTATAAGTTTCAGTGTTACATAGTTGTTTGCATGTTTGTTCTGAGTTCATGCAGGTTAACACTCATAATACACTGTTATAATTTAAGAACACACAAAAAATGTTGGTTTACTAGAGCACAAGATTGTTTCCTCTGCTCTGTACTCTATATACTATTGGAACCTTGCCTTGTATATAATTTTCACTGAAACATTTGATGAAATTAATTTATTTGTGGGAAAATTAATATTAAATTATTTTGTCAGTTATAGGATGGTGATAAGGGAATTTAACTTACTTTCAAATGAGATATTTTTATATTAATGTTATCATTCAGCCAACTATTTCATGGTTTTTTTACCATTAGTATCAAATAACATATTTCAAACTTTGCCATTGATTTTGTAGCAGGATGAGCAAACTTGTAGCAAGCAGGCCTGCCGCCAGTTGTCCTCTTGGGACCATTTAAAAAGGTGTTAAAATACTTATCTATGAAGCCTGGATTCTTTCTCAAAACCCTTCTCCTTGCTGTAGTATTGACAGTTACTACAAGTGAAAAACAACATAATATTGAATATTTAAATGCTTAGTAGATCAAGTAAGAATATTATATATGAATCTTGACTTAAAGAAGTTGACCCTTAAGCAGTATGAGTTTGAATTGGGCAAGTCCAGTTATATATGGATTTTTTTTATAGTATAGCTCTGTAAATGTACCTTCTCTTCCTTTTGATTTTCTTAGTAACGTTTCCTTTTCTCTAGCTTACTTTGTTATAAGAATACAGTATATAATACATATATAAAATATGTGTTACTTGACTATGTTATCAGTAAGGCTTTCAGTCAACAAACAGTAGGCTATTAGTAGTTAAGCTTTTGGGGGAGTCAAAAGTTATACATGGATTTTTGACTGCACAGGGGTAGGCACTCCTATGCATTGTTCAGGGGTCAACTTTAATTAAAAAAAACTCTTCTATTCAAGTGGTGAAGATTTCTTATGGAAGGAATGAATCTAATGTGGTCTGTGGTGTTCATGAGACACTAAGAAGGAAAAAGTAATGCAATTTTTTTAAAAAAATCATGAATTGATTGAATCTTAAAATATTGTAAGTACCATGTAGCTAGTCCTCAACTGCAGACATAGAATATACTTAGGCATAGAAAACATCTGTAAATTCTTATGCCTTATGAGCACTAAGTTTTTCTAGAAATACGTTGGAAATTTCTGTCTGATGCAACCGAGTTCTTTTTTTTTTTTTAAAGGTACAGCTGCTAACTTTCTTCTCAGCTACAATATAACATTCCTAAATCTATATTTTATTTTCTTTATATTAAAATAAAGGATAAAAATTACTATTAACACAATGGCTGTTAATCTAATGGAACATTTTTTAGTTTTACAAGGCTGTCTGTATAAACAATCATTAATCTTGAGAATATCAACATAAAAGTCTTAGAAATATTCAATTATTAATTTTGAAAGATATTGTAAAATTGAGTTCTAATGATAGAAACCCATAAAACAAAGTTTGAAACGATTGTCATACTTTGTATATAAAGAAATAAGAATTTGGCTCAGTTATTTCTGCATTCTATAGTTGTTCATTTTCTTATTACTAACCTAAATTTACAGATACTTTGAAAATAGTCTTCTAAACTAGGGAAATATTTTTTATGTAAATAAAGAGTAAATATTTAATGGGAGAAATCTTTGCCCCAACTTTTACCAATCAAGAAATTTAATATTGTTAATGGCATGTTTAAGCAGGCCTAGTAGAGGTTTAGATTTTTCAAAAGGTCTTTCCAAAGATTTCCTAACAGCATAATTCTAGGTTAAAATGGTTATAATATATATTTCTTCCCTAGAGTAAATACTAGGAAAATACCTAATATTATGACTTTATAGAAATTTAATCCCAGAAATCATGAAGCATAAAATTGAAGATGTGAGAAAAGGAACTGATTTGTTAAAATGGCCAGATCAATAAAGGTTAATGTCAAAGAACAAAACTTCAAATTCTGATGAATTCCCATGACCCAGAAGATTGATTTGGTGTTTCATTTATTTATCATTTCATTTATTTTCAAGGTTTAGAAATTGAACTATGCTTCAACTGATGAAAATTATATTAACTTTGCAAGATATGAAATTCACAGCCTTTTTAGTTGGAGTGTTGTAAAAGAAATCTTTTGTTTTAAAGTAAATCTATTTTATTTAGTCTTTTAAAAAGAGTTAAAATACTGTCAAAAGCTAAGCAAAGAGATTTTAAGAAAATGATTTTTAAAAATATTTTATATACACTCTGCTGACTCTTAAAGGAAAAACTGCTGTTTGTGCATCTAACAATATCCTTCTAAACATATTCTCATTTATTGCAGAACATGCACCAACGTATTAACCTTTATTAGACCGTTTCATTTAAATAGGCTGATGTAATTTAGCTTATTATAATCAGAAAACAGTAGAAATACATATTACCTTTTTATATCTTATTGTCAAAGGAAGAAAGTTAATGAAAAAAATTTTAAGTGGTATTCAAAGAGTGAAATCATTGATAAAATATTTTGTTTTCTATGGGGTTATATTTAGATATATTTAATACAAAATTAAACCACAAATTGTCCATAGAAGATTAAAATTGGGTATCACTATTTGACAGGCAGACTAATGGCTTCCCAAAGTCATCCTAATCCCCAGAATCTATGACTATGTTACATTATACAGTAAAGGGTAATTAAGATTGAAGACTGAAGTAAGTTTTCTGATCAGCTGACCTTAAAATAAGGAGATTTTTCTGGATTATTCAGGTGGGTCCAGTGTACTCCTCAAGATCCTTAAATGTGTATGGAGGAGCAGAATAGTCATTTTCAGAGTGAATGGGATGTGAGAAAGACTGGAATGGTCATTGCTGGCTTTAAAGACAAAGGGGGCCCACCAGCCAAGAGATGTAAGTGGCTTGTAGAAGATGGTAAAAGCAGAAAACCAGATTCTCCCCTAAAGTGTCTAAAAAGGAACACAGCCCTGCTGACACCTTAATTGTAGACCAATGAAACCCTTTTCAGACCTTTTTTTTTTTTTTTTTACCTCCAGAACTACAAGATTATAGATTTGTGTTGTTTTGCACCATGAAATGTGTGGTAATATGTTAAAATGATAGGAAATGAACACAACCATAATAATATTTTTTTGGATATTTTAAGTGTAAGTTTTTGAAAAGAGACCAATTAAGGGGAAGTAACTAGCAATGATAGTAGCCACGGTTACCATTAGAAGCATTGATTGTTCTGGTTACAGTTTATAAAGATCTTTCTATGTGAGTATCTCATGGGTTCTTCAGTGTAATTTAGCCAGATAAAAGAGGGTATGTTGGTGAATATTTTACAGCTATGGAAACTGAGCTCCAGAGAAATGATGTGGCAAAGACAGAGGTGGGGTTCAGTCCCTGATCTTCCCTTGCTGAATCCTGGGCTCTTTGGCCTGTGTGCTAGCCCCGCACTGGTAGACACTGAGAAGACTTTTAACAAACATGAGGCTTGTTTTATTTACAAGAGGTTAATTACTGTTTGAAGGGTTGGCAGCTGCTTGGGCTTCAAACCAACTTTAAAAGTTATGAATATCTCTGAATCTGCTCTTAATAAAGCTTCTTGGGTTTTGATTGTGGGTAGGTGAGTACAGAGAAATTATAGAGTTTCTTGGGAGTTTCTATTATGACCTTGAAAAAATGATGAACAATTTTTTCATTTGTTTTCTGAGATCCATTACTTGTTTAGCTGCTGGGAAAATTGAGATTGAGAATAAATGATATCTCCTTGCTATGATTTAATTTTTTTTTCAGTTTCAATTTATTTGTATAATTTATTTTATTTTAAATTTAAGATTACTGAACTAATTCACCTTTTATAATTTATATCAGTCATTGAATAAAAAAATTCTAGGCTTTATTAAAGATTAACAGTGGCTGAAAGGATTGGACTCTGCCAGGGAACATGGTAAAATAAGTAGGGTCAGTGTTGTGTGCCTGTTATAAGTATGGGATGTCTGGGGCTCCTGGATGGCTCAGTCTGTTGAGTGTCCAACTTCAGCTCAGGTCATGATCTCACAGTTTGTGAGTTTGAGCCCCATGTCGGGCTCTGTGTTGACAGATTGGAGTCTGGAGCCTGCTTCAGATTCTGTGTCTTCCTCTCTCTGCCCCTCTCTTACTTGCTCTCTCTCTCTCTCTCAAAAACAAACAGGCATTAAAAAAAAACAACAAGTATGGGATGCTCAAGTTTCCATTCTGGCTTTCCCCCCTCCTAGCTGTATGGCTATAGGCAAGCCATTCATTTTTCTGTACTACCAATTCTTCTTAATTGACATAATATGTGGAACGTATTTAAAACAGTGCTGTATGTGTTGTGTACACATTGTGTACTGAGTTGTGTGGCTCAAGTTATGCAGATTATTGTGTTAATCCTCAGATCAACTTCCTAGGTGTTCAAAATGGCCTGGTGCTGATCTAGCTGCATTTCAGGGATGAGACAAGCTCATGGTCTCCATGCTGCTCTGCCATCTTAACTCCTCCCTTGCCTATATTATTTTTAATGTTCAGATAATTATATTTGCATATTTTTTACTTGCTTTAATGTACCTGGATAAATGTTATTTTATTTTATTTTTTAAAGAAAAGTTTCAATACCCTTCCTTCATGCATATTTAGGAATTCCCTGGACATGTCTTATAAATGCTCCCTAAGTCAATATTCCCAGGATCCTGCTGAAAC
This sequence comes from Lynx canadensis, assembly GCF_007474595.2. Taxonomy (NCBI): domain Eukaryota; kingdom Metazoa; phylum Chordata; class Mammalia; order Carnivora; family Felidae; genus Lynx; species Lynx canadensis. The sequence continues at coordinate 88,425,616 of NC_044308.2, forward strand.
TGCATCTTCTGCTAGTCTACCACTATTCTGTCAGGTCCGTGCTTCTGCCAGGTGTTACTATTTCTTAGTAGAAACCATGGCGCCATGGTATTGGACAGGTAGTGGGGTTCTGTAGCACAGACTAGGCTGCTGGTTGGCAGTCCCCAGTGGCCCCCATAAGTTTGATGGTTTCCTTTGTCATGACCATCACAAAGCTGACCCTCAGGTCAGAGGAATAGTGGGAGAGATATGTTCTGTCTCCTTTGTCTTATGCTTTCTTAGAGAGTCTTAAAGCAGGGTGGCTTGTGCTTCATTGATTTACAGGGGTTTTAGTGAATTCACTTTTTAAGTTTTTGTTTGGTGTCTGTTCCTAGAATGTGTCTAAGGACTTGCATGGGGCAGAGTATGCCACAGTGTACCCACAGTTACCACTTCCTTCTGGCATTCAGAGTCAGTCTTCCTTTCAATTTGTTCCCTCCCAGGAGACCCTTCTGGTCCCCTACAAAAAAAAATGCTTGTCAAGCCATCACTTTAAGTTTACCAGACATTTCCAGATATGTCTCAGACTTATCAGTGTTACAACTTGAGTTGTTTCCCAGGAGACTCCTGGTTCCCTTGCAAATAGGCTTCTCTCAAACCTGTCTTAACAACTAAAGTCTGAATTCCCACAGTGGGCACAGCCCAGACTCAAGTTGAAAGTTCCATTATATAATGAACTTCACAAGTAACAAAATGTTTAGAGCAGTTCTTTACCTTGAGGACATTCAACAAATATCTATCAAGTATCTACAATAGGGCAGACATAGTGTTCATTGTCAGCTATATAAAGATATAGAAGTTAAAGTACTCATGTTCAAGGAATCCAGTTTAGCAGATGGATACATATTAACACATAATTATAATACACTGTGATAAGTTATGTAATAGCAAGATATATGAAACACAGTGATAACATTATAACACAGGGGGGGTATGCCTATGCACAAAGAGATGGATATATGAAGGTTTCAGGAATGCGGAGGTATGTTTATGGTTGGGGGAGGTGGAGCAGAAGGGTTGAAAGTAATGGTGTAGAATGTAGGTTGAAGGGTGGATATAAGCAAAATGTAAATACTATATTCCATGCTAAAAAACTTCAACAATTTAGAATCACTAGAAGATTTTAAACATGGCAGAGACTTGATCATATGTGTTTTAGAGAAATGACTTATTGTAGGGGTCATGTATGGATTAGATTGCACTTCCTACTTGATAGAATGGAGACAGAAAGATAAATGAAGAGAGTATTTCAATTGTCTAGACAAGAGTTGATTAATAATGCACAATGGAGATAGAGAGGATATTTCAGGAGGATATTTCCATTATTTAGGAGGCAGAATAAACAGGACTCAGTAACCGGACCTGGGCATTGTGTGTGAGAGAGGTAGTAGTCTGTGAAGACTCCTGAGTTTCTGATGTGGATGTCCATATGATGACTTACATAAAACTACTTGAAACAGGGAATAAAGGATAGGAAGAATTTTAGGGAGAGAAATAATGCATTCTCTGTTACAAATAACTCATTAAAGGAGAGGGCATGGATAGCAAAAGGAGATAAAAATTAAGTGAAAGAAAATGGAAGAGACAGGAGAAGTAAACATGGGCAGAGACAGGTAAAAACAAAACAAAACAAAAAAGTAAGAGAAAATCATGAACAGTTGCAGAGTGATACCTAGGTTTGTATTTGAGAAGTGATTCTATTTTCAGTTCTTTGTAGTATGCTATCTAAAATCAATGCTTCTTTTAGTTTTGCAACTATAAGCAATGCTGTTGTTTTTCTTATTCATGATTATAAGTTGAATAAGGTAAATATTTGGTCTCTGAATTGGATAAAAGTGAAAAATGGTGTGGGAAAGGAAGAGAAAAGAAAACAGAGACCACAACCGGTTGTCCTTCAGTAAAATCTGTGTCTATCAAGGATGTCAGCTCTTGCAAAGGAATTTGTATCTTTAAGATTAGTAGTCTAGAAAAACCAACAATTTTTTCAGTGGATTCGTATTCAGTTAAGTAATTGGAAACCGAGGAGCTGGAAGATGAGATACATCTTACAGCTGTTTTTTAGTTTCTTTCATGAACTGAATAGGTAGCCAAAGCTACTTATACAGGCAAAAATAAGACATAGAATCATGGAGCTGGAAAGAACTCACATAGGTTGTTTTCCAACCTCTGCTTCCATAATTGTTTCCACATGAAAATAATCACACACACTTACCTGGCCAAGTGTTCTTACATTAACAGAATTGTTTGGTGGGATAAGGTTGATTTTGGAGTGAATATAACAAATCTAAATCAACAAAACAATAAATATTTATGAAGAACTGGGTCTTCCTTTGTTCAGGGAATACAAACATTGTCAAACTACTTACCTTACTAAAATAAGAATTTTAAAACTGTCCAAGAAAAGTAAAAATTGGATTTTGGCCTCATAAGATCACACGATGTACCAAAAGTATTCTCTATGAATTTTGTTTTGCAATTACCAAGGGCAGATATATTTTGAAATATGATTTATGTTAGAATATCCAATCAACATCCAATTGATTCTCAGTTTCTGAAATTGTGGCTTCAAATTTGATCAATGCAGAGTAAAGAATCAGTAATTAAACAGTAATGATTTTTTTCAAGTGGAGGTAGTTAATATTATTGGAAATTGCTGTGCTGTGAGTAGGTTCGGGCTCTTAATGATTTTTTAAGTGATTTGGGAACAAAACCAAGCTTTCAATTACATTATTATTTCAGGTCTTAGTATATAGACTTTAGACAAAGGTATATAAACCTATCACAGAAAAGGTGTGTGACAACCTAAGAATTACTTTACTAACTTACAAGATAGCCTCTTCAGATACATAAGGACCCTTCAATTGCTTTGATCATTCACCTGCCAATTTTCATGAGATGTACACAGAAGGCAAACAGTGTGCTGGCCAGAAGAATAAAATCAGACAAGGAATGAGCAAGCCTTCAACCACATTACTCTTCAATACAGTAAATACTGTGGATTTTTATTCTAGAAGCTTGGAAACGCTAGGGAACTATATCCTTAGTTAGAGTCACCGTGGGTAGGGATGGCTTTCTTCATTTTTTAGCTATCCTGGGGTGTTGGCTTGAAATGTATAGCCTATGGTGCTATGAGAAAGGCCTTAATGGTTCGGTGATGGTCAATTTTCTCTTGTGAAAAGACTGAATTAATCAGCTAGTGACACAATATTTTTTCTCACTATGATCCATATACTCTCTGAACCTTGTGTGGGGAAAATTTAAACAAGTCTTGACAATTCAGCACCACTGAACTCTGTTGACCACAAAGACTGATGTGGTGACTAATGGGAAAATCAGTGAAAGGTATGTTCCAGTAGCCTAAACAGAGTATCTCCATGGTCTACACCATCTTTTCAGCCTGCCATTTACAAAGAAAGGATGGGTGCAGTGTGGTAGTTCAGAAGGTTTTCATGCACAAATTTCATGAATTTAACAGTTCAGACATATTGGTGTCTGGTATGCCATGTATTATATACAACTAGTGCAGAACTAGTTATAGCCAGCTGAAATTTAGTGTGAAACATGGAATACCATGAAACACTTATTTTACCACTGTTCTTTTTCTTGAGTGGTGCTATAAAATCTATATGAATTTTCAAATTCTACTTACTTTGTAATGTAATTTAATATATAAGTAGTGTCTGGATACATCTGGAGGATTTTGTAGAAAATCCCAGACATCAAATAATTTCACATATAAATACTTAAGTATGCTTCTCTAATACATGATACGTTTTAAAAAAAGTAACCACAATAACGTTAACATACCCAACATATTGAACATTTATTTCTCAATATTGTTGAATAACCAGTTCATGTTCTATTTTCCCTTATTATCTCAAAAATATCTTTTTGTATTTTGTTGCAATCAGGATCTCACATTTGTTTGTTATATCTCCTAAGTTCCCTTAGGGGATCTACATCTATATATCTATATCTATATCTATATCTATATCTATATCTATATCTATATCTATATATCTAATCTATGTCTATATCATCTATCTATATCTATCTATATCATACATCTATCTATATCATCTATCTATATCATCTATCTATATCTCTATCTCTCTATCTCTATATCTATCATCTATCTATATCTATCTGTTGTTTTTTAATTACAAGATTGATAAGTAGGTTGAGGTGGTATCAACCTGATACCTCCATTACAATCCCCCAAATATCTTTCACCTAATAGATTTAGTGACTATTGGTGATTGTTACTAAAATGCATCATCTCATTAGGGCTTAAATTCTAACACTACCATTTCCTCTTGAAACTATTAGTTCTTTTTTTAAATGTTTATTTTTGAGAGAGGGAAAGACAGAGTGTGAGTCAGGGAGGAGCAGAGAGGGAGACAGAATCCAAAGCAGGCTCAGGCTCTGAGCTGTCAGCATGGAACCTGATGTGGGGTTTGAACCCATGAACTGTGAAATCATGACCTGAGCCGAAGTTGGATGCTTAACTGACTGAGCCACCCAAGCACCCCATGAAATTATTAATTCTGATTTTTCTCTAAGGAAGATTCTTACCTAATAGCCATTTGATTACCCTGAAATATGATCCATGTGGGAAGATGGGATAGTGACAGATTGTTTTCATTAATTTATTAATTATCAGCATAAAAAGTTGATGCCCTAGCAACATTTAAAGGTGACCAATTAACTTTTATTATAGTATATCTTATTTATTGTGTATATATTTATGAACTAATATATAAATATATAAACAAATATAATATTTATAAATATAAATATATAAAATGTTTGATATACTTCAATCTACTAGAGTCATTAGTCTTTTTTGGCTGCTCAAATTGTCCCCATCTTTGGCCAGTGGGAATGATTGCCTATGTTGTTTTAACGTGACCCCTGTTGTTTTTCATAGTCTCTTTACTTTCAGGTACAAACAAGATATTATAGGCTTTTTTTGACTTTTTTTTTCCATACCTGAAATTAGCTATTGCTCCAAATTCTCTGGTTTATTTCACTGGGTCATGGTATTTAGAAACCACAATTTGGACACTGAAGGTTTTCATTGCCACTAGGTTGTCATTGTTTTTAGGCCTCTTTCGTGGAAAGCGTTAGGAAATAGAAATATTTTGTAAAGAGAAAAATTATGAGTAAACTAATATTAAATTCAAATCTATTTATTTAACATTATTTTTAGTTTGGATGCTTAACCTGTTGAGCCACACAGGTATCCCTCAGCCAATGAGCTCTAAATTATGGTTACTGTATTTTTCAGTTCTAAGATTGCCATGTGGTTATTTACATTTTCATTTGGTTCTTCTTCATATATTCTACTTCTTTGCTGAGAATTTTTATTTTAACATATATTGCAAAGAATGTTTGCAGTTGCTTGTACCAGTGTACAATAGCTACTGAAAATATTTGTCAGATAATTCCAACATTTGTGTTAATAGTGTGGATGTTGCTATCTATTAATGACCTTTCTCTACGTGACTTGAAATTTTGTAGTTCTTCGTATGCTGAGTGGTTTTGGATTGCATCCTAAATATTTTGCACCTTATAGTATGAGACTGTGTCTTTTTTAAGTTTTGTGGAGAATGTTTATATTTTTGTTTTAGTAGACAACAGACCTGGGTGGGTTTAGACTGCAAGGTGCAATCTGACTTTTATGGGTGGTAATTCCAATGTCAGTTTTCAAAGTCTTTATAGTGTCTTTATATCTGCCTTGGTATGTGCCACTCAGCAGTCAGTCTGTAATCTGGGCATTGGTATATCTTTTAGTTTCCTTGCCAGCATCACTGGTATGATAATTAGTATTTGACCCATGCATCTTTAATCTCCCTCCAGACGTTTCTGATTTCTGAGACTCCCCCTTTTGTTCTCTTGTCACAAATTTGGGGCTCTAGTTACCTTACCTTGTTGTGTTGTGTTGCTCACTTCTGTAATTGAGTTGGTGTCTTGGTCCAAGCAGAGGTAAGACACAGAGAAAGGCAGAGTGAGACAGGGAAGTGAGAAGCGATTTGATCTTGCCTTGTGCTTTGAGAACGGCAGCAATACCTGAGAGGAGGAATTGCCTTCTTAGCCCTGTGAGTGCTTGTGGTGCTTATGGGTTTTCATAGCTGTTGCTGACTCCCCACTATAGGATTGCCTCAAACAGGGGTGCTAGAGAAGGAGAAAAGGGAAAAACCCGGGGGGGGGGTTCCACATTTCCTTTAAGGTTAGGAGTACCTTTTCCTGACCCTCAAACTAGAGTTGGTGGGCCTTTTCTGTCTGCATCATAGTGCTCACTTCTGGGTTTCTGGACATGGTCGGTTCAAATACAGGGATACCAAAGGGGAAAAATGCTAAACTCACCACTGATTTAGTGATACTTTGAATTCTTGTAACACCTGCTGTTATTTATAAAGTCTTCAAACAGGTGCTTCTGCATTCTGTCCAGGTTTTATAGTTGTATTCAGTGGAAGTAAAAGGATGAAGCCTGCTTATTCTATTTTAGCTGGAACCTGAATCTTTAAAATTTTATATTGTTTTTAGTTGTGTAAAACATTATGTGGTTCCAAATCCAAAACTATGAAGAAAATACACCTAACAGCAGTCAAGCTTTTTTCCTGTTCTTTTTCTCCCTCCAGAGGTAACCATGTTTTTAAGGTTTTTGATTATCTTTTCATTTTTTAACGTTAAAAGTAAGCATTTATATTTGTATTCTGTCTTCCCCATTTCTTACACAAGTGAAAACATACCACATTTTTCTGCATTCTGTTGGTGTCAACAACAGCTATGGAAACCCATAAGCAACACAAGAACTCACAGGGCTAAGAAGGCAATTCCTCCTCTCAGGTGTTGCTGCCGTTCTGAAAGCAAAAGGCTTTCTACTAGTATTGTTGGAGAGGCAAAGGACTATCAGTTTTTTAGCACTGAACTGGTAACAGAAAAATAGGAAATAGGGCATTTAAGAAATCAAATCCCAGAAGTAATGGTGATGATTAGTAGCAGTGAGGTTGCTCCACAAACTGAGTTTAGTAATATGGATATTGGATGGGAAGAAAACTGAGATCCGTTGAAGGAGTCCCTACATCCAAGAGGCAACATACAGCAGAGGATGGGAAACTAGAAAGCAGACCCTCTGCTGCCATAGTGCCTTTTCAAAAGTCTTTGATCCCACCCCTATGGGCATATTTCAGTTGGTGTTAAAGGGGACAGCCCAACATTTGGTGTTTCCCACCTATGTATCTCTAATTTAAATGCAAGCTGATTTGGAAAATAGATTAATTGTTCTATTTCATCAGTCTGAAGGTGTGGGTCAAAAGATAACCCCCTCCAACCCCTTTCTTTTATAACATCAGTGCCTCTAATATAGGAAACTGTATAATCTGGGATTTTCAGGGGCATATGGCTCAGGGTTTTTACATTTCGTGTTGGCCTCTTAAGGTGTTAGACAACATGTAGGAATAATATTTGTATTTGACTCCAGCATAACTTACATAATGACATAATTAAGAATGTCATAAGACATCATGAGAAAGAAGGCCCCTAAGAAATTTGTGATCAGCACAAATTTTAAATACTTAGCAACAGAAGTAGTTATGGGACATCTTGACTCCTATAGTAACTGAAGAGATTCAATGGTCAATTTCTGCTAGATTCTGATCCTTAGGTGACATTATTTTTGAGCAATGTCTATGCCCCTACATTTTGGATGTTTATAGTTAAGAACAATTTTAACCTTAAACTTGATTTTGGGCTTTTACAGTTAGGAACAATTCTAAGCATAAACTTGAAATATTTCTGATAAGATTCTGATTTGTATTAATCATAATGTATCTTGAAAACTAACACCTTTAACTCCTTTCCTTTTTGGAAATGTCTAATGATTTTATTTTCTAGCATAAAGTAATTCAGCCCCTTCTGCCTTTTGCTAAAACAAAGATAATGATAACTTAAGCAGTCTAAGGAAAGCCTGAAATTCCTGCTTTGTTGTTAGAGTATATTATAGATGCATGAATGAAATCTTGGATAAATACTGGTAGTACTAATATGGTGGCACTGACATGTCAAACTGGTATTTTGCTTTTGTTCTGTGGATACATGAATGTTGTTTTTCTGGAAGTTGTCCTCAATTCATCTACTGTTGATCCTATGGTGCCATATTTGTATTCTTAGAAATTCAGGTTATTTTGAAGTGCTGAGAAGTTTAGAGGTGCAGAGAATGTCCAAATTGAAGGTGATCAACTTGACATAAATGTTAAAATGTGATGATCCTTTGGTAATATCTTTAAGCACCTGGTGTTGGTGGAAGGGTTGGATATTTACTTAACATTCTCTATATGACAGGTAATCTGTTAAGTGCTTCATATACATATCTTATATAATAGAGCTTTATGGGTAGATATTACTATATTAGTTTGTAAACCAGGAAAGGGGAATTCCAAAAGTCTGAATAACTTAGTTTGGATCACACAGACAGTAAGTGGTAGAACAAGTGTTCGAACTCAGGTCTATTGACTTGGGCTTCTCCCACCATTCTTCACCAAATCCCTTACTTACTCAGATAGGATTAATATTTAAAAGACGTTGGCCCCCAGTAGGAATGGTAAGATGCTAATTAATAAGTGCTGGATATGAGTCTTGTGTAAGGGACTTATTAATGTATTTATACGCGCACTCCTAATATCTATAAATCTCACATTAACCAACACATTTGATGTGTTTATTCAGTACATGTGGCTGATTGAAATACTACGTTTGCTAAAATACTCACTGTTTTTCTTAGAGCAAAATACATAATTTAATTTTCTAGCGAGTTATTACAGTAGCTACATATAGACAGAATAACCCTGGTTTCTTTTCACAAATTGAAATCTTAAGATGTTTTTAATGTAAGCAGAAACTGAGAAATTTTAGAACTCTAATCATGGCATCCTTATGACTTTGATTATCCTGTGATAGAAAAATGTGTCCAAGGGTCCCTTGCTAATCAGACATCAGGAGATTGTGTGGTGGGGAAAGGGCAGGCTTTATGCTAGGTGATAGAATTCTCCAACCCTGGACTAGGGTTTAAATAAGACAAACTACAGGGTGCCTGGGTGGCTCAGTTGGTTAAGCTCCTGACTTTAGCTCAGGTCATGATCTCACGGTTTGTGGGTTGGAGCCCCACATCAGGCTCCAACAGCTCTGACAGCTCAGAGCCTGGAGCCTTCTTCAGATTCTGTGTCTCCTTCTGTCTCTGCCTCTCCCCTGCTTGTGCTCTCTCTCTCAAAACTGAATACATATAAAAAATTAAATAAGACAAACTTGAAGTAGAGGGTTCACGTGATTTATAGATATTAACTCTTCCTAACTCAGGAACTTTTTGTCATCCCTGAACAACAAGAAATAGAGCTTCAAAGCTTAGAGCTCAATGGGAAGCCAGGCAGGTGGAGCTGCTGTGATGGGTTCTTCTGAGATTGCTTTAATATGCCTCAAGTGAATAAATAACTGGACACCCAGGATGCCCAAGTGGCTAAAATTTATATTAAAAGAATTCATTTTATTATATCTTCTCATTCTGAGTCAAGGATGAGGCACCAAAAATACGTAAGACCTAGGAGTGCAAGGAAAGGTCTGAAAGAGGATTATTTATTTTATTCCAAAATATAGATATCTGTCTTCTCTTAAGCACCTGGATGTGCAGAACTTAATGTAATTGACCTCATGCATGTTGTAAAGAAAATTAAAACCCTATATCATGCTGGGGGCTATAAATTTCATCAACAACTTGAACTTGGCCTGAGGGTTAGTTCTTACCACCTGAAAACAGATCTATTTATTTCCCAAAGTGCTACTTAGGACACTAGTCCAATAAGACTTCTGTAGAAAAAAATGTTCCATAGTTAAATTGGAGTTTGGGAAACACTGTATGATATATTTACCTACTAGATAATTATAATGCATATTAGTGTATTAAATAAGGTTTCTGATAATTCAAATAGTAAATGAGAAATAAAAACTATGAAAACTGTGTAACTTAAAAAAATTTTCTATGTTCATTTATTTTTGAGAGAGAGAAAGAGTGTGAGCAGGGGAGCAGAGAGAGAGGGAGACACAATCTGAAGCAGGTTCTATGCTCTGAGGTGTCAGCACAGAGCCCACCTCGGGGGCTGAAATTCACGAACCATGAGATCATGACCTGAGCTAAAATTAGACACTCAACTGACTGAGCCACCCAGGCGACCCTGTTTAACTTTTTTAAATAGTTGTTTTAATTGGTATCTCTTCCTATCAAGGTTTCACAGAACTTGTGATTAAAGTAGTGTGTTTTTGTCATAAGAATAGGCAAATAGACCAGTAGAATAGAATAGAGTCCAGTAATAGACCCTCATTATAACTTATAACAGATGACACTGCAGGGCAGTGGACAAAGTACAATCTTTTCAATAAAAGGTACTGGGTCAATTAGATATGCGTAGGAGGAAAAAAATGAACCTTACTTCACATTTGCATATGAAAGATCAAACAATTTGGCTTTTGGGGGAAAAGGTAGGAGATTATCTTCATGACATGAAGGAGAAGTTTTCTCAGCAGGACACATGAGAAAGAATAGTAAAATGTCCAAATTTAAATTGAGGACTCTCTTCATGAAAAGACACCATTAAGAAACTGAAGAGGAAAATGGAAACTAGGGCAAGGTATTTGTACTATATATATCTGACAAAAGATTCATGTATGGAATATGTAAAAAAAAAATAAAAAAACTGGTACTAATCCCTATCAAAAAGCTGGAATCGAATAGAAAAAATGGACAAAAGATTTGAACAGTCATGTCAGAGGAGAGGGTGTTTAAATGGCCAATAGAGATGACAATATGCTCAAATTCATTAGTTATCAGGAAAATACAAATTAAAACCACAGAGTGATTATAAAGGAATGGCTAAAATAAAAACAGGAAATGCCAAGTGTGTCAAGGATGTAGAGCTGTGGCAAGGGTCAGACACTGTTGGTGGGAGTGTGAATTAGGATGACCACTTGGGAAACCTGGTTGGCAGTAATTACTAAAGCTGAATATATATACTTATCTTATGACCCAGCATTTCCACTCCTAGATTATATATCCAACAAAAATTCATATATATGTTCACCAAAAGACATGTACTATATAATGTCTATAGCAGCATTGTTTGTTAGGACCCCTAAACTGGGACCAACTCAAAGTTTATCAATAGTAGAATGAATAAAGTGTGATAAATTCACACAATGGACTATACTCCAGCAATGAGAATAAACAAGCTATAAATACACAGAATAACACGGATAAATCTCACAAATATACTTTTGAGCTATAACAGACACACACAAAAGAGAATGTACTAGATAACCCCATTTATATAAAGGTTTTAAATAGGCAAACTAATCTCTGCTGTTAGATATCAGAACAGTGGTTACTCTGGAAGGGGGCTCAGAAGAATGTGGGGATGCTAATTGTATTTTGATCCGGGTGTTTGTTTCACTTTGTGAAAATTCATTGAGTGATGTATTTATGATTTGTATATTTTCTTGAATATTTGACATACTAAAGTTAAAAAGGATGCTAAAAATTCAGACATCTAAAAACACAAATTTACTGAATAAAAGATTCTTAGCTTTAGGCTTCCAAGGAACACACTTTGGGAAATGCTGACCTATCCACACATTGCTATTAATAGATATTGTTCAAGTCTTATTTTTTTATTGAAATAAGATGAGATGAAATGATATTCAAGGGAAAACATAAATGGACATTTTCCTCAATTAATATTCAATTTGTCATTATTTTTGTATTGAAGACAGTGAAGCACTGAGTAGTGTTAAATGATTAAAGAAATCATTTAATGAGTCTTTGAAAAGTAATGAGAGAAATAGATACATTTTATTTTATTTTTTTTTAACATTTATTTTTATTTTTGAGACAGAGAGAGACACAGCATGAACGGGGGAGGGGCAGAAAAAGAGGGAGACACAGAATCGGAAGCAGGCTCCAGACTCTGAGCCATCAGCCCACAGCCTGAGGCGGGGCTCGAACTCATGGACCGCGAGATTGTGACCTGAGCTGAAGTCTCATGCTTAACCGACTGAGCCACCCAGGCGCCCTGAGAAATAGATACATTTTAGTTATATAATTATTAAAACAAGATTAAACTGAGATTGCTTTTTAGTTTGGACGAATAGAAAATATAAACTTTAATAAAAAAAGAAAGTATAAACTTTTAATAACTTCACAAGAAATATATAAAAAGGTTTCCTTCAGCAAACAGCAATTTTGTGGATTTTTTTATAATTAAGTAATTTTTATACTTTAGGTTTCCATTTGTCATTGAAATGTAAGGGTTAATTTGCACTCATACTACTTTATACAATATTATCCCTTTTCCCAGTTCCTTAATATTATGTTTTACCATTTCAGAGACACTTTTGATGACAGACTGTGTGCCTGGATCTTTGTATAAATGCTTTTCTCTTACGCTAATTAAATAATTAAATCACTTGCTCCAGAATGTTGAAATGCCAAATGTCCAGTTTCTCTGCCTCCACAGACTTCATACTCTGACAGCCGACAATTGCTTTAAGTGTTTGACATTCAGAAATTGGAGAGAATAGGTCAGGACTGTGGCAAGTTGGTTTGCATTTTAAGCAAGCTGTGAGTGAAGAGAGAGGAAAGAAATGTGTCTAATGGTAATTTCTTTTAGTTATTTTCTGTCGTTGTCTTAAGATTTTACTTGTTTGTTTTTCAAGAGAAAATAAAAACTTGACTGGTTGTTCTTATCCCAATTTTACTTTTTTTTTTGGTATTAATCCCTCTGGAAAATGATAGGAATCTGAAAGTCTGGCTATTCAGAAATTAGGTATCATGTTTATAGTCAAATGAGATCATTATGCCTATTACTACGATGCACATTTTTAGAGAATTAGACTCACTGAGTATGACATTGAATTTTTCTTTTTTTGTGGCAACAGCTTTACAATAACCTGGTTTAGATTGCTTTTTATACAGCAGACTTATGCTTTGAAAATTTGTTTCACATAAAAACGTGATATTTATAGTTAGTCCTTTTTAGTCAGGTTTGCAAGAGAAGGATTTCTTAGAATATTCAGATTATTAATCCGATCACAAATCTTATGTTAGCCAATGGTTTTTAATTTTTTCTTCAATAGAAATGTTTGACTTATATTTTGATGAATGTATTGGCTGAAGTTTCACCACATGGATTTTCTTCTCTTTACCTACTGTGGAAAGTGCAAGTGATGTCAATAAAATGACCAAAAGGGAGAGAAGGAAGGAGGAGCAGCAGCAATAATAGTGACAGCAGCAAAGGATTAGGCAAAATTAGCAAATTCCGTCATTTGTGTCCAAATAACCAAGCCACAGGTCAAATCTGATAAGGGACCTCCATGGGAAATTACAGTTTTGTTGCTGTTCTGAAATTTTATGGTAATAAATATTGTTTAAGAAGGGGAAGTTTCTGTCCCTTGCCATTGACTTCCTGAACCAGCAGTAGGTAACTGGTGGAGTCTGAATCTACATGCTGGCAACTTCCTGCAGCACACATGAAAATGTTGTGAAGTGACTACAGAGTAATGTGCATGAGCTGGTCCCATCAGGGGTGCTTAATGGTGCCACCAATTTGGTGTATCATGACAATGTGCAATGGAGGAAGCTGTCTAGGGCTTTTAGGAGGGATGTTGTTTGAGCTTAAATGGCTAAGATTCCTAACAATTCCATAGTACATTTGGATCTTGAAATCAGAACTTTATTTTGGAATGTCATTTAGGGTTATGTATGTATTTGTACTCAGTTAAAATCATTGTCTTAGGAATATACAATATACCTTAAAAGAGATTTGCAAGCAAGCATGTTTGTCATTTTCACAAAGAGGGTTCATAAAGGAGCCCTCTAAGCATTGTTATTTATTTATGAATGATTTGAGTAGACCCTGTTAGAATATTACAATCAAAATTCTAATGTGTGGAATGGGAAAAGTCAGTTAAGTAATTTTTCTTAAGAAACTCCTTTAATGGGGACATCCCTTCTAGCTGAATCTTTGTCACATCATTTTAGTCTATTTGGTAATCTCAAAAGCACAGAGCTTCAAGCCCCTGAATCAATGTGAAAAAATCTTTATAATCAATTTTTTATCAATAAAAATTTTTAAAAATCTATTGTATAAGTTTTCACATCTCAGACTTTTTCTTGGTATTTTGGTTTACATTATACACTGACAATCTGTTAGGCTAATGTATAATATGAACTGGCTCATTGTCAACATTATTTCATTGCTAAAAATAGGTAGATTTTAATATGATATTATAGCCAGCCTTGTCTATGTTAGCCTGTTGTTGGTCATGGTGGGAGTATTTACACCTTGGAATTGCCAGTGTCACAAATCAGTCCTCCCTTGCTCCCAACTCATTGTTAAACATTTATCAGTGCACCATTGGGTACAATAGAGCATGGCTTTGAGGTTGGTTAGACCTAGGATAAAATTCTATTTCTCCCTCTCTCATTCTGGAAAATTATTAAACTTTCTTAAATTTCCTATTTTCTAAATACAACAACAATAATGTAGTATTGCCAAAATTAAGTTAGCTAATGCACAACACACTTGGCACAGGCTTTTAATGTATTTTAGAATTCTTTTACTTTCTCCACTGTCCTGATAGGATTGGTCCTAGAATCTGGGGTGAGAATGAATTATAATGGAGGTCAAGATTCTACAACTGTGGACAGAAAAGAAGGACCAGAATTTGGGCATCAGGAAGGAAGTTCTATATTATGGATGGCATATCCAAAATGGTTACTCTCAAGATGTGTCCAGAAGTGAAGAAAAAATCCTTGACAGTAGAAGCCCTTTCATAGTGTTATAATACCTCTGCAGAGGCAGGGATAGCCCCAAGTCTTTCCATTTTAGAGAGTTGTGCTGAGTTGTAGTAATAAGCCTAAGCCTGGTGAAGGGGAAACCCTTGGGTGGTGGACTGAGCCCTGGTGCTAGATA
Organism: Lynx canadensis; assembly: GCF_007474595.2. Lineage (NCBI taxonomy): Eukaryota > Metazoa > Chordata > Mammalia > Carnivora > Felidae > Lynx > Lynx canadensis. The sequence continues at coordinate 88,440,651 of NC_044308.2, forward strand.
TTAGAGTGATCAGAACCTGCGGTCTTCTAGCAAAGATTGCACTTGGTCCTGGTCAAGACAATTCATCTTCCAGTTCCATGATTTTAGGCAGTAGAGAAGTGGACGGAGCCTGCAAAACACACTGTCTCAGATTTGGTAGGAGATAAATCAGGAAAGTTTCCAAACACATAATGTCAGAGCAAATTGGGTCTGCAAAGAGCTTCTCACATTAAGCAAAATCAAAATAAACAAAAAAAGAATTCTAACTATGGCAAACAACCAAAGTCAAACATACAAAAATACATGCATAACAAGGGGAAAGAGAGAAGGAAACTAGTATATAAAACACTAGAAACACTGGAAAGGACCCAGTCTAAAAGAAAATATAACACAGAAAGCACATTCCTGTTAATTTACTCTGTAAAGAAGCTTACTGAAAACAAGAATATATTAAGAGCACAGCTCAAAGATAAGATGATTAAAGAACAGAACGGGATCAAAAGGGAAATTGCTGAAATAAGAATACAAGTTGAGAACCAAAACAGCACTATTGCAGACCTAACACATACAAAGATTTTTCAAAGAAGAGTTCATATTTTTGAGTTCATGTTTTCCTTCCAAGGAGGAGGCTGATTCCATAGTCACATAATCATTTTCATTTGCCTTTACAAAGACTTGAACAAAATGGAAAAGATGAGGTTGTAGCTCTTCACCAAAGTGACTCCTAACTGCTAATGGCCTCTAGAAATGTCTTTTTCAATGCAGCAGTGAGATTGTTTTATAAATCTCCTGTTTTTATAAAGGAAAATAGTAATTCCGGGATTAGTGCAGCTTGAAAAAAATTCTCATCTTCCTCAAATTTTGGTTAACAGTGTGTAACAGGATGGTGAATGAGACTTTTCTTATTTTGGCATTTTTGCTGAAACTCCAAAATGGAAAACTAATGAGTGCTTCTTTATTCTACAGAGAGCCATCAGTAAGCCCTGAGATCTCTCCTTTGTATTCTATTAAGAGATAACATAGACTAGAAAACAATTTTTAAAGGTACAAAAAATAATTTTAAAACAAATTACATGAAATCACATAAAATGGAGGAAGGAGGTCAAAAGGTAAAAACTTCCAGTTTTAAAATGAATAAGTCATGGGGATATGATGTACAATGTGGGGACTATAGTGAATAATACTGCACTGCATGTTTGAAAGTTGCTAAAAGGGCAGATCTTAAAAGTTCTTATCACAAGAAAAAATTTTTAACTGTATGGTGATAAATGTTAACTGGACTGATTATGGCGATCATTTCACGATACAAACAAATATTGAATTATTATTTTGCACACCTGAAATTAATACAATGTTATATGCCAATTATACCTCAATTAAAAAAAGAAAAACAAATCACATGAAAGGAGACAGCTGAATTGGCTCTGCTTCTCCAACCATCACCCCCAGTGGATATCAGCAAAAGTTTTGGGCTTCAAGGATATTCATTGTGGTTTTGAGTTCTTGATCAGGCAAGGGGTACTGTGGCCTTTCACTCCTCTTTGCCATCCCCTCACAAACCACGAAAAGTGGCATTAAAGAGAATACCTCACAGGAATTGGAGGCGTCTGGAAGAGGATGACACTGGTAACTCAGTCCTAGAGTAGATGTCTGTTCCTATGGCAGCCTCACACATCTACCAACTGAGAGCAACCAGAGAAGAAAGGGAGCAGCAGGTCAGGAGCTTGTGCATGCATTGTTGAAGGCACGAGGAGGTGGGAGTTTACATAGGGCTGGGGATGGACGGGAACCGCTGTGCTTGATCATGGGTGTTGGCATTAGAGGCAGGGTTGCAAGCGCTGAGCCAGAGCCAGGTGTTCCCCATCAGAAGGCTGCAGGGTGGGGAGGTATCCTCACAGAGACACCAATTGAATTCACCTGTGCTCTCCTCAATAAAACCAGGCGTTCAACACTCACCGTACGGTATGCTTTTCGCTGAGAGAGGACCAGCGTTGCACAAGGTAGGAACAGTTTTGGGCGGTTTTCTCCATGCTCCACTTTCTGTTTCAACAAAACAAAAGCTAGAACTAGAAAAGGGAGGGGGGAAGAAGTGCAAGGAGGCTGAATTAGGAGAGGGAGATGTTTATTTGATATGAAACTGAAGTCTTAATTTGGGCAGGCTCTGGCTCAGCCTTTTTTTTTTTTTTTTTGAAGTTAGAAAAAGCGATTCAAAGTGTGGTTTTTAAATGTAAGTAAAACGTTCTATGTTTGGACTTCACTGAATTCAGACTCTTGACATCAACACTTGTTATGCCATGAAATGCTACTCTGGGCTGCTATTTTTATCTTTTGGTATGATTGATACATTTATGGTTAGAAACCATATGAAGTTTTTAGTAGTCTTAAGTTAAACCTTGGGCCAGAGATGATTGACTATATAATTCTAATGACCCAAGAAAGCATTTAACAATGTCTTTAGTACTAATGACTGTCTTTGAAATGAAAAATACAAACTTTACTCATAATTCTTTGAGAATTATCACATTATTCATGTTTTTAAATCAAGTTAACTCTGATGTTAAGCCCCCACTTTTCGAGAAAGTACCAGTCATATTTTGAGATTTTTATAATGTTTATTTTTGAGAGAGAGGGAGAGACAGAGTGTGAATAGGAGAGGAGCAGAGAGCTAGGGAGACAGAATCAGAAGCAGGCTCTAGGCTCCAAGCTGTCAGCACAGAGCCCAATGCAGGGCTTTGGCTTACAAGCTGCAGAGATCATGACCTGGGCCGAAGTCGGATGCTTACCTACTGAGCCACTCAGGTGCCCCTGGGATTTTAAAAAATCTACATACCTAGAATTTCCAAAATTCCTATAAAATGTGTCACTGTTCCTCCAAGCACTGTCCTCTCCCCAGAGCCACAGGGTACTTTTGGGTCCTGGGTTTTTGTTTGCTTTAAGCAAGGGGAGACCACTAAAAAACTGTTCGTGTGATTTTTGCTTGATCATGCAGTAGGGCTCGGGCTGTTTAATGCATTACTGGCCTGGTAACTTTTACTGACTTTTTTCCCCCTGTTTTTAGCTTTGCTGGTAGAAGTGGAGAGTCTGACCCATACACCCCATTTCTTCCGCCACCCCCTTAAGGCTTCTTTTCCATATCCTCTCTTTGTGGGGAAGATTCCACATGTTCCCTCCTAAATAGGCCTTCTTTCCTGTTATAATGAAGGGGATGTGGACACTATCAAATGTTGACAATTGAAATGTTGGGCACTTTTTCTTGTTAACTCACTGTTATACGAGCAGTGCTTCTGGAATCCTTGACTGATAGAATGAATAGGTAATAGGGAGAAGAAAACAAAGTGGGGGCAAAAAGGATGGCAGAAGTAGGATGAAAAAGGAAAAATAAAACGGGTAAGATAAAAACGGCAAATGAGTGGTAGAGTGATATCGAAGTGCTTTTAATTTCACTCTGTGGAACTGGAATTTCTGGGCCACCCCACTCTGTGGTTTTCTGGTTTGCATAATTGAATGGATATTATTGAAAGCATATATGAATGGTGTTAGTATGATTATATAACCGAGTCTAAGCAGCTCACTGTTGTGTGAAAGTGAATGAGCACTGCATTTTACTAAACTGTTACCCTGCTTTGACAGCTGTTACACTGCGATAAATGATTGCAGAATTAATTGAAGAGTTTAATATACTATTAAAACCTATTTCCACTGAGCAGTAATAATGAGAATTCATTGTTAGTCAGTGAGTGTCCACCATTTAGTGACGGGACATTTCTCTTCGAGTGTTGTATGTATTGTTTTTGAACTACATCTTTATTAGATCTCCTATTAGAAGTTAATTTTTGAAGAGGTGCTAACTTTTAATTTTTTTTTCAACATTTATTTTTGGGACAGAGAGAGACAGAGCATGAACAGGGGAGGGGCAGAGAGAGAGGGAGACAGAGAATCGGAAACAGGCTCCAGGCTCCGAGCCATCAGCCCAGAGCCTGACGCGGGGCTCGAACTCACGGACCGCGAGATCGTGACCTGGCTGAAGTCGGACGCTTAACCGACTGCGCCATCCAGGCGCCCCGAGGTGCTAACTTTTAAAATGTCCATTGAAGGACCAGATTATCATTAAAGTGTCAAGATCTCCCCATTTTGAGTTTTCCTTTCCTTTTAGTACTCCTATACTATCTCCTTTCCCCCCCAGTAAGTTGTCAGCTGATTCAGTTACAGCTGAGTTGAATCTTCCAATTCCTTGCTGTTAAACTTCTTCAGGTATATAGAACAGGTCCTTGTAAAAACCCCATCAGAAACCAATTTCTATTGACAGGAAAGATAATGCCTTCTTTTCTGTAGTTGTTAAAGGAGTAAGTGTTCCTATTAAATGCTGTTCCATCAAGTATGTTTTAAAGATTCACAGGAGCTCACCTCTATTGCAAAATATCTGGAAATTGTAGGAGGAAAACTTTACCTTTGTCTTTGACATATATTCCTTAAATAAGGGAAATTGTGATATGACCAGTGAAATTCTTAATGACCCTCGGAACTCCTTTTGAATAGACAATGAACCAGATTCCTCCACCACCCAATAGGAAGGACTACACCTAAACTTAATATACCTTGGTATTATTATATAGGCATATTATATATACGTATATATAGGTATATTATTATAGGGTCTGTATCTGAAAACAGTCTCCAGGTGGTGGGTAGCTTGCTTTCCTCAGATAACTCCTGTTAAATAGCTGGCACTCCAAATAGTTTTACTCTATGAGAGATCATATGTACTTGAAACTAATGAAACACTGTCGACTATATTCAAATAAAAAAAATTAAAAAGATCATAATGGAGTGTAAGGTGTCCTTCCCCTGGAATATGAATGCATTTTACATGTGCAGCAGAGCATGCTGGTTCTTGTTCACTTTTCTGTGGGATGGTAGGATGAGGGAGTGGGGTCTTGTCTTTTTTCGACCTAAGTTTCTCTAGTAAAGCCTGTGTGGTGGTGTAGTATCAAGGGATCTACCTTACAGTGCATAAATCCACTGTATATTGATTCTTGTGTATTATGTGAGGTACTATTTTACTCTTCTGGTTTCTCAGAGGAGGAATTTCCCCTAAGCATGCCTGGTCTTTTACTCCACTCCTTGCTCTTTCCAGTCATTGTTGATTTAATTGTCTGGCTGACAGGAAACCACATTGATCCAAGTTTATCAGTGGTCAGCAGTGAACCTATCAATAGTCCTAAATGAAAGGAATTGGGACTTTTTTTGACCATTCTCTATCCACTCTGCAAAAGAGGAAATGATGACTTGTGCAAATGTTTTGCTCTACAGACTCAAAATTTCCTTTGGGTAGTCTGTCCCTAGGGCTGGATTTGGAGGGCAGGAGATTTTCAGTCCTGGTCAGTTTTCACATTAAACTGTATCTTGCGACTTGGCTTTTGCAAGTGACAGGGATGTTATTTTGGACTCCCGTTTGTCTTATACATTTCTTATTCAAGTGCTTCAGAACTCAGGGGAAAAAGATAGCACTAATGGGGCCTCTTTGGATTCCAACATCTCTAGCAGGGAGCTATTGAAGGATTGAAGCGTCTCATAGAGTGCGGCTCTATTGCCCAGGTGTTCTTTCCAGTGATTGATTGATTTACTCTTAAAGTGTGCCATAGGGAGAGTTCAAATTCCAAATGTTTGCAACTGAGCATTTGGATCTGGTGAATTTGTAGATGATACTCCACTAGAGAAACTTTCCTTCCAGCTTAATAAGCAAACTGATAGATCTTTGCTTACAGCCCAAATGCTTTTCTCAGCCACATTCTCATTGTGGCATAGATGTCTAACTAGAAATGGAGTAATATTTTCTTTTTTTTTTAAATTTTTTTTTAACATCTATTTATTTTTGAGACAGAGACAGAGCATGAACAGGGGAGGAGCAGAGAGAGGGAGACACAGAATCTGAAACAGGCTCCAGGCTCTGAGATGTCAGCACAGAGCCTGACACGGGGCTCGAACTCACGGACCGTGAGATCATGACCTGAGCCGAAGTTGGATGCTTAACCAACCAAGGAGTGCTTAAATGGCTTTAGAAGGATCTATGAAGATAAACTGTATTTTTTTTTTTCAACGTTTATTTATTTTTGGGACAGAGAGAGACAGAGCATGAACGGGGGAGGGGCAGAGAGAGAGGGAGACACAGAATCGGAAACAGGCTCCAGGCTCTGAGCCATCAGCCCAGAGCCCGACGCGGGGCTCGAACTCACGGACCGCGAGATCGTGACCTGGCTGAAGTCGGACGCTTAACCGACTGCGCCACCCAGGCGCCCCAAAACTGTATTTTAAAGAAGCAATCAAGCATGAAAATTCTAGTATTTAAAAGTCTAAGTCAAAATTCTATTACACTATATTCATGCCAAAAATATATGGTATAAGTTGGTTTCCTGGGTGTCGGGAGTTTCGGTAGAAGAATCTTTATAGTTTCCTGAAAGATAGGATGAATTCTAGTTAATATAACTTGATGTTGGAAATAGCCTCACAAGGGCTTTAAATCTAGAGCAGCTATGCCTGTACTAGTCCGGACACAGCTAATTTGTGCGTTATTAGTCTTCAATGGATGATTGTTTACACTCTGATACTTGGGAAATGCATTCTGTTGTTAGAAATAGTGAATAAGCAGGAGCTTAAGTTTTTTGTTCGAATTCCAGTACAACTAGCATACTGTTTATTAGTTTCAAGTGTACAATATAGTGATTCAACAATTGAATACATTACTTCAAGCTCATCATGAGAAGTGTACTCTTAAATAGTTATCACTTATTTCATCCATCCTCCCACCCACCTCCCCTCTGGTAACCACCAGTTCTCTACAGTTAAAAGTCTGTTTCTTGGGTTTTGTTCCTTTCTTTGTTTTCTTTCTTAAATCCACATTTGAGTGAAATCCTATGAGATTTGTCTTTTTTTCTGACTTATTTTGCTTAGCTTTATACACTGTAGCTCCATCCAAGTCATTGCAAATGGAAAGATTTCATTTTCTTCTTTTGTAAGGCTGAATAATCTTCCTGTGTGTGTGTGTGTGTGTGTGTGTGTGTGTGTGCGCGTGCGCGCGCGCGCGCGCACCTCCCCACACACCTTTTATCCATTCATCTATTGATGGATACTTGGATTGCTTCCATAATTTGGCTATTGTCAATAATGCTGCAATAAACACAGGGGTACCTATAGCCTTTGAAATTAATGTCTTGTATTCTTTGGTAGTGTAATTACTGGATTATAGGGTAGTTCTATTTTTAATTTTTTGAGGAATGTCTGTACTGTTTTCCAGTGGCTGCACCAATTTGCATTCCTACTGACAATGCAAGAGGATTCCTTTTTCTCCACATCTTTTCCAGCCCTTGTTTCTTAGGTTTTTGATTTTAGCCAAAATACATCATTATGTGATGCATTCTCTGTGAGGTGATATCTCATTATAGTTTTGATTTGCGTTTCTCTGACAAATGATGTTGAGCATTTTTTTTCATGGGTCTGTTGGCCATTTAAGTCATCTTTGGAGGGATGTTCATGTTTTCTGCCCATTAAAAAATACTTTTTGACGTTTATTCTTTCTTTTTTTAAGCAAGAGAGGGAGCAGAGGAGGGGCAGACACACACACACACACACACACACACACACACACACACACACACACACACACACACACAGTCCGAAGCAGGCTCCAGGCTCTGAGCTATTGGCACAGAGCCCAATATGGGGCTTGAAGTCCCGAACTGTGAGATGATGACCTGAGCTGAAGTCAGCCTCTTAACCAACTGAGCTACCCAGGCGCCCCTATTCTGTCCACTTTTAATTGGATTATTTTTTAGGTATTGAGTTGTATTCTTTATATATTTTGGATACTAACCCTTTATCAGATCATTTGCAAATATCTTCTCCCAACAGGAACTTCTTTTTTAAAATTAGAGCAAAGTGTACAATATGTGAATTTAAGCTTAAGTTAATCAAACTGTTTTGGTGACTGAATTCTCACTGGGTTCATTTTACTGGAATGCTTTTCAGGTAAAAGTAAAATCTTTTTATGACAAACTGTTGGTTTTCTGTGTGAGTTGTTACTATATTTGAATATACTTCTAGAAATCATATTTCCTGTCTAAAGGAAGTGTAGATGGATTAAATTTGTCTGGGCTCTCTGTAGACGATTAAACAAATTTGAGAAAATGACCTGAGAATAGTAAGAGGAAAGAATCTTCCTCTCGAATTCAGTTCTTATGCCTTGAGATATCTCAAGTTTGCATTACATATTTATGCTTTTCTTCCCTTTTTACCTTTATTCTTATACTCCTTTCTTTATTTTACTATTATCAATGATTTTTATTCTTAACTCTGTTGGGCCACTTTTTTTTTTTCTAGACTGTGACTCCTTGAGGAATTAGAGTAATCCTTGTATCCACTGAACAGTGCCTTCACAAGATAGTAACTAATCTGTATTTATTAACTAAATGAGCTATTAGTACGTGATTACATAGTAATTTTGTCCTGTAGATCCTCCTTTGTATTGTTCTCTGATTTTACATTACAGAAGACTCACATTTATTCTAAAACAGAACAACTTTATCCTGATGTTTCTTCTTCAACAAAATAGGTTTAATTTCAAAATCTGCTTTTTTGCAAAGTTCAGTGACAATTCATTGTTCATTATTCACTGGCATCTAACTGCACACAGTCTGTTGCCCATGCCATCACTACTAATGAAGTACTTTCAAACAGTGGGGTCCTGGACCATGTGTTGTATCTTTTCATCCTAACTGGAGACTGCTAGAAGAAGAGTGACTAGCTATTTCCTGGAAGTTTAGTAGAACTACTTCTTTTTTTCTTGTACCTGGGTATAAATATGGACATGTCTGCTTATCCTTTTAAGGTTCTGGATAAGTGTCTTCCATAAGGAATACAATTTCCATGTCTTGGAAGTGATTCAGCCTGGTATCTATTGAAAGGATTCAGATATATCTGTTGAACAAATAAATGAAACCTCAATCATAGGATTGGTCACAACCAGATAGAAAAGTGGCTTATAATTCCTAGGAGCTGTGGAATCAGGATGTCTGACAAGAATGACAAAGATGCAACTCCAGCATGGACAGATGTCCCTTTGTTAAGCATCCTCTAGGGGTTGATCTGTGCACACCACGTTCTTTGAAAATTCTGTTTTCTAGAATTTTATTACCGTAACCTTGTTTGTGAGAAGACTAAATGATCTGAGAAAGACCTAAGGAGTATATCTGAGTTAAGAGAAAGCTAGATTACCAAAGGTTTTCATTTGGTACATAAATATAACAATTGTATATACATACAGTTCTCAGGAGAATTGATGGACTTTCTTGCTTTGCTTCCTTTTATGTGCTGCCTCATGCAAACTTCGAGTAGTCTGTCTTCCTGGTGTGAGGAAGGCTTAATAAAGATGTGGGAAGAAATATTTTGACATTTAGTATTTTCCATTATTAGCAAACTGACATTTTGGTTTATAAATAAACGGGGTTTTCAACTATCTGATTTTTAACTGGAAAAAACATATTTAAGATTTCTGTTAGGAAAGTATATTGAGAGAATGCCAGATGTATAAATGTCTGTTTTCCCCATTAAGTATATCATTACTGTGATATTCTCTGACCTGCATGTAAGTATTTCTGCTCGTTCTCAAGCTCTGAAAATGTTACAAAGAGGCTGCCACGGGGCTAAGAGCCTTTGAGTCTTAAGATGCCTCTGTGGAGAAATGCATACCAAGCAGTTGGGCCATGAGGAGTCATGCAGAAATGCTGAATGATTTGTTACTACATATGCATAATTTGGGGCATTGCTATTCTTTGCCCAAGGTTTACATTGCTGCTGCTTCTAATGATATTTTAGGTAAGGACTATTTGGAAACTTAAAAAGCTTGGCCACTTTAATCGATAACTTAAAGAATTGGTCCTAAAATTGCTTAGAGAAAGAAATGTAAAACTTGTCAGCATGAAATTTACATTCTTTTTGTGAAAAGGCCCTTTTTCTGGTAAATGTAGTCAATAAACTTATCTCTGAAAGCACAAATGTGTATGCAAGAACCTTCAAACATCTGGTGAAGTGGTTTCTTTTGAGAAAAGCCAAAATCTAGTGCTTTGAGGTTGGCAAACTACGAGAAATCCTTTGAAATGGAATTGTTTTTTGTCACAGGGGAAAAAAACCCTACCAAACTTTGTTCTTGAAGAACCCAGTATTTCTTCAATAAATCTGCAAAATGTTTCCTTTTTAAACTGGTTAAGTCCATTACAATTCCTATGTTAAAAGCTCTATAAAGGAAGGATTACATATAATCTAACTAATAAATGTGACAGATTATGGTCCTTTAGATCTTAAGATTAGAGGCAAATGGGAGTTTTTGAATATTACATGTTATGACTTCTATCAATTTAAGGAGGAAAAATGTCATCAATAAACGTTGCTTGGTAAATGTGTACATACTTTGTCAATAGATGTTAAATATATCTGTATTGAATATTTTTAATAGCCTTTGGTATCTAAAATCGACCCCTTTGCATTTTCTTAACGTTTATTTATTTTTGGGACAGAGAGAGACAGAGCATGAACGGGGGAGGGGCAGAGAGAGAGGGAGACAGAGAATCGGAAACAGGCTCCAGGCTCCGAGCCATCAGCCCAGAGCCCGACGCGGGGCTCGAACTCCCGGACCGCGAGATCGTGACCTGGCTGAAGTCGGACGCTTAACCGACTGCGCCACCCAGGCGCCCCCCCCTTTGCATTTTCTAATCAAACTTTTTAGAGAATTCTGATTAAGTAACAATTTTTGTGCTACCAAACGAACTATGCTCTGAAGCAAAATAAATTCTTGGCTCCTTTCCCCACCCCTGACCCCCTGCCTTGCTCCTTTTGCACTTCTTTTACCCCTCCTCCCATTCTTTGTCCTTCTTTTTTCCATTTGGCACATAATTTCCACATTGATCATTTGTTAGGCACTGGGGACACACAAGTGAATGTCTTCAAGGAACTTGGACTTCAGCAAGGAAATAACTAATCAGTTATTCACAAATCAGGGTGATAAGTAACCTAATAGTGCATGAAAATCAGAGGGAGAGATAGTGGTGAGTATTAAGACATTTCTCATACTTGGGACAACACAACCTGAAGCTGGAACACTTGGAGAGATGGAAATTTGTCAGTGACCTGGGGAGGGACAAGAGGCCTTTGGGGGGAAAAGAGCACCAAATATAAAAATTTGGAAACCGTAAAGGGAACTTGGAATAGTTCCTTTAGATTCAAACACAGGTGGTGGAGCATGGGGGATTAGGCTGGATATGTAGGCATGAATTAGATTTGAAAGCGTCTTTTTCCATAGTAAGGGATTTAGACTTTATCCCATAGTACAGGGGTTAGCATACTTTCTCCAGGTAGCAATAATCCAGGTAGTAAATACTTCAGACTTCGTGGAATATAAATCTCTGTAGCATGAAAGCAGCTACAGACAATATATGAACAAGCATGGTTGTATTCTAATAAAACTATTGATGAACATGTAAATTTGACTTTTATATAATATCTCCGTGTCATAAATTTTTTCTTAATATTGGGGGGGGGAAATAATTATTAGCTTGCAGACTCTACAAAAACAGACTGCAAGGCTGGATTTGGCCCATGGGTGGTACTTAGTTCATCATCTACCGGTATGAGCAGCAATCTATCTAATCTATATTAGAAGAGTTCTAATCAGGAAGGATCTAGGATCTTCTATGCATTCTAGAAAGGTCTCTCCAGTGCAGCATTTTCTAAACCATGCTGTGATAAACCATATAAGAAGTTTCTCTGGGCAAAATGATCCCAAAAGCAGGTCTTAGGAAATGCTTTGTTACATCGTTCTCTTTCAGATTCACAAAGCATTGGTGTATTAAAGGCTCTGAGAAGGGTTGCAGAGAACCACTGGTTTAATTTTTTGTTACTGACTCAGTGTTCATTACAGTTATTTATGGAAACCTCATTGAAACATGATTTAGGAAGTGTTATTTTAATGGCCATTATATTAATGAAATGCAATAAAGATCAAGCTCAACTAAACAGGAATCTGTTGTAATACTCCTGGATAAAATGGAACAAACCAGGAAGTAAGGACTGTGTAAAAACTTCACAGGAAACATGGGAAACACAATTTCTAGGGGAGAAAAGGAGTAATTTTAAGTATTTTTCTTTTAAATAGGAAACAATTGAAGAAACAAGTTTCTTACAGTATAAAAACACATTTTAGAAAACACCAACAAATGAAGAATATGTGAATACTTAAAATAGAAAATCCAGAGCTCGAAATTTATGCAACCAAGGCCAATGGGGTAGAGCCTGTAATTCCCACATGATTAAATTAAGATGCTTGGGGATTGCCTTAATATTACTCCAATGTCCAAGAAAGACTTTATGGAAGGATTTTTAAAAATCATTTTCTAAGACTATGTCAACTAGGGTTCTTGGTTCCCAGTAACAGAAATTGACTGGATAACTTGAAGCTGAAAGGATAATTATTTGAAATATATTAGGAAGCTCAGACTTCAAAGGACGGTGGAGAGCCTAACTCCAGAAAAGAGCCTGGGTGGCTCAGTTGGTTAAGTGTCTGGACTTCAGCTCAGGTCATGATCTCCTGGGTTCATGTTTTTGGGCCCCATGTCAGGCTCTGTGCTGACTGCTCAGAGCCTGGAGCCTGCTTTGGATTCTGTGTCTCCCTCCTTGCGTTTATTCTCTCTCTCTGTCTCTCTCTCAAAAATAAATATTAAAAACATTAAAAAAAAAACCAGGCAGTGACTACAGACAACAGCAACCAAACCTGGTTCACATTATGCCACTAGTACAGTTGTGTTAAATGATACAGTTGGGAGCATGTTCGCTGAAGGACCTCCATGGCTGGGCCCCACTTGTAATGGCCCCTTGCTATGGCAGGCTCCTCTTGACTTGTTTCTGATTTGTCCTGTGTCTTCACGTACCTTCTGCAAGTTCTAATGCCTTGAAAGAGTATCCGATAATCCAGTTGGCTGAGCCTACTTTCCATATCTGTATCCTGGATCCCAAGGATAAATATGTTCTTCTTCCTTAAACTTCCTTGGTTAGAGGTGGAGTACTCTATCCTATCAGTATTATAACCACTTGAAAATTCAATACAGATTGGAGTTTGTGTTGCCTATCCCCCAAAATGATAAATATCTACCCTAAAGACCAAGAAAGGGAATCATTTGTAATATCTTAATTTGAAATATAGTACTTGCATTACTATGCTGACTACCTGTATAAGCTGGATTATAGCAGTAAATTAGAGGATAAATAAGCCAACATTAAATGAAACCTCCAGATGTAAATGTGATTTGGTGAATTTCAGCCTTTGGGATGCAGTGGGGTTAGAACTGTTTTAGTTCTTTTTTTAAAAAATTTTTTTTTCAATGTTTATTTATTTTTGGGACAGAGAGAGACAGAGCATGAACGGGGGAGGGGCAGAGAGAGAGGGAGACAGAGAATCGGAAACAGGCTCCAGGCTCTGAGCCATCAGCCCAGAGCCCGACGCGGGGCTCGAACCCACAGACCGCGAGATCGTGACCTGGCTGAAGTCGGACGCTTAACCGACTGCGCCACCCAGGCGCCCCAGAACTGTTTTAGTTCTTAATGAATACGGTACAGTGACCTTCTAAATCCCGGAGAATTCAAACGGTGACTATCTAAAATCTTTCTGATGATCTTAGAATTTTTCTTAAACTTAAGAGTTAAAAGCTAAATGCTACATATTTTTCTGTGGATTAAAAAATGTCTTGTGTTTTAAAGACTTAGGGATTGGCAAAATATTATTTGAGATACACTTAAACTATGTGTATGTCCATTTGAATCAGATATTGTTTAAGAATAAAGTATTAAGGTTTCAGCCTGTTCACTGGAAATTGTAAGTTAATATTTTTCATTGCTTGCTTAGGGTTTCTTTATTCTCCTCTGGAATCCTGGGGAATTTGGCTATAAAATACCCAAACTGGTAATAAGTAATAGGTATATGATATTGAAACAGACTTAGATGAATGAGCTATCTTCCCTAGAGATTTACTTCAGGATGTAATAATGCAAAATCTAGTAATTATTTTTTCCCCTTGACTTTGGATGGTGATAACCATCTGTTTCTATTTGTTTTAAAATAGATTACAGAAGAGGAGATATTTGGTACTTTATAATACAAATATAGACAGAATTGTCTCAGAGAAGAGGTATATGGATATGCTTCTGTCTTTGCCCACTTGCCCTGACATAGCAAGTTAGAAATATGTGAAGCAGCTAATTTCACATCTATAAGCTTAGTTGTACTTCAGTAGAGGAATCATTACCTTGGTTAATCAACCCCTGTTGAACATGACATCTGTTACTCACCAATTCTCTAATGCACAACTCTGATATCTAGAAACTATGTAACAGAAGTTATATGTAATTTTTGAGGGTAGCTTGGTATGCCTGAATTACTTTTAGGATCTGTTATAACCAAATGCTCAGATGACTCACTAACTTATCTGAGTGATTTGCTAGAGTAGAAGAAAGAACCCAAGTTTGATAAGACTTTAAAAAAAATTTTTTTTAATGTTTATTTACTTGAGAGAGCAGAGGAGGGGCAGAGAGCGACATACACAGAATCAGAAGCAGGCTCCAGGCTCTGAGCTGTCAGCACAGAGCCTGACGTGGGGCTTGAACTCACCACGAGATCATGACCTGAAGTCCCATGCTCAACCCACTGAGCCATCCAGGCACCCCAGATAGGACTTTTAAAGGGGTTTCATGCCATCTTCTAACTGATGAGCTAAAGATAAAAAAAAAATCGTAAAATGTAAGATGTCTGCTTATTAGAATGCATTTGCTGCATAGCTGATGATAGTTTTAGAGACTGTAAATATACATTTCTAGGGTTACATTTTAAGTCATGCAGATATTTAGTATACAGTATTTGCAGAGCATGTTGCTGGTGTAGATAGATCAGTGTGAATTAGTAGGTACATACTTTGTTCTCAAAAGTCTTGTTTGAATGAATAGTGTGTTCAAAAGATAAGCTATCTCACACAGTAGAGTATAAATAATGACTACCTCCCTCCCTCTCTCCCTTCATTCCTCCCTTATGCCTCCCTACTTCCTTGATTTCCTTGTACCAGGCTCTGGAACTAAATCTGTTAGCTCATCATCTAATCCCCAGGTTTCCCTCTCCTGTTCTGCTATTCCCTCTGCTTTAAGAAAGCAGGCCATGAACAATATAAATGTTAGGGAGAAGTGAGAAATGTTCCAGAATTTTTCAAAATCCTTACAAATTCCATTATAAAAGAATAACTAGAAATCTTATTGAATGACTGTTCTTTATATTTCTGAGGAAGGGGACTAAATAGCCCTTATTTCCTTTCTCCCAATTTAGATAACATGTTTCATGACATGTTATTTAGCCTCCATGTATTTGTTATTTCTAGATTTTTTTTTTCTTGTGATGGACTTCCAGTTATATGCCACTGTGGTCAGAAAGGATACATGACATGACTTCCATCTCTTTGAGTTTGAGACTTGTGGCCTAATATGTGATCTATGCTGGATAATGTTCCATGCACACTATAAAATGTTTATTCTGGTTTTTGATGGAATGCTCTGAATATATTTTTTAGATCCATCTGGCCCAGTGTCTCATTCAAAACTGTGGTCTCCTTGTTGATTTTTTTTTTCTGTCTGATTGATCTATTGATGAAAGTGGGGTGCTGGGGCACCTGGGTGGCTCAGTCGGTTGAGTCTCCGACTTCAGCTCAGGTCACGATCTTACGGTTCGTGAGTTCGAGCCCCGCGTCGGGCTCTGGACTGATGGCTCAGAGCCTGGAGCCTGCTTCTGATTCTGTGTCTTCCTCTCTCTCTGCCCCTCCACCATTCATGCTCTGTCTCTCTCTGTCTCAAAAATAAATAAACATTAAAAAAAAATTTAAAAAAATGGGGTGTTAAAGTCCCCCACTATTGTACTACTGGTAATTTCTTTGTCATAATAGCTTCATGTATTTAGGAGCTACAATACTGAGTGTGTAAATATTTACATTTGTTATATTCTCTTGTTCCCTGTATCATTATGTAGTGTCCTTTGTCTGTTGTGATAGTCTTTGTCCAATATAAGGTTTAGTGTTCTAGCTCTTTTTCACTTCCACTTGTATGTTAAGTGTTTTCCTAACCCTTCACTTTCATTCAGTATGTGTCTTTAGGTCTGCAGTGAGTCCTCTGTAGGCAGCAGGACTCTGTTGGGAGTCCATTTACATCCAAAATATTGTGTTTTTTTTTTTTAAAGTTTGTTTTTGAGAGAGTGCAAGTGGGGGAGGGGCAGAGAGGGAGTGAATCCCAAGAAGTCTCCGCACTGTCAGTACAGAGCTTGATGTGGTGTTCCATGAGATCATGACCTGAGCCAAGATCAAGAGTTGGACACTTAAACTGAGCCACCCAGGTGCCCCCAAATATTGATAGTAGTACTAACTATTTGTTGTTGTTTTTTTTTAAATTTTTAATGCTTATTTATTTTTTTGGGGGGGGGAGAGGGAGAGAGGCAGAGCACAAGCAGGAGAGGAGCAGAGAGAGAGAGGGAGGGAGACACAAAATCCAAAGCAGGCTCCAGGTTCTGAGCTGTCAGCAGAGAGCCTGACGCAAGGCTTGAACTCCTAGACCACGAGATCGTGACCTGAGCTGAAGTCAATGCTTAACCTACTGAACCACCCAGGCCCCCCCTGTCTTATGGTTGTTTTTATAGTTCTGTTCCTTCTCTTGCTCTCTCCCCTTGTGGTTTGATAGCTTTCTTTAGTGATATGCTTGGATTCCTTCTCTTTATTTTATCTTTTTCTTGTGTATCTATTACTGGTTTATTTGTGGTTACCATTAGTTTCAAATTATCTTACTCCTATAGCATTCTATGTTAAGTTGGTTAAATTTGAACCCATTCTGAAAGCACAATATTTTTACTCTGCACCCGCTGCTGAAGTTTGATGTATATGATGCCATGCTCTTATTTTGTGTGTCCCTTGACTGATTTTTATAGATATAATTGATTTTACTACCTTTGTGGTTTAATTTTCATACTGGTTTTATAAGTGATTAATTTGTTTGCATTTATCTGAATTTTTTTCTTTCCTAATTTTTTTTCTTGATTATGGCCTTCCCCCTCCCTCCCCCCCAAAGAATTCCCTTTTAACCTCTCTTGCAAGGCTGATTTAGTAGTCATGAACTCTTAACTTTTGGTGTTCTGGGAAGCGTTTTATCTCTCCTATCCTGAAGGCAAGCCTTGCTGGGTAGAGTATTCTTGGTTGCAGAACTTTTTCCTTGTAGCACTATGAATATATCCTACCTTCCCTTCTGGCCTGCAAAATTTCTGCTTAAAGGGCCTTATGGGATTTCTCGTGTATATAATGTTTTTCCTTTTCTCTTGCTTTTAAAATTTTCATACTACTTTTTGCCGTTTTAATTATGTGTCTTGGTTTGAACCTCCTTGGTTTCTTGTTTGTTGCTGGGAGTCGGGGGACTCTCTGTCTCTTGGGTCTGGATTTGTTTCCTTCCCTAGATTCTGGAAGTTTTCAGCTATTTTTTTTTTTAAGTAAGTTTTCTGCCCTCCTTTTTTCTTCTGGGATGTTTATAATATGAATGTTGTTACACTTGATGTTGTAAAGTTCCCTTAACCTAGTCTCATTTTTATTTTTTTTTTGCTGTTGAGCTTGGTTGCTTTCCATTACCTTGTCTTCCAGCTCACCAATCCATCTTTATGCCTCTTCTAATATGCTATTGATTACCTCTAGTGTAGTTTTAAATGCAGTTATCCTTTATCTCTGGTTATTTTAAAAGTATTTTCTGTCTCTTGAAGTTCTCAGATCCTCCACCCTTTTCTCAAGTCCATCTTTATGACCATTACTTTGAGCTCTCAGGAATATTGCTCATCTATTTCATTTAGCTCCTTTGCTGTGGTTTTGCCCTTTTTTCTTCATTTGGGACCTATAACTGTCTCCTCATTTTGTCTGTTTCTAATAGGAAAGTCAGCTACATCTCCTGATCTTGAAAGTAGTGGCCTTATGCAGAGGAGGACCTGTGATGCCTTGTAGTGCAATGTTCACCAGAGCCAGGTGCTTCAGGGGTGTCCCCTATATCGGCTGTGTATGCCCTACTATTGTAGCTGAGCCTGGTTTGCTTTCAGTCCAGTTGGATGCAATAGCCCACTTTGCCTATTGTGGGTAGGGTTTGGTCATCAAGCTGTTAAGGTGCAAGTGTGGGGCCACTGTAAGCTTATAGTTGGGCAGTGTCTGCTGTTTGACTAGATAACTTCCTTTAGCCTGTTTTCTGGGGCTGTTGTCACATGGAACTACAGGGCACTCTTCCTATGTTGTCCCCTGAGAGGCTTTCATTGGTGGGTATAGTCTGTAGTCAAACCAGAGACCATCCCCAGTCTGTCTGGGGCTGCAGTAGTATTGACCTCCAGGGTGCTCTTTGTGCCTTGTCCCCTGAGTTGCTTTTATTGGTAGGTGGGGCTGGCAGTCCAGTCAGATGTCTCCTCCAGCACGTTTCTGGATCAGCAGTGGAACTGGTGTTTGTGGCTCATCTCCCTAGGGAGGAGTCATTTTGGAGTGGTGCTGGTCCCCACCAGGGTTGTTTGGAGGATGTGCTGCAGCAGGAGCTGTTGTGGAGGCACTCATGCAGAGTGGGGTGGGTTGGAAGGGGTGGATTTATAGGAGAATGTGGGGGCAGAGGAGGCAGGGTGCACAGTACTAGCAAAGTTGGTGAAGGATATTTGCACTGGTTGCCACAAAATGTCTCGTGATCTTGGTTGGGTGTGGGGAGGTGGGGGCGATGGCACATGCCAAATCTTCTGTTCTTGGAGAAGTCTGAAGATCCCTGCCTCTCTAGTGCATGTTTTGAGATGAGTAAGTAAAATTCCTTCACACCTTGGGAACTTTTCAAACTGCTTTTTTTTTTTTTTTTTTTTTTTTTCCTGTATCTTAGTGGGGTTGCTATGCTGGCTTTTTAAGGACGAGGACTCTGTTTCTTCTCACCCTTTAGCTCTCCCATACTAAAGCCTCGCTGATCATAAAAACATGCCAAAGTTAAGCCCCAGTGGTTTTCAAAGCCACATGTTATGAGGACTTGTCTTTCCAGTGCAGGTCCCAGTATCTGGGGTGAGGTCTGCTCCTTTACCTTCTCTGTGCTTGTGTTCCTCCTGTTTGTGGTTATTCTAACTGGGAGTTGGTTCCCATTCCTCTTGCCCTTTTTGATGTGGCTTCCTCTCTGATTTAACTGTGGAAAGTCTGTTCTGCCGCTTCTTGGGTGTTCAGGGTTGCATCAATGTGACTGTTATCTAGAGGTGTCTGTGAGAAGAAGTAAGCTTAGGATCCTCCTTCTATTCCATCTTCCCAGAAGTCCAGGGAAACACTTCGGGGATGAGGGTAGTGCCTAGGAAAAGTCTCAGCTGTGAGGTATGAGCAGTCAACAGATGAAACTTCCAGCAGCTGGGTAAATAAGTGCCTTGGGTGAGAATGGAGGGATTTGTATAGCCTAGCATGTGCTTCAGCCTTCAAAGACAGGTGGGTGATACTAATTTTTTTTACAAGCAAAATCTGATATAGTATGTCTAGGGCATGGAGAACACAGGCTACTGGAGGTGTTTAGCACCAAGAGAGCATTTAATATAATAAATTCTTGTATTATCTCTTGGAAACCTAATTAAAGCCCAAACCTAATTGTCTTGTGTACAACTGAAGTCAGAAAATGCAGCAGTTTGAAATAAAGGATAATTATTAAAAACTTAACCACTGAACTGAGAGTTTACTTGTCCACCATATTGGATAACACTGGTTAAAATGAGTTTAAACAAACTAACTTCAATGTGGAATATAGTTTAGTGAGATGTTTGCAAAAAGGTCAGGTGAAAAAAATCAATAGTCTAGGAGATACACATATTAGTCCTTTACTATTCAATGACCTACAAAGTTGAACAGTTTATGCTTTCTTTCTATGAGTTAGAGGGGGAAGGAATAAGAATAATCGCTAGGGAAAAGGATGTATTGCTTGCAGGATATTTGGTATGGTGACCTTTGACTTTTTTTGGGGGGTGGGAAGCAAGTGATTCATTAGGTTTTTAAAAAAATTTTTAATGTTTTTATTTATTTTTGAAACCGAGAGAGACCGAGCATGAGCAGGGGAGTGGCAGAGAGAGAGGGAGACACAGAATCCAAAGCAGGCTCTAGGCTCTGAGCTGTCAGCACAGAGCCTGATGCGGGGCTGGAACTCACGGACTGTGAGATCATGACCTGAGCCGAAGTCAGACACTTAACTGATTGAGCCACCCAGGTGCCCCGATTCATTAGTTAAACATTTTTGTGGGTCAGAAATACTTTAAGTTTTGTTCCTGCCAGTGTTTTGAGTGTCTAGCATTTCTTCAGATAGGTGAATCTCTTCTGAATATTCCTGTTTGCCAAGTTTTTCTTGCTGCTACTAAGAAAGGATTATTGGTTATCTCTGCCCTGGGATTCCTAAAATTAGGGTCTCATTGATTGAAGTTTAACTGGTAAAGTATGTGAGAAAAATATATGGACTCATAAAAACAAGGTCCTGAGATTAACTTGAAAAGGATTCAATTCCAAATACTTGGAAGTGTTTTGCTTCTGAGAGCATACCAATCTGACTTAAGTCATGACATTTTTGTGCTATTATTAATTCAACAAATATTGAAATATTAACCACTGGAGATGTGCATGACAAAGTATTTTTTTATATTCCCATTTGACCTAAAGTGGACAAAATTTGAAAATCTCAGCATAGATAGCTTTATTTTATAACTTTAGAAGTGCATACATGCCTCCAAATATTCTGGTATTAACTCTAGGAGCTAACTTTTGACAGTATTTCCTACCCTATCCAACTTGATGGTTTTTTTTGTGAGGCAGCTGACATTTTTTCATAGCTCTTGTTTAGAACTGACACTGTGCTTTTAATTATTGGAGAAGCCATAGGCAATGAAATATAATGAAATGAATTATAGACCCCACGACCATTTTACCTTTTGCCTTCTGGTGAAGATTGTGTAGTCTCAGCATTAAAACATATGATGTTTATTTTTAATGTCCCTATTTGCATGAGGTGAGGAGAAGATCTGATTAAGAAATTATCTGTTGTGCTACCACAAAATGCATTTTTGACACTGACCCTGTGTATGCAAGATGTAGTGTGATGTGTTATCTTGCTTCAAAGTGCAGATACCTGCAGAAAAAGAATAGTTCTGCCTGGATTTTAAAGTAGTAATATGGTCTTACTTTTTTGTTATTAAAGAAAATTTAAGAAGAAAGATGTAAATGCCTATATTCTAGTACATAGTTCTGAGTAAATTTATTCCAGCAAACAGTTTTGGAAATTAGCAGTTGACAGTAATGATAAACATTTGGCTGCTACAACATAATTAAGTTTGAAGTTTCACGGAATCATCTGGACAAAAATGCAAGTTAAAGGACTAATACATAAAAAATTCTTACTATAAAGAACATTTACCAACTGTTGAAGTAAGTTTGCTTCTTGGGTGAGGGAATTCTGAAAATCCTGCAACTTTCTAGCTTCTTTAGAAAATTCTCATACTGCAGGTTTTGGTGAGTGGAATTAGGCAGATGTCCAGCTAATTAACTGCCAAGTCATTTAATAGAACCAATTTGTTCTCCTGATTATTCTTATAGTCACTAATCCATTCTTGAAGGATTAAATTTCATGGCCTCATTTTTTTGGAGGAGCTGTTTAAAAGGTCTTGTCTTGCAAGGACATTGGTGTTCATATACTTAAAATACTTAGGTCTTAGCATTTTACTTTCTCCTTTTCGGATGTATCTCCTGTAATTAAAACACATCAGCAAAGTCAAAAACTTTGATGTGAGAAGAGACTCCAAGGATGTTGGTGAGGTTTCTCAACTGATGAGATGACACAATCTCTTACTCCATTGACGGTTTTGGTGAGGAAAATAAGGAAGGTAGGCAAAATGAGATTTTTTTTTTCTTTTTTAAATCAAAATGAGTAGGAGAAATTAGAGTAGAAAAGGAAAGATGGTCTCTAGGGAGAACGGGAGATGAGGGACATGAAGTTGGAAAAGGAGAAGAGGAGGAGCCCAGAAACAGAACAATCACATAAACACTATTTCTGGGGTCTTTGAATATTTTGCTTGCTTACCTCTTAAGAAAATTTAAATAGTTTTTTTAATGTTGAGAGACTGAGAGATGGAGAGTGGGAGCACGAGCGAGGGAGGGGCAGAGAGAGAGAAGGAAACACAGAATCCAAAGCAGGCTCCAGGCTCTGAGCTGTCAGCACAGAGTTTGACACAGGGCTCAAACTTCTGAATTGCAAGATCATGACCTGAGCCGAAGTCAGACACTTAACAGACTGAGCCACCCAGGTGTCCCCCTTTTAAGAAAACTTAAAAACAGAAAACTATACTGTCACATATTTTTAGACTTACATCTAAATATTTTACAGTTTTATGTAGCTGCAAATTTAATTCAGAATATTATAAATATTGACTAGTCAAAATTTACATGTATCCAATACACATTTTAAGTGTATCTAAGAAATATAATAACATTGATAAGTCAATCTGAAAATATGTAAGTGGTTATGTTTTTACTTTGGTAGTCAAAAGTTTTTCATCATTTCCTTTTTTGAACTTGTATTCCATTCATTTTTCCTAGGTGGTGGGATGGTGTTATTATCATTTGTTAAGGTAAAGTACTTTTATGCTTGGAAGTCTTTCATTGATACTTTGTTTGCAGTGAATTCCTAAGGAATATACAATTAAAATGAAATTTTCAGTGGTAATAGGATTCTAAATGTTAAATTTTCTTCTTGTCACCATTATTCACAATTGATCAAAGCAGCATCAATAAATGACCAATCTGGTAAATAATGGTTATTCAGAATTTTATTGGAAATGCATCTTCAGGAGTTAATTTCTTTAATTAGTTAATATACCTGTAAATGAATATAACTTAGAGAATAAAGAATACTAACTTCTGTTTCTATAGGTGTGACACATGGAAACCTTGCTCATATAAAGTAGAATAGTTTTTTGTTTTTTGTTTTTTTTTTAAAAATTTTTTTTCAACGTTTATTTATTTTTGGGACAGAGAGAGACAGAGCATGAACGGGGGAGGGGCAGAGAGAGAGGGAGACACAGAATCAGAAACAGGCTCCAGGCTCTGAGCCATCAGCCCAGAGCCTGACGTGGGGCTCGAACTCCCGGACTGCGAGATCGTGACCTGGCTGAAGTAGGACACTTAACCGACTGCGCCACCCAGGCGCCCCTAAAGTAGAATAGTTTTGTTATAGAGTTTACTTACAGCAGCATGTGCTCTTTACGTTCTACTATTTCTTATTCCTAAACTCACTCTCCTCTTTTTCTGGAGGATCCAAGGGCTGGGGTTCAGAATAGTGAATTTCCCAGACCCCTCTGCCAGCTGGTTTCTAGCCCAATACTAGATGGTAGGAAGAGGGACAAAAGGGGAATTCATGATTTCTCTGTACTTGTTGGTGTCACCCTAACTGTAATCGCCAGTCTAGTTTTGTTTTTGTTTTGTTACTCCAGAACCAGCCCTGCCATGGTTGGTTCCTCCTCAGAGGTACCAACTGGTTGCAGAGTACCCCCTCTTCCCTGAAGATCTATGCACCAGTCCAGTGAGGCCCTTCTTCTGAACCTCTAGGTTTTGGCAAATTCACCTCTTCCCTTTGGTAAATCTACTCTTGAGGTTGTAGCAGCTTCCTGCAGTTTTCTGAGTTACATCAAGTTCTTTTGCTCTAATAGCTTTAATAACAATGAAACCAATTCCCTGTATGAAATAACCTGTTTAAAATATCTAGTTTGATTTCTGCTTTTTGACTGGCCTCTAGCTGATGTACAAATTAAAAAAATCAAATGACCTACTTCCAAGTTATATGCTAAAAATCACACTGTGATCCATCATTACAAGTTCCTTCTAAATCAGCAATAGGCTGACAACTGATTTAGGTTTGCTTCAGTTTTTTTTTCTCCCCCATTTTGAGAACCAAGAATTGAGGGGGAGGGAGAAAACCTCAATTCATAAAATTTGTTATTCAGTCATTAGGACTATTCACTTTCCTCAATTTCTGGAAGGTTTTCCAAATATAATTTATCAATACAACATATGTAATTGTGCCTTGTTTGTTATACACCTTAAGAAAGGACTGAGAACTATTGCTAATTTCAATACATCTTTGCCACTACCATATTTTTGATAAAAAGATTTCATCATAGCATGTACTTCATAATTTGACTAAGATGAACAAAATTGTAAACTTACAGGAAAATGTTTGCCATTAACCTAATTGAAAAAGTCAAATATATTTTAAAATTTTTGGTGAAAAACTTGTTTTCAAAATTTTTTTCTAACAGGAAATGCTTGTTTTCTCTATGTGGAATATTTGCTTATTTCCTGTATGTGGAATATTTACTATGGTTTGTTAGGGACAATTTCCAAAGAACTATAGTGAAAAATAAGTATCTGTTCTATCTTTTTATGTCTCAATTCTTAGATTGGCCCCTAAAAATGTCATGGAGGGTGGAAGGAGAAGAAGCAGGAAAACTATTTCAGGTTTTTAAAAATTTATTAAAAAGAGCAAAAATATTCTACATTTTATGCTTCTAAAATACTTCTTGGGAAGAGATTTGTCCTTGAATGGAAGGGTATTTAAAAAATTCTCAAAATAGATTTTGATTTTCCAATGGTATCCAAGTACTTTATTTAAGAGGAGAAATATACTTAATGAATTTTAAAGTGTGGAAATGTAACATGAAGTATGACGGTACAGGTAAAATGTTGCCGCAGTACTAGCCTCTAAAATGTAGCATGGTATCCTGGGAGATAGTGTTGAAATCAGAATCACTGGGTCTACATGGTGATAGCACTATTTGATATGAATTCCATAAGTAGTTAAAATTTCAGTGTCCTCATAAAATGAGCTAATAATGTCTAAGTTGTAGGGTAGTTTGGAGGAACAAATGAAAAAATGTATATAAAGCACATCAGACGATGTCTGGCATGTGGTAGGCATTCACCAGATGGTGGCTATTAAAGCCTGCTCCCTACTTGATCTTTCACACTGTGGACATAGAGTATGGATCACCGTAGTATGGGTCACATTCATCTTGACTTTAGGCTGATCAGCTTCTTGGTGTCCCTACTGTTTTTGTCCTGAGCCATTCTCCTTTGGGACATAATTCACTTCCGTTTTACCAGAACAATCTTTATACCATTGATTTTTGTTAGAAGTTTCATTTCTCTCCAACACATCTGCAAATTATCTTTGTCATCCCCCCTGTTATGTGCTTCTGCATGCCTCTCCTGTGACTGTGTTTCTCCCCGGATGCTGTTGTACTTCCTGTGTCTTAGAGTTTATCAATTTCAAACCCACTAACCACTATGAAGTTAGTATATCATTTTATTCTCTAATTTTAGGACATGATAGAATGTAGCACAGGGTATGGCCTTCATCTAACCATGTCCTTTCCCTTTTAAGTGACTTGTTCATGGTCTCTTCTGTAATAAAACATCAGGATGTTCTATCCGTAGCTTGCCCACATCATCATTCTTTCCAAGTGGACAGAAGGAAAAAAAAAATTAAAGATGTTAACTTGAATATGGAGTGTCTAAAGCTAATTATATTATTTTAGAACAGTTGAAAAATGACAATTTATCAACTCTAGTGGCTTTCCTGTGCCCAGGGCATAGGGTGGTATTGAGCTCCCTTTTAACTGCATCTCAAAAGTTGGTATTTTGGGGGGACCTGGGTGGCTCAGTCAGTTGTGTCCGACTTCAGCTCAGGTCAAGATCTCGCAATTCGTGAGTTCAAGCTCTGTGCTGACAGCTTAGAGCCTGGAGCCTGCTTCAGTTTCTGTGTCTCCTTCTCTCTCTCTGCCCGTCCCCTGCTTATGCTGTCTCCCTGAAAAGTAAACATAAAAAAAATTTAGTGGTTTTCCTGTCTCACATTTAAGTCTTTCATCCATTTTCAGTTTATTTTTGTATATGGTGTAAGAAAGTGGTCTAGTTTCATTCTTCATGTTGCTGTCCAGTTCTCCCAGCACCATTTGCTAAAGAGACTTTTTTCCATTGGATACTCTTTCCTGCTTTGTCGAAGATTAGTTGGCCATACTTCTGTGGGTCCAATTCTGGGTTCTCTATTCTATTCCATTGGTCTGTGTGTCTGTTTTTATGCCATACCATATTGTTCTGATGATGACAGCTTTGTAGTGGAGGCTAAAGCCTGGGATTGTGATGCCTCCCATTTTGGTTTTCTTTAAGATTGCTTTCGCTATTTGGGGTCTTCTGTGGTTCCAAACAAATTTTATGACATTGTTCTAGCTTTGAGAAGAATGCTGGTGCAATTTTGATTGCGATTGCATTGAATGTGTATATTGCTTTGGGTAGTACTGACATTTTAACAACATTTATTCTTCCAATCCATGAGCATGGAAGTTTTTCCATTTCTTTGTGTCTTCTTCAATATCCTTCATAAGTTCAAGAAATAAAAAGAAAGTTGGTATTTTGGGAACTTAAAAAATTAATACGCTACTTTCAATCTCTTGACATTAGAGTCACAGGTGACTTTCAATCTCTTGACATTAGAGTCACAGATGAAATTATTCTTTTCCCTCACAGGTACCGTTTGTACTCTCCTCCTCATGCTTCTTTTGGACAACAATTTCTTATTTTCTCTCTAGACCTCTTCCAAAACAAACTTGGAGAAAAGATGGTGAAAAGCTTCACTTAATGAGAATGTCTCCCCTTCAAGTTAAAGGAACAGCCACACCAGAGAATAACCCTGGCTTTTGACTGTGACTGTAGTACCCCAGTGGGGTTGGTTGCTTTTAAGGGAAAAAAAAATCCCCAGAAGCATCACTAAAAGTAAGGGGGAAAGGGAGAAAAATTTGGGGAATTAGATCTGTTATGAACCTAACATTTTTAATTTAAACCTTCTCTTTAGAATTACACTTTCTGGGACCTCAAAGAAAACTTATCTCTCAGTTCTTGAAATAGCTCAGGTGAATTTCTGTAACATTTTCAAACTTGCATGCTGATTCCCCTTCTCTCACTTGTTAGGTGTACAGATAATGTACTGCATTTTGAAGAGAAAACATTAAAAATGAAAATAATTACTATGAAGGACACTTTCTCTGTTTCAGTAAGATTACAAGATTTCCATCTCTATGGTTTCGATTTCAATTTATCTTTTGAAATCAAATTAAATCTCTTTCTTTGAAATGCCAGGCTCCATTTGTGGTAATAGTTTCTGACAGTTCTAGGCTTTTACCAAAACTTAGTGAAAATGTGTTAGATGAGCTCTTTGTTCTTCATATTGTTATTTAACAATGAAAGACTTTGTCTTTTTACAAGAAAGTTTAACAGAACATTGGCATTTCCTAGTATTGAGAGTATAGTATCTTATCAATTTAATTAAGTTTATAAGACCTAAGTCTAAATCTTCCTAGTTATACTGCAAGAAATAAAATTTGTTTATTACTATAATCACACTGAACTTAAAATGAATACTTAAATGTGAATGATCACTACTAATTATAACCCTCACATATCTTTTTAGAAAGGATTAGAAAGTACTTTCTTAGAACATAACTGCTAGAACCATAAAAATTTATCTTTTTCCCTATATTTATGAAAACATTGGTATGTCTAATATTCTATATGTGTGGGCATATGCACACACAAATACATTCCGTGTTTATATACATTTCTTAAATAACTTGATCAAATGCTATTTTTAATGGGTGTTACAAAATTTAATTGAGGAAAGAGAAATTGTGGATAATCTTATAATCGACTTTGAAGTGCAGTCAGAACTATCTAGACAATTCGTAGATAATTTATTCTTATCTAGTGCTGGCTTAGAAATCATGAACATTTGGGGCGCCTGGGTGGCGCAGTCGGTTAAGCGTCCGACTTCAGCCAGGTCACGATCTCGCGGTCCGTGAGTTCGAGCCCCGCGTCGGGCTCTGGGCTGATGGCTCCGAGCCTGGAGCCTGGAGCCTGTTTCCGATTCTGTGTCTCCCTGTCTCTCTGCCCCTCCCCCGTTCATGCTCTGTCTCTCTCTGTCCCAAAAATAAATAAACGTTGAAAAAAAAAATTAAAAAAAAAAAAAAAAGAAATCATGAACATTTGACGCTGGAGAAATTTAGCTGCATTCAGGCAACCAAAATATTTTACCAAACTTTCTTTCTCCTCTAGCCTACACTTCTTTTTTGCAGCCTAATTGGTGCATGGTGGAACCACATCTGGTTATGACCTACTTAGCAAGTCTTAGTAAAGGGGACTGAAGACTTCATAAATACACAGCTTATGTCTAATAAAAGAGCCTTTAGTGTTCAAAATTCTCCTTTTGGAGAGAATTTGAAACTTAAAGTGGAATAACTGACTATAATACTTTGTTACTTGTAAAAACATTTTAGATTATATAATGCATGCAAAAATAGTTTTGATCAAAATGTTTTAATAAATGGCAAAATACTAGCACCATCTAAGTCTCGCTCAGACATTTAGAAAGAAATGGAGAAGGGAGTTAGTCTGTATATGCTGGAAAAATTGCAAGCTAAGTTCACGAAAGCTAAAATCAACTTTTCTTGATGATGTGGCTAACAATTCCAAAGGAAGTAAAGTTTCATGCTCTCCAGTTTATTTGATCAGTCCTAGCTGAGGAGTTTGTATGGGAAGATGAGATGTCTTAGCAGCTGTACTCCAAACTACCTTCTCCTTGATTGGGTGCAGCTTTTTCAGAACATCAGAAGAGGAATCATTCTCCCATGTGTCACTTTTAAAGAGATCAAAGAATCAGTGGAATCCTAAGTTCACATCATCTATGTGGCTCAATGAGCCAAATTGCTTGAATCAGGACTTACTTATGTGGGACTTAGCATTACCTTTCTTACAGGAAAGATTATATTGAACTTTGCTTCTCATGAGAACATATTGTTCCTTCTTCGACAGGCTAGACTGATAAAGGGCCCAAGGCCTCTAGCTGATGGGTGTTAGGTATTGCCAGTGAACTCCTATATATCCATGGCCTCACAAATCCAAACTGCTTGGTACCAAGCAGCTTCTGGATTCCACTGACAAGGAGGAAGGACTCGTGGGCAAAGAGCAGTCCCTTCACTGGGATGCAGAACCTAGGACCAGATCCCAGAATGCCTCAATGTGTGATAAGAGGTTCAGAGGCCCAAGCCTTCTTTCTCTGTTTCTTGGCCTATGCTCATATGTTCTTTTGTCCATTATTTGTCTGCTGCCCTTTAACCTGTGTGTGGGGAATTTGGGGCCCTAGTTCATGATAGGTGGAGAATCATAAATTACCAACTCATATGATGGTGTTCCTCTCCTCCCACAAAACTTAGAAAACCAAATACCTCGCAGCACAAATTCTAGCTAGCTTCTGATACAGTTGAGCCTATTTTACTTCTAAATTCCCTTAATATATAAGGGAAAGGGGGCAGTTAGGGAGAAATTTATTTTTTCCTGCACAAAGTGCCAGTTGCAATTTTTAAGAATCCATGGTCTGTGAACTCAAACTCCAAGTGGGGGGAAATAATCTCCATTTAGGGAATTATTTTAACTGGCTTTCGTATTTGGGGTCAGGAGTCACTTTGGGGCCAGAAGGCTCTGTTTTTGTAACCTCTCATTTCCTATTGGAGACCTAATTGCTAATTTTAAGTTTTTATTTGAATTCCTTTTAGTTAACATACAATGTAATAGTTTCAGGTGTACAATATAGTGTTTTAACACTTCTGTATAATACCTGGTGCTCATCACAATAAGTACACTCCTTAATTAGCATTACCTATTTAAACCACCCCCACCCGCTTCCCTTCTGGTAACTATCAGGTGATTCTCTATAGTTAAAGAGGTAGGCCAAGGAATAGACCATTTTTCCCCCTTTGTTTCTGAAATTCCACATATGAGTGAAATCATATGGTATTTTCCTTTCTCTGGCTTTTTACGCTTAGTGTAATACTCTTTCTGTTAATGTTGTTGCAGATGGAGAGATTATTTTTTATGGCTGGATAATATTGTATTGAATATATATATATACCACATTTTTATTCATCTATGGATGGACACTTGGGCTGTTTCCATAATTTGGCTACTGTTGATAATGCTATGAACATCGGGGTGCATGTATCCGTTTGAATAGTGTTTTTGCATTTTTTTTGGTAAATATGTAGTCACACAATTGCTGGATCATAGGTAGTTCTATTTTACCTTTTTGAGGAACCTCCATACTCTTTTCCAGGGTGGCTCTACCAGTTTGCATTCTTAGCAACAGTGCCAGGGGGTTTCTTCCCCTTCCCCACCCCCCTCCAATATCTTTACCAATGCCTGTTGTTTCTTGTGATGTTCATCTTAGCCTTTCTGACAAGGGTCAGGTGATATCTCATAGTTTTGATTTGTATTTCCCTGATGAGTGATGTGGGAGATCTATTCATGTGTGTGTTAGCCATCTGGATGTCTTCTTTGGAAAAGTGTTCATGCCTTTTCCCCCATTTCTTCACTGGACTATTTGTTTTTGGCTGTTGAGTTTGATAAGTTCTTCCTAGATTTTGGATACTATCCCTCACTTGTGAATATCTTTTCCTATTCTGTAGGTTGTCTTTTAGTTCTGTTCATTTTTTGCTGTTAAGAAGCTTTTTATTCTGATGAAGTCTCAATAGTATACTTTTGTTTTCCTTGCCTAAGGAGACTATCTAGAAAAAAGTTTCTACAACTGATGTGAAAGAAGTTATCACCTGTGTTCCTGTCTAGGCTTTCTAAGGTTTCAGGTCTCACATTTAGGTCTTTAATCCATTTTGAGTTTATTTTTGTGTATGGTTTAAGAAAGTGGTCTAGTTTCTTTCTTTTGCATGTTGCTGCCCAATTATCCCAATGCCATTTGTTCAAGAGACTGTATTTTTCCATTGGATACTTTTTTCTGCTTTGTCAAAGATTGACCATATAATTGTGGTTTCATTTCTAGGTTTTCTTTCTGTTCCGTTGATCTATAGGTATGTTGTACCAGTACCATACTGTCTTGATCATTTACACCTTTGCAATCTGGAATCTTTGAAGTCTGGAATTAAGATGCCTCCAGCTTGGCTTTTCTTTTTCAGAATTGCTTTGGCTATTTGGGGTCTTTTGTAGTTCCATACAAATGTTAGGAAAGATGTTGGTATTTTGATCGGGATTGCATTAAATGTGTAGATTGCTTTGGGTAATAGATAGTTTAACAATATTCTTCCATTCCGTGAGCATGTGATGTTTCTGTTTCTTTGTGTTGTCTTCAATATCTTTCATCAGTGTTCTTTAGTTTTCAGAAATAGGTCTTTCACCATTTCTGGTTAGGTTTATTCTTAAATATCTTAATGTTTTTTGTGCAATTGTAAATGTGATTGATTCCTTGATTTCTCTTTCTGCTGCTTCATTATTGGTATATAGAAATGCAAAAGAATTTCTGTATGGTGATTTTGTATCCTGTGGCTTTATTGAATTTATCAGTTCCAGCAGTTTTTTACAGGAGTCATTTGGGTTTTCTACCCATAGTATAATGTCATCTGCGAGTATTGAAAGTTTAACTTCTTCCTTGCCAATTTGAATGCCTTTTATTTCTTTTTGTTGTCTGATTGCTGTGGCTAAAACTTCCAGTACCATGTTGGATAAAATTGGTGAGGGTGGATATCTCAGTCCTGTTTCTGTCTGTAGAGGAAAAACTCCATTTTTTTCCCCATTGAGAAGGATATTAGCTGCGAAGTCTTTTTTTTAATATATGGCCTTTATTATGTTGAGGTATGTTCCCTTTAAGCCTACTTTGGTGAGGTTTTTTTTTTTTTTTTTATCATGAATGGATGTTGTACTTTGTCCCGTGCTTTTTCTGAATCTATTGAAAAGATCATATAGTATTTATCCTCTTATTAATGCAGTATAGCATGTTGACTGCAAGTTTGAACCACCCTGAAGCCTAGTAATAAATCCTACTTGATCATGGTGAATGATTTTTTTAATGTACTTTTGGATTCACTTGGCTAGTATTTTATTGGGAATTTTTGCATCCATGTTCAGGGATATTGGGCTGTAGTTCTTTTTTAGTGGGGTCATTGTCTGGTTTTGGTTTGAGGGTAATACTAGTTTCATTGACTGAGTTGGAAAGTTTCCTTTACTTTCAATTTTGTGGAATAGGTTGAGAGGGATAGGTATTAACTCTTTAAATGTGTGGGAGAATTTGGCTGTGAACCATTTAGTCTTGGACTTTTGTTGGGAGTTTTTGATTACTGGTTCAATTTCTTTGCTGCTAATTGGTCTGTTCAGGTTTTCTATTTCTTCCTGTTTCAGTTTTGGTAATTTATTCCTAGGAACTTATCCATTTCTTCTATGTTGTCCAATTTGTTGGCATATAGTTTTTCATAATATTCTCTTGTTCACATCCATGGTGTTGGTTGCTATTTCTTCTCTCACATTTGTGATTTTATTTATTTGGATCCTTTCTCTTTTCTTTTTGGTAAGTCTGGCTAGAAATTTATCATTTAATTTTTTTTCAAAGAATCTCATCCTGGTTTCATCTCTCTCTCTTATACATACATATATCTATCTATCTATAGATCTATAGATAGATCTATCTATAGATATAGTGTGTGTGTGTGTATATATATATATATATGTGTGTGTGTGTGTGTATATAAAAATTTTTTTTAGTTTCCATATCATTTGTGCTCTAAATGCTGTTATTTCCTTATGCTGGTTTTTGGTTTTGTTCTTTTTCTAACTTCTTCAGGTATGAGGTTAGATTGTTTGGTATTTTTCTTGCTTCTTGAGCTATGTCTGTATTGCTATATACCTCCTTCTTAGGACTGCTTTTGCTTCATCCCAAAGGTTTTGAACCATTTGATTCTTATTTGTCTCCATGTACTTTTATCATTTCTTCCTTTATTTCCTGGTTGACCCATTCATTGTTTTAGTAGCATGTTGTCACTAAATGTTATTGTTTAACCTCCATGTATTTGTGGACTTTTCAGATTTTTTTTCTTGTGATTGACTTCTGGTTTCATAACATTGTCTTCATGAAAGGGTCATGGTAGGACTTCAGTCTTGTTGTATTTGTTGAGAATGGTTTTGTGGCCTAATAAGTGATCTGTTTTGGAGAATGTTCCATGTGCACTTGAGTGCGTATTCTGCTGTTTTAGGATGGAATGTTTCGAATATATCTATTAAGTCCATTTGATCTGGTGTCATTCAATGCCATTGTTTCCTTGCTTATTTTCTGGTTAGATTCTGTTCATTGATGTAAGTGTGGTGTTAAGCCCCCTACTATTCTTGTATTATCAATTAATTGCTTTGTTAACTGTTTTATATATTTGAGTGTTTCATGTTGGGTGCATAAATATTTACAATTGTTCTATCTTCTTCTTAGATTGTCCCCTTGATTATATAGCACCCTTCTTTGTCTCTTGTTAGTCTTTGTTTTAAATTCTAGTTTGTCTGATATAAGTATTGGTACTCTGGCTTTCCTTAGACGTTCATTTCCCTGATAAATGTTTCTCCAACCCCTCACTTTTAGTCTACTGGTGTCTTTAGGTCTAAAATGAGTCTCTTGTAGACAGCATATAGATAGATGGGCCTTGTTTACTTGATCCATTCTGACACTCTGTCTTTTGATTGGGGCATTTGGTCCAAGTACCTTCAAAGTAAATATATGTATTTAGTGCCATTCTATTAGTGGTTTTACCATTGTTTCTGGAGATTTTCTTTGATCCTTTGCTGTCTTTGTCACTTTTGGTCTCACCTTTGCATGCAGAGTTCTCTTTAATATTTCTTGTGGGGCTGGTTTAGTGGTCATGAACTCTTTTATTCCACTTATTCTTAATGATAACCTTACTGGATAGAGTATTCTTGGCTGCAGATTTTTCCTATTCAGCACTTGGAGTATATCATGCCACTCTACTAGCTTGCCAAATTTCTGTTGAGAAATCTCTAGCTAGCCTTATGGGTTTTCCCTTGTAAATTAAGGACTACTTTTTTGTTTCTCCTTTTAAGATTTTTTTAAATCACCATTAAGCAAGTTTAATTACAATATGTCTTGGTGTTGGCCTGTTTTTGTTGATTTTTGATAGGAGTGCCTTCTGGCTCTGGATGTCTGTCTCCTTCCCCAGGTTAGGGAAATTTTCAGCTATTTCCTCAACTAAATTTTCTGCCCCCTTCTTTCTCTGTCTTCTCCAGGGACTCCTATAACATAAATATGTTTGGAGTCACTGAGTTCCTGAAATCTATTCTCATGTTGCATAATTCTTTTTTGTCCAGCTTGATTGCTTTCCATTATTTTGTCTTCTAGATTGCTAATTTGTTGCTCTGCTTGTTCTAGCCTGCTGTTCATTACATCAAGCCTATTTCTATCTTGTTTACTGCATTCTTCATAAGGTCCTTTTTTTTTTTTTTTTTAATTTTTTTTTTCAACATTTATTTATTTTTGGACAGAGAGAGACAGAGCATGAATGGGGGAGGGGCAGAGAGAGAGGGAGACACAGAACCGGAAACAGGCTCCAGGCTCTGAGCCATCAGCCCAGAGCCCGACGCGGGGCTCGAACTCACGGACTGCGAGATCGTGACCTGGCTGAAGTCGGACGCTTAACCGACTGCGCCACCCAGACGCCCCCATATGGTTCTTTTTAAACTCTTATCTCTGATGGTAAGGGTCTCTCTGTTTTGTAGTTTTTTCTCAAGCCCAGTGAGTATCCTTATGATTGTATGATTGTTACTTTAAGTTGTCCATCAGGCAGGTTACTTATATCCGTTTCCTTTTGGTCTCTGGGGCTGTGGCCTTGTCTTGTTCTTTCATTTAATTCGAATTCCTCTGTCTTAGCATTTTAAGCCTCTGCCGTGTGTGTGTGTGTGTGTGTGTGTGTGTGTGTGTGTGTCTGTGTGTGTGTGTGTGTGTTAGAAAAGCTACTTATCTCTCCTTCTGAAAGTAATGGCCTTATGAAGAAGAGACCATGTAGTGCCCAGGGTCTGGTGCTTCAGGGAGTGTCTCTGGTGTATATTGCATGCACACTGCTAATATACTCTGGCTGCTATATCTTTCAGGCCAGTCTTCTGTAGAGGCTGTCCTTGGAGTGTTTGTTTCCTGGTCTGAATATGGCCAGGTGTGCTCTGATATGCTTGTGAAAAGAGACTTGTCACACCTCCACCAGGTCTGAGGCCCTGAAAAGTAATCTGGTCAGGAGATGTGGTGTGGGCAGAGGTTTATGCCGGCCTTCTGGGTAGGGGAGCTGCCATGCTGGGACTGAGGCAAGCTTGACTGAGAAGGGCAATCCCAATCCAGTGGGTGTGGAGCTTGGTATAGGCAAGTTAGGCAGCTAATGTTAATGCTGTACTGCTTCCTGCAGGTGGCCCTGTATTTATGCTGAGGGGCAGATGGTGGTGGCCAGCTCTTTTGTTCCCAGAGAATGCTGCTCTCAGGGACATGCTCTGAGAAGACTGAATACTCTCCCCACTGTGTGCCCTCCAGTTTTTGCCCTCCATGCTATCTGCCCTCCAGTTTTTGCCTGTCTTTTCTCCTGGAGCAGGGCACTGCCCTCGGGGCTCTATCCTAGTGCAGCCTGCTGACCTTTAAAATGTCAGACTTTAAGTTCCACTGGTTGAAAGAACTCATAAAATGCAGCCCCTCTCATTTTCCAAGCCAATGGCTCTGGGGAAATGTTTGCCATATGCATTCCCTTGTATGTTCCTTTGCATTCACCACCACCCCCCCCCCCCCCACACACACACAACTCCTTCTCCAGACCATGGCTCTTTTCTGCAGCATCTGTGATCCATTTCTCCCCTAAATCACATTGGTTTCCTTCTTTCTTCATTGTGGCCTCTTTTCCTTTAGTTGTGCAGTTTGTTCTGTCAGTCTTCAGGTCTATTTCTGGGACATTTAGGATTATTTGATACTTATTTAGTTGTGTTCATGGGACAAGGCAAGCCTAAGGTACTCCTACTCTGTTGCCATCTTCTGTATCTTTTCCTAAAATTTTTAGATTTTTATTTCTGGGGTCTCTCCTACAAAATATGAAATTAAAGGGTTTTATGTCTGCCAAAAGCATCTATTATTCAAACAAACCTCACCACCCTGAGTTGGACCAATCCCATCAAAAGATGGTCTCCCATTAGACCAATATCTAAGTCATACTTGGACCCAATCTATTATCCTCTCTTACTGTTCTTATTATTTCTCCTTGTGTGCCTTTTATTAGACTTCTAAATTCCTGAGCTCCTGTACATTCTCCAAGAGGAAGTTCATAATCTAAAAGCACACCCTATAATTCTTTTAAATATTTTTTTTAAAGTTTGAGAGAGCATGAGCCCAAGTGGGGGAAGAAGACAGAGAATCCCAAATAGGCTCTGCACTGTCAGTGCATAGCCCCATTTGGGGCTCAAACTCACAAACCATGAGATCACGAGAGTTGAAATCAAGAGTCATATACTTAATGGACTGAGCCACCCAAGTGCCCCTCTTAAAAATTTTATACTGATCCTTTCGATGTTCTTCTTTCAAATGTGTTTATACTTTCTGTAACTTATTTTTATTTTATTTTATTTTTTTAGCTCTCACAAACTCGGAGGCGTGTGACTAATCTTTTTGCTGAGCTTCTACCTGGCACCCCCTGATAAATGTTTTTGGTTGTGAGTTACTATCTCTGATATGGAAACAACTAAATCTCCCATTTTTCTTTTTTTATTTTAAGTTAATTTATTTTGAGAGAGAGTGTGTGAGTTGTGGCTGGAAAGAGGGAGAGGGGAGAGTCCCAAGCAGACTCTGCACTGTGAGTACAGAGCCAGATGTAGGGGCTCAAACTCCTGAAGCTGTGAGATGATGACCTCAGCTGAAATCCAGAGCTAGATGCTTAACTGACTGAGCCACCCAGGCTCCAATTCCCTTTTTCTGATAGCATCTCTTGAGATAGGGCTGGTGCATGTTTATGTTTTATGTCTGCCCGTATGTCTTCAATATTACTTTTCCTTTAGTATCTTTCTAGACTTTTTGCTTTGTTCTAAGGAAATCTTTTTTTCCTCATGTTTAATCAACCAG
The DNA here is from genome assembly GCF_007474595.2 of Lynx canadensis. Taxonomy (NCBI): domain Eukaryota; kingdom Metazoa; phylum Chordata; class Mammalia; order Carnivora; family Felidae; genus Lynx; species Lynx canadensis. Next base: position 88,477,752 of record NC_044308.2, read on the forward strand.
TCTCTCTCCCTTTACCTTTTCTTTTTTCATGCTACTATGGTTCCTGATATGCTAGTAAGACAGAAGTCCATTTTTATAATGCTCTAGTGTTCCTTAATTTCTTCATCAACATGACTCCAAAGGAACAGTGCTTTTGAAGTCCAGTAATTGTCCTCTTTAACTACATATTTTTGGGCTATTGAATTTACAGTAGTTTCATCTTTACCCAACAAAGTTGATATACTTTTACAATTGTCATTCCTTATTTATTGATCTATCCACAGTGAAGCTACCTCTGATATGTAAAGCCAGAGCCAAAAGTTGCCTAATAACCATATTCAGAGTGAATAGGAGACAAAGTAGAGTCCAGTATTCATTAAAACCCACCATTTAAGCCACATGAATCTAAGAGGCTAGCTTGGGTGTCTGGCTGGCTCAGTTGGTTAAGTGTCGGACTCTTGATTTCAGCTCAGGTCATGATCTCACATTTCATAGGATCAAGTCCCATATCAGGCTCTGCATTGTCAGCTCAGAGATTGGGATTCCCTCTCTTGCTCTTTCTCTATGTCCCTTTCCTGCTCAAAATAAATGTTAAGGAAAAAAAAAAAGGCTAGCTTGCTGCAGCTTTCATTGACCCTGGGCATGAATAAGAATGGAATTTGGTTATTTATGTGGTTACTAAGGTCTGACACTAACAAAAAAAATTAATGTGGCAAAATATACATAACATAAAATTTACCATTTTAACCGGTTTTATTGAAGTATAATTGGCATGTACACCTGATATTAGTGTTAAAACATAATTTGACATTTGTATACATTGGGAAATTATTATCAAAATAAGTCTAATTATGATCTATAATCATATATAATTACAATTTTTGTCTTGATGGGAATTTTTATGGTTGACTTTTAGCAGCTTTTAAGTATGCAATACAGTATTGACTGTAGTCACCTTGCAGTACATTACATCCCCATGACTTATTTTGTAACTGGAAGTTGATATCTCTTGACTCCTCGTCACTCATCTCATCCACCCCAAACCCCCTCGACCCCTGGAAGCTACTATTCTGTTTTCTGTATCTGTGAATTTTTTGTTCTATTTCACTTAAGTGAGACCATACAGTATTTGCCTTTGTATGACTTACTTCATTTAGCTTCAGTCCATCCATGTTGTCAGAAATAGTGAGATGGTCTTTATGCCTAAGTACTATTAATGTGTATGTTCCATATATTTATCCATTCATCAGTGGGCACTTAGATTGTTTCCATATCTTGGCTGTTCTGAATAATGCTGCAGTGAACATAGGGGTGCCTATATCTTTTCAAATTAGTGTTTTTGTTTTCTTTGGCTAAAAGCTGAGTGGTAGAATTCATAGATCATATGGTAGTTCTAGTTTTTCTTTTGGGGAGAACCTCCATATCATTTTCTACAGTGGCTATACCAATTTACATTCTGCCAACAGTGCATGAGTGTTCCCTTTTCTCAGCATGCTTGCCAACATGTTAGTTCTTATCTTCTTGATAAAAGCCCTTCTAATAGGGTTAAGGTGATGTCTCTTTGTGGTTTTGATTTGCATTTCCCTGATTAGTGATGTTGAGTACCTTTTTATGTGACTATTGGCCTTCTGTAGGTCTTCTTTGGAAAATCTCTATTTACATCCTCTGCCTACTTTTTAAATCAGACTTTTTGTTGTTGTTGAGTTGTAGGAGTTAATATCCAAAATGTATGAAACTCTTATCAGATTAAGTATATTCACATTATTGTGCAGCTATCACAACTGTTCATCTCCAGAACATTTTCATTATCCTAAACTAAAACTCTATACCCATTAGTAACTTCTCATTTCCCCGTTCTTCCAGACTCTGGTAACCACTGTTCTACTTTGTCTTTATGAATTTGATTCTTCTATACATCTCCTAAGTAGTATCCTATAATATTTATCCTTTTGTGTCTGGCTTATTTGTGTCTTCAAGGTTCATGTTTTAACAGGTGTCAATTTCATTTTTAAGATCCTATGGTAGGTATATCTCATTGTATGTATACATCACATTTTCTTTATCCATCTGTTGATAGACATGGATGGGGTTGTTTCTACTTCCTGGTTTTTGTGAATGTTTCTATGAACACTGGTATACAAATATCTGCCTGAGTCCCTGATTCAATCCTTTGAGATACATGCCCAGAATGAAATTAGTGGATTATATGGTAATTCCAGGCTTTTTTTTTTTAGAATCTCAGTACTGTTTTTTTAGTGGCCTTGCCATTTTACATCCTTGCCAACAAGAGGGTTATAATTTCTCTACATTCTTATCAACACTTGTTTTGTTTTGACAATAGCCATTTTAATGGGTGCTATTTGATTTGATTTTCAGTTTCCTAATGATGAGCAATGTTTTAAGCATCTTTCCATGTTTTGATTAGCCATTTATATATCATCTTTGGAGAAATATATATCCAAGTCTTTTGCCCTTTTTAAAAATTGGATTGTTTTCCAATTTGAATTGTGGGAGTACTTTATTCTCAATACTCTTTATCAGATATGATTTTTAAATATTCTGTGTATGGACTTTCCGCTCCCTTGATAGTATCCTTTGAAGCACAAAAAACTTTGAAGTCTAATTTACCTATTTTGCTTGTGCTCCTGGGTGTCATATACAAGATTAATCATTGCCAAGTTCAATGTTGGGAAGTTTTCCCTGCTATGTTTTCTTTCTGTATTGAAAACTTTATCAGAATTGTTTCTAATAGTTTGTGGCATAATTTGAAGAACTGGAACTGTCTATATTATGTGCCACTCAAAGACTTTAGGGCTGAGGCCACGGCAGTCACAAAAATACACTCTTGCCCAGAAAAGGAGGAGTCAGGGTGGAAGGGGCAAAACCTCTCTCAGGAAAACAAGACTTTTCCAGAAATCCCTAGTGGGCTTCTGCTTTAATCTATTGCCTGGAACTGGTTATATTGCCACTCTTGGCTGGAAGAGTGGGTGGCTAGGAAATACATACAGGTGGTGGTGGTGTCTTTTAAGCTGGCACATCACTATCTAGAGTAAAGATAAAGAATGAACAGGTAGGAAATATATCTGCAACAGGTTTTACATTCCACTTGGTGTATTTGAAACTTTTTCAGTAGAATTGTTTAAAAGTTTATGGCATGTAGGCAGAATTCTTCAGAGTCTGGTATTAACATGTTAACTTTCCCTACTTTTATAGTTAAGACTGTTCCTGGAGATGGGAAGTAGGGGCTGGGGTGGGGGCCAATAACACATAGGGCAGGATTGTTACTTATGCCCATATCCTTTCTCTCTTGGGAGTTTATAAAATTGTACCTGTGTACTATATCTCTGAATAAGAAATTTGTGGGTTTTTTTATTTATTTAAAAAAAATTTTTTTTAACGTTTATTCATTCTTGAGACAGAGAGAGACAGAGCATGAATGGGGGAAGGTCAGAGAGAGAGGGAGACACAGAATCTGAAACAGGCTCCAGGCTCCGAGCTGTCAGCACAGAGCCTGACGCCGGGCCTGAACTCACGGACTGAGAGATCAGGACCTGAGCCGAAGTCGGACGCCCAACCGACTGAGCCACCCAGGCGCCCCTGGAAATATGTGTTTTTTAAAGATGAACTTAAATATTCCATTCTTTCAGTTTTCACATATTACAGGTTGAATTGCTGTTATATCCATGAGCACTCTACAGAATGTCAAGTAACTTGCTTATGCTGCAACCAGCACTTAGATTCTGTTCTCTGGATGCTGGCCACCCCTTACGGGGAGCCTCCCACACCAAAGAGGGTGCACTGAATCAGGCCAAGTGTAGAAAACCTCTTTCCTACAGTGATAACTCAGATCTTGCTCCCTCTCTGCTTCTCTTGGAAATCCATTCTATTATTCCATAATCTGATTTGGATGCTTGGCTGCCAAATATAGCTGCTCATTTACAAAGTGCTTTTGTCGGGCCCTATTTTTCCAAACAGAACCTCTGGATTTGAATTTCCTTTCTGAATCAAAGAGCACATATAATAACCTCCTTGTTATTTGTAATAAGAAATCTATAACAATAATAATAATAAACCTATTTGTAATAGGTTTTTAAAATTCAGGGTATTGTAGAAGTTGTCACTTCTTCACATTTGGTCTTTGTAAATCAAGTTATGAAGAAAGTCAAAGAAAACTCCATTCAAAAGGTAGCAATAAGTGGAGGGAACAAACCCAAGTGCTTATTTTCTTGGAAAAACAAGACAAAGTAACTGGTTGTTTTGGATTTTCCTAATATTGAGCCTTAGATAAAATAGTATATTACCTCTGTGTATAAGGAATTCTCATATATTTACAGTGAACCATTTACAGCCTCCAGTTTTGTTCAATTTAATTTTCCCTTAAAGATCCTTTTGGATCTTTTTTTTCTATCTTATAAGACCCTGAAGTTATGGAAATGATAATATGTTGTGTGGTTTCCTATTTTTGCATGGCCCTCACAGGTGGACCACTTACCTTTAAATGGAAATTTCAGTCTCTACATTCTTTAGCCTTGGGAACGATGAGCCCTTAATAAAGAGAAATTCAGGAAATGTAAGTGTAGTAGTTAAGTATTTTTATCTTGGCTTATTTTACTGATTTTATTTCTTAATCCTAAGACCTGGAATTTGACTTTTTTTAAAATATGGAATTTATTGTCAAATTGGTCTCCATACAATACCCAGTGCACATCCCAACAGGTGCCCTCCTCAATGCCCATCAGCTACTTTCCCCACCCTCCCATTCCCCATCAACCCTCAGTTTATTCTCAGTTTTTAAGAGTCTCTTATGGTTTGCCTCCTTCCCTCTCTGTAACTTTTTTTTCCCCTTCCCCTCCCCCATGGTCTTTTAACTTTCTCAGGATCCACATAAGAGTGAAAACCACACGAAGATAACACCTCATGCCAGTCAGAGTGGCTAAAATGAACAAATCAGGAGACTATAGATGCTGGAGAGGATGTGGAGAAACGGGAACCCTCTTGCACTGTTGGCATGCAAACTGGTGCAGCCACTCTGGAAAACAGTGTGGAGGTTCCTCAAAATACAATGTGCCATTTTAAAATCTATTTCAAGAGAATGAATCCCTGTTTCTCATTTCTGTTCCCAATGCACTGATTTCTCTGAGATTAACTTCCTGTGCTTAATATCTGGGTTTCAACAGCTGATTCCCTGTATTTGGGCAGGTTTTATTCTGTGAGCATTATGGGAACATGGAGTAAGCCTTCTAAAAGTTAACTCTTTGTTGGTTTGAATATTAGACATTCTACATGAAATTGTGATTTGGAAGAGGAGCTCTTTTAATTCAATGGCTCACATTCTGTAATGGCTTGATGGGACAGTACATAGAGTGGTGAGTTATGCAGAGAGGTTTGAAATCAACAAATGACTGTTTTGAAAGTATGCTATTTCTTGCCTGCTTTTTGTGGTATCCCGACAAATATTGACATGTATTCTTTACATACAATGTAGTGAAAAGTTAATGTTGGAGTAATAATCTGTTTTGAGATGGAGCATGATGGAGTCTTCCCTATAAAATAGTTTGCCTTGGGGCACCTGGGTGGCTTAGTTGGTTAAGTGTCTGGTTCCAGCTTAGGTCATGATCTCACGGTTTGTGAATTCTAGCTCCACGATGGACTCTGTGCTGACACCTCAGAGCCTGGAGCCTGCTTCAGATTCTGTGTCTCCTTCTCTCTCTGCCCCTCCTCTACTCCTCCCCCTCCCTCCCTCTGCCCCCCTCCTCAAAAATAAACATTAAAATATTTTTTTTTTTTTACATAGTTTGCCTATGCACACGCTTACATACAACTATGAATACTATGCTATGGGGTTTCCACGTCAATATTTTTTTCCACTCAGGAACTTTTAATTAGGGTGGCCAAAAGATTGTTTTGTTTGATCTACAATCCTATCCTGCTCTACAAAGAAATTCAAAGTTTCGGGTCCCAAGCCTTTGTTTCTATATTATAGCATTATGTTTCCTTCAGTATTCTCTACAACTTGACAAGCTGATGCTTTCTTTTTTATGTTTAATAGCTATATTTAGTTCTCATGTTCTAAGGTTTTGTTCATTTTTCAAAACTGCAAACTTGGAGTCTGTTTTTTGGCCCTAAAACATTGCTGTGGTGAATGGGGTACTCAAATATATCTTGTTGGGAAAGATCGTGTCTACATTATATTCTGAGCTGAAAACAGATTTCCTATTAGAGAAAGATGACAAATGTGATATTTTCTCTGTATATCATCAAGCAAACTGTTTTTAGAGTAGCTTGCGGTTTTTCTGCTCATCCTTTTATTCATTCAGTAAATATTTATGGGATGTCAATTAGTGCCATTGTTCCTAGGCACTTGGGATTCAGCAATGACCAAAAGATTCTGGCTTTTGTAGAACTTAGATTCTTGTTCAGTGGTTCTCAAATTTTTCTGCATATTAGAATCACTGGGGAAATGTTAAAATTCTTAGGGCTTTGCTCCATGCCAGTTAAATCAATTTCTTGGGACTAAACACAGGGGTCAGGATTATTTCTTTTTTCTTTTTTTTATAACTTCGCTGGTGATTCCAGTGTACATCTAAATATGAGAATCATCAATCTATAGCAGAAGTTATCACATTATAGCATTGATACAAAGGGCTTTCAGAATAGTTTCTGAATCTGTAGTCTGGAACTAGGCCTAGGAATTTGTATTTCTAAGTTAGCAGGTGAAGCTGATGCTGCTGGTTTAGAGACTCAGCTTGAAGAATAACTGACCTAGAGCCTTGACACTTAATGTGTGGTAGATAAACCTCAGCTTTTTAGAAGTACAGAATCTCAGGCCTCATCCCAGACCTCCCAGGTGATTCAAATGTATGTTAAAATTTGAGAAGATCTGCTTCATTGCACTTTGTCACATGCATGTCATGTAAACTACAGATTTATCTTCTTACTCTTGAACATTGTCTTTTAACATAAGCTGACAATGCACATTTTGGAGAGAAAGCACTCTAGTGGTGATTTACAATGAGATAAGCTGTGATTTCATAGGTCTTTCTCTACAAAGGGTTATAGTGGCAAATACAAATGAAAAATAATAGGCTTAATTCTCCTTGTTTGAAAGTAAGAGCTCTCCCTTCCTCCTTTTCCTAAAATGTTTACTTTAGAAAACTTATAAGTTCATTCTTTATCACTTTGAAGTGTATGTAAAGTTCTACTGAAAACCCTAAATTACCTAGGAATAAATCTAACCAAAGAGATAAAAGATCTATGCACTGAAAATTATAGAAAGCTTATGAAGGAAGTTGAAGACACAAAGAAATGGAAAAACGTTCCATGCTAATGGATTGGAAGAACAAATACTGTTAAAATGTCAATACTACCCAAAGCAATCTACCCAAAACAATCTACGCATTCAATGTAATACCTATCAAAATGACACCAACATTCTTCACAGAGCTAGAACAAAAAATCCTAAAATTTGTATGGAACCACAAAAGACCCCAAATAGCCAAAGCAATCCTTAAAAAGAAAACCAAAGCTGGAGGCATCACAATTCTGGACTTCAAGCTGTATTAAAAGTTGTAATCATCAAGACAGTATAGTACTGGCATAAAACTGGATAACTAGATCAATGGAATAGAGAACCCAAAAATGGACCACAAACATATGGCCAACTAATCTTTAACAAAATAGGAAAGGATATCTAATGGAAAAAAGACTGTCTCTTCAGCAAATGGTATTGGGAAAACTGGACAGCAACATGTAGAAGAATGAACCTGGACTACTTCCTTATACCATATACAAAAACAAAATGAATGAAAGACCTAAACATAAGACAAGAAGCCATCAAAATCCTAGAGGAGGAAAACCAGCAACAACCTTCTTGACCTCGGCCACAGCAACTTTTTACTGACAGGACTCTGGAGGCAAGGGAAGCAACAAACAAAAAGACTGTTGGGAACTCAAGATTAAAAAGCTTCTGCACAGCAAAGGAAATAACCAGTAAAATAAAAGGCAACCAATGGAATGGGAGAATATTTGCAAATGACATCTGTGAAATAAAGGGTTAGTATCCAAAAATCTATAAAGAACTTATCAAACTCTACCCCCCACAAAAAAACCCCAAATAATCCAGTTTTAAGAAATGGGAAAAAGACATGAATAGACACTTTTCCAAAGACATCCAGATGGCTAATAGACACATGAAAAAAAAATTTCTCACCATCACTCATCATCAGGGAAATACAAATCAAAACCACAAAGAGATACCACCTCACACCTGTCAGAACGGTTAACATCAACAACTCGGGAAAAAACAGACGTTGGCAAAGATGCAGAGAAAGGGAACCCTTTTGCACTGCTGGTGGGAATGTTAAACTGGTGCGACCACCTGGGAAAGAATATGGAGTTTCCTCAAAAAATGAGAATTACCCTATGATCCAGCAATTACACTACTAGGTATTTATCCAAGGGATACAAAAATGCTGATTTGAAGGGGCACATTCACCCCAGTATTTATAGTAGCAATACCGACAATAGTCAAATTTTATAGATAGAGACAAATATCCATTCGTCAATCAATGGATAAAGATGTGGTATTCATATGCAATGGAATATTACTTGGTGATCAAAAAGAATGAAATCTTGCCATTTGCAACAGTGTTGGAACTAGAATGTATGATGCCAAGTGAGATAATTTAATCAGAGAAAGACAAATATATTGATTTCACTCATGTGGAATTTAAGAAACACATCACACAAACCTAGGGGAAGAGAAGGAAAGATAAGCTAAAAACAGGGAAGCAAACCCTGAGACTCAAATATAGAGAACAAACTGAGCATTGCTGGAGAGGAGGTGAGTGTGGGATGAGCTAAATGGGTGATGGGCATTAAGGAGGGCACTTGTTGAGATGAGTACTGTGTGTTAAATGTATAAGTGATGAATCACTAAATTCTGTTCCTGAAATCATTACTATACTATTTGTTAACTTGGATTTAAATTAAAAAAAAGTATGTAAAACTTTTAGAAACTAAGGAGGTGTCCAGCCAAGACCTGGGAATTATCTTTAAAATATAATCAAGGGGTATGTTGCTCCTATCTCCCAGGCTCTGTGAGGTAGTAGGAGTAACTTTGGTGGGTCACTTCCTCCAAATTGTAAAACTACATCTTTTCATAAACTATGAGAAGTTAATTTTTCCTTCAGATAGAGCCAGTTAGCTAATTCAGATGGTCATCCCAACTACCAAGTGAACTGGGATGAACTATGTGTCCAAATGGTTGGGTCAAATCCTTTTGAAGACTAGTTGTTTCTCTTGCAGTGGGTTGTATGTGCTTGACTATATGGAGTGTGAAATTTCTATGTGTCTTTACGATCTTAGTGTATTGCCTGTAATGCATATCACATTCTGGCTTAGTGATTATTCAATTTCAATTCCTTTCTTTCTTTTTTGCTTTTGGGACAGATTTTATGGGCAGGAAGGAAATTTTGTTTTTAAGTCTATTTCCCCAACAGACTCTAGTCAGCATTTTATTCACTTACCTGACTACTCTCCTCCACTATCCAGCAATGGCAGTCATTCTTCATGTGACATTTTTGAGGGAAGTAAGGAAGAGAGGTATACTAGTAGAATATAAATCTTATAAAAATAAGAGTCTAATTTAGATATTCTTTTTCCAGTCTTCAAAAAACTCTTAATTATGGAGTTGTTCAATCACACATAAATGTAGAAAGCATCATGTAATTAACCACTCTGTACTCCTTTTCAATCTTGTTTCATATATATCCACTTTTGGGTTTTTTGGCTGAGGTATTTTAAAGCAAAATCTAGATATTCTAGAAGTGAACCTGGAAATACTTAAATATGTGTCTCTAACATATTTTAAAAAATAACAATAGCCAAACAACAGAAACAGCACAAATGTCTATCCGTGGTTAAATAAACAGATGTGGTACACCCATATAATGGAATATTTATAAAATGAAGAAAGTACTGATGCATACTGCAACATGGATGAACCTCCAAAACATGATGCTAAGTGAAAGAAGCTAGGCAAGAAAAGTCACATGTTGTATGATTTTTTAATATAAAATATCCAGAATAGGTAGACCCATAGAGACAGACTACAGATTGATTGTAACCAGGAACTAGGGGAAAAGAGGAGAGAGGAGACCCTGATGAATGGAAAAGGTGTTCAATATGGAGTGTTGGGACTGTTTTGGAATGAGATAGTGTTCAGCATGTTAAATTTAGTCCTTCAGGATCTCTTTTAGGACAATAACAAGTGAAGAGGTGAATATCTGAAGCAATTCTAAACTAAAAGGTTACAATGAGAATAAACATTATTCAAAGTGAAAATAATTGGAGAAATTCTTTAGGTGGCAAGGTCAGGGAGGACCTTTTCTGAGACTGCAATATTTAAAGTAAGGTCTAGATGTTGGAGAGGCTTCCAGCAGAGTCAAGGGCCTTCAGGTAAGGAAGAGGTTTCCCAGTTTGAGGAATTGAATGCAAGTGTGGATAATAGATGTGTCTATGCAGACTTTCCCTATAAGTGGATTGGTCCTGCGTCTGGCTTACAGTGTAACTTAATAAATGGGACTTAAGTATTCAGTTCATTAAAGAATGATGAGTCACCATCTACTTTTCTCCCAAAGCCTGGTGGGATGAGGATATTTATATCGACTGAGGCAAGGCCAATCTTATTTTTATCACTCTGCTCATCTTTTATGAAGAAAAGAGATATGAAAAAATGCTGATAATACTGGACACACACATACCCCTAGCATAAACACCTGGTATATATCCAACATACATCCAGTATATAATATACTGGGCATATATATGTAGTATATAATGAGGGTATGCACATCTTGCATGTAATGGGGTATTTACTAGGATAGGTTATAACAATACAACAATTTCTTCAGAAGAGAAGGTTGGGATGTAAAACCAGGTATTTCAGAGGTAGAGGAATGGGGACAGCACGGGGGAAGGAATCATCTCTTTAGTGTGTGATGAGTAGAAATGGGTATCATCAACTCTGTCCTTGAGGCTGTGTGCCATAAACAAACCATTTTAGCTCTGTAAACATCAGCTGTGAAATAGGAACTATAATAATACTCCCACAGAATTAATGAGATAATGATTGAAACTGGCTCAGCAGATTGCCTGATACAACATACACCCTTAAATATTTTCTACTATGGATATTACAGATTTTTTGTTCCTCAGCTTTCTAGATCTTGAATTCATGTTTTCATATTTTTATACCTTGGGTTCATATTTGTCTTTAGTTTTGGTGGGTGGTGTTTTAACAAATGCTCCCATAGAGAAATTGTTAAAGTTTCAGAATGGCCCAGATTTTCCCTTCTGCCTCTTATACATTTTAAATAAGTGAACAACTTTTTGTTACTAGAACATATGTTATTGACTGTAGTCAGTACATTTCATATTGGTAGTTCAAACAAAATGGTAATTGGATTCAACTGTTATCAAAACATGTAGCTGTTTGATAGAATTAATAGCTTAGATGCTTTTGTGTGGAAATTGGCATGCTTAGAAGCATTTAAGTACCATTTGTAAACTAAGTGTAGTATTACATGCTTTTGAAGAGGTGGAGATGAATTAGATACAAATAATGTAGGTTTAAGATTTTAGTCCTTTTCTAGCATCTTTAACACTTACTCATTAGACTCAGAGCACATTAAGTTTATTACATTTCATGGATTTTTCTTATATTTGCAGAAACAGAAGTTTAGAAAGGCAAAATGAGTTTGCCCATAAGGAGTAAATTAATAGTAATAGGATCTGAGTTTATGTTTTGACTCCCAAAGCAGTATTCTTTTAACACTTAAAGATACAGGTAGGTAAAGTATATATTCATTTACTTAGTGACTGAGGCTAAGCATAACTTCTCAAGTAACAAATCTATAAGCTCTATATGTAGGGATATTGAATATAGTACAACTGCTAGATTTCTAGTCCAAAAATATGCTCAAATATCAGTTCTGCCACTTACTCTCTTTGGGGCCTTGGATGAATCACTTCACCTTGAGATTTCTCTCCTCTTTTGTGACAATAAAACTATAGGGTATAGTGAAGCCACTGATAAACTAAAATGCTCTACAAATAAAACATCCCATTAATTACAAGATATTTATTGAGATTTATAACATTTTAATTTTGAGAATTATGATTTCTACATCAGCATTGAAATATTTAAGGAATGGTTTAGCCAACTGTGGAATAGGCTAAACATTTCACATAGGAAGGTTTTTGCTGTGAAATGTTTATTAAAAGGAGTCCTCAGCATACTTTTAGAATATTTATCCCATTGTTGGTTTGAAATTCATATAATGAGAGTCATGTCATAGTTCTGTCATCCCCATGTATTATTCTTTAATGTTGAAAAACTATTCTTACTCCCCCTCTATCTGAATTCTGGAGGCTAATAAGTTCCTTAGTATGGTAAGTGCTTTTAAAAACTTTTGCTAGGTCGTCCAGTACTTGTAATAAAAGTGTTCTTCCTTTCTAACCATTTGGGCTCTTCAATTGCCAGAAACCATCAATGTACTTCTAAAATGTCGATTAGGGAATATCTTACTAATTGCTTTTGATCTGCCTAAAGAGAGCAACTAGAACTCAAATTTTATCTTTGGGGATATGACATGCTCATGACCAAATTTGAGTTTTTTGGTCCTAAAAGTTTATCATAGAAAAAATGAGGCTTCTAATCACACAAACATGTTCAATGAGTTAGGCTGATGTTTTCTCTCCCATCTTTTTTTTCCTTTGAGATACAAAGTTGAGATCTTTCTTCCTTCATGAGGGGTTAGGTTCACACGTGTTTATATTTAGTACCTGTGGGAGTCTAACCTGATGATTAATGGTTGAGAATCATTTTAAAAAATGTATGGCTGAAGGCAGAAGTAAAGTGCTGATTGGTTCATTAAGAATTCAATCCCAAACCGTAAAGTTTAAGTTAATCCTGCCTGAAGCCTGACTGATCATGTCATAAACACTTTCATAAACCTTCCACTTAAAATCTGGTATTGTGGTCTTTATTAATCTACCAATAATTCAAAATGACATCTCATGTAGCAATATAAATCTATAAAGATGGACTATCTAATTAACTTAACACCATTACAAAACCATGGGTAATTACGTAAAATGCTGTTCCTTTTGGTTAGGTATGTCTTTCTGAATTGCGGTTTTTCCCTTGGTTGAACAGATGTGTGGACTGTAACACTGTCTCAATGTGTTGGTTTGCCTGAAGGAAAAGAAAGAAATTCAGATAGTCACTGATGGGTTTAAAAAAAAGTTCTGGAGTTCAGAGAGCCTTATTTGCAAAACTCAGGGAGCAATTTAGCAAAGCCCTGTGTTTGTGGAGCTTAATATTCTTCTGGAAGGTTCCTTTTCTGTGTTGCTATGTGGAATTTTTAGCTCTGGATAATGGCTATATTGATATTCTGTGGATGTGCCAGGGCTCATGTGCTTTAGGCACCCGTCAGAAACTCGAATGAAGTCCCAGCTGTCAGACTTTCTTTTTTTTTTTTTTTTCTTTAGGAGCAGGGCTCTTTTACTTCTGCGTCTAGGGGTTAGATGAACTCTCAAACTAGATCATAGTAGACTTTACAGGATTGGAGTAATACAGTATTTCTGAGGTTATTTGGAACAGAAGACTGCATTTTTATTTTATATGGGGCAGAGAGGCATTTCCAAGAAAAACTTAGAAGGAGCCCATAAGAGCTAGAGAGTGTATTTTCTCGCCTGCTATAGCGCTCAACAGCAGCAATCTGCTCTCAAATAAAAGTGAGGCTTGAAGGAGTGTTCAAATACCTACGATTTGAACCCCATGGGACTTTATGCTTTTATAAGACAGGTGTTGGAAAATCTCTGAAGCCATAGGATTCCCTCCTCCCTCCTCCAGCTGCAGGTGCTTATGGGTTTTAGACTGACTATATATGAGAAAGATCCACGTTGTGACAGGGGATGAAAACCAAGCATTACACGCTGTGTTTTAGCACTGTCACAACTATATTTCAGTAAGATACATGTGTAATTATTTGAGGATCTTCTTCTCTGCTAGATTTTGAATTCCTCTCTAGTGCTTAGTACAGTATGGTAGGTTCTCTGAAGATTAAAATTTGGCGTTCTTACATGGAAGTTTAAGATCTCCACAATAGCTTCTAGGCATTATGTACTTATAAGATTTGTGTCTCAAAAAGCTTGCATTCCTTTAGTCTTCCAAATATAAGAAACCATAGTATAATGTGAACTTGAATATCACAAGCAGTTGGCAACTGGCACCAATCCTTTGCCCAGCTCCTGACCTCAGGCAAGGCAGATAGAGGGTGTGGGGTGTAGGCTTAAAGTTACATGGTGGTGGAGGGCGGGGTGGTTGGGGGGAACATGGACAGGAAGGTGAAATCCTGTGGGGAAACCTCGGGCATTCAGCAATCCCCTTCCTCAAAAGTGGTAAAGAAGTTAGGGTCCTAGTAGTCTCTGGACCCATTCTCTGTGGCTCAGGCTGAAATTCACCCCCTACTGCCTGGCCCCTAAACTACCATATTCTTGAAATCCCCTGCTTCTTTGAAACCCCTCTGACATTTAAATTGCAACAGAAAATTATCAGAGGTGCCAAACTGCAGCCAGAACAGATGGATTTAGATAAATCTTGTATTTCATTAGCTTTGTGTTAATGGAGGCCTATATTTATACCCAAGCGTTTTTGTTTTTGTTTTTGTTGTTTGACTCCATTGATAGCCAATGTCGGGTTTTACTGGTAGTACAAGTGGCCTCATCTTATATATCCATCATTATCACTGTATATAGATATGGAGAAAGTAAATTTTAATAAATATTGACCATGTAGCCTATCTCCGTTGAACTATGTGGTCTATTGCCATTAGGAGAGAATTTTATGGGAAGTCAAATGTGAGTTCTGCCATAGTACAGTATCCTATTGCTGTATGATCAGGATAACAAAACAAACAGGTATTTTCTAACTTCCTTCCATCTTATGGTGATAGAGTGCACATTTTGACTTCAACTTTCAGACTGTGCAAATTATTCTCTTATTTACATCATTCATCACATTTTAAGGCTCTTCAGCTCATATCGAGATACTGGAGAACTAGGAAACATCAGAGCCAGAATCACAATTTATTCTATTTTTGCCATCCCAATAGAGATACTTTTTTTTTAATATATATATGAACTTTATTGACAAATTGGTTTCCCATACAACACCCAGTGCTATCCCAAAGGTGCCCTCCTCAATACCCATCACCCACCCTCCCCTCCTCCCACCCCCATCAACCCTCAGTTTTGTTCTCAGTTTTTAACAGTCTCTTATGCTTTGGCTCTCTCCCACTCTAACGTCCTTTTTTTTTTTTTTTTTTTTCCTTCCCCTCCCCCATGGGTTCCTGTTAAGTTTCTCAGGATCCACATAAGAGTGAAACCATATGGTTTCTGTCTTTCTCTGTATGGCTTATTTCACTTAGCATCACACTCTCCCAGTTATATCCACGTTGCTACAAAAGGCCAGATTCATTTTTCCCAATAGAGATACTTTTAAGATACTTTATCCAAATAAGATAATTATAATACACAATAGGAAACACTAATTGTAGGAAACACTTTGCAAGCTGGTGGTTGAAGGCAAACAGCTGGATACCTTAAATAATTGATGGTGGCTATCTTCCTTTTAACTTTTAAAATAAGACTGCTTGAATTTGTTTTGTACAAGGAGTCTACATATCTGCCCACTTTGTCCTTTTCATGTCAAGGGTACAGGAGAGTGAAAATGGACTCATCTTTTGAGCAAATGAAACTCACCATTCCTCTTTTTAGTGCTTTTGCTACAAACAAGTACTAATTAGGAAAAAAAGAGAAAGCAGTGGGAATTCTTTAGAGCTTTGAATGAATAAGCAGGAAAACACTTTCATTCAGAAATAGAGCTGGACTTCTATAAGTTTTCTTCCAATTCCAGCCTGAAGGTAGGGAGGGTTTTCCTCCTCAATACAAAGTAATTCTCAAACACCAGCTGGGAGTCTGTTAGTATCAGAATTGAGTTGAATTATCTACCAGGAGTTAGCATCAGATTCCACAAGCTAAGGACTCAGTCTTACAAGACTTCCCTCTATCTCCTACCTCAGAAGTTAAAAGCTGTAAGTTGTATGTGTGCTTTTGACCAACTGGCTACAAATTGGAGGTTCCAACTTCCTCTTCCTTGGATTCTGTTAATTTGCTAGAGCAGCTCACAGAACTTGAAATGCTTACTTACCTTTACCAGTTTATTAAGGGACATAATAAGATAGGAATCCACAGCCAGATGAAGGGATACATGGGGCAAGATATGGGGAAAGGGTGTGGAGCTTCCATGCCCTTTCCAGGAATACCACTCTCCCAGCATCTCTATGTTCACCAACCTCTGGAAGCTCTTTTGAACCACCTCCTTTTCTGTTTTATGGAGGATTCCTTACATAATCATGATTGACTAAGTCTAATCTCTCTCTGGGGGTAGGGGTAGGGCTAAAAGTCCTACTCCCTAATCACATCGTGGGTCCTCCTGGCAACCAGTTTCTGCCTTTAGGTGAGGTTCAAAAGTCAACTCAGTAACCTAGCAAAAGACAACTTCATGCTCTTATCATAGGAAATCACAATGGTCATTGGAGCTGTGAACCAGGAACTATGGACAAAGACCAAATATATAGGAGAATTATCTTTTTGTCATCTGAGTGAAATACATATTTAAGAACTATATCTGTCAAATAAGTGATCAAATATGTATTTTTTACATATCACAATATCTCAATAGTATTTTTTGTTTTTAACATTATGCTTTTAGATAAGAAGCCCAAGAGTTTACAGCTCTAGAATTTGCCACCTGGCTACCAAATGAAGTTAAGATAGGGAAGAACAGTATTAATCTACAAAAAAAAATTGCTGTCAAACCTAATAAAGAAAAACCTATTTATGGGTCTTAATATATTTGTCTTTTCATTAGGTCATAAATATTTAGAGAGCCCAATTGTTGGCATCCTAGTAGTTCCATACTTTACCCATCTTCTGAGAGCAATAGAAAACTCCAGAAATTAACTTTAAATGCTTTTAAAAACTTATTGTAAAAACTATACACAATAGACTTAATTCTTTTGGTATTTGGTTATAAGAATTATAACAAGGGACAGTATTTATTACCATCAAGATACGAAGAATCTTATACCCCAAATTATTTCTTCATGCCGCCCCTATTGACTAAACATTTCCTCCTGCCTCAACCCCTGGCAATAATGATCTGTTCTGTCTGTGCAGTATTACCTTGTCCAGAATGTTTTGTAAATGAATAGCCTATATAATGTAAGGCTTTTTGATTCGGGCTTCTCTGAATATAGTCTGATGTATCTATGCTGTTGTGTCCATTTCTTTTTATTGTTGATGTGTTCATTCACCAACTGAAAGATAACAGGGTTGTTTTCAGTTTTGACTGATTGAAGAAAGTTGCTATAAACTTCTTGTATTGTAAATGGGGCAATAAGGCCCCCTCATGTGGCCTTTAAGGGTCATTCTAACATGGTCACAGAAATAAACTCCTGGCATATGAAAATCAAGGCTTACTTTACTCCTAGGTCCTAGAAGAGGAGATAGAGGGGCCATACAGAGGAGCTTCTAGGGAATGGGTTGAGCCCAGCAAGTGGGAAACTGAGAGTGTTGAGGACCCAGGGACAAATGCCTCTACTGGGCTCAGGGTGGGAGTTCCCAGCAAAGGTATGAGGGAAATTATTGGTGCACTTGGACTGTCACTGGGTCATAGCCAGGGGAGGGCAAGAGAGGCACTGTGGCAGCCAGGACAAGTCTTATCCTGGTGTTACCTGGTTGCCTGGGTGGAATGCTCCAACCTATTTTTGGGGGATGTTGAGGCATCAGGGAAACATGAAGTCTTAAAATTTTCTGATACATTTCGAATACAGGTTTTGATGTGACCACTGTTTTAATTTCTTTTTGGGTAAATATGTGGAAGAGTAATCACCATGTCATAAAGTTATTATGTTTAACATTATAGGAAATTGACAAACCATTTCTAAAGTGAAATTACCACTTCGTTTTCACTGAAACTCATGTTCTGGTAGCTATGTATACACTAACCTTTTTTTTTTTTTTTTTTTTAATTTCATCTTTCTAGTAGGTATGTAGTCCAGTCTTGTTTTAATTTGCATTTATTTAATGACTAATGTTGAGCTTCTTTCTATGTACTTTTTTGCCATCTGTATTTCTTCTTAGGTGGAAGTATCTGCAAGTTTTTTGCCCATTTTTTTTCCTTACTGAGTTTGGAAAGTTCTTCAATTCTAGATCCATGGTCAGATGTGACTTGCAAATATTTTCTCCCACTTTCATGGCTTATTCCTATTATTCTCTTGACAGTGTCTTACACAGAGCATAACTTTCAGTTTTGCATGAAGTTAAATTTATCCTTTTTTTTTTTTTTTTTTTAAGGAATCATGATTTTAATGTATCTAAGAATACTTCACCCTAACTCAAGATCACAAAGAATTTCTGGAAGTTTCACAGTTACAGGTTTTTAAATTTTGGTTTACCATGAACTTGGAGTTGTGGATTGAAGTTTTTTTTCCTGTTTCTGTTTTCCTGTTTTTTTGTTTTGTTTTTGCCTATATAGATTTATTCTCACTTTATTTATTTTTTGAGAAAGTTATTCCCCCCGTCCCCCATTGAATTGCTTGTGAGCTTCTCTTCAATTTTATTTGTGTGGGTGAATTTCTAGACTATTAAACTG
Source organism: Lynx canadensis (assembly GCF_007474595.2). Taxonomy (NCBI): domain Eukaryota; kingdom Metazoa; phylum Chordata; class Mammalia; order Carnivora; family Felidae; genus Lynx; species Lynx canadensis. Next base: position 88,496,515 of record NC_044308.2, read on the forward strand.
AACCATTTATGTTTTTGCCAATATAGCACTATTGATCATTGTAGCTTTTCAGTAAGTTTTTAAATTAGTATGTGTTCTCCACCTTTGTTCTTGGTGGAGTTTTGACTGTTCTAGTGTTTTGCTTTTCTATATAAATTTTTGAATTTACTTGTCAATATCTAAACGTTGTTGTTGTTGTAGGATTTTATTAAATGTAGAAATCACTTGGTGAATATGGTCTACTTAAAAGTATCAAGTGTTCCAGTTCATGAAGATGATGGCACTGTATTTATTTAGACCTATGGTTTCTTTCATCAGTTTCATAGTTTCCAATATGCATACGACTCAGGTTATCTAGTTGGCTTGAATTTGGGGAGTTGTGTATTTCAAGGAGCTTATGTTTTATTGAGTTGTCAAATTTGGTGTATTTTTGTAGTATTTTCTTAGTCTACTTTTACTATACTTTGAATGACTGTAGAATCTATAGTTATGATTCCTTTTTAATTCCTGATATTTGTAATTTTTGTTTCCTTTTTTTTTGTATTGATTTGGCTGAATGTCAATTTCCTTTCCCCCTTTTCCCCCTAAAACCTCAGTTTTAGGTTTCATTTTTCCCCCTTTTTTGTTTTCAATTTTATTTTTCCCCTATTTCCTTGTACTTTTATTTTTCTGGTTTATTAAGGTTTTTCTTTGGCAGATTAAGGTAGAACAACTACTTGATACCTTTTTTTTTTCTTTAATACATAAATTTAATGCTATAAATATCCTTCTAAGCACTGATTTGGCTATATCCCCTGAATTTTAGGATGTTGTATTTTCATTTAATTCAAAATGGTTTTTAATTGAGACTTCCTCTTTGATTCAGGTGTTAGAGAACACACTTTCCTAGAACATTAATTATTCAAATTTATTAAGATTTGTTTAGGCTTGTTTTTATGATCTATGTTGGTGAATGTTTATGTGTCCTTGAAAATGTGGATTTGGCTGTTGGGTGAAATATTCTATAATGTCAATAGGGTCAAGTCAGTGAATAACACTGCTAAAATCTCCTATATCCTTGTTGCTTTTTGTTCTTTTTGCTGTATTTTTTTATTGAGAGAGCATGTTGGATTCTGCACATATAGTGTGAGTTAATTCTACCACTGCTATCCATTTTTAAAAGATGTATCTTGAGCTTATTTTTTAGGTAATACACATTTAAGCTAATTATGTCTTTGTGAATAGACTTAATTTCTTATTAAGTCCTTCTTTATTTTTTTATTTTGAACCCTATTTTTATTACTATAATCACCCCAGCTTTTATCTAGGGCGAATTTTCTCTCCTTTACTTTTAATCTATTTATGTCATATTTGAAGTGGATTTCTGTGGAATGGATATAATGTTTTTAATCCAACCAGACACATCTTTTAATTGGTATGTTTAGACCTTTTCTATTTAATGTAGTTATTGATATGGGCTAGATTTTAGAAGCGTTATTTTAGCATTTCTTCTCTTTGATGTTCCTATTCTGCGTTTCCCCCCTTCTTTGGTTATTCCAGTATTTTTCAGTGTAGCATTTTTAACCTCTGGGCTCTATTGGCTTCACATATTTAACCAGTTATGCTAGGAAATAAAATATACACAACTAATCTTTTAGAGTCTATATAGAGTTAGTATTTTATTTAAGTGAAATATAGAATCTTATAGTAAGCATAGCCCCTTTATCCTTCTCTATCCTATTTACTTATTTTTTTAAATTTATTTGAGAGGATGCACAAGTGGGGTAGGGAGGAGAGAGAGAATTCCAAGCAGGCTCCCTGCCCAGCACAGAGCCTGATGAGGGGCTTGATCCCATGACTGCAAGATCATGACCTGAGTTGAAACTAAGAGTCAGGGGCTTAACCAGCTGAGCCAGCCACCCCTATCCTTCTCCCTGTATTTTAGAGTGGTCAGCCATATTACAGCTATATACATTGAAAAACCCCACCAGAAAAAGTGTGGGGTTTGTTTGTTTTCATCAAAAAAAATCTTTTAAATAACTTAGGATAAAAATATTAGGCAAATATGTAACATTTATTTTACTTTTCACTCCTGTATCTGGTAACATTTCACAAGCATAGTTACTAAGGCTGCTTTAAAGTACTCGGTTGATGATTTCAACATCTAGGTTATTTTAGGATTGTAATTGAGAGTCTTTTCCACTGAGAGTTGATCAAATTTTTGTAGTTACATGTTGGGTAAGTTTTTATTGTAATATTTTGAATGTCACATCATGAGTTTTTTTAGTTCTCCAGATCATGTTGATTTCTACCTCCCCAGCCCAACCATCTTAAATTTTTGAGGCAATCAACCTATAGCCAGCATAGGTTTATCGTTTTTTTGTGGGCAGGATTTCCAATGTCAGTTCAACTTTCAAAGCCTTCTGTGTTTTGACTAAATTCTGTGCATGCCACTCAGGGCTTATTTCAGCAAGTAATCGTGTTTTGTACTATTCAGCTTTTAACCTTAGCTGTGATCTGGGTTTCTGTTGTGCATGTAACACATGAATCAGGGGTGAGCTGAGAACTTTTGCTAGATCATAGAATTAGAAAATTCCTATTTCCATCTCTCTACAGGAATTCCTCCCTCCCCTCACCTCCTGCTGCCCCCCTGCTACACTCTTTGGCTTCTAGGATCTGCTTTTCTTGTTCTCTTTCCAGAAAGGAATTCCCTGAGATTTTTGCTCTCTGTGCTCACTGAATTCTTCCATAACTGGGGCCATCCTTTGGTCAAAGCTGAGAGAGAAAAGATGGTATATTAGTTTGTAGAATTTCCATAACAAATAACCATGGAGTAAGTGATTTAAACAGAAATTTTTGTCACAGCTTTGAAGGTTAGAATGGAGATCAGGGTGTTGGCAGAACCAGATGCCATATTCCCTCCACACTAGGGTAGGATCTATTTTAGGCCTCTCTCCTAGATTCTGGAAGCTCCTTGGTTGTGGCAGTAAAATTCTGATCTTCACATGGCATTCTTACTGTGTGCATGTCTGTCTCCGTGATCAAATTTTCTTCTTTTATAAGGATATCAGTCTTATTGGATTAAGGTCCACCCTAATGACTTCATTTTAACTTGATTACCTCTGAAAGGACACTATATTCAAATAAAGTCACATTTAAGTACTAGGGGTTAGGACTCTGACATATTTTTTTGGAGGGACACAATTCAATATGTAATAAGTAAAGGAGGGGGGATTTCCTAGAAACTACTAGTCACTTTACGTTATCTTTTCCAATGTACTTACTACTTAGTTCTCAGAATTTTTAGGTAATTGCCTTTTTGTATTTTGTCCAGACATTTTTTACTGTAGTTAATTTACTTCCAACTGGAAGTTGTAACTTTTAAAAATAAAGATCTTTTAAGTTTAAGGCTGTGCAAGTACTTACAAGATTCAAGTACTTGCCACATCAAGGAGATGTGGCAGCCAAAATGAGAACCACAGTTGAAATGGATGGCAGGTTAAAAGTCTATTTGGAGGAGACTTTGGGGTCTAATAAGCATCAACTAGTTTGGGGTGAGGTGAAGTTATTCTAATCTCTGAAATATTATGATTTAGAGCAACTCAGCTTCATACTCCAGTTCTCATTCAGTGGTGCTACTCATGATTGATTTCTTGGGGTAAGAATTTGGCAGTATGATTAGGACTAGAAAAATAAGTTGCATATTTCAGTGGTTGCTATTTATGATAAAGGTCCCTTCAATTTATCATATACTCATTAACTGCTTTCTGGGGTTACAAAGGTATATTAGAAATAATTCCTGAGATTAAAGAGTCACAGTATAGGAAGGGAGTGAAAAATGTGGAGAAATAATTGTTGTATTGATATGCTAACTGCTATGAGGTAAATACAAAGGCACATAGGATAGGGATGGTGTGGGAGGGCGAGAGCTTACTGTGGGGGAAGGGGGCAGAAATGGGGATTGGTGAAGGGCTATTTCAGGCAAAAATCATCTCTTCTAAGAAAACAAAGCTACAATGCAAACAGGCTTTAGGTGTCAAGGGTGCTCAGGTACACATTTTTTTTTTGAATATTATCAAAAAGTGTTATGTATTGGTCCCCTAACATGTTAGTCTATTTGGTGGCCAAGATAGAAATGAATAGGGGCCTAAGGAAAAAACATATTTCAGACAAAATAAAACACTTGCTACTATTTTTGAGATTTTCTTTTAAGCATTGATCTGAGAAACATCACACAGGATAGAAATCTAGAAACACCTCAGGAGAATGAACTTTTATCCCCACAGGCACATTTCTATTTCTTTGGTTCATTACATTCCGTAATTCAGAATGGTTCATTCACGGTTTGATCTGGTCATAATCAGGCACGGAAGGGGAGGTAATTTGTAAATGCCACCCAAAGTTAGGTTGTGCCCTAAAGTCTTTTATTGGAAATCTTATTTTGTTTTAAAGTTAACTGGAGAACAGTTAATTGGACAAGGCAGTGGAGAAAGGATTAATTTAAGTTTCTATGAAAATTGGCACTGAGGACTCCTGTGAAACATACAGGGCAAAATTTGTATAGTTTGCTCTTGCCAGTTATTATCTAGCACAACTACAGTGATATTTATCATAAAGTGAGCCTACTAATAGAACTGTTTGGGCTGTTCTTTTCTAGCAGGTTGTCTTATACTGTTTGAACAGCTACAATTTCAGATAGCACATCTAAAATTGCACTGAATCGATCATGTTGCAACCATCTTAGACGAAAACAGAAAAGTTGTTCTCTATGGTATCAGTGCAACCCACAGCCTCAGAAGGATGGAATAAGTAAATTTCATCTTGGGGTTGGGGATCAGAGCCATATTACCCCATCTGTAGTCCACAAAGCTACTAATCTGTAATTTCTTTTTCTAAAAATTAAACCTGAAAACATTTAAGTACAGAACAAATTCCAGAGTCCTAGAATTATAAGTATCTAAACAGTGCTTGCATTTTCAACCTACCACAGCTCCATAGCATGCCCTACAAAGTAAACAATTCAGAAACCTCTTACAAGGGGGGCTGGTGGCCAGTTTGTTGAACGTCCAGTTGAGGTCATGATCTTGCCTGGAGCCTGGTTTGGATTCTGTTGCTTCCCTCTTTCTCTGCCCCACCCCTGCTCATGTTCTGTCTCTCAAAACAAAACAAACAAAAAAACATCTCTTACCAATCCCTGCAAAAAATATGCCTGCCTTTTCACACACCCCTGCCTAGTACATGCTGTCCCTTCTGTTAGAAATACATTCCCTGATTTGCCAGCCACCCTGCCTAGAAATCTTCTATTCATGCTTCATAACTTCATTCAATATCACTTCCTGTCTAATGCCTTTTGGTTTTCCTAAGCAGAGTTACTCTTCTCCCTTGTAAACTTAAAGGAATTGAGTCATACTTATGTTATAGTCCTAATTAAATTGCACTTCAGTTCACATAGTTACTTTTCTCTCATGACTTGTGGCTGTCCGCTCCTTCAGGATCTTTGTTTTCCTATTGTAGTAGACGCTTAGTAAATATTGATAGGCAAATGTTTCAACAAAATAATCTTTGGGGGGAAAAAAAAACTAATATGATAACTGGAAGGAAAACCTATTAGACCTCAGATACAGTATTACTGTGCCCATCCAGATCTATTATTTACCTTTTTATATCCTCTGTGCACAAGGAGGCTAAACTTTATAGACAGAATTAATGTGGTCCCTTACTCCCCAGCTTTGGTTGTGTTTGGCCAAGGGGACCAAAGATAGGTGATCAGAGTGAGAAAAGCATAGATCTGGGTATTCCGCCCCCCCTCCCCCAACTGCCTTTTACTATATCTTACTGGGTTGGCTAGGTCCCTCTGTCAAACTCACAAATGGTGAGATCATGACTTAAGCTGAAGTTGGATGCCCAACCGACTGAGCCACCCAGACGCACCTTTGGACAGATTCTTAAGGAATGTTTCATGGAATAACTTTCCTTAGGTTATTACTGAATATGTGACAAAACAAGTATCTTCCTATTTGTGAGTTTAGGAAATATGGAGTTCAATAAGTTTTTTTTTTTTTTTTTAATTAGTATTGTACTTTTCAGAGCTCTAACCTAATATTCTGAGTGTGGGATAGGCATATAGTGTTCCCTAAATATTTTACTACTGGAAAGTATGCTATGGTAATAGTATTTGTTTTGTTAGCATTGCCATTAGTGTCTCACAAAACTAGGTGTTTTTGTTTTTTGCAAAGTTCCAAAAACTCTGCTGTAGCTTACCAAGGACAGACCATTGTGCAATGTCAACTTAAACTCCTTATTACCATCAGTTTTCCTATTATGCAGAATATTTGTTTTATTATAGTACCAATCTAGGAGCTTAAATTACTATTTGGATACTGAATTGACTATCTGGTTTTGTCTTTAGCTCTAAAGAGTGTCTTGAACTACTTTCTACTACATAACTCTAAGTGCCAGAGAAAATGATCACAAGTAAGAATTATAGGGATGTAAATATAGTCTCTCATAAGTTACTCCTTTTTGAAAGCAAAATAAATTGAGAACTATAAACTCCTTGTTAGCAGATGTGAACTGAGAGACTCTGCTAATTTGTTTTACTGCCAAGCTCATAACTATATATATCAAGACTGACAATATTTGTAAGGGCATTTTTTACTTAGATTTTTCTCAGCAGGAATTAAAAATTCACCTACATAGTAAATTACCTCTTCTTGGATTGATAAGTAATTTATTCTATAATAGATACTTATCAAAAATAGATCATAAATTACAGATCTTGATGAAAGTCAAATTGTTCAGTTTGATAAACTAAATGGCCATTAAGCCATTTAATTTAGACACTTTAACATACTGAGAACAAATAGTAAATCTTCTATTTATCCAAAATTACTAAATGAACGCCTAGTAAACTTGCTTCCAAGTCCAAGATTTTCAATTACTTGATAATTATTTTGACATTGTAAAGCTTATATTCTAGCACTTCTAAATTTTTAACATTAGAGCTGGAACTCTATTTTTTTTCCTTTTGTTTTAAGGTTGGTTATTTTGAGGATAGCTAGTGGGGTAGGGACAGAGTGAGAATCCCAAGCAGACTCTGCTCAGCACAAAGCCCAATGTGCAGCTTGGTCCCATGACCGTGAGATCATGACCTGAGCCCATATCAAGCATTGACAGCTCAGAGCCTGGAGCCTGATTCAGATTCTGTGTCTCCCTCTCTGCCCTTCCCCCACTCATACTCTGTCTCTGTATCTCTCAAAAATAAATAAATGTTAAAAAAATTAAAAAAACCATAATGGAAGAAAACTTTTCTCAGCCAAAAAATAGTTGAATAAAACAAATATGTCTTCCATATTGGAAGTGCTCTTTATATCTTAGGCAAAATCTAAGTGATTGATTAGTAATATTCTAGGAAAATATTTGAGTTACAAGTTTGAAGACCTCTCACAACTACTAAGAAATGGACAATGGAGTTTTATACTCATTCAGGGGCTCAGAAAAGAAATTAGTCAAGAAATATTTCTAAGGAAAGTACAGTAAAACCTTGGATTGTAAGTAACTTGTTCAGTGAGTGTTTGCAAGATGAGCAAACATGTCTAATAAATTCTCACCTGATAAATGAGTGGTGTCTTGCAATATGAATAGTATGTGACCTGAATGGTTCTTGAGATTCTCTTTGATATACAAGTGCTTTGGATTACAAGCATGTTTCTGGAACGAATTATGCTTGCAAACCAAGGTTTTACTTACACTAAATTTTTCATTCAAGTTAGAGATGACTCAAAATTAAGAATCAATGGGGCACCTGCATGGCTCAGTTGTTGAAGCATCTGACTTTGGCTCAGGTCATACGGTTTGTGGGTCCAAGCCCTGCTTTGGGCTCTGAGCTGACAGCTTGGAACCTAGAGTATTGTTCAGATTGTCTCCCGCACTCTCTCTCTCTATGCCCCTCCCTTGCTTGTTCTTTATTTCTCTCTCTCAAAAATAAACATTAAAAAAAGAATCAAGATGAGAGAGATCTAAAGTTTGTGACCACAAATGCCATATTCTGCACATATTTGGTAATAACCATATGGCCCAGTTGAACATTTCAGAAGATAGGTAGCACAGAATTGAGTGAATGACTCCATTACTTTTGAGTTAACTGTCAGTGTTGACACACTGTATCACAAGGCTTGGACTGTGCCCTTGGAAATTACATGCCTAACTCTACAAGAAAAAGGAAATCCTAAGGAGCTGAAATAGACTGCTGTGTTCTAGTATAGAAATCAAATCAGCAATAGCCTCCAAATTGAGCTGAAATCAGTACCTCAGTTTTATCATGAGATTTATTGGGCATTAGTCTGAATTTTATCTGTTTAGCACCCAAAGTAAGTTAGCGGTTCTAAGTGTGCCATCTCCTTTCAGATGATATGCATTACAAAATAGAATCACTTTCAGAGATTTGTATACAGACTCTACCTCTACAATATGTGGGCAGTGTAGCAAATATTGAGGTATGAGGTGGGTGTGGGTGACCTCCAGAAGGAACATGCCTTGGACAGAAACATGAACTACTAAATCTCTAAAAGAAATAACTTCTCTCCTGAGAAATTCAGGCATGAGTGAAAAGGCTGGTGAGAAGTCTCAAGATGAAAATAAAATAGGCAGCAGAAGCAACTAGAAAAAATTAAAGCATTTAGGTGAAAGCCAACTAAACTTGAAATTGTTCTGGAAGCTGAGGTAAAAGACATTATAGGAGCGCCTGGATGGCTCAGTTGGTAAGCATCCAACTCGTCTCTCTCTCTCTCTCTCTCTCAGCTTATGCGTGCTCTCTCAAAATAAATCTTAAAAAAAAACTGTACTAGGAGGAATGCAGTACTGTTTCCCTACCTTGTAAGTACCTCAGGTGGAAACAGTCAACTAATTCATTTTCTCCCCCATGGCCTTCTTTAGAAAATCCCCCTAAGCTAATCCTGCATAAGCCTTGCTCTAATGCCCCTAAGTATGATTCAAAATAAGTGACCGAGAAAATGAAGGATGTAAATAAATCTGTTAATGGTTATAGGTAGATGAGGCAAATTAAGCTATATTACAAAGGGGCAACAGTGCTCACATTTTTGTAGAGCAGAAAAATCAGTTGGGGTGCTGACTGAATTTATTTTCTGAGATTTTGATTCAGAAGGTTTGGACTAGATTTCAATAAGCGCACTAGTTCTACAAAATGTTTTTAAAACGTTAGCAGGATGTCATAATTTCCCTACTTTTAGAGTTAGGGCAATTACCTTAATTTATAAAATTATGATTACCTTAAAATGTGGCTGTGATGATCAGATTAACCACTTATGTGACTCTTAGCACAGAACCTAGAACACTGTAAATGTTATAATAAATTTATACTCAAAATGGGGTGATACTTATGCTGTAATTTTTAGTAAAAGGTTCTAGACCTGGATAATATAGCACAGTGAATTGTATAAAAGTATTTATTGAAAAAAGACTAGTAAACGAATCACATGCACTCCTGAATACAGGTTTGAACTGGGCAGGTCCACCTATATCTGCCCCACCCCTGCCCCCAACCAAAAAGCTTTATTGTTTCCCTTTGGGAAGGGGCTCCAGGATAGTTCTTGAAAAAAAAAGTTGTCTAGCAGCTGCAGGCAGATACTGAAAGAAGCTCTGGAACCAGGGGGATGCCAGGGAGAGCCCCACAATTGCTTTTGGGCTCCAGAAGCTCCTACCTGTGCTTGAGGGTGTGCTGTTAGAAGAGATATTTGTTCAGCCCCACTTGGGGGACCAACTATCCTGGGGAGGTTAGTCAGGTGCCTTCTTGACAAGTTTCACCTCACCTAGGAAGTGGTTCTCCAGGAAGTCACAGAGGTGGGGGTCTGCAGGGGCAGAACCTAGAGTATGCAAATCAAAAGAGCCTGGTTCAGGTTCTTCTCCAGGACCATGGCAGCTTCCATGATGTCCAGTGTTTTGCCCCACTGGTTTTGGGATAGCTTCTGCACATCTTGGAAGAGGGTATGACCACAGCATTGATTTTTGATCTTAGATATGCTTGATACCCTGCAGGTCCTGAAAGAAGTGATCTATACCCTTAAAAGCTGCATGATTGCAGTTGAAATAAGAGCCCAGAAAGGTAGGTATAAGAGGCCTGTAGATTCATGTTGACCAGGTTGTTGATGGCCTCCATTTAGGTGGAATAATTCTAACTAATTTGGGAGCTCATCATTGATTAGCAATAAGAAGCTAAGCTCAAAAAGTGGTGCTGGATTGTTCCAGAGGTGGAGGATGGCTGGAAGATGGTTCTTAGGGTTGCGACTGGAAAGGAAGTAGAAGAGTAGCTGGAGGCTAGAAGGAGGGGTGTCCCTGGGTCTGTTGCATCCACAGGCTGTTGAAGCAAGAAATAGAAATAGAAGGTATATTGCCTACACATGGATTTTTTTTTTAACAATACTGTTAATGTATTTTCTCCTATAATGTCCTTCACATCGTTTCTCTAGCTTGCTTTAAGAATACTGTATATAATAATATAACATAAAAATGTGGGTTAATTGACTATTACTGGTAATGGTAGGCTATGAATATTTAAGTTTTGGGGGAGTCAGAATTATTAAATGTAGATTTTCAACTGCACAGGGGTTGGCACCCCTGGCCCCTGGAAGTTCAAGGGTCAACCATAGTAATAATGTTAGTAGTTGTCATTAGCCTTTCTAATTTTTTTAATGTTTGTTTATTTTTGAGAGAGAGAGACCGAGCATGAACGGGGGAGGAGCAGAGAGAGTAGGAGACACAGAATCCTAAACAGGCTCCAGGCTCTGAGCTGTCAGCACAAGCCAGACCTGGGGCTCAAACTCACAAACCGCAAGATCATGACCTGAGCTGAAGCCGTATGCTCAACCGATTGAGCCACCCAGGTGCCCCGCTTCTTTAAGTTTTTTATTTTAATTCCAGTATAATGAATATATAGTGTTATTAGTTTCAGGTGTACAAGTGATTGAACAATCCTATACATCATTACTCATGAGTGTACTCTCAATTCCTTTCACCTATTTCACCTGTCTCCCCACTAACTTCCTCTCTGATATGCTTTATTTTAAATGATCACTGTCAAAGTTATTGAATATTTGTTCTTAATCTTTATTTTTGAGAGAGAGAGTGCAAGCAGGGGAGGAACAGAGAGAGGGAAGCACAGAATCTGAAGCAGGCTCCAGGCTCCGAGCTGTCAGCACAGAGCCTGATGTGGGGCTCAAGCCCACAAACTGTGAGATCATGACCTGAGCTGAAGTTGACCACTTAACCAGCTGAGCCACCCAGGCGTCCCTTGAAGTCATTTTCTTTTAACAAGAACATTTTTTTACTTGAAGCATACTTCAGAATACATAGTTCTAAAAGACATACATACATATATATGTGTGTGTATATATATATATGTGTGTGTGTGTGTGTATCCCATCTAAGAAAAATAGAATACACACATTTTCTTCAGGTACAAAGACAAATCACCTGGTTAAATCACATAAAAGGAGACATAACAAATATTACAAATTTAGGAAGACTAAAATCATACCACTTATATTTTCCAGCTACAATGGTACATAACTAAAGATCAACAATAGAAGTTGGAAAATCTACAATATAAATATTAAATATTAATATGTAAATATTAAACACACTACTGCACTGGCAATGGGCCAAATAAGAAATAGCAAATCAAAATATGTATCAAAACAGAAGAAAAACAAAACAGTATTCCAAAACCTGTGGGATAGAACAAAAGCACATGTTAGAGTGAAATTTATGCTACAAATGCTTGTATTTGCAAAATAAACATTATACCACAAGGAACTAGAAAAAGAAGAAAGCTAAAATTTAGCAGAGGAAGGAAATAACAAAGGAAAATCAGACATAAGTATAATAGAGACCAGAACAAACAGTAACAAAACATCGAAAGTAAGGGCCGTATTTAAAAAAAAAAAAAAACAAAAAAAAAAACTGTAAACAATTATATAACAGATCAGATAATTTAGGGGGAAAAATCAGATAATCACTAAAAATGTTACCAAGATTGAATCATGGATCTTGAATTCAAGAAGTAGGAAATCTTAGACCAATAACAGTAACAGAAAGTTGAATTAGGAATCAAAAATCTCCCAGAACAGAAAAGCCCAAGACCACATGGTTTCATTGGCAAATTTTATTTAAAAAAAAAATAACAATATTTATCAAAATCTGACAAATAGCGTACTGGAGGGAACACATTCAAGATCATTCCATGAGGCCTGTACTACCCTGATACCAATGCAGGATAAAAACAACAAAAGTCTAGTTTGTCCAATATAAGTATTACTACTTATACTTCTTTTGACATTCATTTGCATGATAAATATTTCTCCACCCCTTTACTTTCAATCTACAGGTGTCTTTAGGTCTAAAATGAGTCTCTTATAGATGAGTTATGTTTTTTGTTCCATTCTGCTACCGTAAGTCTTTGGTGTTTATGCCATTTGCATTCAGAGTAGTTATATGTATTTTAGTGCCATTTTACCATTTGTTTTGTCATTGTTTCTAGAGATTTGCTCTGATCTTTTGTTGTCTTTGTCACTTTTGGTCTCACCTTTGCACTCAGAGTCCTCTTTAATATTTCTTGCAGGGCTGGTTTAGTGGTAATGAACTCCTTTAGTTTTTGTTTGGAAAACTGTATCTCTCCTATTCTGAATGATAGCTTTGCTGGATAGAGCGTTCTTGACTGCAGATTTTTCCCATTCAACACTTTGAATATATCATGCCACTTCCTTCTGGCTTGCCAAGTTTCTGTTGATAAATCTCCAGCTAGCCTTATGAGCTTTTCTTTGTTAAGGATTTCTTTTGTCTTTCTGTTTTTAAGATTATTTCTTTATCGCTTAGATCTTTTTCGCTTAGATCTCTTACCTTGTTCTTTTGAGATGAATTCTTCCATCTTGACATTTTGTCTAAGTCTCTGCCTTCTTCTGTGTGTTACAAAAGCCAGTTTTGTCTCCTGCTCCTGAATGTAATGGCCTTATGAAAAAACGGTCATGTAGTGTCCAGGGCCTGGCACTTCAGGGAGTGTGTCTGGTACGTGCTGCATGTGCTCTGCTGTTGTGTCCTGGATGCTCTATCCTTGGCTGCTATGGGCAGTGTTTAGTCCCTCCCCTGATGTGGTGTGCTCTGGTCTGCTTGTGAAATGAGACCTGACACCAACTCCACCAGAACTGAAGTCCTTCAGAGCTCCCTGGTTGGGAGACATGGTGTGGGCAGGGATTTGTGCTGGTATTCTGAGGGAGGTGCCCACCATGCTGGGACTGAGGCAAGCTTGACCAAGAAGGGCAGTCCTGTAAGAGCACAGTGGTGTGCGGGTTGGTGTAACCAAGCCAGGTAGCCAGCATCTGCCCTGAGCTGCCTCCTGTTGGTGGCTCTGTGTTTATGCTGAGGGGTGGGGGTAGGAAATGGCACTGTCAGCTTCCTTGTTCTCTGAACACTGCCTCCTAAGGATACTCTCTGAGATGAGCTAATAATCTCCCCTTTCTGCCCCAGGCATTCTTTGAGTACTGTCTCCATACTGTCTACCCCAGGGCTGTTTGCCTGCTTTCTCTTCAGGAGCAAGGCAGTGGCCTCCAGGCTCCATCCCAGCAAGCCCACTGACCTTAAAACATCAGGCTTTAAACTTTGCTGGTTGCAAGAACTCAGGAAATTCAGCCCCTCTTGTTTTCCAAGCCAGTGACTTTGGGGAATCACTCTCCTTGTGCATCCCCCTATGTGTTCCTCTCTTCCCCCGCCCCCCCATCTCCTACACGCCCGCCTCCCCCACGCCCCTCCCTCCCGTATCCTACACGCCCCCCTCCTCCCTCACGCCCCCGCCCCGGTCTCCTCCCTCACGCCCCCGCCCCCGTCTCCTCCCTCACGCCCCCCCCCGCCCCCGTCTCCTCCCTCACGCCCCCCCCGGCCCCCCTCTCCTCCCTCACGCCCCCCCGCCCCCCTCTCCTCCCTCCCGCCCCCCCCCCACCCCCTCTCCTCCCTCACGCCCCCCCCCCAGCCCACGTCTCCATGACCAGGATCCCTCTCCTCCATAGCATCCATGATCCATTTCTTCCCTAAAACATGTCTCCACAATTCCTACCGTCCTCTACGTGGCCTTTTCTCTCCCTTTATCTGTGGAGTTCTGTCAGTCTTCAGGTTTATTCTAGGGTATTTAGGACAATTTGATAGCTATCTATTTGTGTTCATGGGAGGAGACAAATGTAGGATCCTCCTACTCTGCCATCTTGTTATTCTTTCATTAGCCTTTTTGATCTTCTTCCCCTCCCAATTTTTTCTGTATTGTGAATATAGAAGAATATATATTACTTTCATAACAAAAACTAAAACAAAAAAATAAAGGCAGTCAATAACTATGCTATATTTTTCATATTATTGATCCCTATCTCTGTATCATGATCTTAATTGTGAATAAGGTTGATTACTATATTTTTAACTTGCAAAGAATGTTTCTGGGTCTTGCAAACTTTAATTTTTTTTAACTACTTTGTAGGCTCCAATATAGAGCAAAAATTCACTTTGAAGACAATGAAGTCTGAATTTAAAAGTTTTTATCCCTTTTTAAGAAGGAAATAAAAAAAAACCCTTTAAAAAAAGCGTAATCCATGAGAAGGTACATAAAGGGAGCCCATTCCTCATGGGAGAAATGTGTGCTGTATTGCTTGTGTCATTTGTATCGCTTGCTACCATGAGAGATGCAGGTACTTTGAAAGGGATGGGTGGTAAATTATCCAAGACTTAGAAAGTAATAAAAGAAACTATAGTCTGGAAAAAAAATATGTTCTATACATGATTCACAGATTTATTGTAGTCATTTTGGAAGCATTGAAACAGACCAAATGTGTGGAGAAATTATTTCTGATTGCATACTGAAATTTTAAAGGCACTCAGATGGCTAAGGTTTGTGTTCCATGTAGAAACTGACTTTGAATGCTAGGTTTGGGAATTGGATAGGAAAAGGAGGAGATTCACATTTTGAGCAAACTTGATTGGCAGAAAGGCAGGAGAAACTTATAAACAGATGAGGAAAAAAATCTAAGATTAAAGTGAGCATTGGCCTGGGTAGCAGAGTGAAATAGAGATGAAATTGAAAAAGATCTGCCTGAGAATAGAAAGGGCTCACAAAACGTTCGTTATGATTTAGGTAAAGGCTAAGTGGTTATTTTCTAAAACTCAAAGACTCTCATGGCTAAGTGTAGAGCATTGAAGCAAGAGGCAGGCATGGGTATATAATGGCGGGGGAGGGGGGGAGTGTGTGGAAATCACTGAAGACCTTAGTTCTGTTTTCGATTTTGATTTGTTCACTAAGAACCTTGGAAGTCACATAGTCTGACTTTCCTGTAAATCTATAAATCTTAGGGTGTTCTATATCGGTATACATAGGGCTTTACATTGGTTTCAGTCATTCATGTCCTGCTTGTCCAGAGACCAAAGGTTGTCTGCTAAATTTGCTGGCAGCAGTGATGGCAGGCTACTGTAAACAAAGAAAAGTACACTGCAGTTCCGAATACTTTACTTCTCCTTCCCAATAGAACCCTAGGAAAGGAGATGTGAAATGGAACTTAGAAGTTATCATCCCCATTCACTGAAGTGTCTCCATACCATCTCCAAAATAGCCATCTGACTTCTGCTTGAATTAGGGTCTACTATGTCTGTTATCAACTCTTTTAACATATAAAAAATAAAAGCAAGGTTAATTGGACATCAAATAGTCTTAGAGAACTTAATAGCTTTCCAGAATTTTTGGGGGGAGGATACTAATATAATATTTAATAAATCATAGTTTTTAAAATCTACATTTTCCATTAAATATTTTTCATAGCTTGGGACGCCTGGGTGGCTCAGTTGGTTGAGCTTCCGACTTCAGCTCAGGTCATGGTCTCGCAGTTCGTGAGTTTGAGCCCCACGTCGGGCACTGTGCTAACAAACAGCTCAGAGCCCAGAGCTTGCTTCGGATTCTGTGTGTGTCTCTCTCTCCCCCTCCCCTGCTTATGCTCTGCCTCTCTCTGTCTCTCTCTCTCTCAAAAATAAATAAGTGTTAAAAAAATTTTTAAAAATATTTTTCATAGCTCTTAATCCTCTTATTTAGCAGTGATTCAGCAGTGGGAACTCTGACATCAAATTCTTTTCATCTCCAGTTGCCACTCTAGGCATGCCCCACTCTGATCCCTCTGTCACTTGCTGCCAGAATAGTTTTTCTTAAAACTCTTCCTAAATGTCTCTTGCTAACAGTTATTCAGTGACTCTTCATTAGGTTCAAAATAAAAGTTCAAACTCCTAGTCATGGTTTATAATGATATCCCATAATCTGGGTATTTCTGTGTCTGGATACTGCAGTTATCTATTGCTGCAAGAATGCTGCAAGAACAAGCCAAAATTCAGTGACTTAAAACAACAAATATTTATTTTCTACTAGGTCAGCAGGGGGTGTTTGTTGATCTTGCTCAGGCCTAGCTCACCTCACCTAGATCTTGTGCATCTGTGGTTAGCTGGCAGGTGCCCAGTGGCTGGCTCTTGGCTGGTGTGACAAAGTGATCAGGTCACTAGTCTCCTTATCCAAAAGGTCAGTCAGAGCTTGTTTTCTGGCTGTTGAGCAAAATTCCAGAAGAGGAGGTAGAAACTGACAGGCTTTCTGATACTTAGGCTTAGTCTTGGCAAACTGCTACTTCTGTTGGCTTACACTAGCCAAAGTAAGTCACAATGTTAGCCCAGTTACAAGGAATAGACTTTCAGTGTAAGGAATTAGAAATACACCTAGCAAAATATGTGGATACAACGGGGAGGGGCAAAAACTGGAGAGTTTTTGCCTCTAGTCCACTACTCTTACCTATCTCTCCATCTTTGATATTTGCTAAACCCCAACTTACTCATTATGCCCAGCAATAGTGAACTTTGGGTAGTTCTTTAAAAATGGTATGTCATTGGGGCGCCTGGGTGGCGCAGTCGGTTAAGCGTCCGACTTCAGCCAGGTCATGATCTCACGGTCTGTGAGTTCGAGCCCCGCGTCAGGCTCTGGGCTGATGGCTCGGAGCCTGGAGCCTGTTTCCGATTCTGTGTCTCCCTCTCTCTCTGCCCCTCCCCCGTTCATGCTCTGTCTCTGTCCCAAAAATAAATAAAAACGTTGAAAAAAAAATAAAAAAAAAATGGTATGTCATTGCTTCCTTTGACTGTTGCACCCAATATTCCCTTTGCCTGGAATTACCTTCTGTATTTGACTGACTTCTATACTTGCACAAAAAAAAACACAACAATGATAAAGTTTTAAGTACCCACTATGTACTGGGCATCTATCTAATGTTTTTACTTGTAACTAATTCAATTTCCATTTTGAGATAAATGATATTTTTTATTTTATAGATAAGAAAACTGAGGATAGCAGGGTTCTGTAACTTATCCAAAGATACTGCTAGTTTATATGATGAAGTCAGAATTTGACTGAGTTCTGAGTTCCCAGAACCTAACACCATCTGGCACAGAGTCAGGTTCTTTGGCTTATATTTCTTGAATGAATGAATTGGGTTTCTTAGCCTTGGCACTATGGACATTTTTGATCTGATAATTCTTTGTGGGAGCTGTCTTGTGCATTATAGGATGTTCACCAACATTTCTGGCCTCTACTCCATGGTTGCAAGTAGCACTCTCCCAGTAGTAACAATCAAAAATATCTTCAGACATTGCCAGATGTCCCCCAGGGAGTAGGGAACAAAATCACCCCTGGTTGAGAACCACTGAAATAAATGAAGGACCTAGAGTAATTGTTTTTAACATTGTCTAAATAGTAAAATAACCTTGGGAAACGTAAGTCTTCCATCTCCTAGGTTAATCAGTTAGGATTTCTGGGCATAGGGCCTAGACTGCAGTATTTTTTGAGTTCTCCAGATTATTCCAATGTGCAGCCATTTGAGATCTTGTCTAGAGGCTTATACTCTTAAAAAGTAAATGTCTTACTAATTCTTCACCTGTGAAACCTTTCCTCAGTGTTGGAGCTGGAAGTCAAATCTTTGTATTATAAAATTGGGGACTATTTTTGATATTTCATTGAATTTTTCTAGGAGACTAACATAGTGCTTTATATAGTTGGATTTTTTTTTTTTGTACATTTCAGGTGAGATTGAATTAGATAAAAGGCAAATCAAAGTTAGCCATCCCCAAAGCCAAGGGAAAGAGGGGGCATAATAGACTGAAGGGCATTTTTGTCTGTGGCAATTATTTGACTAATAATGCTTACTCAAATTTCTGAGTTGATATTCACCAAACTAACGAAGTGTGCTGTGCACAACACCTCTGTCCCCACATGCTGTTTGCATGGTACATGGTGTGACAATGTTGCTGTTGCCTGATTTTTGCATTTCTCAGCATTCCAAATGTTTCTCTTAGGTTGAAAGGGATCTTTGTTACAGATAACACTTCAAAAGTAGTCTCAAATGCATTCAGACAGAGAAGTGTGTACATAGGCCACATTATATTTCTCTGTGCCTCAGCATAATTTAAGTCTTTTTCATGTTACTAAAAGTCCTTTGTTCCCAAGCATCATTTCAAGTATATTTATTGGTAAATTTGTACTATGAACTGAATAATTACATCCTGGGAGTTGGGGTTCTATAGTTCCTTATACAATGGAATATTGATTAGTACCATATTATAAAATCGCTTCCAAGGAAGCCATAATGTATAAAAAATAGAATTCCTGGAAGAAATTTATGATCATCTGAATTTATTACAATGACTCCATGACTATCAGTCTTAAAAGGAACATAAAGTGTAGTAAACTGAAATCAGTCTTTTTTATGGAGTACCAGAAAATCATACAGTTGCAAATGTTGACCATCCACAACATATAAAAAGGCAACAGATTTTTTAAAAAACCACCAAGATATGCTTATTGTTTTAGGCCCAAATGCTACTTTAAACTTGGTTGAATTAAAAATCTCAATGCTTTATTGATAAAATATCTTTTTAGAAGTACTAAAATACTATGCTACTACCTAGATATAATAAAGCTGGTTTTTAGAATTAATTGTGTCTCAGTGAATGGTTTTAAGGTCTTGCTTATGTTAAAAGGCACCTTGGACTTTTGTTCTTCGATAAATTGTATTTTTGACTTTAACTCTATAAGAGTGCCATTACCCTCACTGTAGACTTTTAAATTTGATGTTTTCATCAGAAAAATACACCAGTAATCCTGGTGTTCAGTAAAGTTGAGGTGAGTTTTTTACTATAAATGACTTTGCCATAATTAGGCCACATAAATACAGATTTCATTGAATAGTAAATGTCTAGATTCCCTGCTTATATTTGATAACTCTATTGATCTAGGATTTTTTCTTGGGAAATATACTACAGTCCCAATTTTCACTGAAATCTATCAGAAAAGAAAAATTATCTTCATTAATTTTATATCTTTTATATTAATAAAGGTAAACATATTCCAGCAAATCAGATCTTTGTTAGGCTTGTGTGACATTTATGGGCAGTGTGGCTCTGAAGTCTGAAGAACACTTTTAATCTGAAACTGATGAGATTGAGATGATCAGAAATAGAGCTTTTTCAAACAGGGACAATTAGAGTACAATCACCTGATTCAGATATAGGTCTGTAGAATGATTGGAAATTAGTGCCCATAAATCAACCTATGGCAGAAAAGTGATTTAATCAACGGGCAGATGGCTAGTTCTCAAGCTTTGGATGCCCACTGGGTAGTCACTTCTGGAATCCTTTTAGCACTCAGTTGGAAAGATCTACCAACTTCAACTATAAGACAAGCTTTTCTTTTGAACAAAATGTTCTGCTTTAGAAATGATAGTTATACTTAATTGCAAGGTGGCAAGTCAAGCTCTAAAACAATTGATAACCACCAAAATACAGAAATAAAACTGCTCTACTCTTAATTGTTACCACTTTTCCTCATGTCATTTTGGCCATCTTTACTGATGACAACCTTTCTATAGAGCACAAATTGGTCCATAATGAGCCGCAGAAAACATTCCATCACCACATCTCAAGCACTTTAGCAAATATTTAACTTTTTTTTTTTTTACATGGAATGAATTATTTAAACGAGTAAGTGTGTGTGTGGAAGCGTGCATGCGTGCAGAAATTTTTAGGGCAATTTTATTTTAATGCTTCCAGTAAGAGTTCAGAATTAACCATCTTACAAATCTTATAAACAGGAAAACCACAGTAGATGAGCCATCCTTGGGGTATCACACTACTCATCTTTCTTCATAAGCTTTAACAAAGATGTAAATAATTTATTTCTACTTAACAAAAGGACAGAAAAGGTTAAGATAGAAATATTCATAGAAGGATCCAAATCTGCACTTTATTTCTGCCACAGAGTAGAACATTAAAAATACTCCCACACCTGCACAAATTGTCTGTATCATCAGCCTGCCTCCCATTTTTGAACAATCACTGAATAATTGGACATGTCCAGACTTGCTCTTTCCATGTAGACTTGCTCTCAAATTGATTTTTAAATTGCTTTAAAAGATCTGGTAATATTTTGAAGATGTCAAGATTTGGATTAAAATGTTAAAATTAAAATAAGTTGGCTTCAAATTCTTTATCCAACAGAACATATGAATAGGGTAATAAACAATTGGGGTACAGTGAGAATCCTGAGTTCATTAGTCATCTTCATGAATTGCTAAAAGATGACGTTTTCACAGTGCAACTGGCTGCTGCAAGAAGGAAAAGCGCCAAGAAACAAGACCTTTTTTAAGCCTTATACTCTCAGGAAATATGCAGATAACCTGGCTGAAATAATGATTAGTTTAGTTTATTATGTGAATAGAATGCACTCGAGGGGATTCTTCCATTTTGCAGTATCTTTGATAACTCCAAATATCAAATTTCTAAGAAGATACCTTTTTCAAAAGATATTTTCCCCATGAGCAAGGGGCACAGAAAAAAAAAAAAAGGTTTATAATTGTCTACTATACCTATTATATTACATAAGAATATATCTTCAGACAATTTTTTAGGTATATTTATCTTCAAAGATTTAATGAACCTATTGATGGTTACAAAAGTCTGTCTTTTAAAATTTGCCCTCTGGACTGTTGACTCATTGTTTATAGTCTTTTGTTACCATCTCTGAGGATGGGACAGAGCAGGAATATAATGTGGTGGGCCATTTCTCTGATTATTAGTAGCTCTGCTGTGTCTGGATGAAATTATCCATTCCACCGTTGCCAACTATATATTAAATGTTTAAGTCTCACAAGGCATCATGCTAGGTGGTATATATCTGTTCTCTATGGTCCTTAAAAGGATCCCTGCAAAATAGGTACTGGTATACTCTTTTTTTTTCTCTCCAGAAAAAATAAATGAACATTATGAAGTTGGTATAATTTTCTCAATGCTCACTGCTAGTAAGTGGCAAATCCAAGTCTATTCTAAAGTCCCTACTTTTCCAGTATGGCACTTAATGTCTTTGAGTGTAATTGGAGGTGACTATACCATGGAGTTGACTCTACCATCGAATTTAGTCATTGGAATTAAATTGGACTATGAAGGGGAACAGATGACAAAAAGCCTTTGGAATCAAATGATGGGTTAAATCTCAAAACCTTATTTGACCTCACTGATCTTCAATTTTCTAGTGGAAATATAATACCTAGTGGAAACTTTACAGGACTGTTGAAATAAAAGATAATTATAGCACTTGACAAATTTGGTTTGCTATGACAAAGAAATTTGGAAATGTTGAGCAGTTTAATAGTTCTTTAGGGATTTCCTTTCACTCCTTTTCTCTTTCCATAAATTGTTTAACCATATATATTAAGCACCTATATAATTTTTTAAAATTTTATTTAAAAAAATTTTTAAAAGTTTTTATTTTTGAGAGAGAGAGAAAGAGACAGAGTGCAAGTGGGGAAGGGGCAGAGAGAGAAGGAGACACAAAATCTGAAGCAGGCTCCAGGCTCTGAGCTTTCTGCACAGAATCCCATGCAGGGCTCAAACTCAGAATGCAAGATCATGACCTGAGCCAAAGTTGGACACTTAACATACTGAGCCACCTAGGTGCCCCCTATACTGATACTTTTCTAGGTGTAGAGAATATATGGATGAATAATAAACCTTGAAGCTTTTTCTCCAAAGTGAGTAAGTGCCCTGAAGAAACTTGGTGTTTTGGAGGCTCGAGATGCAAATATTTATAATGTAAAGTAGAAATTGCATGGGTTTTATGTGAACTTAGAGTATACATATGACCCAGTGTGGTCAGGGAAAGTTTACTAGATTAAATCATGCTTGAGCTGAATCTTAAAGAATGAACATTTTTAGAAATGAGCCAGGAATGGAGAAATGAGAGGAATACTAGGCAGAAGGAAAAATTAGAGCATAAGACATGGAGGTGCAAAACAACATTTAATGTCTCTGGATCATGAAGACTGGAGACCATGCTGGAGACAAGGCAGAAGTCCTAGGCTGTGGGGATTTTATATACCCTGGTAAGAATGTGTGTGAATATTTCTCTGGCAAACCTATGTGTTGGGTGGATTTGGGGGGAATAAAATGAATAAAGGAGTTAGAATTTGTTGCAGTAGAGAATGAAAATTTGAACAGGATTAATTGGAGTTGGGGATGGAGAAGAGAAGATGGATTTGGGAAATGCTTAAAAAGCAAATTTATGAATTTGGGAGGTAGGAGAGGAATTAAATGGTTAATGGTTCCTAATTAGGGTAAATTGGAAGGATGGCAGGACCACAAGGTAAAAGAAAATAAGAAATGTGAAGACAAGGCAGATGCATCATTCCATGTCCCTTTAAGAGTACCTGTTACAATGGGGCGCCTGGGTGGCGCAGTCGGTTAGGCGTCCGACTTCAGCCAGGTCACGATCTCGCGGTCCGTGAGTTCGAGCCCCCGTCGGGCTCTGTGCTGACTGCTCAGAGCCTGGAGCCTGTTTCCGATTCTGTGTCTCCCTCTCTCTCTGCCCCTCCCCCGTTCATGCTCTGTCTCTCTCTGTCCCAAAAATAAATAAACGTTGAAAAAAAAAAAAAAAGTACCTGTTACAAGGTACATAGTGACTGACGGCTCCAACTATGTAGCACCTTTTGGATTGGCTGTGCAAAGGATAACTAAGCCCCTACTAGCCAATGCCTGGTGACTGTGGTTGTGTTGGAGCCGGGCCCTTCCTGCCTGTGTGGGACTTTTCTACCAGTAATTTTTGCTCAAGGAATTGCCTTTTGCCTGGTTAAGACTCTCAGAACTGCACTGCAGTGTGTGGCTTTTTCTGTTTGATTTTTTTCTCCATCCTTTCCTTTCACATTTTCAGATCTACACTGTGGTCTGAAGGGTCTTCTGCCTACTCTGGGCCCATCTTTTCTTAACAGGGGTTTCCAGTAAAGCTCTTGCATCTCTAATCCCTATGTAGCATCTGCTTCTTGGAGAACCTAAACTAATATTAAGGAGCATTTAGATATGGGCAGGGTGAAAGTGATGAGATCAGGTGCAGAAATACTGTTTGATATGACAGAGAAATGATGAATATATTGAACAGCTGGCTAAACAAGTTAGAAAATGAGACATAAAACAGGCTTGACATGTAGGATTTGGAGGTTTCAGCATATGGTATGTAGTCAAAACTGTAGATGAAATCACACAGAATAGGAAATATGAAACCATAGAAATTTCTATATTCATGCAATTTCAGATGCATTAGAGCATACCGATCAGCCTGTGGCCTTCACTTTGGGAAGACTACTGTATTCCCTTCTATTTGTGCCCTCTTTTTCTGGCTGGATGTGTTACCTCATGCCACTCAGCTTTTATGAGCACTTTGCACACTTTTAAGGCTCTTCACTGTCAGGATTAGTACCCATTCCTATGTTGGTTGTGCCTTACACCTCCATCTTTTCCAGAAGAGTGATGACTCTTAGTAATCCTCTTGAAGTCACAGCTCAAGAGCTCAAGTTCCAGGCCATTTGAGGTCTGATGCTCTTACCCTCACAGACCATTGAAGACTCAATTCAGTGCCCTAGGGTAGCAAATTTCTACTGTAAAATTTCTGATTTTGTTTCCTACTTCTTATTCTGTATATTTTTAGAAATTCTTACCATGTCCGGTAAAAAGCAAAGTTAGAAATTCTGTTTTTTTTTTCACTTTTGGTAATTACAGTAGTTTTATAATAATTCTTTTCTGGAAGGGAAATTCTTCTAGCTTTAGAGTGCTAAGCTCTACTCTGAAGTTCCAGCTTCTCTTACCTGGGGAGGCTTTCATTTTTCTTTCATCCAGGTGACACTGCTTTGTGGCTTTCCATGTTTTCAGAAGGTTCTGGCATGCCTGAGTTTCAGCTCATCAAGCAGCAGTAAAGGTGAAATGAGTCTTGTAGTCTTGTGGTGGCATTATAGGCATTCAGAAAAACATAGGTCTGGATCCACTTGTCTATTGAACTGGCCTCATGGTTTTGGCATATTTTACAGCATGACTGAAGAGTGGATAAGGGTGGCAGTGAAAGGGCAGAATAGAAAAGATGCAGTGTCCTTCTCTATGAACTTGTACAACTTCCTTTCAAACGTTCACCTTGAACAAAATAGATTCTGGCATGGAATAAAGTAAAGATAACATTCCCACAATACTCTTGATGTGGCTGCCTATAAGTGGGTGAGGGTTGGGCACTGCTGAATAATTACTTAGTCCCTCATGAGATAGTACAAATGTATATTTGGTGCCCAGAGTCAGGACCAGTTCCAGAGGTCTAAGGCTCACCACTCTCTCCAGGTGAACTGATTTAACTGGCAATAGATTCAGTTGTACACATCTGGCCCCAACCTCCATTTCATCTGAGGCCAGTAAAATCTGTTCTATACATTTCTTAGGTCAAAATCACCATGTGCAGTTGTCCCAGTTTAAGTGCTTCCAAACTTGCAGAATTTTATGAACTCTCCCTCATCTAATTTTCATGGAACATGGATGAGAGCTCTTTATTTCTCACAAAGACATCTAGCAGTGTTTTAAATACAAGGGGAGCACCCATACTACAATGTTTTTGAGAAGGCTAATTAATAGAACTACCACATTTCTGTCAAGAATTAGCTTAGGTAGCCAGTGAAAGATTTAAGAAAGAGGTGAGAAGATGAGAGGGAGCAGGATGAAGTGGAGGAAGTAGAAGACCTAGTATTATACTGAATGAGGATCAGCTGAGGTAGTTTGAAGAAACTGAAGTTTTAAACTGTGATAAAGATCTGGAAACCAGTTTGAGATGAACAACTGACATTCAGTCATCACTAATGATGTGACACAGGCTGCCTCAGGTCAACACAGTTTTACAAACAAGAAGATATTTTGCAAATTTTGGTGAAAATATAGGACTATAAATTTTTAATGTATCTATATACATAAGATATATATAATATATCTTATGTATATAAGTCGTAATAAATAGTGTTATTTATGGAGCTGATAAATAGTAATTAGAAACCCCCCTAGGCCAAAATCCAACAAAATTTGGGGATAATTTTACCTGTGCTGAGAGTTAGGTTTTAAGCTTAATTGTTTATTTAGCTGATGGTTACAATTCTTAGGTCTCCAGTTAGTACATTAGAATACTCTGTCCAGGGGCGCCTGGGTGGCTCAGTCGGTTAAGCGTCCGACTTCGTCTCAGGTCATGATCTCAGAGTCCGTGAGTTCGAGCCCCGCGTCGAGCTCTGTGCTGACAGCTCAGAGCCTGGAGCCTGCTTCGGATTCTGTGTCTCCCTCTCTCTCTGACCCTCCCCCATTCATGCTCTGCCTCTCTCTGTCTCAAAAATAAATAAACATTAAAAAAAAATACTCTGTCCACATGAGAAATTGCTGTTGTATTTGTTTCCATTTAACTTCTTTCTTCCCCTTTCCTGCTTTCTCTGAAGATAATGGCTAGGTTTCTAAATATCCTACTGGTGAAATAATATTAATCAATGGAAATAGTTAAATAGAACTTCAGGTTAGGAAAAGAAATGTTAGCATATGCATAATCTAATTTGCTCACTGGTCATTAGATAATCAACTTTACATTATATACTAGAAGTATATAATTATTTTTGAATTATCTAAATGTTCACCTACTTTCTGATTTTTTTTTTTTCTGTGGGAACGAGGCTCTATGACTCATAATTAAATCACCTTCTTTCAACCTGGATTAGTTTAATCATCTCTTTGTCCCAAATCACCTTTCGGTAAATTAAGCTAATAGAAAATAACTTAGAGAATTGAAAGAATGTGAATTTAAGCATGAGAGGCGAAAGGATTAAACACACCTGTTCTGATGGTCCTTTTTAAATACTTTTCTGTAATTGTAATAGCTTTGGTATAAGCAACTGTTGAAGCTATGAACCACAGAGTATGGAAAGTGGGGCAATATTTGAATTCTCTGGAATATAGCTATGATCTTGGGTTTAAACCTTTGAGTATTGTTTTCTCCATGAAACGAAATGAGTATCAGCTTAGGGTTGAGTATGTATCTCTCTTACAACTGTTCGAAATCATCTTTTATATATCCACTTCTGGAGTCATAGCTGGAAGA
The DNA here is from genome assembly GCF_007474595.2 of Lynx canadensis. Classification (NCBI taxonomy): domain Eukaryota; kingdom Metazoa; phylum Chordata; class Mammalia; order Carnivora; family Felidae; genus Lynx; species Lynx canadensis. The sequence goes on from NC_044308.2 coordinate 88,523,015, forward strand.
CAAGCTCTTCAGACATAGATAATGAAGCTCTACTTTCCAAGGGGTTAACATGGGGATTTCACATATATGACCCTGGGATTTGCTGAAGTAATCTTGTTGATAAGTTTTTTTTTTTTTTTTTTTTTTTTTTCATGCCTGCAAGCTAGTTATTTCTCAAGTAGCTAGTAATTTATCTTGTTAAACTCTACAGCCAGGTGTGATTTTTCTGCATGGATAACATAAATCTAGATACTACTACTTCCTATCAATACAAACTCATTGAAAACTTGGGAAAAGGATTCTGATAAACATTCCCTAAAATTATATGAAAAACGGTGGTATGTATTCATATGTATGTGTTTGTTTTGTGTATTTTTAAACGGAATGTCTATAGCCTTCCTCTGATATTTAGATTTCATCATCATCCCAGATATTTAGAATTGCTACTGTAGAATATAAGAAATACAATTGACCCTTGAATGATGGGGGGGGTGGCTGTGGCACTGACCTCCTGCACAGTTGAAAATCCATGTATAATTTTTGACCCCTCACCTCCCGAATTGAATAACTGAGTATTGATTGGAAGCCTTACTGATAACAGTTTATTAATATGTATTTTGTGGACTTTTATGCATTATTTGCTGTATTCTTTTTTTTTTTTTAATTTTTTTTTTCAACGTTTATTTATTTACTTGGGACAGAGAGAGACAGAGCATGAACGGGGGAGGGGCAGAGAGAGAGAGGGAGACACAGAATCGGAAACAGGCTCCAGGCTCCGAGCCATCAGCCCAGAGCCTGACGCGGGGCTCGAGCTCACGGACCGCGAGATCGTGACCTGGCTGAAGTCGGACGCTTAACCGACTGCGCCACCCAGGCGCCCCAACTGTATTCTTAAAATAAGCTAGAGAAAAAGTGTTGAGAAAATACATTCAGAGTACTTTTCTATATTTATAAAAAGTGTATAAATGGACACATACAATTCAAACTTGTGTTCAAAGGTCAACTGTATTAAGGGAAAGAATGAAAACCGTGAAAAAATACAGTGAAAATTAGTTCTTTAATCAGTAGTACTATTGATGAATTCCAGTGTTTAAGCTGAGTTTTATTTTATTTTAAATTTGTTTCCATTCATATGTGTTACATTGAATGGCATCTTACAATTCTGTTACATAACGTTCCAAAACAAATAATGATACTCAAGGTTGCTGTGTAAAGGATATCAATTTTACATATTCAAGTTGAATAAATAGCATTTTGTTGAAATGCTGGGGAAAAACCAATAGCAGGAAATTGCAGAATTGAACACTGCCTTTCTCCTGCAAATAAAGAATGTAAATCATTTAATCAGACTGGTTCTAAAAACCATGTAAATTCTATAAGTGAGTAAAATATTGACTTATAGTTTTTAATTATATAGGATTAGATACTTGGGTAGAAGTTTTAGAATATTGTCTTAATCTAATAAAATATGGTCTTTGGAATCTATTAGTCTAAAATTCCAGCTTCAGTATTTATTGATAATGTTACCCTTAGCCAAATAACATATATTCTCTTTCCACCATAAATGAGGCAATGAACACAAAGTCTCTGTTTAGTTCGTGGTAATGAAAATGCCTCAGGGTGCCTAAGTGGCTCAATTGGTTAAGCTGCCAACTCTTGATTTCAGTTGAGAATTGAACCAAGTCATGATCTCATGTCTGAGTTTGAGCCTGCATTGGGCTCCATGCTGAGAGTGCAAGGTGTGCTTAGGATTCTCTCTCTGCCCCTGCCCTGCTCATGTGCACTCATTCACTCTGTCTCTCTCAAAATAAATAAATTTAAAAAAGAAAAAAAAAGTTCCTCATAAGAAGCAGTAGGAGCAGTAGTCCTTCTGGGGCCAGGGGGAGATGGGGTACACAGAGAGTCTAAATGTATCCAGTGAGAGGTTTTTGAGGGAAGTTAGAAATAGGCTGAGGAGGGTTAGCCATGCAGAAGTAGGGTTTAGGCTTTATTTAGTCTAGTAAATTAACAGACACTATCCCAAGAATAAGTCCTGTTTAAAGGTAGTTATATCACAGTTTCTGTATTTGATATCATTATAGGCCTGAATAAAGAACGTAGGCTAAAATACTGAAATGACAGAAATGGTGGCAGTTGATTATTTGAATTTAAGTTAAAGACAAATTACTGGTTAACAGCTATGAAAAGATCCAAGGTATGGCAGAGAATCTCCTAGAAATAAGATTGTGAGACATGCCAAGTATAAAACCTTGAAGATAATACAATTGATAATCCACACAGGCACAGATTTTATGAGACCAGTCAAAGTTGCCAGTGTTGTGTAATGAATGTTATGTTGACTGTACTGTGTCTAAACTGTTGTTTTATGTGTGGGAAAATTTCACCTATAAAATCTTTATGCTTGTGCACCAGGGAATAGTGGTGTTTATGTGCTCTATTTGGTTATGTTTGGTTGTGCATGTTGAAGAAGTAGCTTTATTTTAAAGGTAATTATAATTCGATAATACCTCAAAAGATGGTATCTTTTCATTTTCCCCATTTTTGTGTCCAAGTATAGAGAGACCCGAGTTAAATATTTGGGTCCATCTAATGTAGCTTCTGGGGAGCTATTATTAATTACAGCAAATGTATGTTTAGTGTTTTTTATGTGTAGGCACTAAGAGCTCTGTCTGTATATATTTAGTAGAATTCTTGTTGATAGTCCTAGAAGACAGGAACTACCCTTATCTCTATACCACAAATAAGAAAATTGGCTCTTAAAAGTAATTGTTTTGCTTAAGATCACATAGTGAGTAGTAAAGCCAGAATTCAAACCACCTGTGATTCCAGAACTCATATGCTACAACATATTAACCAGCATTTCAGGAGGGAAGGTGAGGTGAACCATAGACTATAATACCTGTTATCAGTAATTAAATAAAATAAACAAATAATTTTATTTATCACCTCACCTGTGTGCCCTGGAGCCACTTGTAGGATAATTTTTCCGAAAGTTGAGAGAATGCTGTCTCATCCATGTGTTCGCAATATGCCATGTGCTTTACCTCCAAACTCTTGAATATTTATAAGCACATCAGTGTACTTTCACTCACAGAAATAGGATTCATTCACTGGTAGAGCCAGGCAATGCTCTAGGCACTTGGGATTTATTTATCCCTGAACAAAACACACAAAACAAAGATTCTTTAATTTGTTAGAGTAATTTTGTGGGTTTCAACATAAAGGAAACTGAAAGCACATAAGAAAAAGGAAGAACTTCTAACAATTAAACAAAAACTGGGTACCTGGTTAGTGGGGCTTAAGTTAGCTCATTAAAAAAAAATTGAGTGTTGTTGACACAGAGTCGATTACTTAAACATCAAGTTGTCTGCAGTCAAATATGGCTGGAGTAGAATTTTTTTGGTCTTACAGATTAGACTACTGTAATTCTCATTCCTTCATTTTCATATGGGTTTATAAGGGAAACTGTTTTTTTCTTTCTTAAAATATGTAGTCTCTATCTTTCCCATATTCTGACATGTCTTTTGGCAGAAATCAGAGAAATAATATTGTTGGTTTCAAGATGTCAAGTAAAGCTTTCATCCACCTGGACACTGTTTTTTGTTCATGCATGAGTGCTAGATGCTACAAGATACTGGAAGCAAGAAGGCAAGCAGGTCTTCCAAGGCCTGAATGGCATGGAAGAAGGGTATGGTTTCTTAGTATTCTTTCTCATGGTAATATCCCTCCTATTTGCCATAGTATGAGTTTTGTTGTTGGTGAGAATGGAGGATTAAAACATGAAGAGGATTATGAACCTTTTTAATGGGAGGTCTTCTTTCCCCAATGTAGCCAAGATGTACAGCTTTTATAGATGTTTAGAGTCTTCTATAATTTCATAGGAATGTACAGGATACACATTAGTACAGTTGCCTAAATGTAGGCAAAGCAAAATGGTTCTGTCTTTACTAGGGTCTCTAGAACTCCCAAAGGTTTCAGCCTAAAAAGGAAGGTGACTATACAATGACATGTTGAAGGGCAATAATCTTTCATGAGTTTGGGGAGGACAAAAACAAATAATCAAGCTTGAATAACATGATATTTCTTTCTGTGGAGCTCCAGTCTGGAGACTTTTATGGCGATACACCTGAAGTTTTGAAGAATTACTGTGCATTTATAAAATGCCTCCCTCTGTTTAAGCTCTTAAATGTTTGGTTATGAGCACAGTTAAAGCCCATGACTATATTTGGTATCATTAGGAACCTGGAATAGTGAGTAATTTCTGTCTTCTTTGTAATGAAATCTTTGCCTTGATGAGGCTGTATGAGCTGAGGTTTTGAATTCAAAAGAATTTTAACATGGAAGTCTGGAAGCTAAGGGAAAATACAAGAAAGTAAGCTGTTGGGATACTAGAAAAGCTAGAAGAAAAGTTTTAGGATAGAAAACTATCGAGTTTGCAATAAGTAAGATATTAACTGATGTAGGTTTATATTCTATTAAACTTCACTGTGTATTAAAATGCTGTCACAATTTTAGAAACATTACTTAACACACTCAGCACTTACTATTAGGTAGTATAGTGTGCACTCAATACATATTAACTCGTTGACTTTAATCCTTATAACTCTGAGTTAGGTACTATTACTGTCTTCAGTTTATAGTTGGGGAAACTGAGGCACAGAAGTGCGGTAGCTTTGTCATTGTCATAGATATGAGTAGTTGCTATGTATGGTCTGAAAATTTGTGTCCTCTCCCCTCTTGGTTTTCCCCCTCCCAAAAAAGGTTGTATGTTGAAATCCTAACCACCTAAGATGATGGTATTAGTAGGTGGGGACTTTGGGAGATGATTAAGTAATGAGGGTGGAGTCCTTATTCTTGGGATTAGTGCTTTTATAAAGGAGACCCCACAGAACTTCCTTGCCCCTTTTGTCATGTGGGGTTACAAGGAGAATTCAGTAGCCTGGAAGAGGGCTCTTACCTGACCGTGCTGGCCCTCTCATCATGACTTTCAGCCATGAAAATCATTTTTTTCTCAATTGTGAGAAATAAATTTATGTTGCTTATAAGTCACTGGCTTGCATTTTGTGGTAGTGGTCTATAAATACTCGAACTAAGTTGTGTAGTCAAAACTTGAATCCAGGCAGCCTTGCTCCAGAGTTCATAATCTTAACTACTAAGCTATATCCTCTCTCTCGATAAGTAAACCATTTCTATTTGTATATTAAATGTTATTAATAGGTTATGTCAATGTCTACACTGTTGTACAGTGTGCATGTGTACATTGTCACATTATAAAATGCTGTTTTATATCTTTTGGTAAAATCCAGGAAAAGCTGGCAGGTTAATTATTTGTGTTTAGGTTTAGAGCAGTAGGTAAGGATTTGGGAAATAGCTGTGCCTTTTAACTAGAAACCAAACACCCAATTTTGTTTAAGATTACTAGCTACTTTCTGTGCTATAAGTTATTTTGGAAAATAGTTCCTTTAGGAGGAAATACAGTCTAATGGTTGAATGTGGAAACTTCAGGACACATTTTTAATGGGGTAAGGGAGAAACATTTTGAGTAGTTCTTGATCAGAACATGGTATTTAAGAAGGGTATACAAGAAAACTGAAGTTTTGGTCCACTCAGATATACATTGAAGATCTTCCAGTCTAGCGATGAGACTTGGACTCGAGTGTCATCATCATCTACTGGAAACATGATGGTATGCAAAGGAGAGAGGAGAGAACTTGCCTTAACTTTCATTATTGGTCTAAGTATGATCTGGCAGTATTGGCATCACCAAGGAGCTCATTAGAAACATAGCATCTTGGGGGCGCCTGGGTGGCGCAGTCGGTTAAGCGTCCGACTTCAGCCAGGTCACGATCTCGCGGTCAGTGAGTTCGAGCCCCGCGTCAGGCTCTGGGCTGATGGCTCGGAGCCTGGAGCCTGTTTCCGATTCTGTGTCTCCCTCTCTCTGCCCCTCCCCCGTTCATGCTCTGTCTCTCTGTCCCAAAAATAAATAAACGTTGAAAAAAAAAAATTTATTCCTTTAATCTAATTTGGACCATCTGAACTATAGCAGCACTGACCTGGAGTGCCAGTGGAGGCTTCTTAGTGAAGTATGTTAAGAACTCGATGAGAAATAGAAAAATCATTGTGAATGAAACAAAACAGGTCTTACCTGTTAACCTTGGAGCATGAATCTGTTGAACCTTTGAAGGAAGGCATCCTAAAGGACACCACATGTGATTCATCCCAGGGAGGCTACGATGGAAAATATTTCCCAGATGTCTTTCCATATATGCTTTGACTTGAAGCTTCAATCACAGATAAGTGAATGTTTTCTAAACCATTGCATTGCTTTAGTTCAGTGAGAGACATTTCTGTTGTTAGGTAGGGTGATTTTTTTTTTTTTCTTCAAAAGGCAAGGTAACGATCACAATTTGTTAGCAACTGTTCTCCTTTTCTCATTTTATTAGTTTTCCCTATTCAGTGATGAACCATCTTATGTTTTTTACTTGTAAGTTCCTAACTCAATTAAAACGCTCAAGTGGTTTAGCCTTGTATATTAAAGACTATCATAAATAAATTCAAATGAGGTTAACCTTGGAGTGACATCCTCATTTCTATGATGATGTGCAGTCTGTGACTCCTTTCTTATCATTGGCCACAACATGATCAGACTCTAATACGTAAAAACCTTGGAACTTTAAGTTACTTCATCTCCAGCCACTTGGATTCATTTATTTATAAATGGTTATTTCAAGTTTTCTTTCATTTGGCTCAAGCTGTTGATTGATGTTTCGTGTGAGTGTTTTCCTCATCAAAAAGCAGGAAGATAGCTGGGACATAACTTTCCAATAGCCTTTTTAATATGAAAGCCTATTTTGTATATGGCTCTTTCTGTAATCACTTGTGCATGACTGAGCTTAAATAGTTTGCAGACCTTGCTGATGGATTACAGAAGAAGCAATGAACTGGCAATTCTTTTTTAAGGGATTAGGTGACTTTGCACTGTAGTGAATTGTGCATTTTCCCCCTTGTTTCACTTTCTTAGGGGCTGTTTGGTGATCAATTTTATGGTATATAATGAGAAATTCCATAGATGAGTGCACATGGTGGATAGTACCTTCTGGTAAAAATGACATTCTTGTCTAGTAATAATGGGCATGGGATAGTAGCTGATGGTCTGTTCATGTGTATTTCCAAAGGGAGGTTGAGGAACTCAGTTATGGAAGTAGTAGTCCCAGGCCCTTCTGACCCAAAACTGGCCCATTTGCTGTTCATGGAATTATAGAGACCCCCAGGCTGCCATGATGCTTACCAGCCAAGTTATGTCACGCCCTCAGCAACCTTCACCTTTTGCTTCACCTACTCATCTTACAGTATTTATTTGCTTTGTGTCTGGCAGACCTATTAGGGCAAAGATACTGCTAGAAGTTTAACACAAATATTGATTATTATTCAAGTCAGTTATCTCAGAAATATGTGCTATCAGTTACTAAGGGGCAGCAGAAAGCAATTTAAAACCTCTTGTTGTCAGAAAAGCTTTTTAATACATAAGAGAATAAATATAATTAATATATATAACACCTAATTTTGTATATAGAAAATATATTGCTATCTCACTACCCTTTTTTTTTTCCTTTCTAATATAGTTTAAAAAGCTTAAAGGGTTTTGAATTCAAATATTGACTCTTTGGAAAAAAACATATATATTTTATTAAAAATATATATATTAGGTGAAATATATATATTATATAAATATATAAAAATCTGTATTAATACATATATTAGACTTATATTTACATATTATATTTATTATATGTATTAGATTTATATATTAAATATGATTTTTTTCAAAAGGGCTAATATTTGACTTTGAAACTCTTTCAGCTTTTTAAAATATATTAGAAAGGAAAAAAAGGTAATAGAGATAGCAACTGGCAATATAGTAATAAACAAAATTAGCTTTCATTTATTTGTTGTGGAGGCAGTATATTCAGTCTCCAGAGTCTGGAAACCTTAAAACTGAGGCAAGTTACAAGATCTTTCAAAGCCTTGCAAAATGGAGACAATAATGTACCTGCCTCATAATCTTAAGGAACTTGTGGTGAGGTTTGAATGAAATGACCCAGGTATAATTGCTAAACAATTACATAGTAAGTTTTCTAGAAATGTTGGTTACTATTATATGTTCCTGACACCATGCCAAAATGAGCTTATTTTCCAATTTTGCAAATAATGAAACATACTTTGAAAAGTTAAGTAAAATTCATAAGGCCACAGCTAATGGACTCCTGCCTCATACTACAATGTGTTAACTATAATTCTATATTTAATGTTTTACGTACTTTTTAGGTGATTTTTTTTTCCCCACAACTTTATCAGAAAACTGAGAATCAGGGGTTTTTTTATATTAAAAAAATTTCTTTTTAACATTTATTCATTTTTTGAGAGATGGAGAGAGACAGAGCACAAGCAGGGAGGGGCAGAGAGAGGAGACACAGAATCCGAAGCAGGCTCCAGGCTCTGAGCTGTCAGCACAGAGCCCAAAGTGGGGCTCAAACCCATAAACCCTTAGATCATGACTTGAGCTGAAGTCGGCCGCTTAACTGACTGAGCCATCCAGGCACCCAAGAATCAGGTTTTCATATGTTAAAGATCTCCAAGTTACCAAGTTATAAAACTGGGATTTGAACATTCTTCTGCCTAGTTCTCTCCTCCCACCCTGTTCCTCTGAATACCATGTGTAATTACGGTGTTTGGGGAGAGAGCTTATGTGTGTAAGCAGCACTTTTCCATTAGTTTTGCTATTGTTATCTATAGTCACTAAACATTCCAGTGAAAGTTGAAAGAAACAGTCTTTATGATGAGCAAAAATATTAATAACTTATTGCACAATTACCAGAATGGCTACACAATAAAAGACTTGACAATACTAAATGTTGGTAAGGATGTGGAGAATGAGAACTCACACACTGTTGGTAGGAGAGAGATGGTGCAAACTGCTTTGGGAAAGGGTCTGCCAATTTCTTTTAAACTAAACATACACCTGCTTAACACCTGGCAATTCTACTCCTAGGTATTTACCCAGGAGAAATAAAAACTTCGATTCACAAAAAGACTTAAAGCTACTACGAACATTTTAGTGTGTATAATGGCCAGAAACTGGAAAAAGCATAGATGTCCATGAAGAGGCTAGATGAACTGAAGCATAATCCTCCAATGGAATACTAATTAGCCATAAAAAATAACAAGCTACACTTATACATGATAGTATGGATGCATCTCAGAAACATTATGCTGAGTGAAAGAAACTTTACACAAAAGATGATTTCACTGTGATGTTCTAGGACAAGTAAAACAAATCTGTGATGGTGTTTTCCTTCCCAAACACTGTCTTTTTCAGGAAGAGTGGTCTCTCTTGAATGAAACTACAGTTGGTTACTCTGGGGAGATATGTAAGCGATATCTGACTTACTGTTTATACATTGTCATGGGAGGTTTCCTCTTCAACTTTAGTTATCCAATTAAAGCTGTTAAGAAATTTGTTTGATCTCTTCAGCTAATATCAAAGATACCACCTTGGCCCTGGAAGGCATTCAGACCAACCTGAACTCACAGGTCTGGGTTGTTTGGGATGATAAAATTGCCCTTGACCTCTTCCTTATGGGGCTAAGGCAGAGTCTGGGTAAACATTAATACATCCTGCTGTACACAGATTAGTGCCTTGGGGCAAGCATAAAGGTCAATACAGAGACTTTAAAAGGAAACTAAGGTACACTCTGGTGTTTTATTAGACTTTTTTTTTTCTTTTTTTCTCTTCTTTTTTTTCTTTCTTTTTTTTTTTTTTTTAAGCTGACTGGGTCTGGAACCCTGAGCGGGGCATGGTCAAGATTGGTACTTCTTGAAGTTCTGTTGATAGTAGATTTCATTAAATGCAGAGTTTAACTGAATGGATTTGGTTTCAGCCACTAATTAGTGACTGGCGAAGTGGTGTCCTAATGTGACAGAAGCCACCAGTAGTGTAGAAATAAGTGGAGACTGCTGTAAGACAACTTTCCATGTATCTCTGGTATTTTGGCATACATGAAGAGTGAAACACCAAGTTTTTGTTCCATATTATCTTTTCAAGGATGTAACCCACCATTCGTACTGGCCATTGTAAGCGATTCAGGATTCCTAAGGAACCAGTATAAATTTTGATACTAGCTGTTACAGGGGGGCAGAACTAAGGCTGATTGTTTGGCAAGGAAGTCCTCCTACCCAAAGGACAGCAACAACAAGGGCACCATTCAGGCAGCTGTCTTTGAACCTTTATAAGCAATGTATTGGAGGACTGTTTGTCCAATAGACTATACAGTTTGGTGAACAAGTTTACTATAAATTCCCATAGACTTTCCTCAGATTTTGTTAAATACCCTTATCCTTCTCCTTCCAAAGATCTGTGTGTTTGTCAGCATTCCATCCTCACTGTCAAAACTATCAAGAATGGAAAGGGATTGAGATTCTACCCTCCTTGTAAGCTAGCAAGTTAATGTGATACAGTTTCATGGTTGTTGATAAAAGACATGAAACCATGGAGTCAGAAATAAGGACTGTTTTTACAGTAATAGTAATAGCCAGACTATCAGCATTTTCCCCAATTTCTGTAGTAAAGAGAACCAGATGGTGCCTGGATATGTAGTAAGTTCCATTTTAGGAGAGAAACCCTTAGCTTTAAGGTGCCTGAATTTTTTATAATGGGCTGTTCCCAATCTTGCCCTCTACTCCAGAGGGGAAATACTATATCTGTCTTCCAAGATTGTTCATAATGAAGAAGTTCTCAAAAAGATAGTCCAGAATAAAGAGTAGTTAGTACATAAGTCATATATATGCAGAAATGTGAGAATGCTTCCAGCAATAACAAGCTTACACATGACATGGCCTCATAGTTCTGTAACCTTTGACATCAGTGACCTTCACTGTCTTTGTCTTACTTTCCCCTTCTCTAGCACTTCACTTGACTTTACCTTCCTCTAGAAGTGTTCTTTCTGTATGATCTTAAGACTCTGAAATGTCAAACTCTGACCAAAATCTCTCCACCTCTCTTACTTACTCACTGACTAAATATTCTGAAATTTTATCAAGCTTTACCTCCCTTCAACCACCCTGCATTTTCTTCACCTCGCTTTCCTTCCTGGCATTTTACTCCCTTTCTCAGGCTAAGCCCAAGCTACTTTATTTAACCAGTGTCCTCCATGCCAGTGCCCCTATTCCTTCAGTTACACTTGTTTGGATACTTTACAACCCTCGATTATCCACTACTTGCTTTCTCTGTTTCTGATGCCAAACTTGCAAACCAGTGTGGAGAAAATGGAATGACCTTTTTTTGATGAAAGCATTAAAGATGATGATTTCCAATTTCAGCAGCTTCAGCTCATTTCTCTAGTTCAGACTTCTTGTAAAATATTTTGGAGAGATGGTAAGCACCACAGCAATGAAAACTGGAATAGGCCTGAGATAATGGGCACAATAAAATGTTTATTATAATGCTAGCAGTAAATAGAAGAGGCACTTTGCTGTCTTACATCTACCTGGGTAATGGACCAAAAGTATTTTAAGTTTACTAAAGTGAAAACAATTAATCCTTTCTGAAGGTAGATTAAATATAGCCCCAAATAACATACTTGATCTATATTGTGGTTATCTTTACTGAATTCCAGTCCAAGTTCAGGGAAGTAACTTTGCAAGGTGACTTGTGAATTTTCCTGTTTTTCATTTTGTTATTTTCCATTAGACAGCTAAACACATTGCTGAGTGTCAAAAGCTTTTGCCATTAAAGGAGGTGAAGAAAATATGATAGTGAATACTCTGATGGTTTTAGTTTATGATGCATTTCAAGCTGTGCCTCTCTAACAGTTAAATCCTTCAGCATTTTTAGTGGGGTGAACCATCATGTAATTTGAGAAGCTTAAGCACTTTTGTTTGAAAGAAAAAAAGTCAAATTTTATGTCATTTGGCAAAGTCCTACAGTGTGATGGATTTTAGAAAGTAGACCTGAAATTGTACAGTGTATAGCATATTGATATTCTTCATGTTGTCTCTCCCTCAGGACAATTATTAACATCAAATTTGTGCTGACACTATTTAACAGGCATCTGATGTTTACATTCAGGATAATTATTGAGCAGGAAAGTAAAAGGTAATAAAATAGAGACTGTATCAAACAGGGGCAAAAAAAAGTTACAGCCAGAGGAACATAAGAAAATCTGTATGATTAACACTCACAAATGAAACTAAAAAATGGGATATGATAACGAGGTTTTGTTAGTAAGCATTCTTGAAATTTAGAATTTTATTTTTTTTAAAGAGAAGCACTGTTAAAAATGGTAGATTCCTAGTCTTGGAAACAAAAAGTTATTTAACTTGTTATGAATACTACATATGGAGCCATGGAAACTACAATACTATCAATACAATGAGAGATCTTAAAATAATTGTGGATCTCTTTCCATAGTGAGAATTTTAGACTTGATTGCTATTCCTGGATCCTCCATTAACTTTGGTGAGCTGCTTCATCTCTGTAGGTATTCTTGAAATAAAAGGGGGTGGTTTGATAATCTTTAAAATTCACTTCTAGTTCTAAAAGTCTTTTGTATTCCTGTCCTTATTCCCTATTTTCCTCCCATTTTAGAAACATGAAGACCTTACAGAATTCTTCAGAGGCAATTCTTTTGTCTTCATGTTGGCATTAGGAAAAAAGTTAGGAAGTCTCTCTTTTATCAGAATAGATTGTAGGCTCTCATTTTGTGGGCTATTATGTATTTGGGTGGCATCCACCTTCTTTATGCTTCCGAAATAATAGTGATGCCATGTTTGTGCTCAAATAGTGTCCTTTGATAAAGATAAAAGCAGACTGCAGGAAGCTGTGATCATCTCAGTGAAGTCTCTTGGGTTTTTCTACAGTAACTTATTTTAGAAAAGCTCAATGATTTAATGTACATTAACTCACTGATGCTCACATGGGCCTGTCTGAAAAGTGGGAAGGGCTGGTATTTCACCATTATGTGTTCTTACAGACAGGCACAGAGGAACTACTGAAGTGGAATGGAGTGAATTTAATCTAAAAGGCATCACAGGTTTTAACCCCCTCCTCTGTGGAAAGAACACCCAGTGCATATCCCCACATTGCACTTAGTGCATTGCATTGCATGCATTTTTTATGGGTCTTTCTCACACACTAGGCTGTGAGCATTTCAAGGACACTGCCTAGCACATAACAAGCCCTGCAGTGTTTCCTGAAATGACATGGAACCTATCCTGGGTGACTCAGGTTCATTATTGGACCTGGGCCTTAGCTGCAGACCCAGTTTTTCTGGATCCTTGATATATTTACCAGGGGTAGATCCCTGAGACCCTTCCCCTGACCAAATCCTTAAATTTTAGAACATAGGAATATTTGTACAAATAATAGACTTTATCTAGATTCATATACCTGTGTATCCAGTGTTATTAACCATCTTTTCAAGTTTGATTAGGCACCAAGAGAGAAAGCTTTACTTATGTTTCCCAAAATCACAATTTTTTTTTATTACATGTAGTCATTCTCATAAAGTAGGAAAAAATGTTCTGTTGAGATGCAGATTACATACATCAAAATTTTAAATTCCTGGGATGAGGATAATATTGAAAATGCTTGCTGCTTTTTCCTTTGTGCCAGGCACCATTGTGTGCTATTTATACTTTTACTTATTTACTTCTCAAAATAACCTAGTGAGGTGGATGTCTTCCCCATTGAGAAACAGAGATTTAATTAAACCACACAAAATCAACAACTAGAGGTAGTAGGCTTCAAACCTGTATATTCTTCACTAAGTCTATGCTTTTAACTGTATTTAACTGCCTCTTGGATGGGAATTAATTTTGATTTTTTTCACTTTAAACAATTTGGAAGGAAAACAGTAAAAAACTTAGCCATCAGGGATTTTGGTAGTTGCTGAATCCTTTGGGACCCCCTATTAAGTAGGCCAAAGTTTAGTTGTAGATAATTTCTAAAGAGATGCCACCAATGACTTACTGTAGATTTTTACCATTTGAAATTTTAATATATACAACTTTTTTTTTTTTTTGATTACTTGTACATATACTCCTAGGTCCCTGACAGGTAATTATTTGTCACTTGGTTGAGGCAAGAATTTGAATTCCATGGGCTTTGATGCGTTATGTGGGAAGAAGTCAATTGCGTGGTAAATATTTACTGAGTTGGCTGCTGGGCATTTTATTCTGATTTTTGGTAAAGAAGTCTGGGCTTCATTGGAACCATTCCTGCTTCACTTTCGGCTCCTGTAATTTCAGTGAAGCAGCTCAACACCCCCTTATTCCATGGTTGGAACATGTAACCTGAGGTTATTCCGATCAGTCATTCCCACTCCTCTTGTCACAGTTATTGTTTCACAGGCCGGCAGTGTAATCCCTACTGGGAGTCTTCAGCTAAACACGTTAACTCACTTGCTTATATCACCTCTAACACTAGACTACTCAGAAGGTTGTAGGAGAGGAAACACAGCTTTCCTGTGGCTTTAGACATTCCTTCTCTGCAAGGGTCCTTGCAGCATTCTAATATAGCAGTACGGCTCAGGTGCAAGAAAACAAGAGCCACGCTGCATAAGTGATGAAATAATGCTTCCTGTAAAAGCAACATATTTTGTAACAAATCCATAGACTTAGCTTCCAGGGCCTCTGCAAGGCAAATATTGGCTCTAAGAGTCACTGAATTCGGGGAAGCCCAAAGCATGGCAACCTCATCAGCTATTTTGTTGATGTACAGTTCCTCTAGGCCCAGGCAGTTTACTTATCAAGGATCACTTTCATTGTAGGCAATGTTGTCTAGCAATATAGTTGACCCTTGACTATTATCAGATGGTCAGGGTAGTAGAGTTAGACAGTTGACCAATGGTCAGATTTGCATGCATTGGGGGAAATTATTTTGTTAACCTTTTATCCATAGACACTAAGTTATGGGACTTAAACAAACAAACTGTTACCAAGGAAGCAGGCTCTATATTGTCTCTAGACTTTGACTTGAAAGGATATGTCACAGGATACTTTGTAGCCATATCCCTGCTATAAGAGAGGAGGCTGTCTGAGAATGGACCTAAGCCAGAAACAGAGCTTGGCAAGTGGGGAGGAATAACCTGGTCCTGGTGGTTTTAATAAATAAGGACTAAAAGCTATACTATCAAGGCTTTTTCTGTCATTTAAGTCAATAACTTTGTTTTAAGACACTGAGTAGTTGTTACTACTCACATTTGGTAGTAAAACTCAAAATAAAGTTGAATAAAAGTCAGAAGAGCTAGAAAATCTTATCTTCAGTGGTATTAGAACTGGATACCATATGATTACATGTATTCACTTATTGCTTTATTCAGCAACTAGGTACTAAATATTGTGTGCCGAAGAAAAAAAGCCTTTGAATTTTAGAATGCAGAAATGATCAGGATGCGGCACCTGGATGGTTCAGTCTGTTAAGCATCTAACTCTTGATTCCAGTTCAGGTCATGATCTCACAGATGATGAGTTTGAGCCCTATGTTGGGCTCCCTGCTGACAGTGCAGAGCCTGTTTGAGATTCTCTCTCTGTGCCCCTCTCATGCTTGTGGTCTCTCTCTCAAAATAATTAAAATAAAAACCTTAAAAAATCATTAAAATGACCAGGTTAAAGTAACTTGACAAAATACTTCTGTGAGAAGCAGGAGACCCAGTGCTTAGTCTCTGTGAGTTGTTGAATGAGGACATTAGCTTTGTGCTCTTTAACCCATCACAGATTGAGAGATCATGTCTGCAAAGCTCTTGGCATCAGGGCTGTTCCACTGACCAACTCCAGGGGTGGCTTTCACATTTTGTTTCAGTGTGTAGACCTCCTGAAATTCTGTTGCACGGTGACCCTGCCTAGCACAACCTCTGCTTACCACAGGATCTGCTAATTAGTGTAAGTGTTACTTTGAGCAAGTACAATTCATGCAATAGAATCAGAAAGCAATTGTCTTACTCTATTTGGGCTCCTATAACACACTATCATAGACTAGGAGGCTTAAAACCACAGAAGTCTATTTCTCATGTTTCTGGAGGCTGGGAATTACAAAATTAAGGTGCTGGCAGGTTTGCAAGTGAGCTGTTGCATCCTGGTTCACAGACCTTTTCACTGTGTTCTCATATGACAGAAGGGGTGAGGGATCATTGGGGCCTTCTTTCATAAGGGTACTAATCCCATTCATGGGGGATGTACCCTTATGACCTAATTGCATTCCAAAGTCTCCCACCTCCTAATGTCAGCACTTCAGGGATTAGTTATCAATACATGATGGGGGTGGGGGACACAAAAATTCAATCTATTGTAGAAATTTTACTTTTATCTTCCTTTCTCTTTTAAATTTCATTCCCTGGGAATATTTTCCTTTAACTCTTGAGAAAGTCAGGAAGGTGCTCAACTTTTCTGGTTATTAGTATGTGACATAAATTGTACTGGTCGACAAATTAAATTGCCTAATTCTATACTGTTGTCAAAACTTCACCCTTGACTTAAAAGTCAAAACTGCCCTTGAGCTCAAACTTTGTATTGGCTGGCTGCATGTAGTTATTAAGGGACTGTATGGACAGATTCTTTTCTTTCTCCATGCATCATATTTTCTATCTTTCTGCCTGTTAACCATGATTTCTGATTCATCTGGGATTGGAGTGGAATGGAGGGCTTATGATGATGTAAGAAATGGCAGTAAAGTTTTCCTTTCTCTGGTACTACAAAAACTGCCTTCATGTTCTCTGAACTTGGTGAGTGTTAAAGTGTGACTGTGGGACTTGTGAGTTCTTCAGAGACTCTGCATTTTCTGGAGACCTCTTACCTAGAGTTATCTTGACAAGGGAAGGTGCCCCTTTATTGCAGCTTGCCTCTTAACCAATAGCTTTTCCAGCCGCTGATAATTCAACCATTCCCATCTGGCTACTTTTCTGCCAAGGATCCTTTATCTTTCCAGTCTCCTCTCTTAGACATGAACTAAAATGTCCTCACTCTAGTGCTCTTTACATAGCTCCCACAAAACCCTCCAGTCATTCATTCTGATGCATTCTAGGTGGTAGGATAAATCCCCTATTTGCTACCTCACCTTTGCTCTGCCGTCAAAATTTCTGGCCTTAGATTTCTCAAGTGTGAGTCAGACATCAAATCCATTTACCTCCCATTCTGAGATAGCAGTTATTAGATTTTCTGAGAGGTTCTTTGGAAGCTTTTTCACTAGATTTAAGACCAGGAAAGACAACTTTCCCTACATGTATTTTTAAGGAAGATTAGGGTCCACAACATTCAAATTGTTAAACTTTTTTTGATAGCATTATCTTCTCTCTTGGCTTTTTATACCCTGAATGGGTAAGGGGTTTAAGAGCTGTCTGGCTGGTTTCCTGATTCCTTTTTTTTTTTTTTTAAATCAACTTTAATGAGATATAATTTGGATGATAAAACGCACTTTAAGTATACAGTTCAGTGAATTTTGACAAATGGATCCACTCCTGTAACTTCCTTCATAATACATAGAATATTTAAATCACCCCCAAACGTTCTCTCATGCCCTGGTGAAGTTAATTCATCTTCCTAACTCTGAACTTAGGCAACCAATGATCCACTTTTGACACTATAGTTTAGCCCTTTCTGCATTTCCCTATAATTGGAATTCTACAATATCTTCTCTTGCTGGAGATATTTTTGAGATTCAACCACATGAGTTCATTTTTTTTTCTCCTGAATAGTATTGCATTGTAAGGTTATACCAGTTTTTGTTCATCCACTCCTGTTTAATGGCCTTGTTGGTTGCTTCTAGTTTGGGCTATTGCAAAGTTGCTATGGCACAGTCAAAGGTAGACCTCCTCAGTATGTGGTGCATTCTAGTTTATTTAAGTTTTTGTTTAAAATTTTGCAATTTTTATATTGTCACAGAAAATAAAATGTAAGTTAATAAGGCATTTAAATGGTTAATATTTCATTGATTCATGTGCTGTCATGTTTTATACCCTTTGCAGCCCAGGCAATTATATATATATATTTTTTTTTTCCAGGCAATTATATATTTGTCACCCTTGTGATATTGGGCTATTAGCTATGAAAGTACCTTTATAACCTTCTGGGAACACCCTGGGATGTGTACCTTTTTAACTTGCATGCAGATTTTGATGTAGCCCTTCACACAACAACTTGATAAAGATGAACCACCAACCCTTGAAAGCATTGAACACTTGAATGCATGGGTATTTCCAGTCTGTTCCTATAGCTGTCTGGCTATGATTCTTCTTAATCCTGCAATTCTGGAGTTGTCATTGGTATTGGTTATCTTGGACTAAGCTTCTTAGTTCTCCTTCAAGGATTTGACTCAGAACTGCCCTACACATAGCCATTTAGGGTAGGTTACTATCCTCTGGCTCAGTCCAGATTCTAAATCTTACTTGGTCTCCAAAGAGGTGGGTGTTCAGATGTAGACACTAGCAATCATATCAGAAAAAAATGGAAGGAAATGGACAGTTAGCATAATAGTATTAAATATACATAAGATTGCTGTCTTCAACTACTTGAAAGCCTGATGAGAAAGAATAAGTTAAGTTCCCCTACCCTTTAGGGGAGAATTCCCAAGTGCAGAAACTAGGGTCACTGGATAGAAGATATAGGAATTGCATTTTCCCAGCTAAAAATTGGATGGGCTATGATTAAAAAGTCATCATGTATGTCATTGCAAGTGTTTTGAAGTTTGATACCTTGTCAGGGTGATTAAAGGGGATGGGTTACATAAGCTTAAATTTCATTTCATTCCTGACATTTTTGTGAACCTATGAAACATTTTTTTTTTATGAATGTCTTTTGGGAAACTATTCAGACCTATTACTGGCTATTATCTTTAATTTCTCAACTTCTAGGAAGAGAATGGTAGAACGCTGGCAGAACCAAAAAGGTGAAGAGTTGGGGTACCTGATGGGAATGTTATAAGAAAAGGAAATGCACGAACTTTAAGAGTAAAAGTGGCTATGAGTAGATGGTTTCCTGTCTTAGAGTGATGAGGTGGGCAGGTCAAAAAAACAACCAACCAACTACACAAACTTTAGAATATGTTGCATGATTTCTTACCTTAGATCTGTGGAACAGTTAGCTATATGGAGTACTACTAATGCAGCCTGCTGGCTTTCACCAAAAGACATCAGATTGGTATCTCTCCTAATTTTTATCTTATATTGGTAAACCAAGGGCATCCTTTTCATTAAAATGCAGAGTTGAAATCTCTTATTAGCTATCCTATAAAATTTTGATAGCAAGAGTGAAAAATTTCATGTTCTTACCTAGAGAGCTCCAGGCTAATCAGATTCTAGGGAAATGTGTACTAACCTTGACTTGATGATCAAGATACAGTCACTAAATTGCTTTAGTAGAATAAAACAGCTTTCTTTTCTTTCCTATGATATTCCCAGATCAATTTTTTTGAAGCTTCATTAACTGGTTTTACATTGTTACAGTAACTTGACAGAGTTGGTATACAAATGCTTATTTAACAATAGAACACAGTTCAGTATAATTCTTAAAAAATCACTTTTCAGGATCTACATGTTGTACTTGACTTTTCTTAAAAAAAATTAGTGTATTTTCCTGATTACAGTGATATCTATTTTCTAGTTAACCCAATTTTGCTTTCTGTTCTAAGTGCTGCTTTATGGGTACTTATTTTTTTGTTTTAAAGGATAACATTTTCCTAATCAGCTGAGTTTGGAATTTCATAGTTAGTATGCACCTCAGCACAATTTTGTAGGCATAGCTAATTAATAAAATTAGTGGTTGGTCTTTCTAATTCTGATATTTTACATGAGGGTGAGTTTCATTAGCAGGATATCTTCAAGCATGGTACATAAAGAACTCTGCCAAATGATGCATTAGAGAATCAAGTAATAGCTAACAAATCAACCTTTGGACCAGAGCATCATGTAATGATCCCTCCTGGACTTCATCAATGGTGCAAAGACACACTGGGGCGGCGAGCACATGGGGACAGTGAGATGTTTTCAATAGAAAAAAGGTAAACATTCATTCTGTTGAGCACCACAGACAGGTTGGACAATAGGATGAAAGCTGTTCCTGGGCTTTCACCCAAAGTGGTATCAGGTAAAGAATTACAACAGTGGCACTATATGTGTTCATGGTAAACCACACACACACACACACACACACACACACACACACAAATTCATCTCAGATGATTGTAATAAAATTTGGCCAATTTACATGTCAGTTTGAAAAAAAACATTAAAGAATAAAAGCTGGTCATAAACAGAAGCTTACATTAGCCTAAAGATGTTTTAGTTGCTAACACTACTCATTTTTCCCAAAAGCCCCTTAGTAATTAAATAATAAACTCTACTGAAAGGATGGATATCTCTCCTATAGGATTAGGATTTCATGTGGGTAGGGGCTGTGTCTCATTTGCCTTTCCAGTTTCTTGGGAGGGAGGCAGGGCAGAAGCTTGCATTTCACAGGTTATAAAATGAATCCCAGGTTGTGACTCAAGAGCTACTGCTGTGGTAGGTGTAGATGGGAATACAGGGGAGAGCCCAGATCCTTACCAGAGGTGGAACTCAGGTTTGGGTACTTGGTTCATCTAGTTCTGGAATAGAGCTGAATATAGCCAAGTGTATTTTAAATTCCTAGATGACAGTTTTAAAAAATAGTTACTTTGAGAAAGAGAGTGAGAACGTGTGAGTGGGTGGGAAAGGGGTGTATAGAGACAGCGGGAGAAAGAATCCCAAGCTGGCTCTGCACTGTCAGCACATAGCCCAGTGTGAGGTTTGATCTCATGAACAGGAAGATCATGACCTGAGCCCATATCAAGAGTGGGACACTTAACTGAGCCACCCAGGCGCCCCACCTCTAGATGATACTTCTATCCAGTATGAAAATTATTTATTGAATCTTTGTTTTAGAGATAAAGAATTAGATTGGGCTTATACTGGGCTTGTTTTAGGGGTATGTGTGTATATGTGTATGGTAGAAACATACAAAACAAAAGGAAAAATAAAAGGATGTATTATGTGTGTTTTAAAAAGCATTTTCTCCTGGGGCACCTGGGTGGATCAGTCAGTTGAGTGTCCAACTTCCTCTCAGGTCATGATCTCATGGTTCATGGGTTTGAGCCCCACGTTGGGCTCTGTGCTGACAGCTCAGAGCCTGGAGCCTGCTTTAGATTCTGTGTCTCCCTCCCTCTCTCCCCCTCCCCCACTCATTCTGTCTCTGCCTTTCAAAAATAAATAAGTGTTAAAAAATAAAAAAAAAAACATTTTCTCCTAATTTTCAACTGATAAATGTACCAATATGCATTGTAATCCAAAAGCTAGAATCTGGTGTTCTGTTTGTTGTTTCAATCAAAAGGTTCATATTTCAAAGGGAATTTTCTCCTTCCTTACTCCATAATACCTTCTGAGGCACTCATTCTTTGAACAAAATGTCTTTTTGAATCTTCTCACTGAATATTAATTCTTCTTAAAAAGTAAATTTCAATTTTAAGAGTCATTTAACTGGAATCCCTAACAAGTTGTAACTCTGATGGGCTTTAAATATATCAAAAATATTTCTGTGAAGCATATTACATTTCACATGAGACATTATCTCAGAAATAACCCCATGAACCTTAAATTAGATATTAATTATGTGGGATAGGATTTGTGTCTAATTTATCTGAGGATGTCTACAAGATCATTTGGGATAAAGGCCCTTTTCAATTTGATAGCTTGTTTAGGGATTCTATCAATGCAAAGAATGTGAATGTTAAGACCATTTTCCTAGAATTTATTCCTTTATGCATAAAGGACTGTGATTTAATACCAAAAAATGGTAGAAAAAACCTGATATGTTTAATAGCTTGCTCTTATTCAACAATAGACCACTTTTTAAAAGGTGTTTGGTATAACAAAGGCCTGTTCTTTGGGAAACCTTTGTATCAATGAGGTTAGTGGGAGAACTAATTACCTCCTTCGTTGTGGCCTTACCAATTATCAAAAATGCAGCGTGTACTGAAGGGCACCTGGGTGGTGTAGGCGGTAAGCGACTGACTCTTGATCTCTGCTCAGGTCATGAGTTCAAGTGCTGCATTCAGCTCTGTGCTGATGGTGCAGAGCCTGTTTGGGATTCATTCTGTCTCTCCTTCTCCCTCCCTGTCCCCTGCTTGTGCTCATTTTCTCTCTCTCTCTTTCTCAAAATAAATAAACTTTAAAAAATACAGTGTGTACCAAGAGAGCCTCAGATAGCTGCACCTTGAAACTGTATTCATGTCAATGGCTGAAGTGATATTTCAACTTGTGTTATTATCAGCTGTGAGGCAATCTTTGCAGCTCCTCCTATCCTCCTCTTTTCAACTTTGTCAGATTTAGAACTAATCTGCATTATGTTAGATAAAGGAGCACAAGACCACAGGGCTAGGAGAATGCTACCAGATACCCTAAGAACTCTTGACCTGTTTTTCCTGTAGTAGACAAAAGACCACATACAGTTGCTAAAGATATTTGCTGTGAAGTAATCCTAACTTCTTCCTGGTTTGAGGTGAGGCTCCCTGGGCATTTTAGCAGGCTTGGCTTGGGGCCAATGTACAGGAGGGAAAGAATAGGAGAGTCGGCCTGATTCACAGGGAATGCTAGAAAGGATGCCTTTGGCTCTTGCAGCTAATGGATCTCGAGGGAGAAGATAAAGTTTTGAAGAGAGGCAGCAGTTTTGTTATTTAGTGTTGATGGAGCATGGGAAAGTTCTGACTTACATATTTTGAATACCAAGAACTGAAAGAGTAAAAGAGATACAGCATAGTAAGAAGAGACTTATGTCATTCCAGCATTAGTTTGATCTTTAGCTTTGTAATCTTGGGGAAGTACAAGCTCTAAGCTCTATTTCCTTGTCTGTTAAATGAGTGCTGGTCTGTGTCAGTGGTTTTGATGTCCTAGGGGTATTTTAGAAATCTCTGGGGATGTTAGTTAATTGTCAAAATGATTGGGGGAACTCAACTCACATTTATTAGATGGAAATCAGATAGACCTAAAGTTCTGAAATGCATAAAAAGATCCTTGCACAACAAAAAAATTGTCCTGTATCCAGTATGACTTCCGAATGTCACAGGGAACATTCATATAGGTAAATAAAACTGGCTTATAATTTTCTGAGTCTATAAATTAACTCATTTTATGTGTATAATGAATTATTTTCTGTTTGGTTTTAAGAAATATAAATACAAAAGTTAACAGATGTTATATTTTGCAGGAATCAGTGTGTGTATATTAGGAGAGAATTTTAATTCATTTTCTTTGGGATTTTCAGAGGGTTCACCATCTAGGAAATGATGTTCCTACAGGATGCTCCTCATGGAATTTCAGTTGCTAATAACTGTTATGTCAGTCTGCATTTGTAGCAGTGACAGTCACAGTGATTTATGTAGTTTGTGTCTACGTTTGTTGTGTTTCCTATTGCAGTTGTACTGAAGTATCTACACTTTGGAATACATGCTTAATTTTAAATTTCCTTATTCTCCTTTTTATTACATTTCAATTTTAGAATAATAAAGGGGCTATCACTAAATAGTTGATACAATAGGTGTTAGATCAGATGGGATTAAGAAGCACTGGATTAGCTCACCTACCAAATTGCTTCCGTTGTTACCAACCTGTATCCCTAAATAATCTGACTATAGCATGTGCTTCTGATCAATAGATGTCTAAACTTATTTGTCCTATTCTAGTGGGAAAAGATAGTTTCATGGAAAGGACCAAGAGAATAATGAAGGAAATGACTTTGGAACTTGGGGTGGAACTTGGGGTAGAACTTGTTCTCCTTTCCTTGTATTACATAAATTTTAAAATTTCTGTGATATGCCTGCTACCTGTTGCTAGAGTTTAAGATAAAGTAATATGTGGTATTTGAATATGATTATTGAATATATCACTAGGAAAATACCAAAGTTTTTACGTTTCTTAGGCATTTATCTTATTCACACACACATGACAAGTTCAGCCTTATAAATACATTACTTCTAATCTGGTAAACTTCAAGCCTAATACAATTATTGGAATAATTATCTGAAACTTAAAATGTTAATGTCACGTATGAATATAAATTATTTTTTTGGAATTACAGAAGAAATATTCTATTAAAGCTATTTCAGATTAGAGAAGTTAATATTTTCTCATGCTTCATGTCTGTTTAAACATCATTTTCTAGGGGAGGTCTTCTCTAACCATTCTATGAAAATTAGGTTTTTCATGCCATTATTTTTTAGAACTTTTTATTTTGAACTAATTCTAGATGTAACAGTTTAACAGATAAAACAGATTTTGCACTTGCCCTTTAACTAGCTTCTCCCAATATTAAGGTTTAATATAACCGTGGTGCATTGATTAAAATAATAAATTGATGTGCTAATCAGTAAACTATAGACACATTTGGATTTCCCATTTTTCCACTAATGTCTTTATTCTGTTTCAGATTTCAGTTCAGGATCGCATATTGCATTTAGTTGTCATAACTCTAGTTGCTTTGGACCTGTGACAGTTTGTCTTTCCTTGTTTTTCATAGTCTTGACACTTTATTTTATTTTTAATATAATTTATTATCAAATTGGCTAACATAGAGTGTGTAAAGTTTGCTCTTGGTTTTGGGGTAGATTCCTGTGTTTCATTGCTTACATACAATACCCAGTGCTCATTCCAACATATGCCCTCCGCAATGGCCATCACCCATTTTCCCCTCACCCCAATCCCCCATCAACCCTCAATTTGTTCTCTGCTTTTAAGAGTCTCTTATGGTTTGCCTTCCTCCCTCTTTGTAACTATTTTTTTTTCCCTTCCTTTCTCCCATGGTCTTTGAGCAACATGTTAAGTTGCTCAAGATCCACATATGAGTGAAAACATAGGATATCTGTCTTTCTCTGACTGGCCTATTTCACTCAGTATAATACCTTCCAGCTCTATCCGCATTGCTGCAAATGGCTGTATTTCATTCTTACTCATTGCCAAGTAGTATTCCATTACACACACACACACACACACACACACACACACACACACACACACTACATCTTCTTTATCCATTCATCAGTTGATGGACATTTAGGCTCTTTCCATAATTTGGCTATTGTTGGAAGTGCTGCTATAAACACTGGGGTACATGTACCCCTGTGAATCAGCACTCCTGTATCCTTTGGATAAATTCCTAGTAGTGCTATTGCTGGGTCGTAGGGTACTTTTTTTTTTTTTTTTTCTTGAGGAACGTCCACTCTGTTTTCCATAGTGGCTGCACCAGTTTGCATTCCCTCCAACAGGGCAAGAGGGTTCCCATTTCTCCACATCCTTGCCAACATCTGTTGTTTCCTGAGTTGTTAATTTAGCCACTCTGACAGGCGTGAGGTGCTATCTCAGTATGGTTTTGATTTGTATTTCCCTGATGATGAGTGATGCTGAGCATCTTTTCATGTGTCTGTTGGCCATCTGGATGTCTTCTTTGGAAAAAAGTCTATTCATGTCTTTTGCCCATTTCTTCACTGGATTATTTTTCAGATGTTGAGTTTGGTAAATTCTTTGTAGATTTTGGATACTAACCCTTTATCCAATGTCATTTGCAAATATCTTTTCCCTTCTGTTGGTTGCCTTTTAGTTTTGTTGACTGTTTCCTTTGCAGTGCAGAAGCTTTTTATCTTCATGAGGTCCCAATAGTTCATTTTTGCTTTTAATTCCCTTGCCTTTGGAGATGTGTTGAGTAAGAAATTGCTGCAGCTGAGGTCACAGAGGTTGTTGCCTGCTTTCTCCACTAGGGCTGTGATGGTTTCCTGTCTCACATTTAGTTCTTTCATCCATTTTGAGTTTATTTGTGTGAATGGTGTAAGAAAGTGGTCTAGTTTCATTCTTCTGCATGTTGCTGTCCAGTTCTCCCAGCACCATTTGCTAAAGAGACTTTTTTCCATTGGATATTCTTTCCTGCTTTGTCAAAGATTCATTGGCCATACATTTGGGGGGGTCTAATTCTAAGTTTTCTATTCCATTCCAGTGGCCTGTCTTTGTGCCAATACCATACTGTCTTGATGATTACAGCTTTGTAGTAGAGGCTAAAGTCTGGGATTGTGATGCCTCCTGCTTTGGTTTCCTTCTTCAATGTTACTTTGGCTATTCTGGGTCTTTTGTGGTTCCTTACAAATTTTAGGATTGCTTGTTCTAGCTTCGAGAAGAATGCTGGTACAATTTTTATTGGGATTGCATTGAATGTATAGATTGCTTTGGGTATTATTGACATTTTAACAATATTTATTCTTCCAATCCATGAGCATAGAAGTTTTTTCATTTGTGTCTTCTTCAATTTCCTTCATAAGTTTTCTATAGTTTTCAGCATACAGATCTTTTATACCTTTGGTTAGGTTTATTTCTAGGTATTTTATGGTTCTTGGTGCAATTGTAAATGGGATCAGTTTCTTGATTTCTCTTCCTGTTGCTTCATTATTGGTGTATAAAAATTCAACCAATTTCTGTACATTGATTTTGTACCTTGAGACTTTGCTTAATTCATGTATCAGTTCTAACAGCCTTTTGGTGGAGTCTTTTGGGGTTTCCATGTAAAGTTTGACTTCTTTGCCAATTTTGATGCCTTTTATCTTGTTTTGTTGTCTGATTGCTGATGCTAGGACTTCCAACACTATGTTAAACAACAGTGGTGAGAGTGGACATCCCTGTCATGTACCTGATCTTAGGGGGAAAGCTCTCAGTTTTTCCCCATTGAGGATGATATTAGCTGTGGCCTTTCATATATGTGGCTTTTATGATATTTAGTTATGTTTCTTCTATCCCAACTTTCTTGAGGTTTTTTTTTTTTATTAAGAAAGGATGCTGTATTTTGTCAAATGCTTTTTTTGCATCTATTGACAGGGCTATATGGTTCTTAACCTTTCTTCTATTAATGTGATATATCACGTTGATTGATTTGTGAGTATTGAAACAGGCCTGTAGCCCAGGAATGAATCCCATTTGATCATGGTGAACAATCCTTTTCATATGCTTTTGAATTTGATTTGCTAATATCTTGTTGAGAATTTTCACATCCATGTTTATCAGGGGTATTGGCCTGTAATTCTCCTTTTTAGTGAGGTCTCTCTCTGGTTTTGAAATCAAGGTAATGCTGACTTGATAGAATGAGTCTGGAATTTTTCCTTCCATTTCTGTTTTTTGGAACAGCTTGAGAAGAATAGGTATTAAGTCTGCTTTAAATGTCTGGTATAATTCCCCTGCGAAGTCATCTGGTCCAGGACTCTTATTTGTTGGAGATTTCTGGTAACTGATTCATTTCTTCACTAGTTATGGGTCTGTTCAAATTTTCTATTTCTTACCATTTTAGTTTTGATAGTGGGTGTCTAGGAATTTGTCCATTTGTTCTAGGTTGTCCAGTTTGTTGGCATATCATTTTTCATAGTATTCTCTGATAATTGCTTGTATTTCTGAGGGATTGGTTGTGATAAACCCACTTTCATTTGTGATTTTATATATTTGGATCCTCTTTTTTCTTTTTGAGAAGTCTGGCTAGGGAGTTATCAATTTTGTTTATTTTTTCAAAAAACCAGCTCTTAGTTTCATTGATCTGTTCCACTGTTTTATTAGAATTTTATATTGTTTATTTCTGCCCTGATCTTTATCATTTCTCTTCTTCTGCTGGCTTTGGGGTTTCTTTGTTGTTCTGCTTCTAGTACCTTTAGGTGTGCTGTTAGATTTTGTATTTGGGATTTTTCTTGTCTGGGATAGGCCTGGATTGCAATGTATTTTACTTTTAGGACTGCCTTTGCTGCATCCCAAAGTGTTTGGAATGTTGTGTTTTCATTTTCATCTGTTTCTGTATTTTTTAAATTTCTTCTTTAATTGCCTGGTTGACCCATTCATTCTTTAGTAGGATGTTCTTTTACCTCCCTGCATCTGGAGGTTTTCCAGACTTTTTCCTGTGGTTGATTTCAAGTTTCATAGCATTGTGGTCTGAAATTGTGCATGATATGTTCTCAATTCCTTTATATTTATTGAGGGATGTTTTGTGATCCAGTATGTGACCTATCTTGGAGAATGTTCCATGTTCCACATTCTCAAGAAGAATGTGTATTTTGCTGCTTTAGGATGAAAAATTCTAAATCTATCTGTCAAGTCCATCTGGTCCAGTGTATCATTCAGGGTCATTGTTTCTTTATTTTCTGTCCAGATGATCTGTCCATTGTTGTAAGTGGAGTATTAAAGTCCCCTGCAATTACCACATTTTTACCAATAAGATTGCTTATGTTTGTGGTTGTTTTATATATTTGGGTGCTCCTGAATTGGGTGAATAGACATTTATAATTGTTAGATCTTCTTGATGGATAGGTCCCATAATTGTGATATAATGTCCTTCTTCATCTCTTGTTACAGCCTTTAGTTGAAAATCTAGTTTGTCTACGGGAACCCTCTTGCACTGTTGGTGGGAATGCAAATTGGTGCAGCCACTCTGGAAAACAGTGTGAAGGTTCCTCAAAAAATTAAAAATAGACCTACCCTATGACCCAGCAATAGCACTGCTAGGAATTTACCCAAGGGATACAGGAGTGCTGATGCATAGGGGCACTTGTACCCCAATGTTTATAGCAGCACTCTCAACAATAGCCAAATTATGGAAAGAGCCTAAATGTCCATCAACTGGTGAATTGATAAAGAAATTGTGGTTTATATACACAATGGAGTACTACGTGGCAATGAGAAAGAATGAAATATGGCCCTTTGTAGCAACATGGATGGAACTGGAGAGTGTTATGCTAAGTGAAATAAGCCATACAGAGAAAGAGAGATACCATATGTTTTCACTCTTATGTGGATCCTGAGAAACTTAACAGAAACCCATGGGGGAGGGGAAGAAAAAAAAAGAGGTTAGAGTGGGAGAGAGCCAAAGCATAAGAGACTGTTAAAAACTGAGAACAAACTGAGGGTTGATGGGGGGTGCGAAGGAGGGGAGGGTGGGTGATGGGTATTGAGGAGGGCACCTTTTGGGATGAGCACTGGGTGTTGTGTGGAAACCAATTTGACAATAAACTTCATATATTGAAAAAAAAAAGTTGGAGGCTTAACCGACTGGGGCACCCAAGTGCCCCCCTTATTTTTGATTTGTATATTTTGAAAATTTAACTCACTCTTCCATAGAGTTGAGGCAGCAGCACACAGAACAAAAAAATACCAGATCAGCCATTACCCATACACTAATTTTTTTTTTTTTTGGCTAACATTGGAATATTCTTTAAAATAAGTAGAGTTGGTGAGAGACAGTAAAGGGCAATTTTTTTTTGTAGAAAAGATTTATTTTCATTGTATTTGAAATATAGTAGTCCAGAAGCCAAAATGAAGCTTTTAGAAATGAAGATTTAGTGGGGGGAAAAAAAACAGAAGAAAATATATTTAATAATAACATGTAATAAGTATAGGGGCTCTAACTCATTGATTCTTTCAAAATTATTCATTATTTTATCCATTCAAAAATTATTAATCAACTGCCTATTGTGTCTAGGCACCATTCTAGATTCTGATTCTAGATTGTGATAATGTGGCAATGAATAAAATAGACAAAATCCCTGTCAAAAAAAATCTAGTTTGTCTGATGTAAGTATGGCTACTCCAGCTTTCTTTTGATTTCCAGTAGCATGATCGGTGGTTCTCCATCCCCTCACCATCAATCTAAAAGTGTCTTCAGGTCTAAATCGGGTCTCTTGTAGACAGAAAATAGGTAGGTCTTGTTTTTTTTTTGTTTTTTTTTTTTTTTTTCAATCCATTCCGATACCCTGTGTCTGTTGATTGGAGCATTTAGTCCATTTACATTCATGTTATTATTGAAAGATCTCAATTTAGAGTCATTGTGATATCTGTAGGTTTCATGCTTGTAGTGATGTCTCTGGTATTTTGTGGTCTTTACAACATTATACTCACAGAGTCCCCTTTAGGATCTCTTGTAGGGCTGGTTTAGTGGTGATGAACTCCATCAGTTTTTGTCTGGGAAAACCTTTATCTCTCCTTCTATTCTGAATGACAGGCCTGCTGGATAAAGATTTTTGGCTACATATTTTTCCTATTCAGCACATTGAAAATTTTCTGCAACTCCTTTCTGGACTGCCATGTTTCAGTAGATAGGTCTGCTACTACCCTTATGTGTCTACTCTTGTAGATTAAGGCCCGTTTATCCCTAGCTGCTTTCAGAATTCTGTCTTTATCACTGCATTTTGGCAGTTTCACTATGATATGTTGTGAAGAAGATCAAGTTACATCTGAAGGGAATTCTCTGTGCCTACTGGATTTCAATGTCTGTTTCCTTCCCCAGATTGGGGAAGTTCTCAGCTATGATTTCTTCAAGTACACCTTCTGCCCCTTCCTCTCTTCTTCCTCTGGAACACCTATGTTATGAGTATTATTACTTTTCATTGAATCACTTAGTTCTCTATTTCTCCCCTTGTGGTCTAGAATTTTTTTTATCTCCTTTTCTCACCTTCATCTTTTTCCATATTTTTATCTTGTTTCACTTACTCTCCCCTCTGCCTCTTCAGCCCTCACTGTTACTGCCTCTAGTTTATTTTGCACCTCATTTTTAGCACTTTTTAATTCGTCATGACTGTGTTTTAGTTCCTTGATCTCTGCAGCAATAGATTCTTTACTGTCATCTATGCTTTTTTCAAGTCTAGCGATTAATCTTATGACTATTATTCTAAATTCTTGTTCAGTTATATTGTTTATATCTGTTTTGATTAATTCTTTAGCTGTCATTTCTTCCTGGAATTTCTTTTGAGGATAATTCTTCCGTTTTTATCATTTTGGCTCGTTTTCTGTCCCTTGTGTTTTAAAAGCTTGTTATGTGCCCTGCACCTTTAATTACTACTATTTTAAGAGGGCTCATACACTGTCCAGGGGCTGGCCTGCAAGAGGTGTTTTTTGGAGTGTGTTACTTGGACTCTGTTGCTGTGACTCCGGTTGCTTTATTTCCCTACTCGTAGTAATGTTTTGGACCCTCCACCAGATGTGCTTTGATTTGTTTGTTGAAGTAGCCCTGGAAAAGAAAACAAACAAACAGAAAAACAAAAAAAACCCATCAGCTATAGCCAAACAATGGGATGGGGGCATTGTTGATGGAAGAGGTCCTATCCCATGCAAAGAGAGAAATGACAGGGTGGGGGAAAAAGAAAAGAAAATTGGCTAGGTAGAGGAACTCTATGGCTTAATCCAGATAGAGAGAGGGAGGGAGAAGGAGGGAAATTAAGAAGGAGATACAAGACAGGTATAAAAAGAATAGATTAAATATGTATGCTTAAACAAACCAACAACCATAATAACCACACTAGAGGAGAGAAGAAATAAGAAGGAGAAAAGGAAGAAAAAAAAATATATGTAATAAGAATTGTCCAAGAATTAAATCAGGAACTGCAAAACTGGTGGGTGACTTGGAACCGGTGGCAGCACTCGTCTGTAGGACCGGCTGTCTGGTTTGTCAGCATCAATCCTGTTCCTGTAGATGTGCAGTTACCAGGTGTGGAGGGGCGTGGTTTGGTGCAGGCGGGTCCTGCCTCCACTGTGGGTCCACTGTCTGTTCCCTCAGGTCCCACCTTGTTGGTGATGGGGAGAAAAATGGCGACACCCCAGTCTCTCCTCCATGGACTGGGTGTCCCAAACCACTCTGTTCAGGTTGACCTCACAGTGCCGTGGGCGCGAATAAGGCAGTTTGTCCCTCTCTGCTGACTCCCACACCTCCCTGGCACTTGGCTGGGATTTAAACCCTAATGTCTTAAAGGGTCCCGATCCGTGTGACTGGGTTCCAGGGAAGAGCTGTTCCGTGCCTCCTCACAGTGCCACGTGTATTGTCTGTCCCACTCTGCCAACTCCTGCACCTCCCTGGTGCTTGGCTGGGATTTAAACCCTCATATGTTAAAGGGTCCCACTCCATGTACCCTGGATCCAGGGAAGTGCGTCTCTGTACCACCGATATATGTTCTCTGGCTGGTGGGCACAGGCAGTCTTTGTCCTTTGAATGGTTATATACCTTTTGCCTTTTTTCCTCTAGGGAGGGGATTGCTTTCTCCCACTGAAGACTGCACCTCTGAGCTAATTATTGAGTCTGGGACTGGCTCCCCTCCTCCCCAGGTGTGTGAACTGGACAGCCGGACCCAGTCTGGTGAAAGCCCCACAGTTAGAGATTGGATCTTTCTCTATCCCCATCCGTGGTTTTTCTCTTGCACAGATACAGTCCTATTCCTTCCCAGCCTCTCTTTCTCTTCCTTTTGTCTCTCTGCAGAAGGGGATCCCTCCCATCCGTGCCTATGTGGCCTGTTTTATCTCTCCCAGTTTGCAGTCCCTGGAGACGTCTTTATCACTCTGCAGTCTGGACTCTTGGAATTCAAAGTCCTTTGGCCTCAACACTTCTGTGAGGGATGAGGGAACTTCAGTTTCCCCTACTTCTCTGCCATGTTGGACCCCCCCTCTAACCTTGACCCTTTAGGAGAGTACTGGTCTGGTGTTTTGTAGAAGTGCCTCAACTGGATTTTTCTGATGTTTTCTCCTAGTTAGGTGTAGGTTATGGATTTGGGGAAGAATAATACAAAAGTAAAATGCCTTTCTCAGAACAATGTATCAGGGGATATGTGATATTTGTATGTCTTATTATTGGGGAGTTAACCTTGTTAATCTGATTAAGGTGGTGTCTACTAGGTTCCTCTGTGTGTATTGTAAGGTTAGTGTGTTTTGCTTTTTAATAAGTATTTGGGGTGAGAAAATTTAAGGCTATGCAAATATCATGCTTCCCCTTAATCTTTCACCAACTGATTTTAGCATTCATCAATGGATCTTGCCTGCAGCAATTTTTACAATTTTTGTGGTGTTGTAATGGTGCATTTTTTTAAGTACACTTATTAATTGGAATTGTTCTTAACCAATAGCTGTCCGTTCATTTACTCATTTATTTAAATCAATTTGGACTTGTGACTACTCATTCTTTAGATTCAGTATTATTATTATTTACATTTTTGCTCAAATTGTTCCCACATTGGCCATTGTGACCTTTCAGGTCAGCTCTTGTACCTTCTTGACATTTCCCCATTTTTTCCCAGCCTTTAACCATTTCCTTATGTTCAGGTATCAGAAGATGCTGTAGGCTCATTTTATACTTTTTCCTGCCCCAGCTCTGGTTTCAACCACTTCTTTAAGGAGCCCCATTTTAAAGGAATTCTTTTATCTACAGAAGTGTCATAACTTGAAGGCATTCAAGAATCATGTATTTTTATCAATAACCACTTATTTTGGATTTGACAGTTTTTTCTGCAGTGAAAAAATGATTTGCTCTGCACTTACAGGAAGTTTATAGATTGCTAGATGATTGCCTGCCTCATTAAACATCTAGTAGTTTATATTCAGTTACTACTCTCCTCTTTTTTGTAATTACTTTTGTTTCCCCATATTTGAATTGTTATTTGGAATTTTATCTACTCATTCAGTGAGTACCAATGTTCTAGGCACTGGAGATAATAAATATGTGCCACAGAAATGTATCTGCTCCCATAGAACTCTCATTAAAGTAAATGGCTTTCTTCAAAACCAAAACTCTTTCTGGAAAGTACATACATGATCATATCTTACAGCTGTCCTGAAAGTACCAGAATTTGTGTATCATGAAAGCCCTTAAATAGACCATTGAAAAGAATCTGCTTATTCATATCTCAAGAATAAAGTGGACGTAGGAAATCTAAACCCTATTACCTAGTTTTAAATCTAAGGCTTCATGACTGACTTCCACAGCTCCTCTGGATGTCCACACCCAGGCCTGTCTTCAACAGGTGTGTCTGTGAGGTACATGGGCACCATGGAATTCATATTTATTTGAAGACCTAGCTAGGCTGTTAGCTGTGACTTGAGATCACTTAATTTTTTTTTTACTCCATTTGTTTATTCCAAATGTGAACCTAATTCACATATTGGTTATGAGGATTAATGAAATAAAATTCATAGATATTCTCTAGAGGAACAAAAATTCTTAACATTAGTAGAAGCTATATGTATGACATGTAAGTCTTTTAAAAAGTAAATCTAATAGTATTGTTCTGTGAAATGGGAGATCTTTTGGTAATTTCCCAACTTAGAACATGAGCATTGAGTCCATCTTTACCCAAAGGTGATTCTCCAGTGCTTTCATAACCTGTTATCTTCAGTTACAACTTCAAATGGGTCCTTGTAATAGTAAAGCAGGAATCATGTCTTATTTTTTTAATCTTCAGTACCATTAATGTCTGGCTCATGATATTTTATTAAGTAAATGTTAAGGCTTTTCCTTTTTTTTTTTTTTTTTTTTGCAAAAGGTAATTTGTATTTCCATAATCCTGCAGTGAATTTCCATAATCATAGAGTGAGTCATAGAGTATCAGTATGTTTACATAAAGGAGGCAATAGGAATAAAGGGTAGTCTCTGTCTTCCCCACCAAATTTCCAAAAGAGGAAAAAAAAAGTGTTGAGATTTGACACGCCTTTCACAAATACAGGAGATTAACAAGTTATGAAACCATTTTAGTTATGTCATGCTTGTGCATCTTATTGTATGTAAATTGTAGCATTTTCTGTTTTATAGTTTAAGAAATTACTTACCTGTGTTAAATACATATATTCTATGATATATTTAATTTATTTATTTTAATTTTAATTTATTTAATTTTAATTTATTTAATGTACTTAAATTATTTATCTTTTAAAGTTTATTGATTTATTTTGAGAGAGACCGAGAGCATACAGAAGTGTGAGTAGGGAAGGGTAAGAGAGAGGGAGAGAGAGAATCCTAAGCAGACTCCATGCTGTCAATGCAGAGCCTGATCTGGGGCTTGAACTCACAAACCATGCAATCATGACCTGAGCCAAAATCAAGAGTTGGATGCTTAACTGAGCCACACACACACCCTCAGATTGTTTATTTAGAAGAACATATTGATATATATTATAAATAAGTTGATGCCCCTTTTCATATCTTGCTAATTATGTGACTTTATAATCAATTTCTTAGTGTTCCTTTATTCATCTGAGCAAATTGTGGGCTGCATTGAGAAAACAAGTAATGATTAGCTTTTTTTTATGATGCCACAAAAGTAGTTTAATTTTACTGAAATAAAACTCTATTCACTCCTAGATCCTATTGATTTAATAAAGAAATTAGAAAGGCAGCGGTAAGCAAATAACAAAGTAGCCTAAACAAAGCCATGTGATTATAATTTGCTTTTTAAATTCTAAGGCATTCATGGCTTACAATGTGGGAAGATTTTCTGGAAAGCGAATAAGTCTATACTTAAAATCTGGCTCTGTGAGTCAGTGTTCAGAGCATGTTGGGCTCAAAAAAGGCAATGTTTAGATATAGGGCCCTGTTACTTCATTCTAGAGCTCTTTCTCTTGATTTGCTTAACATTTCACTTGAAGAAAGCCTTCTAGGAAGAAGGGGGTTTAGAAATCACTTCTATAAGTGTTCTTGTATTTAATCAATAGGGCTTTTGAACAGGCAATATTCACTGTTTTAAAAGAATCCAAGGGGGCTGAAAGTGTATTCTACATGTCTCTTGAGAATGGTTCAGCAAGGTGCAAATAAACTGTCAAATGGCAGTTGAGGAATTCAGTGATAGACCTGGAAGATTACTCTGAGCAATAGTCATTGAAAATGTAATGAGTAAAATGTGGTCTTCTGCTTGGTATCTATATTTGTCTGAAGTTGTGCTTGTCAGTGATTTTCTCATGGCCTTATATTCAATATCCTTCTTGTCCTTCAGTGTAACCCAGTGATAAAATGCAAAGATGCTGACAGGGGTAAGACAAGGCTTACCTTGTTCTGGTATAATGGGAAGGACAGAGTGTTAGAAAGCATGGTCATGCACTAAAAAACTGTGCTCTCTTGGGTCCCTGGTTATCTAGGTCTAAAATAGTGCATTGGACAGCATGATGTCTTTGCTTTCTCCTGGCTTTAAGTTTCTTCAATTTCTTTTTTTTTTTTAATTTTTTTAACATTTTATTTATTATTGAGAGACAGAGACAGAGCGTGAGCAGGGGAGGGGCAGAGAGAGGAGGAGGCACAGAACCCGAAGCAGGCTCCAGGCTCCGAGCTGTCAGCACAGAGCCCGACGGGGGCACTTGAACTCACGAACTGTGAGATCATGACCTGAGCCGAAGTCGGACGCTTAACTGACTGAGCCACCCAGGCGCCCCAAGTTTCTTCAATTTCTAGATAAGCCAGAATGAGTTTACAGTGATGGGTTTTGAATAATATTATATAATGCATAGTCACCATATTCAAACCACCAACCTTACTTTATATCTGCTTTAAGGATTTCACTAATGTTTTTCCCATAGGAAATAAACTGGAATTATGTGGTACTAAGGAAAATGAAAGAGGGTATTGGGAGACTGCTGACCTCTGGACTCCTCTCAGGTCACTTAAGAGACGAAAGTCCAAAAGTCAACACTATGTGAGGTAAATGGCCAGTGGGAAAAAGAACCTAAAGTCTATGACATTTTCTGGTATCCAGGTCTCCCAGGGCCAAGGAATGTTAAAGTTCTCTTTCCCTTGGTCATTTCGGTCAAAGGCACTGGTTGCATTACTCAATATCAAGACATCTTCCGCCAATAGCTCTCTTAGCTTGTCTTTGCCTCAGGTCTCATAACTGGTCACCTTCAGGCCTAAGAGGGTAGATAGCAACCTGCTGTACTAGTCCTTGGGCATTGCATTCTGTCTTGTAATTCTCTGCTCCCTGCCAGACCTTCATGAATAGTCCTTTTGTTAAACTTTCCTCAAATTTTCCTATTTGAGTGTGTTGTCTGTTTCTCCTGGTAATATTATTAGACAAAGTGAAATTGAAAACGGATGACTGTTACTTAGAGGATCCAGATCCTCAAATGACATGTTGATTTAGGTAAGAATGACACAATTAGTGGTATTATCAGGTACGGTAGGCTGAATAATGGCCCCTAATGATGTCCAGTACTAATCTTCAGAATTTGGAAAATGTTGTAAAAGAGCTTGAAGATGTGATTAAGTTAATAATCTTGAGATGGGAACATTATCCTGAATCATCTAGGTGGGCCCAGTATAATCACAGGAGTTCTCATAAGAGGGAAGTGGGAAGGTTGGAGTTTGAGAAGGGGAGGTGACAATGGAAGTAAAGGACAGAGCCATACCACGGCAGGAACCAGAGCATGAGCCAGGGAATACAGGGTAGGCTCTAGAAGCTGGAAATGGATTCTCTCCTAAAGCCTACAGAAGGAATGCTAACACCTTGACTTTAGAACTTCTGACCTCCAGAATAAGGTAATAAGTTTGTGTTGTTCTAAGTCACTAATACACTAGAGAATAGGATCAATGGTTGGTTCGTTGCCATGGGTTTATATATTTCCATTTTTACAAACTTTTGAATGTAGGTAAAAATAGAATGGTATAATGACCTCTTCTGTTGTGATTTAAAAACACTCCTAGGACCCAGCTTCTTTTCACCTATAGTGTGTAATCTGTTTTTTTTTTTTTTCGCCTTCTTCCCAGCATCTGAACCTCTTTGCTGTGTTTCAAGGGATTTAGCATCTTATGTATTCTTGATGGGGGCAAAACCTACCTCATATCAAAGCTGAAAAGTCCCAGTTAGTTGCCTTCCAAACATTTCTTTCTGCTGGGCTACAGTCCTAAGCCCTAGACTTGGCTAAGTAGATGCAACATGCCTTTTTTTTTTTTTTTTTTAATGTTTGTTTACTTTTGAGAGAGAGAGAAAGACAGAGTGTGAGAAGGGAAGGGGCAGAGAGAGAGAGAGAGAGAGAGAGAGGGAGACACAGAATCTGAAGCAGGCTCCAGGCTCTGTGCTGTCAGCACTGAGCCTGACGTGGAGCTGGGAATCATGAACCATGAAATCATGACCTGAGCTGAAGTTGAATGCTTAACCAACTGCACCACCCAGGTGCCCCATCCATGTCTTTCTTTAGAATCTGTGATAGAAGCCAGGGGTAGCAGTTGCAGATAGAGGGCCAGCCTGGCAGTGGCGATAACTGCAGCCAGAGCTTCTGGGTGACAACAGCAGCAGCAGCAGCTTACTCACGCACCAGTTCTGCTGTGTAGGATTTGGTATTTTATTGCTAGTTGTATAGCTATGAGCCTAATTTTCCAGACTGTGAATGATTTTGACAAATTATCTTTGTCCTTAAATGAGCCAGAGTTGGTTCATTTGTTTATGTTGCTTGAAACAAAGAACCTGGTTAATAACACACTTTCCCATTCTGCCATCCTTACTGTGTGAACTTTGCCTTCAGGCACTCTTTCCTCTTGACCTCCTGATAGCTGTGGCTATTATAGGTAGACATGATAACCTTCAGAGGGAGAACAAATCACCTATATTTGTTTCTTTCTTAAGGGGGGAAGCCCCTTTACCTCAAGACTCTTAGCTGATTTTCTCTTGCGTCTCAAAAATCAGAACAACATATTCAGTTAGTATATAACATCAAACACTAGCGTGGGGAATGGCAACCCCATGACGATCAGCTAGATCAGTGAGAACCCTACTATATGGCTCTGGAGGTGGGTGAATACCTGTGCAAAATCAGCTTTGCTTGAAAAAAAGAGTGGAAAATGCATCTTGTGTAATAAATCAACATCCTCACCCACAAAGTTTCTGTGAAGAATAAGTAAGGACCAGGTGTATAAAGCTTTTCACTGTACCTTGCATACTTGAAGCATTCAAATACAAACATCCAACACTTATAACAAATCCCTTGGGAAGCTTTGTAGACTACATACAACTCAGACTTCAAGACCCACTGAAATAAAATATTTAGACGTAGGCCCTAGTTATCAACATTTTAAAAACGTCCTTAGGAGGGGCATTTGGCTTGTTCAGTCAGAAGAGCCTGTGACTCTATCTTGGGGTCATGAGTTTGAGTCCCACACTGGGTATAGAGATTACTTAAAAAAAATAAAATAAAAATAAACTCACATCCTTTAAAACAACAACAAACAACAATTTAGGAGATTCTCCATATATCCCTGGTTTAAGAGTCACCAAACAGGAATGATGGTAATATTTTAAATAAGATGGTCTAGTATTTCTTGAAAGCTTATTTTTTTTATTTAAAAAAAAATTTTTTAATGTTTATTTTTGAGAGAGAGAGTGAGAACATGTGAACATGGGAGGGGCAGAGAGAGAGAGAGAGAGAGAGAGAGAGAGAGAGAGAGAAAGAGATACACAATCTGAAGGAGGCTCTAGGCCCTGAGCTGTCAGCACAGAGCCTGACATAGAGCTTGTATTCACAAACTGTGAGATCATGACCTGAGCCAAACTTGGATGCTTAACCAACTGAGCTACCCAGGTGCCCCTATGTTTGTTTGTTTATTTTGAAAGAATGCTAGCAGGGGAGAGGGGCAGAGAGAAGGAGAGAGAATCTTAAGCAGGCTCCATGCTCAGTGCAGAGCCCAATGTGGGGCTCAGTCCCAGGTCTCTGAGATTATGACCTGAGCCAAAATCAAGAATTGAACACTTAACTGACTGAGCCACCCAGGTGCCCCTGGACTCGTGTTTCTGTTAGGGTAGTTCCTTCGAGCAGAATGAGAGACTAATTCATTGCACATGGTATTATACTGTAGAGGGCTGATGACAAAGGGAATCCAGAAAAAGTGACTCTAGTAATACCTCATCTTAACAATGAGAGTTTTAGAGATGTTTAACAAAGGGGGATTTTTTTCCAGGGGGCCTTCTACTTAGGAGAAATTTCCTACTGCTACTTTCACTTAGGTCATCGGTTAATGTTAAATATCTGGCAAATTTAAGACTAAATAGTAAAAGAGATCTGTCATCATAAAGAGCTGTTGAAACTAGAGAAAAAAAATCTTGAATTGCCTTTAGGCTAGGCTTATCACTATTCTGGGAAAGATGGATTTGTTTTCTGGTTCTTCAGAGTTACTCAGCTCAGTGGTTTTTAATTTAACTGGCACCTTTTTCATTGGCTGGAATTGTTCAGGGTTTCAGAGATCTAGTACAGGAGACTGGTAGCAGAAATTGCAACACTGGCTGGAAAAAATGCCTTTAACTTTGTTTTCTTTGGACATGGGTAACCCTGTACTTGCTGCTGATCATTAGATAAGTAAAAGTTAAAGAAGTGATAAAATTATACATTTAGTGAAAAATACAATACAATGAAAATAGACATGGTGACAAAACCAATCAGATCAAAGGGTCTCAAGTTTGAAGATAACATACCCATGTTGAGGGCAGCAAGTGTTCATACAGTGTTTTAGAGTGTTCAGGACATAAGCCAGGTTGTGGGTTAGAAATTGATAGGAGAAATGGATATAGCAACTCTAAACAGTGAATATAATTTTTCAAATTAAAAATGAAGAAATAGGGACGCCTGGGTGGCTAAGTTGGTTCAGCCTCCAACTCTTGATTTTGGCTCAGGTCATGATCTTATGGTTCGAGCCCCACATTGGACTCTGTGCTGACAGCAGGGAGTCTGCTTGGGATTCTCTCTCTCTCTCTCTCTCTCTCTCTCTCTCTCCCTGCCCCCCTCCTGCTTATAATAATGTGCTCTCTCTTTCTCTCAAATACATGAACTAAAAAAAGTAATCTGAATACATTATACCATGGAATATGTGTACTTAATAAACACAGATAAGTAATTTGTTAAACAATAAAACAGAAAACACCACAATTACATGCAATAAGAAGGTGCACAAGCGTGACATAACTAAAATGGTATCTCCTGTATTTGTGACAGGCATGTCACATCTCCATATGTTTGGCTCTGCACCAACAGCACAGAGCCTACTTGGGATTCTTTCTCTGCCCCTCCCCTGTGCACTTTCTCTCTCTCAAAATATATAAATGGAAACTTAAAAGGGGAAAAAATGAAGAAATAAAGATGATTATTTGAGAATTAAGAGGAAGGGTTTTAATATGTGAGGAACTTGATGCTTAAGGCACCTGACAGGTTGATTAGAAAGGCATAGAGGGCTGATATAGAACATCAAAGGAAGTATTTATAGTATGAGTTCTGGAAAAGGTTGGAGGAGCAAGAGTATATGTGGAGGGGTGGGTCTTATCTGGGAGGAACAGAGCGTCTCTCCTCTGGTCACTGTGTGTGAATGTTCTTAGGTTTTGTTTTATGATGTGAAGTCAAGGGAATGTCTATATGGCCATAATTTTTCTGTGAAGAAGAGCAGGAGATCATTTGAGAGTGAAGGGTGAGGTAGGGAAACTTGGGATTTCAAGACACTGGAGAGAGTTTGAAATATCTCTAGGACAATGGGGAAAATATTACCTAAAGACAGTAGTCCTATTTAAAGGCAACATTGAGGGCTCAGGTGAGTTGATGGCCACAAATTTATAGAGCCATCAATCTGCCCTATGATTAGTTCAGTGGTTTCTGCCCATAGTACACAGGTTCCGTGGGGCTAGCAGCAAGAGGCCCATATTTGGGCTCATGAAGGTGTGAGTTTTCACAAGACAGGTTTGAGGAAGGAAAAAGTTAAGGGTAGGGGCATTGAAATGATGGCATATAAGCAGGATAAGGAAGGGGATGAGAAGTGGAGGAGGCAGAACAAGAAAGAAGTGCTAATGTGATCAAGGGGAGAGGTAGCTTTCAGAAAGAAATGTAGAAAACTGTAGTTGGAAAGTAAAATCTTTAATGCATTATTTCTCAGGTGATAGCCAGATTCACGGTGTGCTTATGAGAATGAGTTGCTGCGATATTGTTAAAGATGAGGTGGTCAAGAAACCAGGTGGTCATAGTGCTATACCTTAAAGTCTCTCAGGATCATATGAGCTGGGATGGAAATGAGATTTGCTAAATAACACCTACCTGAAAACTCTTCAGTAAATGAGGGGGAGGTCTAGGAGGTGAGGTAGATGATAGCAATGAGGAGAAATAAGGTATGTTAAAATAAAAAAATGTGAGCCTCAGGAGAACAAAAGTTTTAATAAAATAGTCTAAAAGTGGAAATAAGGCACATGGGTGATTCTGAATCACTCAACGAATCACTTCTGAATCACCTCAAGGAATAAGGGATGTATGAGAATAAACAGCTTCCCCTTGAAGTCACTACGAAGGAAAAATACTGCCTTGACGGACAGTCGGGTTTCAGTTCTCATGAGGAGGTGGTATGTCTTTTTTTCTCCTCCTCTATATCCTGTCTGTAGAAAATCCTATCTACTCCCATTGTTTCAATTACAATGTAAACAATTCCCAATACTAGATCTCTAGCTCAAGACAATCTTTTGAGCTCTTCCAGACCTGATAACCTGCTTGAACATCTTCATTTGATGTTCCCTAGTCATCTCAAAATTAACATTTCTAAATGTGAAATCATGCTTGGCTTTTCTCTCCTTCACTATTCTATAATTGTATAATCCTACCATCAACCCAGTTGCACACACCAAATCCACGGTAAAATCCTTGGCATTTATTTTACTCCTGTATCCAGTTTTTCATCAATTCCTGTCAGTTCTGTTTCGTGAATCTAATCTCACTGCCACCACTTTTAATCCAGGACAAAATTCTTCCCTCCCTCCCTCCCTCTTTTCCTTCCTTTTCTTCCTCTTCCCTTCCCGCCTTCCCTTCCCGCCTTCCCTTCCCGCCTTCGCTTCCCGCCTTCGCTTCCCGCCTTCGCTTCCCGCCTTCGCTTCCCGCCTTCGCTTCCCGCCTTCCCTTTCTCCCTTCCCGCCTTCCCTTTCTCCCTTCCCGCCTTCCCTTTCTCCCTTCCCGCCTTCCCTTATCCTCCGCCTTCTCTCTCCCTCTTCCTTCTTCCTTGCCTCTCTTCCTTCCTTCCTGCCTCTCTTCCTTCCTTCCTGCCTCTCTTGCTTCCTTCCTGCCTCTCTTGCTTCCTTCCTCTCTTCCTCTCTTGCTTCCTTCCTCTCTTCCTCTCTTGCTTCCTTCCTCTCTTCCTCTCTTGCTTCCTTCCTCTCTTCCTTCCTTCCTCTCTACCTTCCTCTCTTCCTCTCTTCCTTTCTTCCTTCCTCCCTTCCTTTCTTCCTTCCCTCCCTCTTTCCCTTCTTCTGAATTATTTTGCAGTCTTCTCACTG
This sequence comes from Lynx canadensis, assembly GCF_007474595.2. NCBI lineage: Eukaryota > Metazoa > Chordata > Mammalia > Carnivora > Felidae > Lynx > Lynx canadensis. The sequence goes on from NC_044308.2 coordinate 88,566,069, forward strand.
GTCTCTGCATCTAGATATTCCCCCAATTCATTCTTTGTACTATAGCCAGAGTGATATTGCAAAAAGACAAATCTTTAATTATGTTACTACCCTACTTAAATCTATCTGTGGCATTCCATTTTCCTTAAGAAATGGAACCAGCACTAAACCAGCACTGTCCAATAGAAATATGAGAACCACATATGTAACTTAAAATTTCTAGTGGCCACATCTAAAAACTAAAAAACAGGTAAAATTTTAATATTTCAGATATAATGGATTAAATAAAACTTATTACCAATTTGATAAGTAACCAATGTCAAAAATTAAGATAGTACAAACTTGTTTTAGTAAGTCTTTGAAATCCTGTGTGTATTTTACACATACAAGTAATGTCAGTTTGGACTAACCACACTTCAAGTACCCGATAGCCACATGTAGTTGAAGGCTACCATATTGGATAGTGTATGCCTATACTCTTTCAGCCAACATATCCGCTCTTTCTGTGTCTGACTCCTCAAATAGTTGCTTATTCACCTTTTTCTTCTACTCTTTGTTTTTAATTATGGGCTCTCAGAACTGAGTTTTATACTTATAGTCCCTATCTAGAATGTAATTCCTCTATCAGGGTATTTTTGCTTAAGTTCTCCTGAAAACTAGTCTAAAACAAAGACTAATGAGCTTCCTTCCTTCCCCACAGAGGAGCAGGAATGAGGGTGAAATGGAGAAGAAAGAGGGAGATCCAAACAAAGAAGTGAACTGAAATCTCTCTACAGGGGGTTGGTTGCTCAGAAGTGCTAAGACTAGACAGCCCTCTGAGAAGCTAACTCCTTCTAGGAAAGTCCATAGGGTCTTTTTCACTGGACAGAGTTTCACCTCATGTGCTCTTAAATCCTACATACTTCAGGTTGTATGTATATAGTCAGAGAGTGTGTTCCAAGTGATCAGCAGGGAAGCCCTAGAATGGGAGCTGAAACTTGCAGGGCTGAGGTGAAGCAATTGAGGTTGAGAAGTTGGTCAGAGCCTGTCAAGAGCTGGTCATCTCTGTAGCAGCTGGAACAAGAGCTGGGTGAGGTTGAGAGCATCTGAAATTGTGCTTAAAAGGGTACACATTGGGTAACCCCTACTTATCCCACAGGGATTAGCTCAGGTCACTTCTTGGGGGAGCTTTCCCTGATGCTGAGATAAAAATTAAATTCTTCCAGTATGTTCTCATGGTCTCTTATACTTCTCTTCCAAAGATAAAATGTATCATATATTATTGTTGTAACTTGTAGTATTGATGATTTGTCTTCTACATAAAACTGCAAGTTCTGTGAGGCCAGGTTATGACTATCTTTCCCTATGAGATTTCCCTGTCTCCTTCCCTGTGGTGCTTCACACAGTTCACTCTCTTCTTGTTTAGGTGCCTCAACAAATACTTGTGACATGAATGGATCAAAGTTTGAATTTGTAAAACATCTTGTGTTTTTCAGAGCAAGCCTCTTTAGCAGAAGTACCTTCAGTATATAAACATTATTAAAGGTTAGTTTGTTGCCTTGTTAAGCCTTTCATAGACAGTCAGACTTTAAGCTGGAATAAAGGCACTGGTAAAATGCTCTCTCTGACCAGTGAGGTGCTCTGTGTTCCCTTAGGTCCATTTGTTCTGCAAACAAGATTTGTCAGGTTAGGAGTTCAAATGCAAGTTTTTTTTTTTTTTTTTTTTTTTTTTTTTTTTTTTTTAAACCACTGCTCTTTCTCACATTCTAATGAGAGCTGTAGCACCTGGATTGTTGCATCAGTATTCATATCTAATATGAAAGAAACTGAAAGCTAAAAGGAAACCTCAGGGCTACAAAACAGCAGGTCCATCAGGCAGCACTCTCAGCCCTGTTTTGTTTTGTTTTTAATTAAAATTCTTTTTTTAATGTTTGTTTATTTTTGAGAGAGAGGGAGACACAGGACCTGACGCAGGCTCTGAGCTGTCAGCACAGAGCCGGACACGGGCTCGAACCCAGGAATTGTGAGATCATGACCTGAGCAAAAGTTGGACACCTAACTGACTGAGCCACCCAGGTGCCCTCTCATCCCTGTTTTTAAGCTGTGTCTTCAATGAGAAAAGGCTCTGACTACTGCATTGTGTCCGGTGGGGAAAGCTGGGTAAAGGAGATGTAGCAAAGAGGAGTAGTGTCAACATACATTGTGAATTTTTCTTTGCCATCTTCAGTCAACTTATGTCCCAGAGAAGTTATGCTGCCCAACTAATGATATTCCCATCTGGGGACCCATGGTTGAGTAGTGTCCTTGATGCCAGTTCATAAATTCCAGCTAATTCCAACCCTACTCAATATTCCGTATCTTTCTTGGAACCCATGAAGCTAATGGAAAAAAACAAACTAGAACTGCACTTTACCCAAGGAGTCATTCAACCAGAGTTTTTATGACAAAGAAGGGACTAGAAGTGAGGTGTAATATACAGAGCCTTTAAATTCATATATAAATGATTCAAATATGAAATTGAATGAAGGATTTACCTTATCCTGGAGAGGACTGACCTAAGAAGTCACTTGCTTAGTTTAATAGCCTTCATTTGCCCAGTAAAGGCATTTCATTTTATTGTTCTGTAGATACTTTGAATCTTAGATTAAAACAAAAATAAATTTTAAAAAACTTACTGAAAATAATAAAGGTACTGAGCTCAAATGCTACAAAAAAAAAATCCAAAAAACAAAACAGTGGAAGATTGTAACGTGGGAGTTTCTCACTACCTAATGGATAAAAAGAGAAAATGACAGTAAATTATAAAAATATAGGACTCCATATAAAGTTATATCAAGAAATGTTAAATTATTGAGTGAGAAAGCTTTTTTTTTTTCCTCAATCACTAAGACTGCAATTTAATTACAAAGTACGGAACCAATATGCCCTTCCAGACACACACATTTAGCAGATGCTCAATAAATATCATTGACCCACTTATTGGCCCAAAATGATCTTGTTTGTAAAAATAGCCTCAGAAAGAAATTCCAAGATAATCTATTTCAGTTGTTAACAAGTGTTTTTATCTAGACACGAGTGTTTTTGCCATCTTTTTATTTCAAAGCACACATTTATGTACAGTTGATACAAAATTAGCTAAACTCTCAGTTGCCTATTGCTTTAAAGCACAACAAATCAGAGGATAAGATCTATCCATGAGATTTTAATCAAGACAGCCTTGCCAGTGAACTTCTTATTCAGGATGTTCTCATGGACTATAAATAAGAGTGTGAAAAGATAATCAAAATTTTAATATTGGTTGTCACACACTCAAAAATTTCACCCTTGAGAGTTTTAAGGAAACTTAAAACTCGTTTCTTTCAGAAAAACTCATTTTTTTTTCAGAAGGAAAACATTCATTTTTAAGATGTAGGCTATTTACTACATAGTAAAAGGTTGATATATAAACACATCTTTGGGATTCAGAGGCAGGCCACTGACTTTGAGCCTCATGTATGTGTGAAAAGAACAGCTTTGGCATTCTCTAACTATGAAGACTTGGGAGGCTTGTTTCTGTGCAATAGATATAATGCTGAGTTTATTGCAACTATATTGGCATTTGTAAGGTGTCTATTCTGGACTCTGTTTAGTGCATGGTTGGTATTTAATAATATCTAACTGGTAATGATTGTGATTGGTGATTATTGGGGGACGGGACCAAAATGATCTGTCTTCTGTCATTAACTCCATGTGGCATTTGCTAATTATAACTCCTTTCCTTTGTACTAAGTAGATGGCAGGCATGGTGCTGTGTACTTGATGAGTGTGATTTCTTGCAATCCTCCCAGCAGCCTTAGGAGGAGGTACTATTCTGCACATAGCTTTGTGGCTGAGGGAGCTGAGGCTTAGAGAAGTAATGAGACTTGCCCAAGATCACAAGGCAAGTAAATAGCAGAACCTAGTTTGACAGCAAAATAGTTTTAAACTTAGATTCCTTGGCTCACTCCATTGGAGGTTCTGTTTCGGAAGCTCTTCTTGGTCTGAAATCAAGTGCATTTAATGCAATCTGGGAGATCTGGAAATGGAGGTCACATAAAACTGAGTTAGAATATAAAAATATTTATGATTATCTGCTGACTAATTAAATGTTATTAAGGTTTTATGTAGTAAGCATATAGGGTGCAAGAGTTAAAATACCTTGGTAATTCAATCTTCTTTTGGTGTTTTGGGAGCTGTTTCCACAGTGAGAGAAAAAAAGTAACCTTAAGCCAGCAACATTCTGTTAGGACCCAGAGTATTAATAACAATATCTGTTAGTAGCCACTTGATTCATGTCTTTTTATGTTATGTCTGGAAGATTTTTTAAAAAATGAAGATAGCTTAAAAGCTGTGTTGAAACAACTTTACTAATAAGATTTTGATGACTCACATCAGTTTTTCCTTCTCAAGGCTCTGTTCAGAGAACAGTCTGAACCAGACCACTTATCCAGACCTGGCGTAGGGAATGATCTATTTTATTAAGATCTGGATTTATTTCCTTGCTTTGTCCAAACACTGTTAATTTCCTATTTCTTGTTTTATACCAGCCTGTGCAGTTCTTAATCTTTGTTTCTGTGTTTACTGAGAGTTTTCTTGAAATATGATCATGATCCTTTGGGTTCTCAGAATCCTGTTACCAAATGTTTACTTAAGAGTAGTCTTTCTTATTCTTCCTACCTCTACTTTTGAGCTGAGTGCCTGGTTGTATTCCCCTGGGTGTACCTCCCACACTGTCTTCTCTGCTGGAATGACACAAAGGGTGATTTCGTAGACATCTTGCCTCTCCTTTGGTTACTCAGTAAACATCCTTATGCCTGAAGAAAGAGCCTAAAACCCAAAGGGTGGAGGATATATCACTAAAGTAAAATATGACATCTTTTAAAACATGTTTTTCCATTACCAGGAAAAATGTAAGTGAGAATATATAGATTTAAACTAACTTGTCATTTCAGGAAAACTTTGTGTCTGTTCCAAGAGGAACATTAAATTGCTCTAAATTTTACTTTCTATTTTCTTATCCAGAGTGCTGTCATTGAGATTCATTGGTCCCTTAATAGATTCATACATTTCTTTACTTTACATTTCCCCACTGCATCTTCTAGAATGGTCTCCACACCAAAGACACTCACAAATTTTATTGACCCACTGACGGACTGCTTGGAACATGACATAGGCTGGCAGATGTTTTACCAGCCATCTAGGGATTGTATACCACTAGTAGAAATTATTAACTTGCAGAAATCAATAGCTGGAGTGTGCCATAAGCACTTACTTTCAAGCACAGGTTTTATAGAAAGGAATTTCATGAATTCAGATGTAGTAATAATTTACATTTCATTACTTTATTTTACAAATATGAATGTTATAGTTCTCATTGACATCTTTTTATTACTTCAAAATACACATTTTATGTACTGATAACACAAAATTAGCTACATTCCCAGTCATCTAGTGCTTTAAAGTACAACAAATTTGAAACAGACTGGTGTAAGGTTTTCCTCTCTCCAAAAATTTTCATTGCAAAGAATAGGATTAGTATTGGAAGAATGAAGATAGGTAAATGCTCCTTAATTTTTAAGGGACAAGAAGTTTCCCATAAACTATGGTCTAGGCAAATATGTAAGATTTTAGAATTTATACTTAAAGAAATGGTGAATAGCTAACAAAGGAAGCCATGATACCTGGAGACTAGTATGTGTTTATTAAGAAGAAATGTCATCAAAGTAATCCAGCTCCCTTCTTTGAGGGAGTTATTACATCAGTAAGTCAGAGGAATGCACAAAGTAGTGTATTTGGGCTAAAGCAAGACACTGGCCAAATCTTTCAAGCTACCTTTGTGTAAAGATGGTGAATGACTAAGTGTTCATAATATTAGATGAATGTTTGAAAGACTATATCCAAAGACGATTATTCAGTGTATCAGTGTCATCAAGCAGTTTTCATGAAGGCATATCTTAGAATTCTGTCCTTGAGCCTATTATATCCATTTTTTAAATGATAGAGGCAACATGATATATGTAGTTACAGTGATTAGGGCTTAGACTATCTGAGCTCACATCCTGATTCCACTACTTATTAGAGTGTGTAAGCTTGGGCAGGTTACTATATCTCTATAAGGCACAATTTCTTCATCTTTGAAATGGCAGTACTATCTTTCATTGGGTTCTTGTGAAGATTAAATGGGATACATAATGTAAAGTTGGTATCAAGCCACTAATACCTGGTAAATGCTCAAAAATGTTAGCTATTAACTACTTTCATATGGGTATAGAAATCTAAGTCATCAAATAAGCTAGGCAGAATAAGCCAGACAATAGAAAACAGATTTTGCATGACAGGATTTTGATTGATGGCAGATGACCATACTTATACCCTTGCCCCCCCTCTACAATCCCAGTATCCATGTTATTTTAAGACTGGACTTTTGTTTAAGTATTTTCAGGAATATGTTTAAGACCCTTAATACGTATCCCCAAACTCAAATGAACGAGTGCTGCATGTAGGATATATAAAAAAGGAAATATAGAAAGATTAAGGAATTTTAATTACCAGATAGCTCAATATGAGTTAGGAGTATGTAGTCACGAATAAATAAGCAATAACACAATCCTAAACTGCTTAACCAAAGAATGTTGCTAGTAGGATTGAAAATACAAAGATTACTGGTTATACCACTTTGAAGGTGTTTTGATTACAATGTTGAGTACCACATTTTAAATAGCAGAGATAATCTGGAGTGTGTTCAAAGAATGGTGTCTGAAATAGTCAAAGAACTCAAAACCATATCACAAAAAGAATATTTGAACCAGAGGGGCGCCTGGGTGGCGCAGTCGGTTGGGCGTCCGACTTCGGCCAGGTCACGATCTCGCGGTCCGTGAGTTCGAGCCCCGCGTCAGGCTCTGGGCTGATGGCTCGGAGCCTGGAGCCTGTTTCCGATTCTGTGTCTCCCTCTCTCTCTGCCCCTCCCCCGTTCATGCTCTGTCTCTCTCTGTCCCAAAAATAAATAAAAACGTTGAAAAAAAAAATTAAAAAAAAAAAAAAAAAAAGAATATTTGAACCAGAGGATGTTTACCTTGGAGACAAGGAGACCTGGAACAAATTAACAGGGGAGGGCTTAGAATTGCTTTTTCTTTAAACTGTTAATTTATTGATTCAATTAAAGTGTTCTTTTTTAAATTTCCTTTACATTCAGTTCTGCTTTAAGTATCACATTTGTAGCACGTTCACTCTCCAAACAAAAATATTCATCATTTGTCTAATTTCATCATTACATCACTTTTCTGAGCTTCTGCAATACTTGGTTGGGGTTGTTTTCATGAACACAACCATAAAACTTAAAAGTATATATTAAAAAAAATTTTTTAATGTTTATTTTTGACAGAGAGACAGAGTGTGAGCGGGGGAGGGGCAGAGACAGAGGAGACACAGAATCTGAAGCAGCCTTCAGGCTCTGAGCTGCAACATAGAGCCCAATGCGAGGCTGGAACTCCTGAATGGTAAGATGATGACCTGAGCTGAAGTTGGATGCTAAACTGACTGTGCCACCCAGTTGTCCCTAAAAATGTATATTATTACTGGTTTTCTTGTCCAGTTGTTTCCCTATTCTTTCCCCTCCATTAGATTTTTATGGTAGAATTTTTGCATTAGGCAGTACATTTCAAGCTAGTGAAAGCATGGGGTGGTTTTGTCGTAGTAAGAACTTTTCTCTCACTATGCTCAAGTTCAGGCTGAAGGCTCCTTTGAAACTGCAGAAGAATTTAAAGTTAACTTGGGTTGGATTGGTGGATCAAATCACCTATAATATTTCTTCTAATCACTCATTCTACAATATGAGCTCATCATAGAGTATTGCCCATTTTAACCATCCAACATCTCACACCTTATCCTGGGGATAGTTTGAAAGTATAGAGGAAAGAAATGTACATTTTGGGGTAAAGTTAATCTAATTTCAGATGAGCAGTAGATGTGAAAATCTCTGGTTTGTGAACTCTTTCCCATTTTACTTAATTTTTAAGGTATATGGATTCATCCATTATTAAAAAGGTGAGATTATTCTTTGTTGAATATGGCCAACTTTTCAAATTCTTAGAACAAATTTTGCATATCTTTCATGAATTTTCTTCCCTGACCAAGAGGTCTAGTAATAAGTGTGTCAATGAGATCATACTTTATGTTAATTTGGCACATTAACTTTTATACATCTATTTTCACATGCATTGTCTTATTTAAAAATTTCCCCAGCTGAATCTTAGGCAGGTAATAAAACTGAGATTCTTTGAGGTTAATTTTTTTTTTTTTTTTTGTGGCCGGCAAGGGGGCAGAACCGGGAACAAACCCTCATTCTTCTCATCCTGACTTTAATTATTTTTTTTCCTTTGAGTTAATAGTTTTAGATGTTAGCAATTTTATCAGTGAGAAGGGACTTTTCCCTTCAGCTTGAGGAAATTGCCTTTCCCTTTTGTAGCGGCCTTTTGTTTTGTGAAGTATATTTGTAGAACAATGCTAACTTTGAAATGTCATTTAATTCAGATTCAGAAATTGTGCCCTGCTTTGAAGTGACATGATGATATTTGCCTGAGGACGTGCATGCCACTACTTGGGATGTGGAGGCCATCAGTGAGCCAGACCAGGTAGGCAGTGTAGGGAGGCTGGTCATATATGTGAAGCACATATATGTGTACATATGTGTACACACATATGTGTACACTCTCTAGGGATGAGGCCTTGATAGCCTATACCTAAAAATCATTTCAGAAATAAAGGTTCAGCATGAGTGAATTAAAAAGAGTCATCAGTGGGCATGGGATTGGGATGGAGTATTGTATCTGGGACATCTGATGGCAGATGTGTGATCTAATCACAGAGGCCATGATTCAGAAGCATATCCTGGGCTATTGTCAGGCTCACAGCCAGTGGGAATTAGAGTGTGCAGTGGGAGATGGCAGTTTAGGAAAGAAGGTCTCAGAGGCACCAGTGTTGAAATTTACGAGTCAAGACCTTCAGTTGGGAAACAAATCCCCAAGAATGTGAAGAGGTTAGGTGTGAAAAATGAGAGCTACATGACCTCAGCAGTAGGATAGGAAGAATGCAGGATCAGGGAGTTAAATGGGCCATTAAAGCTGAGGAATCAATCCATTGATAAATATGGATTTTTTTTTGGGTTTTTACCTTGTTTCTAGGTTATTATGTATGTTTGAAAAATATTGATGCTTTTTAATATTAAATAATGAACTATTTGGCCTTTTTGTTTTTTCAAAGAATCTAAGGTAAAGTTTAAATGGGAAAATATCAGGCAACACAATGAAGCATGCTCCTTTTTATAAATTATTTTTCAATTGTTTAAGTGATGCATCAATATGGTAAAATATCAAGACGGACTTTTCTTGTTTTAAATCAAGTTAATAAAAATAATGTAAGGTCCTCCGAATTCATATCCTAGTAATGATGAATAAAATATTCTGAAGAAATTTCCTTAAATTCATAGCTAAATGTTCAAGAAAGAGAAATCTCCAGCTGCCAGAAATGAAGGTAGAAATGAAAACCAAAGCAGAAAGCATCAACTAGGACTGTGCTCCTGTGGTGGGGTGGATTAGAGAATTATTATGTTGGGAAGGACTCTGAAGAAAGCGGAGTGAGACTGAGATCCCAGCAGCAAAATGTGCTGAAAATTACTAGGAATCTTACCTCTGCCTGGGTTATGAGTGGCTGTAGGGGGAAGGTTTCCTTAAAAATCTAAATCTTAAGACTGTGGTTTGAACATAATTCTAGTACTGTGAAGTGATTCTACCAATTCACAAGGACATTAGAAAGATATAATAAATTATAAAACTACTTTGATTTTTGGTATAAATTTCCTGTATGAGTACATAAACAATATAAAAATTACAAGATATTCTTTAGCCAGTTTAAGTGAACATTTTAAGATTCTTATTCTGGACTCTTGGGACTTCTTGACAACAGAGATGTATGTGTGGGTGTATGTGTTTGGAAAGGTAAGGTCTGAGCTATTTTTAGTACTTCAAAAAGTAGTTCTGTGTGTAAGATGATTTATTTACCAGAGATAAAGTTGCATGGGCTATTAAATAGAATTTTTAAAAATAACACAAAATATCAAAAGTTTTCATGGGAAAATACTTATTAAAAGTGGAGTGTCAAAAGCTTTTAAATCATGAATTAGTTGACATCAAGGGTCTTTAAAGGCAAATACAAGGCAAATCCTAGTGTCTATCATAAAAGTTAATAGCACACATGGTCTCTGTCCAGTGTAAAGGAAGCCATTAGGTAATCTTTAGTTTGTAGAGTTGAAAATCTACAGAACTGTATAAAAGGGGTAGTGAGTTGATGATCGAGTTATACCCATCATCCCTGGAACTCTAGTATACCATTCCCCCACTGAAAGGTCCACCAATGAGCTGTCAATCAGGGATTGAGTCCATAAAACTCCTGGGACCATCACCTGACAATGAAATTGGACTAGTGTCAGGCGTGCCCAAGGCTCCCTAAACTAGCTTATCCTCTGTTCCTATTTTGACAGCTCCAGAATGGAGTTTATTTCCTGCATTTAATGGATTTGTCATAAACCTAATTGAATCTTCCAGATAAAAGAAACTTAGGACAACTTCAGTAGTCTAGCTTGTAGCCTTGCTAGATTCCTCAACACCTGCATATCAATCCAGGTACTCAGAAGATTGGCTGGGATAATTGCAAATCATCCTTATCAGGGCCAGGTTATAAACCTTCTTTGGTCTTTTTAAAGGTTCAGAATTAGGTTTTTTAGGAAGAGAAGGATTTCAGTAAAATAATTTGTAATTGGAGAATCAAATTTTCTAACCATTTTTTTTCCTGGAAGAATATCAGATAACATTAAATAATCAAATTTACTACTAAGACACATATTCAGGCAAAAGGCATTTTGCAAATACAACATTATTTTGAAATGACAACCAATCAATTTAAGTTCCAATTTTTAGAGTATTTTTTGAGGTTAGAATAACCAAATACATGCATAGTCAAGATACTGTTTTGTTAATCATGTAAAACTATATAAAATTAGGCAAGATATTGGGATATTAACTGCTACTAAATACATACACCATTTTATTGCTTAGGCTCAATTGTCTGATCAAATATTTTCATGAACTGACAAGAGGATTTGGGGATTCATATATTAGGATCTAAAATTGTATCAAAGAACATCTGTATCTGAAAACCAAGTACAGTCTATTATTTCTTTCCCTTGGTCAGTATTTTACCTATTATGTGTGAGAAGAAAAATAGAAGAAAACATTGGAGCTTTATAAAATGTACTTTTTCTATAAAATGCTTGTTTAGTTGGACTTAGAAATCTGGGTATAATCAAATCAGTTGTATTTTTGACAGTTGTTTCTGAAGTCCTATTATGCAAAATCAAGATTACTAGGGAATGGGAAAAAGGCTAGCAAAACAGAGATGACTGATGTAGAAAATTGATACCTAAGGGTATAGGGATATTTTGCTCTTATTTATGACTTTCTGAAAAGGCAATTTCATTAGTGCCCTTCTGCTTCAAATAAAACAGTTGTGCAAAATATTCAGTTTTGAGAACAACTTCCCCTGATGTTAAAAAAAAAAAAAAAAATCCATCTGTCAAAGTTTCAGTACTTGTTTTGAAATTAGGCTCCTGACTCTACAATTGAGGTATTTCATTTTTGTCCTTTATTTGTCTTGGCCACTGAACTTTCACTTTTTATTTATGTTTTCCTATTTTATTAGGAGCTATTGAAGTTATTTATAAGCAGAGACATTTGGAGATTTCATAAGAGTAAGAACTGATAAGTCTCTCTCTCTTTTTTTTTTTTTTTTTGCTTGTTTGCAAACCTGCCTTGGCTCTTCTACAAAAATTATCTTTTTAGTTTCTGTGATGAAATTAATCACATGCTTTTATAATTATCTATTCATAAATCTGTTTCTCTTACTAGACGATGAGCTTTTCCAGAGAAGGTAACATGTTTTAAAATATATGTATCCCAACAGAAGCATGGCATCTGGTCTATAAAAAACTAAGCATTTGTTGACTATCTGAACAGATAATAAGGAAGAAGCAGGATTACTTATGGTTAGTAGGTTCTTGGAATGATTTGTAGCTATTATAGTATTAAGAATTGGGCTAGGCTAGATGGGCATAATGGAATAAACTCAGAAAAAAGTGTCTTTATTTTTAAACTTGAATGATCTGCAAAATGTTGGTAACAATGACATAATTAATCTTAAACAATAATATTAAAAACTGAAGTAACTTTTTAATATACTGTCAGGCTTGTTTTGTCACCCAAATATGAGATATAATTATTAGTATCATGAACTAGATCAGTAATGGGAGACAAGTAATAGGTAACCCTGACTCAAATAGGGTTAAAACAATAAGGGAATTTATTGTTTTTCGTAATTAGAAGTCCAGAGGCAAGATGGATCCCAGAAATTAATAATATCATGACCCTTGTTTCCTTTAATCTTCATTTTCTTGTCCTCAATATTTTTATCTTATAGTTGTTTTTTGGGGATCCCAAGAAGTTTACTGTAGATCCATGTACCAATTCAGACATGACAAAGTCCAGAAGAAGAAATGCATCTTTCTTTGGTTTTTATTTTTAAGAGCTAGGAAAGTTTTTCCAGAGTTGATCTAAAATATTTCTCTTCTGTTTAATTGGGCCATGTTGAGTCTCCTGCCCCTTCCTAAAGCAATCACAAGCTATGTGGAAATGGGATTATCTTGATTGGTTTGATTTTTGTGGTTCTCAACCCTGGATGCACTTTAGCATGATGAAATTAAAAAAAAAAATCAATGCTTGGGCTACACCAAGATTAGTTGAATCAGAATTTCTGGGGGTATATTGAGAATGATGGACGTGGATAGAGTCTGAAGGAGACTGGTGACCATGATCACCACAGTTAATTCTCTATACAAAAAGAGGCTTTTGGCCTCCCTCTGGACTTTGGACTGAGATGAAGAAATGGCTTATTTGCATTTACTGTCACCCAGCATCCCTTGTGAATATCAGTATATATGTACAAGACAGCTGACCAGTGTTAGAATTTGTGATCTGTGAAGACAACTGTATTGAGCAAGAATTAAATCCGGGTCTTTGCTTGTGTTAGCAAAGAATGCTAAATTGCACCAATCAGTCAAGGATGTCCCCAGAAGGTTTATAAAAAATTCATGCTCTCTTCCCTGTGTGGCATGTTATAGAGAAGCATTTAGGCCAGATATTCAGATAATCTCTTTAATCCCTCTTCTCAGTGATATGTTCTCTTCCAGTGGGGATGAGTACCTTATACAGGCTTAGGGGTCAGAAAATGCCTGGGTAACTGGGGCTAGTTTTAGAAGTTCTCTAAGCCTCATTTTACTTGTTTATAAAACTGAGATGGTGACTCCTATCAGAGAGTCATTTTAAAAATTAAATCAGACTATAAAGGAAAAGCACTTTGGGCCTAGGAAAAGAACAGAAGATGAGCTGATGATCTGCCTTTGGTAGCTAATCACTGACAACCCATTGTTAATACTAATCCAGAGAACATATTCATGTTTTCTCTCTCTCTGGATCCTTCCCTCCCAGGACTTTCCCCCCACTTCTATTATCTAGGTGTCTACCTTTTTTTTTTTCTTTTGGCACTTTTATCCATACATATGATTTCTTTTTATATAATAAATTCAAATCAAATTTAAATTATGAAATTTCTCCCCAGTTTCATTTACAAAATAAACTATTCAAATTTAATTTGTAGGCTTTTCTTCCTCCCTCTCTTGTTCTCTGATGGGACTTGTGTAGGTAGTTTTTTTACAAGGGGGTGGGTGGGGGCTCTCTGATTAACCATGCTTATAGCCAACATACCCACTTTGCTCATTTAAAAAAAATACTTTATTTTTGCCAGAATCATATATTTTCAGGTTGACTTGATTGTTTTCTTAGGATATATTCTAAGGATAATGTATCTTAGGATATATTCTAAGATCCCATTATAAAAAAAAATAAAGACTGCATTTATCATTTCATCAAAAATGAGGACTATGATTGTTTGAAAAAATCTGTAACACAAAACAAACAAAACCCAGGAATGCCATTTTTCTGAGGACTTTTCATGCTACTCCCCAATAACATTTACTCCCTGGCAATGCTGAACTCCTTTCATTCCCTTGAGCATTCTGTGTGTTCTTCTTTCTGGACTTTCACGGGCTGTGCCCTTTTTCACCTGGCTACCTTCTTTTTTTTTTTTTTTTAATTTTTATTTTCAACGTTTATTTATTTTTGGGACAGAGAGAGACAGAGGATGAACGGGCGAGGGGCAGAGAGAGAGGGAGACACAGAATCGGAAACAGGCTCCAGGCTCTGAGCCATCAGCCCAGAGCCTGACGCGGGGCTCGAACTCACGGAACGCGAGATCGTGACCTGGCTGAAGTCGGACGCTCAACCGACTGCGCCACCCAGGCGCCCCTCACCTGGCTACCTTCTAACTCGTCTTTCTCACCTGGACTTTTGCTTCCCAATCAAAAAGCCTTTTCAGTCTCTTGTCTCTGGAGGGAGCATCACTTCTAATGACCTCCTTGGCATCTTGTATCACAGTTGTATTGTTGTGCCACACAGTACTGCTTCACTGTTTTTTTCTCTGGACTCCACACTCAAAGAGGGCATCCTTGTGGCCCAGTGCATAGAATAGTGCTAAGCCCATTCCCATTTTAAATGAGAAAACAAAACCAACTTTTGGTACCCTCTAAGGACTACATCCACTTCAAAGGCCTGTAGAATTAGAGGTAGGTAGAGGTAGGTGATCATGCATGTTTAGCATATTGTTTGCTTATAGATCTACTTCCCTAAGATCTCCACAACAGCAAGTATCCATCTAATTTTGTTTAAAAAACAAAATAAAAAACAATGTTCCATGTTATTGATATAAAACTTACAGTTTTGTTTTGTTTACTTTTATTTACTACAACGCCCCCCCCCCCCCCCCCCGCCCACTCCAGCCCTTGTTACAGGAGGCATCTTCCCTCTGGTAGATAGAATTGTATTTCTTGCTTTTTAGTACTTTTAGTTTAATCCCATACTGCCTTGGTAAGATTTGTGTTTCCCTGCTTAATGATGTCTTTTGAACCTTTGCTATGAAGTGCAGTAACTTGATTTTGAGATTTCAAATAAAGTGTTTTAATCCTATGCGCTGGATTCAGCAGTATAATCTTAGCATGCTTTACCCACTCCGCTGCCATGTTCTCTTTTCTGTTCTTTTCTTGCTGAAGGCATACAGATTTTACAAATATATTGGGTCTTTGAACATAACCATCCAAACCAGAATTCTCAGGGAAGAACTTGAAATACAATCATTTTTAGGTTAATGAAATAATCCATTTTTACTACTGACTTAAATATTTTCCTGTTACCATTATAGTCTTGTTTTCTTTAAACTATATTGCTTACTAATTTTCATTGTTTTTTTATATACTGTTATTAGATTTTATTACTTCTGATTTCATTAGGACATGATCATATTTAAAATAATCTTGTGTTTACTGCCTTTTACAATGTCAGAAGACTTGTGATAGAAAGGAGAATAGAGAGAGTAAACCAGCATTTAAATTATTTGGATGACCAAATGTAGAAGTTATTAAATAAAGAAAAAGCATGTGGGAGTATTGGTTTTCAGTAAAGTGTATGGTAGATAATCCCCTGAAATTTCACTTACTAAATAAATTAAAATGACTAGGCTAGAAACATCAAAAATTAGATAGAAAATTGGCCGAAGTATCTCAAACCAGATAATAGTACATATTATATGTTGAAGTGGGTAGTCTAGATTATAGTTAATAGAAAGCTCAGCTTTGTTGGGTGTTTGGGTGGCTCAGTCAGTTGAATGTCCAACTTTTGATTTTGGCTCAGATCATGATCACAGGGTCGTGGCATTGAGCCCGTGTCAGGTTCTGCCCTGAGCATGGGGCCTGCTTGAAACTGTCTACCTCTGCCCCTCTTCCCTGCTCATGTATGCTCTCTCTAAAAACAGACAAAAAAAAAAACACACACACCTTAGCTTTGAATTTTTCATAACATTTTTATGAATGTTATGGAACTGGAAATGGATGAAAATTTCAGTTTAGATATATGTATACTTGAATAACAATAGAAAATATCACTAAAATCTTGAAATTTAAGGATGTTTTTGTGAATTGCTATAAATATTACAGAACAAAAAAGAGTCAATGTGGAAAAATGGGATTAAAATGAAGAGGATAGTATTTTAGTTAGGACAACAAAAGATAACTTAAAGGAAGGGTGGAAACCAATACTTGAAATGGTCCAAGTTTCTTCTATTCTTCATCTTTTTCCTTGTGATTCCAAATGAGAACTCAGGTCTTGGTCCCATGCCCCTTTCCCTTTCTCTCTCCCAGAAAAGCGATCAATTCTGGAGACTTCAGAGAACACATCTGGGTTGTTAACTTCTCTCAGGTCTGCAATACCAGCTCAAAGGTTGGGTCCTATATCTCTATCCACCAATGGTATATATTCTCTTTTAGGATTCTGTATTCATATCAAACTCAAAACTCTTAAAACTCTTCGCTATTTACCTTGTATTTTACACTTAGGGTTTCCCTCCTCCACTGTATATTTGCCTCTTTTTCTAAAGTCTCCTACAGGACTGAAATAATCTTACTTTTAATTTCTTTTTTCATCATTTCCTATATCCAATCCATTCCTATAATAGATCCTGTCACTTCTTCCACAGTGTATTTTTCTCATCAGAGATAGCCTTAGTTTTATAGCAATTGCCTCGTGTGAATTTTGTATAATAGTTTTCTAGCAGTTTTCTCTGCCCCAGGGTTATTCTTGACCTCTTTAATCTTTAACCATTTTTGAGTTAAATTATATGGTGGACATATTTGTTTCATTCTAATTACTTGGAACTATTTTCCCCTAATCTCATTGAAATGACCAAAATTCATGTAAGCCTGCATATATGTATGCATGTGGGGGGCGGGTTATGTGTGCTGTTAGTGCTGTAACAGAGAAATGATTTTGAAGAAATTGTGGAAAGCATAGTGAAGATAGACTTGGACTGAAGGAAGTTCCATTTTGTCTATGATTCAACAGAGGTAAAGGAAAGAGCCAGGCAAAGTAAGTGGGCTTCCACAAGAGCACAGTGAACCACTCAAGTCAGACTAGCAAAGGCTGAGAGAATGGTGGACAAGCAGTTAACACACCAAAGGTTGGGGACATTACCAGATCCTAACTGATTGTGGGAGGGGGTGTTGTTTACCCTGAAGCTTCCTTTGACAATAAAGGTGGGATTGTAAGGCTGGATGTACTGTAATGGACCAGTATTAAGGGTAGATAAGGATGTGTTGTGAGAGGAGGTTCTCTTTGGTCTGTCTTCAATCTACCGTAACAAACATTGGGTTTTCTTTTCAGGCCTCAAATGTAACTGGGACAACATGGCCCCACTGAAATGCAAGAGAGGATAGAAAGGAAATATGTCCCCTTGCCAGCCTCTGTAGTAGGAGTGAGAAAGGGAATGTGGGCAAAACTACTGCCAGTTTGTCCCACAGGAATCCAGACTAATAGCAACAATAGTGAAGGCAATGGAGATATCTGTGCAAGAACTATCCCCTCATAAAAGCATGAATCTCAGAAAGATGTAGAGTTCCCCCAATACATATTTTAAAGAAATAAGATAGGGGCACCTGGGTGGCTCACTTGGTTAAGCATCTGACTCTTGGTTTTGGCTCAGGTCATGATCTCACGGTTCATGGGTTTAATCCCCACATCGGGCTGTCTACTGATGGTGCAGAGACATCTTGGGATTCTCCTCCTCCCTCTCTCTCTGCCCCTCTCCTGCTCAAGCACTCTTTTTCTCTCTCTCTCAAATAAATAAATGTAAAAAAAAATAATTCCAGTCTTTATCAAAGTCTTTTAAAATATATAGAATTAATAAGAAATCTCTTATTTTATAAAATCTAACAGAAAATTGCATACTGATATAATTTATGAATATAGAGAACACATTTAAAAATACTTTTAATAGCATTAAATTAGAATGAAGCCATATATTAAAGAAATAGTCTAATGATATCAAATAGAATTCAGTATGATGGTGTAGTGTGATTCAGTATTAAATTTCTATAAAAGGTTTCTAAGGACTGGAAGTTGCACTTGGGTAAATGTGGACAATGTAAATAGCTAGAATGAACTTCCCCTTCTTTTGACATGGTTTTAAATAGTCCTTTATGTGGCAATACTTAAAAGCAAACATTTGCTGAGCATTTTCTTTGTATTAGAGACTTCACAGGTATACTATTCAATACTCTTAAAAACTTGAGATGGGCATTATCATGTGTCCTTTTTTACATATTGGGACACTAATGCTTAGGGAGTTTAATTAGCTTTATCTTAAGTAACTTTGTCAGATCTTGGATTTGATTTTGCCCTCTTCAGAAGTAAGAAGTTAGGTTGTTAATGTTTCATAGGTGCTGGCTGAAGGTATGAGACTCCGGGGTCAGAGACCAAATACCTTATTATTCATGGCACATATGAGCATCATTGTATTTGTATTGGTTGCTCTTCTGCTGAAGTTCCATGGGGAGTGATAGACGAGCTACGCATAATAGGTTTGTGCTGCAGTTGAGCAATACTGAGCTTGGGGAATCCACTCTGGTTTATAGCAAGAGTAAGCTAGTCTTTGTCGGAGCAGGGGAGAGGATAAATTACTTCTGCTTTCAAGTAATCAGGTACATAACCGTGAGTAATGGATTGGGTAAAAGAGTGGTCTGGGCCTTGGAATCTTGGAATACCCAGCAAGATATGCCAACAAGCAAGAGTCCAAGATGACTATCTCTCCCAACAACCTTCATCTCCAAATTCACTCACCTCAAATCTTAGCGATCTTAAGTCTTTCGCTAATATCTTATGCTTATTACGAAAATGATGTTTGTTTAAAATGTATTGATTTTATAAAGATAAAAACAAGTCTTATGTTTTCCTGAATTTATATTCTAATGCTGTGTATATTGATTTATAAAGTAAGGAGACAATTCAAAATATTTAGAAAAAAATTTTTGAAATTTCTTTGACATTTCTAGACTCTGAGTCCAAAAATGACATCTAGGCTTTATTGATCATGATACTGCTCATTTCAAAGAAAACATTGTGAAGAAAAGTATAAAAATTCACTTTATACTTTTTGCAATATGCAAATGCCAAACCAATGGCTGCATCACAATATTGAAGAACAAATAGACATGTGGTATTGTCTAGATTTTAGACAGGCAGTATGTCTATGTCAGTAAGCAATACACTCTGTGACACCTTTCTTAATATCATGTCCAACAAGCTTTTCTACTTTTCAGGTAGGAAGTCTTTCTTATGGGTCCAAATAAATTTCTTCAGCTTTTCTAATTAATTTTATTAAAAAAAATTCCCTTCCTTTTGAAAGAAGGTGTCAAATTAGCAATTCAGAGAACTAGTGTAACAAAGAAAAATGTTGTAATTGTTGGAAAACTAAATAGGATTCAGAGGTAAGACTTGCTCATTGAAAGGGTTCTTAAAAACAAGCATGTTTAAAATGATACTTCTCTCAGCTTTGCATGAGAAGCAGTAACATCTGTCCTGCTGTTGGGCTTAGAGTCTGTCATATGACTTATTTTGTCTTCTCAAATAAGCCACTTTGCTGAGGCAGGAATTTGTTGATCATTTCCAGTCTGCAACTAGTATTAGTCCTTTACCTAATCTTCACTGGCTCTTGATGGCTCGGGTAACAACTCTAATGTAATTTCTGGGTTGCTGTTTGGATTTAATAGGTATTAAATTAAATGTGCAATTGGTCGGCTGGAGATAAAAGTATCATTGAGCTTTTGGCAAAAAAGCTGAAACATATATTACATTCCAATGGGAAAACCATTAGCTTTAATAACTGGATATGAATTGTTGGCATTTATTATCCTT
This sequence comes from Lynx canadensis, assembly GCF_007474595.2. Taxonomy (NCBI): domain Eukaryota; kingdom Metazoa; phylum Chordata; class Mammalia; order Carnivora; family Felidae; genus Lynx; species Lynx canadensis. The sequence goes on from NC_044308.2 coordinate 88,586,003, forward strand.
GTCAGTATGCTAATGTTCATTAGATTTTTAATGAGAGGATGGCAATAAAAACATGGCATAGAGTTAAAAATGGATATTAATTAGAGTATTAAAATGTCCTTATTTATGTAGTTGTGAAGAGGAAAGCTGGTAACTGAACTTTGATAATAAAAACATTTCCTCTATTCCCTTTCCCTACTGCATCTAATTAAAATGTTAGACAAATAGAGAAATATGAAAAAAGTAAAAATATAGTCACTTAACAGTGAATCTTTAAGACCCATCTCTTTGGCAGGTAATTATTATAGATGGTCCCCCATTTATTATGGTTCAACTTTGGATTTTTCAACTTTACAAAGATGAGAAAGCAATACACATTCAGTGGAAACCATACTTCAGATTTTGAATTTTGATATTTTCCTGGGCTAGCGATATGAAGGTACAGTACTCTCTTGTGATGTCAGGCAGTGGTGGAGAGGTTGCAGCTCCCAATCAGCCGTGAAGCTGAACAACCCATTACAGCCATTTTGGTATCCATACAAGCATTCTGTTTTGTGCTTTCAGCACCATTTTCAGTAAGTTACATGAGATATTCAGCACTTTATTATAAAATAGATGTTGTTTTAGATAATTTTGCTCAACTGAAGGCTAATGGAAGTTTAAGTTTTCATTTTAATTCCCGTTAATCCACAGCATTATATTAGTTTCAGGTGTACAATGTAGTGATTCAACAATTCCATACATTACCTGGTGCTCATTACAAGTGCGCTCCGTAGTGCAGACCATCACCTATTTAACCTATCCTCTCACCCACCTCCCATCTAGTAACCATCAATTTGTTCCCTGTAGTTAAGAGTGTGTTTCTTTGCTTTCCTTTCTCCCCCTCCAGGTTCTATTGTTTCTTAAATTCCACATACGAATGAAATCATACAGTACTTGTCTTTCTCTGACAGTCTTATTTCACTTAGCATTATACTCTGTAGCTCCATCCATGTTGTTGCAAATAGCAAGATTTCATTCCTTTTTAAATGCTGAATTATATTCCATTATGTGCGTATACATATGTGTATGTATATATGTATATACATATATGTGTGTGTGTGTGTGTGTGTGTATTTTGTATTCCTTGGGTAAATACCCAGTAGTGTGATTGCTGGATCTCAGGGTAGTTCTATTTTTAACTTTTTGAGGAACCTCCATACTGTTTTCCACAGGAGTTGCACCAGTTTGCATTCCCGCCAACAGTGCATAAGGATTCCTTTTTCTCCACATCCTTTCCAACACTTGTTTCTTGTGTTGTTGATTTTAGCCATCCTAACAGGTAGGAGATTATATTTCATTGTAGCTTTGATTTACATTTCTATAACAATAAGTGATGATGAGCATCTTTTCACGTGTCTGTTGGCCATTAATGTGTCATCTTTGGAGAAAAGTCTATTCATATCTTCTGCCCAATTTTTAACTGGATTCTTTTTTGGGTATTGAGTTTGATAAGTCCTTTATAGATTTTGGATACTCTTTATCCAATATGTCATTTGCAAATATCTTCTCCAATTCAGTAGATTGTCTTTTAATTTTGTTGATTGTTTCCTTCTCTGTGCAGAAATTTTTATTTTGATGTAGTCCCAATAGTCTATTTTCACTTTTATTTACCTTGCCTCAGGGAATCTACCCTGATTGCTATGGTCAATGTCAAAGAAGTCATGGACTGTGTTCTTTTCTAGGGTTTTTATGGTTTCAGGTTTCATATTTAGGTCTTTAATCCATTTTGAATTTATTTTTGTGTATGGTGAAAGAAAGTGGTCCAGTTCCATTCTTTTGCATGTTGCTGTCCAGGTTTCCCAACACCATTTGTGTCCTTACCCATTGCATATTCTTTCCTGCTTTGTCAAAGATTGTATAATTGTAGGTTTATTTTTGGGTATTCTGTTCTGTTGATCTATGTCTATTTTTGTGCCAGTACCATACTGTTTTATATAGCTTTGAAAAATAGCTTGAAATCCAGAATTGTGATGCCTTGAGATTTTCTTTTCTTTTTCAAAATTGCTTTGGTTAAAAGCATAAGAGACTCTTAAAAACTGAGAACAAACTGAGGGTTGATGCGGGGTGGGAGGGAGGAGAGGGTGGGTGATGGGTATTGAGGAGGGCACCTTTTGGGATGAGCACTGGGTGTTGTATGGAAACCAATTGGACAATAAACTTCATATATTGAAAAAAAAAAAAAGAAAAACAAAATTGCTTTGGTTATTCATGGTCTTCAGTGGTTCCATACAAATTTTTTAGAATTGTTTTAGTACCATGAAAATACTTTTGGTATTAAATTTGCATTAAATTTGTAAATTGCTTTGGATAATATAGACATTTTAACAATATCTGTTCTTCCAATCCATGAGCATGGAATGTTTAGCTATTTCTTTGTCATCTTCAATTTCTTTGAGTGCTTTCTATTCTAGTTTTCAGAGTACAGATCTTCTACCTTTTTTCATTAGGTTTATTCCGAGGTATCTTATTAATTTTAGTGCAATTGTAAATGGGATTGCTTTCTTAATTTCTTTCTGCTGCTTTATTATTGGTATATAGAAATGCAGATTTCTAGACATTAATTTTGTAACCTGTGACTTTACTGAATTCAGTTCTAGCAGTTTTTGGTGTAGTCTTTAGGATTTTCTATCTATGGTATCATGTCAGCTGCAAGTTACTTCTTCCTTGCCAAGTTGGATGCCTTTCATTTCTTTTGGTTTTCTGATTGCTACGGCTAGGATTTCCAGTACTCTGTTGAATGAAAGTGGTGAAAGTGGACATCCTTGTCTTATTCCTTACATTATGGAAAAATTTCTAGTTTTTCTCCGTTAAGAATTTTGTTACCTGTGGGTTTTTCACAAATGACCTTTATTATGTTGAGGTATGTTCCCTTTAAATCTACTTTCTGGAGGGTTTTTTATCATGAATGGGTGTTGGACTTTGTCAACTGCTTTTTCTGTGTCTATTGAAATGACCATATGGTTCTTATCCTTTGTCTTATTGATGTGATGTGTCATGTTGATTGATTTGCTAATATCGAACTCCCTTGCAACCCAGGAATAAATCCCACTTGATCATTGTGAATGATTCTTTTAATGTATTATTGGATTCAATTTGCTATTATTTTGTTGAGGATTTTTGCATCTATGTTCCATCAGAGATATTGGCCTGCAGTTCTCTTTTTTTTTTTTTTTTTTTTTTTTTTTTGGTTTTGGTTTCAATATCAGGGAGATGATGGCCTTATAGAATGAATTTGGAAGTTTTCTTTCCTTTTCTATGTTTTGGAATAGTTTCAGAAGAATAGGTATTAACTTTTCTTTAATTATTTGGTAGAATTTGCCTGTGAAGCCATCTGATTCTGGACTTTTGTTTGTTGGGAGTTTTTTGATAACTGATTCAATTTCTTTTCTGGTAATTGGTCTGTTCAAATTTTCTATTTCTTCCTATTTCTACCTTTTGGTAGTTTGTGTATATCTAGGAATTTGTCCAATTCCTCTGTTGCCCAATTTGTTGATATATAGTTGTCCAATTTGTTGATGAATAAGTTTTCATAATATTCTTTTGTAATTTTATGTCTGTGACATTGGTTTTTATTTCTCCTCTCTCCTTTTTAATTTTATTTATTTAAGTCCTTTCTCTTGATAAGTCTTACTAGAGGTTTATCAATTTTGTGATTTTTTTTTCAAAGAACGAGATCCTGGTTTTATTGATCTATTTTTATTTTTTTTTTTAATTTTTTTTTTCAACGTTTATTTATTTTTGGGACAGAGAGAGACAGAGCATGAACGGGGGAGGGGCAGAGAGAGAGGGAGACACAGAATTGGAAACAGGCTCCAGGCTCCGAGCCATCAGCCCAGAGCCTGACGCGGGGCTCAAACTCACGGACCGCGAGATCGTGACCTGGCTGAAGTCGGACGCTTAACCGACTGCGCCACCCAGGCGCCCCTATTGATCTATTTTTATAAATTTGTGAATCACTTATTTCTGCTCTAATCTTTATTATTTACTTCCTTTTTCTGGATTTTCGTTTTGTGGTTCTTTTTCTGACTCCTTTAAGTATAAGGTTAGGTTGTTTGGTATTTTTCTTCTTGAGGTAGACTATATTGCTATAGACTTTCCTCTTAGAACCACTTTTGCTGCATCCCAAAGGTTTTGAACTGTTGTGTTTTGATTTTCATTTGTTTCCATGTACTTTTTAATTCTTTCATTATTTCATGGTTGACCAATTCATTGTTTAGGTGTGTGTTATTTGACCTCCCCTTTAGTCTTTCTGGCAGGGCTGGTTTAGTGATCATGAACTCTTGTTTGTCTTGGAAACTCTATCTCTCCTTCTATTCTGAACGATAGCCCTGCTAGATAGAGTATTCTTGGCTGTAAATTTTTCCCATTCAGCACTTTGAGTATATCATGTCACTCCCTTCTGGCTTAGAAAGTTTCTGCTAAAAAAGCCTCTGATAACATTATGGGGTTTTCCTTGTATATGAGTGTCTTCTTTTGCAGCTCTAAAAGTTTTTTTCTTTCTCACTAGATTTTTTCCATTTTAATGACAATATATCTTGGTGTGGATCTGCTTTTGTTGATTTTTGGGGGGGTTCTCTTTGCGTCCTGAATATGGCTGGCGATTTCCTTACCCAGATTAGGGAAGTTTTCAGCTATTATTTCTTCAAATAAATTTTCTGCCCCCCTTCGTTTCTCTTCTTCTAGGACTCCTATAATGTAAATGTTAGTAGGTTTGATGGAGTCACTGAGTTCCCTAAGGCTGTCCTCATTTTGCATAATACTTTTTTCTCTCTTTTGTTTATTTGAATTACTTTCCATTGCTTTGTTTTCTAGGTCATTAATTTGTTCCTTTTCTTCTTCCAGCCTGCTTTTCATTCCATCAAGCATGTTTCTCATTTCATTTATAGAGCCCTTTATGTTCTTAACTCTGTGTTAAGGGTCTCACTGATGTCTTCCACTCTTTTAAATCCAGTGAGTATCTTTATGATCATTACTTTAAATTCTCTATCATACATGTTACTTACATCTGTTTCACTTAGATCTCTGGCTGCGACCTTGTCCTGTTCTTTCTTTTGGGACAAATTCCTCTGTCTTCTCATTTTGTCTAAGTCTCTGCCTCTTTTTTTTTTTTTTTTTTCAACGTTTATTTATTTTTGGGACAGAGACAGAGCATGAACGGGGGAGGGGCAGAGAGAGAGGGAGACACAGAAGCGGAAACAGGCTCCAGGCTCTGAGCCATCAGCCCAGAGCCTGACGCGGGGCTCGAACTCACGGACCGCGAGATCGTGACCTGGCTGAAGTCGGACGCTTAACCGACTGGGCCACCCAGGCGCCCCTCTGCCTCTTTTTATGTGTTAGGAAAGTCACCTGCTTCTCCTGTCCTTGAGGTTAATGGTCTTTTGAAGAAGAGGTCCTGTAGTGCCCTGCAGTGTATCATCCCCTGTTTCCCAGGGCCTGGCACTTGAGAGAGTATCTTCAATGAGCGCTGCATGTGCTCTGCTGTTTTGTCCTGGCTACTTTATCCTTTACGCTAGTTGTCAGCAGATGTTCTCTTTGTCTATTGTGGACAGTGTTTGGTCCCTGGCCTGAACACAGTGCATTTTAACTAGGTGTGCTCTGGTCTGCTTGTGAACTGAGTTTTACCACTGCTGCCAGAACTGAGGCTCTGTAAAAGTTGGGAGATGTGGTGTGGGCAGGGGTTTGGGTTGATCTGAGGAAGGGGGCCCACTGTTGTGGGACTGAGGCAAGAGTAACTGGGAAAGGCAGTTCCACTGGAGTGCAGGGGGGTAGAGCTTGGTGTAAGCAAGTTAGTGTTAGCACTATGCTGGTTCCCGCAGTAGGCTCTGTGCTTATGCTAAGGGGCAAGGGAGGGAAATGGCACTAGCCAGCTCCTTTGTTCCTGGAGAGGTGTCTCTATGAATGCTACCTCTCAGGAAGTGGTCTGAGGGGAGTGAATAATCTCCCCACTGTGTGCCCCAGGTGCTCTTCAGATTGCTATTTCCATTGTGTATGTCCTTGGCTTCTTTGCCCTGCCTTCTCTCCAAAAGCTTCCCCAATGCCTTTGGGCTGTCCTCAAGCCCAAACTGCTGACCTTTAGAACTCCAGGCTTTAAGCCCCACTGGTTACAAGAACTCAGGAAATTCAGTCCCTCTTGCTTTTCAAGCCAGTTGCTATGGAGAGTCATCTTCCTTGTGCACTCACTTACATGCTAGTCTGCTTTTGCCCTTCTCCACTATCACAGCTCTATCTCCAAAGTAGCTGTCATGATCGATTTCTCTCCCAAACCGTGTCTCCACACCTCTGTTTCTTCAATGTGGCCTCTTCTCTACCTTTAGTCATGGAGTTTGTTCTTCCAGTCTTCACATCAATTTCTGGGGTATGCAAGATGATTTGATAGTTTTCTAGTTGTATTCATGAGATGAGGTGAGCTTAGGATCCCCCTACTCTGCCACCATCTTGCTTACTCCTAACATAAATTGTCTGAGGACATTTAAGGTAGGCTAGGCTAAGCTACGATGTTTGGTAGGTTAGGTGTATTAAATACATATTTGAGTTAGGATATTTTCAACTTATAATGAGGTTATTGGGACATCACCTTTTTGCAAGTGGAGGAATATGTGCATATATGATGCCAGACAAATATAGGTTTTAACAATGTATAAACAAAACTATAATATAGCACTGTATAAGTTTGCAAATGAGAAGACATGCAGATTATGAGTGCTTCTCTCTTAAGAGGCTGTATAGTGTAGGATTAAGGTAATAAAAAATGATAATAAAGTTGCCTGGATTTAATTCCTGGCTTCGCTACTCACTGGCAATGTTACTTAAAGTCTCTTAATTTTCCCTTTCAGTATGATGAGAATGACTGTTACGTCCTCAGTTTCTGCGTCTGTAAAGTGGATAATGATAATGATACCTCACAAAGTGGGTGTGAGAGTTTGATAAGATTATGTGTAAAATTTGCTTGGCACAGTACCTGACATATAATAAGTATTATGGAGTTCATTCAAAGAAGAAAATTATTTTTACTTTATCTTTTTAAAGAAATGTGACAAGCAGAGTTTTGATGATTGAAGGGTCCTTCTCAGAAATAATTTGTCTTTAATTCTTCACCCTTAGAGGACATCAACAAAAATGACATAATGTATGAGACATAGAAATGTTTATTGGAAATGTAATTTTGAATGATCTTTTCATGTAACCCCAAATTTACACTTCAGGATTAAAATTTTATAGGAATATTAACAAATACATTTGAGATTTTCAAAGAGGAATGTATGAAATATCTGTGGAAGCATATGGTGCTGAATCAAAAGAATGAGAGAAGTTCAGTGGATCCTAGCAATGTTCATTAAAGAGACAGAATGACCATACAAGATATGTAGATATTTCTTTCTAAATGAGCTGAGAATTGTTGAAAGTTTTGAATGTGTTGTATCAATAAGATTAGGTACTTTAAAATCTGAACTGATTCTTTTCACATCATCTACAGAGTCCCCCCTGGATTCTGGCTGTATTAGCTATTTGCCATGGCTCTTTTACACAAATCTTCACCTCTATATACCTGTGGAAACTCCCATCCCATCTTTTGAGATACTTCCTGGAACCCTTAGCTAATCTATTCTAATTATTCCAGGTAGAATACCATATGAGTTGTTACTTATACCCTGCACCTGCCCCTATTTTAGCAATAATATTAGTAATAGCTGCACATGTTTTGCAGACTTACTACCTGCCAGGCATTACATTCAGGATTTCATGTTGTTTTCTCATCATTCCTTGCAAGAACCCTTAAAGAGCAACCTGAAGGGGCTAGAGTGACCCATTCCAAATAGTTATAATCTTATAAAGAGCACTGACCTTTTCTTCAGGGCATAGAAAGAATGCTTGAGCCAAACCTATATACTTCAGGTATAGGAAGACATTTAAGCACATATAACTTATGTAAATTATGTACTTTAGGAATAAATTACAGTCCCTGGTTTGAGGAACTCGTATTCTAGGAAGTGATCCAGACAAATGAACAACTGTCGGGTTGAAATGTGAAAATTGCCATGTTTGTAGATCAAAACTGGTCAAATAAAAACAATTTCTTATGTTTTGACTTCACATTATATAATAATTCAGGATGCAAAAGCATCTGAATGTTTGCTTTAGGAACCTAATGAAAATAAGAATAAGAGAAATGTTTCCATAGATCATAATGCAATTGTCTATTTTACAAGTGTGTATGAATTTAGTATTAGCAAAGACTTAGGTGTAATGAGAAAAGTTATTTATTTTAAGGGAGGAATATAAAACTCTGAAACCATAGTGTTAATTTTATATGAAGATCGGAAAAAAAGTGATCCATATCAAATGTTTTTGTTAGAGAAGATTTGTAGGTTGAAATCATCATTTGATTTTCATATTTGTTCCCAATCTGTTACATACTGATTTTAGTGATTTCCAGAGGAATCGTTTTTGAAGACTATTTTATACACACATAAATTTACATGTATATGTATAAGTTTTAAAATTTAAGGGGGGCAGTGGCCATAAGAATTTCTGTTCTTCCATGGGTAAAGTGGTAGGTTAAGCATTCAAAATAAGGTATTGTGACTATTGTATTTATGAACACATTTTTCACATACCTTTATTAAAAGAGCTTTAATTTAGCTTTATTAAGCTAAAGCTAAACTAAGCTTTAATTTAGCTTTATTAAGCTAAAGCTAAACTAAGCTTTAATTTAGCTTTAGATATGGATAGTACTTAGATAAGAAGAGTGTGCTCCTTATCTAATACAGTTGACATAAAGTTAAACCAGGGTAATAGCAAAATATCTATGTGGAATATTGAATGTTAATAAAACAGTAGGAGACAAGTAGAATTTCCAGAGGTTAAAATGTTATAAACTTAGCAATATTCTAAGCCTTTCACAATTGCATCAATGCTGAGTATATACTCTATAATAGATGAGATTCTGTTCATAAAGCTAAAAACCATAGCTCTGTGTTTGATAATAAAACCATAGTGTCCAGCACTGGCTTATTCAAAAAAGGTGCTCAGCCAGGAGCTGTTGCATGAATGGATTAACCGATGAAATATATCAAAACCTGGACTTTCAAATGTAATGATTAATCTTTTTAAAAATTAGAAAATTTTTACTGGTGTGAAGGTGTTTGTTCTATTTGTGGAAACAAGTAAGTGAAGATGAAAACTCTTGTTAGAGGAAGAAATAAAAAAAGGAACCAGAGTCTAAATGCTTAGTTTTATTCATTTCAGTGCACATTAATGAGTATGATCAGATTGATGTTGAAGACTGCACATTTTATTTGATGGCTAAACAGCTGATAAATAGGTCTTTAATCTCTTATAATTCATCGATATGCTAAGAAAATATTTGAGGGAAAAAGTGGCAACTTCTCAGGTTTTAACTATATCAGACTAACCAGAGTTGCAGGGGGAGTCAGAGGCTCAGTGGATTGAGAATGGAAAGAACATGGTTTCACTTCATCTTTCTTTTGATTAACTTTGTGATATTGGGCCAGTGGCTTAAAAAAACCTAAACTCTTAGCTGCCTACCAACTCACCTTAATCCAAATATTGCAAATGCAAGTGTAATGTACAATTTTACATATTAAATTTACCATAAAAAGAGTAATTCTTTATTAAACTAGGTGCATGTAAGAGAAGTAAGGTTTAAAGTTGACTAAGAAAGTGACTAAGAAAGTGGTAGATTTTCAGGTGTCCGTTGTATAAAATTTGTAATAGTCTCTTAGACCACAAGGTCTCAGTCACACTGTACTCTGGGAACTGAGCAGCAGGCCTACTGAGAGAAGATAACTATCAAGGAGGAGAAGGTGTTTGTCATAGCTCTGAGGCTAGCCTTCCAGAAGTTGCCATCAAATGGAATCGTAAGATTAAATTTGGCAATTTACAGAGGAGACTTAGTTTTGAACCAGGCTATTGTCAGTATCAAAAAGATGAAGCCACAGAATGCATGGACCTAGGGGAGAAGTTAATACCATGATTCCAGAAATATCCACCAATTTTTCAGGGATAAGAAATTCATGCACTAGGCCTTGGAGTAAGGGGAGCTGGCAAGATCCAGGTAAGGGGTCAGGGACCCAGTCAAATGTGAGTTGAGTATGTTTAACTGCCCCATTTATGTTAGGTTTGGTCGTTATATAAGTTATTTTGGTCTGTCGAAGATTAGCAGACAGGCACAAGCAGAGGCTTTAAAAGTTCTTGCCCCATTTTGTACTCTACTTATCCCCCATAAGATCCCTAGGTAATGTTAGGTTATCAGTCTTACCTTGGATTGAACATATGCAGTGCAGATCTGAATCCAACCCACAGCCTGAGTAAGGCTTTTCAGCCAGCTAAGCCTAACCCGGATCACCAGAACCACAATTGATCCTCATACCTATGCTTTTGGGAATACATCCCTGTGGCTGTAAGCCATTCAATACCGGATGGTCTCTTTTTTACATCATGTTATTGCAGTTACCAAAGGGGTGTGTGTGTGTGTGTGTGTGTGTGTGTGTGTGTGTGTGTGTGTGACTTCCTCTCAAAATTTCTAACATCATCCCTGAATATTAATGCTTATTAATATGAATTTTTCTAATTTTTCATCACCTGTGGTTTTATTCTTGAGTTCTCAGACACCAGGGGAAAAAGATTTTAGTTTAACACCCTTTTAGTTAGTCCCTTGCTATTTCCAAAAGATTTCATCTAAACACAAATGTACTTATTAACCCAATAATTCCAAATGTTATCAACTCGTGTACTTCCTTTTTGGAGAAAAAGACAAGACAGCCCACGTGTTTTGGTAAAAGCCCCTGAGAAATTTGTTTCCTTGAAGGATATTTGCTGAACAATCTTTCAAGTTTTACCCAGAAGATATTTTCATATTTTTATACCACTATAGGAAGCAATTATTTTCTGTAGGAAAGGGTGGTAATCAAAACTGTTCAGTATAATATATAAAGCCTAACCAGTATGTGAATCATTGGTATATATCTGAACTAAAAAATTCTGTTTGAGGGGCACCTGGGTGGCTCAGTTGGTTGAGTATCCAACTTGGGCTCAGGTCATGATCTCTTGGTTTGTTAGCTTGAGCCACGCATCTGACTTACCACTGTCAGTGCATAGCCTACTTCAGATCTTCTGTCCTCCTCTCTGTCCTCCACTCGTGGTCTCACTCTCAAAAATAAATAAAACATTTAAAAAATTTAAAAAAAATGCTGTTTGATATGTTGATGTGTTTTTGTTTGCTTGTTTTAGCAGGACTGATTTTGAATTGGAATCCATTAAAAACATGAGTAATTTCTTTTGATGGTAAGAAAAGATGAATTTTAAATTGTTTTATCAATTCTTTCTGTAAATTAAATATCTGCCCACAATGGAATTTTAAAATCTTTTAACTTTAAGCTACTTAACTGTCCTAGCTTTTTTGTATCAATGCCATGAATTTTCTTTTTAACTTTTTTTATTGCTTATATACTTTTGAGAGAGAGAGCGAGTGAGAAAGCGAGTATAGGGGAGGGGCAGAGAGCAAGGGAGACATAGAATCCCAAGCAGGCTCCAGGCTGAGCTATCAGCACAGATCCTGACACAGGCTCGAACTCACGAACCGTGAGATCACAACCTGAGCTGAAGTTGGACGCTTAACTGACTGAGCCACCCAAGCGCCCTGTGAATTTTTTTTTTTCTAATTCCCAGTGTATACCATTAAGTGATTGTCATTTATGTATTTAATACTTCTTATATCTGGAATTTGTATTTTTCTCCAGAATTATTTTTCATTTTAAATATTTAAAATCAGGGGACGCCTGGGTGGCTCGGTTAAGCGGCCGACTTCGGCTCAGGTCATAATCTCGTGGTTTGTGAGTTCGAGCCCCGCGTCGGGCTCTGTGCTGACAGCTCAGGGCCTGGAGCCTGTTTCAGATTCTGTGTCTCCCTCTCTCTGACCCTCCCCGTTCATGCTTTGTCTCTCTCTGTCTCAAAAATAAATAAACATTAAAAAAAATTAAATATTTAAAATCAAACTTCTCTTCTAACTACTAAGAAAACATAACTTAATAAGGCAAAATACTATTCCATAGAAATAATGATAATAACACAAAATGAGACACTTCTTGAGAGCCTAGTGTGTATTATGTATTCTAAGAGTTTTACATGTATTAACTCAATTACCCCTCAAAGTACTAGACAGGTGCTATTATTATCCCTATCTTATAGATAAGAAAAATAAGGTACAGAGAGTTTAATTAACTTTTCAATGTCACACAGAGAGTAAGTAATAAAAGAAAGATTTCAACCCAGGCAATCAGGCTTTAAAGCTTGGATTCTTAACCATTTATATTAGTCAATTACTAATGCGATAACTTTAAAGATTGCACTAATTAGGATGCTCCTTGGTCATAATTTCTTGTTCAAGTCCCTGAAGCTTCTGAAATTCATCTTCAGTAACCAGCAAGGATCACTTTGTTGGCATAGTAAAAGGCCAGGATATTGGCAGATGATAAAATATTATACTTAGAGGTTGGTAACTCAAGTCTTTAAGATGTCTGGGACTTTGAACCTGACTAATTTTTTTCCAGAACCCTTTGGGAGGGAAAATCAGAAAAATGGAAGATAATAAATTTTGAATATAGTGGATTAAGTGCTGCAAAATTGGGCACTTTCTTATATTTTAATGATTTTATATCAAGCTACTAAAAACTCTTAAGGTTGATGAATGGTACTTTAAATGGTGGTTACAACATCAAAATTAGAAAAAAAATTCTATAGGCAGAGACCATATGTTCTATCTAATTTTGTAACAACATGGAAATGAATGTTGCTTGCATACTTGGTTGATCAAACACTGTTCTGGCCTCATTATTGTCAGCTATTAGGGTGGTATTCAGAATAAATCCCTCCATCTCCATGACTGGCTAGAGAAACTTTGATAATCGATCCATTTTATCAAATGTGGTGGTTAATGTCATTTTGGAAATGAGTATCTTAGCATGTGAAGCATTTATTGAAAGACAGGACTTGGCATATTTCTTGAAACCTATATCATGTTACATACAGACTTAAATTCAACTCAAAATAATGATGGGACTTATTACTTTCCTCTTCCGAGCTCCAAAATTCTGCAGAGCAAAATAATACGATCAGAAAAGCCTATTTATAATCATGGCTTGATGTGAAATAAAATTGGACATTTTGGACAAGGCAGAATTCTATCAGAGGTTGAACACAGATACAATTATGCTTTTTCATAATATTAGATGCTTTAAAGCAAAGAAAATCACAAAACTAGATGCTTACAGAGTATTCAGATCTTAATTTTAAGATTAAGTAGATAGATCAGCAAGTTAATAGTGTTGAATAATAATATATATCTGATTATAGATGGCCACCTATCTCTGTTTGCTTGGGTTAATGTGAGGGATTTTCTGGGATGTGAGACTTTTCAGTACAGTAAAACCTTGGTTTGTGAGCATAATCCATTCCAGAAACATGCTTGTAATCCAAAGTACTTGTATATCAAAGCAAATTTCCCCATAAGAAATCATGGACACTCAGATAATTTGTTACACAACCCAAAATATTCATATAAAAATAAAAGGATAACAATACTGTAAATATAATAGGAAATAATAAAATATAAAGAAAAATAAATTAACCTGCACTTACCTTTGAAAACCTTCATGGCTGGTGTGAGGGAGGCAAGAGAGAGAGAGGAGGGTTATTGCGTAGGACTACTTTCACTAACAGACTCGGTGAAATCTCTTCCTTTTCTTGCACTGCAACTTTAAGAAAGAACCTATCCAATGACCCTTGCTTTTGCCTCCTTTTGAGGATTTCATGGAAATTTGACATTGCTTATGATGATCAACTGCAATCTGTGTAGAGAGAGGAAAAGAAGAACCATTCGCTTAGTTGTGATCATGTGATGTTTGGCGTCATGTACTATTCATATTGCAAGACATCATTCATTTATCAAGTTAAAATTTTTTAGAAATGTTTGCTCATCTTGTGGAACGCTCGCAGAAAAAGTTACTTGTAATCCAAGGTTTTAGTGTATATGTTACAATGCATAGCATCCATGAGAATCTCTATGAAAAGTCACATGTATTACATTCCTGCCCCCAGTCCCTGCCAACTTTTTTTCTTAAGTTGATTGTATGAAGTAAATGGAGGGAGTACTTATTTTTTTTAATGTGTGTGGGATTTTTTGTTTGTACTATGCCTAGTATTAATGATAACTAAATCCTTACCTTCAAAATGCTTATTACCTAGATTAGTTGAAAATTTAAAAAATCTGAAATAAACCAAATGAAGATGTATAAACTATGAAAACATTGAATATGAAATTGTAAAATTCTTGATATTGATGTTTTTAAATACTATGATTCTCTCTGGCATTTTTCTATTGACTTCTATTGAATAGCGAAGCAGATTACAACCATTTATGTATTGTCTTTCCACTTAGTTACCTCATAGTCTCTGTGAATTCATTTCATTGACTTGTGGTTTTCCAGATCCAATTTGAGTTAAGTGATTTTTTTTTAGCTGTTTTGTTTTAATGAATTCTTATTCTGCAGAAGATATTCTGGCAGGCTTTTTGCTAACTTATTTTTAGAGTTCCATCTATTTGAGCATGATGAATGCTATTAGGATCAAGGAAGCAGTTATATTAGATAAAAATTACTTACAAAATGTTGGGTTACTCACATGCAAACACACTACAGGCTGTATGCATGGCCTTCAGGTGGATGGTGTGAGAAGCTTTCAGTGGATGTGATGGCCTGGGAGGACTGCAGAAACTGAAAACCCACTGCTCTGAGGCTGCTGTTACGTTTGCTCACTTGTTCCTGAAGCACTCACTGTGCTCTAAGTGCTGCTGGTATTCCTGTTCCATGGTTGAGCTTTCATGGGCAGATTGTATCTCAGAATATAAAACAAAGTGTGGAACATACTTGCCATCAGTCTTCTAACAATTTATTATAGGGTAAAGATAAATTTATAGGGTAAATATAAATTTAATTGCATTCATGACCCCCCAGAAAGGGAGTTTTAGCTTTTCTGCCCCCACATGTATTCTCTTGTGATAAACACTTTTAACCCAACCAAGACATGTTGTTTTCCTCCTTTCCTCCTTTCATGAATAAAGTTTACAATGTTTTAAGAAAATACTGTGGAACACCTTTAAAGATTCCTATAGATTTTATAAGGAAATTAAATGGTTCTATTTTTACTACTTGTTAAGTATTCTACCCTGGAGATCTCTAAATATGTTGGATCTGTGCTAAAATTGTACCTTTTAAAAGCAATTAAAGATTGGCTGGTAATTATGGTAGGAGGAGGCAGATGATGAAAATAATAACCTTAATTTATTGAGTACTTACTAAATATCACCCATTGTTCAAAGTACTTTATATACATTATCTTATTGTAACAGCAAACTAAGAGATTACTACTGTTATCATTTCCATTTTGCCAATGATGAAACTGAGGCTGCTACTTTAAATGACTCTCATGGTCACTCACCCAGTGTGGGTCAGCTCCACAACCATCTCCCAAACATAGGGACATAAATATGGGAGGGGTGGCCTTCATTTAGGAGTGCTGCTGGGAAGGAAAGCCCTTAGGTTTCATATTAGCCCAGAAGGTGAAAAGAACATTCACTAAAGTATTATGTTGATCATACAATGAGCCCTCCAAAGTGTGTGAAGGAAAGTTTTGAGAGGAAGAAAAGTGGGAAGTTGAGTCAAGGGGATGGGGAGAGAGCACAGAATATTTTGTGAACGTGAATACTTGATGGAGGGGACTGCTTGTATGATGAGTAAGGGTGTCAGGAGGCAGAAGCAAGGTGTATTTACCTAGCTATGAGTTTTCCAAGAGGAGTGCGCAGTGGAAATGTATAGGGAAAATGTAAAACTTTCTGGGGTTGACTTCAATCTGATGTATGCTGCTGGATCTTAAATTCTAAAGTAGTGATCAGAGGTCTGATTTTTAGTGCTGATGCTGGCTGTAGGAGGCCCTAGTAATCAGAATCTGGGCCTGGGAAAGCAGAGGACTGTGACACGTTTTATAAATCCTCATTGCAGCATGTATTTCTGGGTAGTGGTGTGTTTTCATGTGATTGCATAGTCCTTGTGTGCTGAGAATTGTACTTTCCTAGGGACAAAGAGTTACCATCTATGGAGGATGAGGAGTCAATGAAGGCAAGGGAGAATAAAATCTTTCGCAATTAGAGCAAGGGAATGCAGGCTGGGAAAAAGAAATAGTTTTGACTTGCCACCCTAGTGGCATATACATTTTATTCTAATCTTGAAACAATATATGGGCTTGATATTATTTTATAGTGAAGAATAAAATTTGGGACTTGGATAGATTTTTAAAAAATCACTCAAGGTCATACAAATCGGGAATTAAAGTCCACATCTGATTTTAAATATTGTACTTTTTACATTATAGCACATGGCAAGGCATTTTTAGTAGTAGACTTCTATTGCCTGAATCTGCTAAATATAAACCTCATTTCTGAATCTTGTCTCCGTTCCAGACCTTTTGCCAAGACACATAGCCAACATCTGTGACCTATAATGTTTTTCATTTTCCTGAAGTTTGTCTCCATATTCTATGAAACCCCAGATTGTATAGCCAGCTTTCATTTAAGATTTTTCCTTTATCAGTAATGGATAGATGAAAGGGAGCCTAAATGGTGGATTAAAGTGAGAGTTCAGTTACTTTGGGATAAGATCTTAACTTCTGTTTATTCAAAGATAAGTTGGCAAATCTCTGCTCTGACTTAAGAAGTGTTCTTAATTCCAACACTCAAGTTGTCTACACGGCCTGAACTAAGTCCAAGCCTTTTAATTAGAAGCAATAAACTAAGAGATGAAGAAAAAGGAGTTTCCAATATTATCCCACTCCACTGAGAGGATTTTCTACAATCATTGCTGCATTGCTACAGTAATTTCTCCATGGACCTAGCATAGCACTTTCCATATAACATTATAAATCTGTTTCATCCTCAGTAGAAAATAAGAAACTAAGGCAGGAGCACGGTTTTCATCCCTGTGCATTCCTAATATTTTTATTTTTATTATTTATTTTATTTTTAAATTTACATCCAAGTTAGCATATAGTACAGCAATGATTTCAGAAGTAGATTCCTTACCCATTTAGACCATGCCCCCTCCCACAACCCCTCAGCAACTCTCTTTTCTCTATATTTAAGAGTCTTATGTTTTGTTCCCCTCCCTGTTTCTATATTATTTTTGCTTCCCTTAAGCTCATCTGTTTTGCATCTTAAATTTATCATATGATTGAATTCATATGATAATTTTTCTTTCTGTGGCTAATTGCACTTAGCATAATACCCTCTAGTTCCATCCACGTAGTTGCAAATGACAAGATTCCATTCTTTTTGATTGCTGATGAATACTCCATTTTGTGTGTGTGTGTGTGTACATATGTGGATGGATATATATATATATATATATACACGTGTATATATATATATAAATTTTATATATATTGATTATATATTTTATATATTATATATAATATATATTTTATATATATTATATCTATTTTAGATATTATATATTTATTAACTACATGTATTAGATATATACTATATTTTATATATTTTATATATTATATATTTTTATATATTATATATTTTATATATCTATCTATATATATATATATATGTATCACATATTCTTTATCCATTCATCCGTTGATAGAAATTTGGGATCTTTCTATACTTAGGTTATGGTCAATAGTGCTGCTATAAACATTGGGGAGCATGTGCCCCTTCGAATCAGCACAACTATATCCCCTGGATAGATATGCATAGCAGTGCAATTGCTGGGTAATAGGGTAGTTCTATTTTTTATTTTTTGAGGAACCTCCATACTGTTTGCCAGAATGGCTGCACCAGTTTGCATTCCACCAGCAGTGCAAAAGAGATCCTTTTTCTCTGCATCCTCACCAACATCTGTTGTTGCCTGAGTTTTTTTCTTTTTAACATGAAATTTATTGTCAAATTGGTTTGCATACAACACACAGTGCTCATCCCAAAAGGTGCCCTCCTCAATACCCCTCACCCACCCTCCCCTCCCTCCCATCCCCCATCAACCCTCAGTTTGTTCTCAGTTTTTATGTTTTGCCTCCCTTCCTCTCTAACCTTTTTTTTTTTTCCTTCCCCTTCCCCATGGTCTTCTGTTAAGTTTCTCAGGATCCACCTAGTAGTGAAAACATATGGCATCTGTCTTTCTCTGTATGACTTATTTCACTTCACATAACACTCTCCAATTCCATCCACATTGCTACAAAAGGCCATATTTCATTCTTTCTCATTGCCACATAGTATTCCATTGTGTACATAAACCACAGTTTCTTTATCCACTCATCAGTTGATGAACATTTAGACTCTTTCCATAATTTGGCTGTTGTTGAAAGTGCTGCTATAAACATTGGGTACGTGTGCCCCTATGCATCAGTACTCCTGTATCCCTTGGGTAAATTCCTAGCAGTGGTATTGCTGGGTCATAGGGTAGGTCTATTTTTAATTTTTTGAGGAAACTTCACACTGTTTTCCAGAGTGGCTGCACCAGTTTGCATTCCCACCAACAGTGCAGGAGGGATCCCATTTCTCTACATCCTCGCCAACATCTGTAGTCTCCTGATTTGTTCATTTTAGCCACCTTGACTGGTGTGAGGTGGTATCTGAGTGTGGTTTTGCTTTGTATTTCCCTGATGAGGAGCGACATTGAACATCTTTTCATGTGCCTGTTGGCCATCTGGATGTCTTCTTTAGAGAAATGTCTATTCATGTCTTCTGCCCATTTCTTCACTGGATTATTTGTTTTCCGGGTGTGGAGTTTCGTGAGCTCTTTATAGATTTTTGGATACTAGCCCTTTGTCCGATATGTCATTTGCAAATATCTTTTCCCATTCCATTGGTTGCCTTTTAGTTTTGTTGATTGCTTCCTTTGCTGTGCAGAAGCTTTTTATCTTCATGAGCTCCCAATAGTTCATTTTTGCTTTTAATTCCCTTGCCTTTGGGGATGTGGCAAGTAAGAAACTGCTGCAGCTGAAGTCAGAGAGGTTTTTTCCTGCTTTCTCCTAGGGTTTTGATGGTTTCCTGTCTCACATTCAGGTCCTTTATCCATTTTGAGTTTATTTTTGTGAATGGTGTAAGAAAGTGGTCTAGTTTCATCCTTCATGTTGCTGTCCAGCTCTCCCAGCACCATTTGTTAAAGAGACTGTCTTTTTTCCATTGGATATTCTTTCCTGCTTTGTCTAAGATTAGTTGGTCATACTTTTGTGGGTCTAATTCTGGGGTTTCTATTCAATTCCATTGGTCTGTGTGTCTGTTTTTGTGCCAGTACCATGCTGTCTTGATGATTACAGCTTTGTAGTAGAGGCTAAAGTCTGGGATTGTGATGCCTCCTGCTTTGGTCGTCTTCTTCAATATTACTTTGGCTATTCAGGGGCTTTTGTGGTTCCATACAAATTTTAGGATTGCTTGTTCTAGCTTCGAGAAGAATACTGGTACTATTTTGATTGGGATTGCATTGAATGTGTAGATAGCTTTGGGTAGTATTGACATTTTGACAATATTTATTCTTCCAATCCATGAACACAGAATGTTTTTCCATTTCTTTATATCTTCTTCAATTTCCTTCATAAGCTTTCCATAGTTTTCAGCATACAGATCTTTTACATCTTTGGTCAGGTTTATTCCTAGGTATTTTATGCTTCTTGGTGCAGTTGTGAATGGGATCAGCTTCTTTATTTGTCTTTCTGTTGCTTCATTGTTAGTGTATAAGAATGCAACTGATTTCTGGACATTGATTTTGTATCCTGCAACCTTGCTGAATTCATGTATCAGTTCTAGTAGAGTTTTGGTGGAGTCTATTGGGTTTTCCATGCATAATATCATGTCATCTGCAAAAAGTGAAAATTTACTTCATCTTTGCCAATTTTGATGCCTTTTATTTTGTTTTGTTGTCTGATTGCTGATGCTAGAACTTCCAACACTATGTTAAACAACAGCGGTGAGGGGCGCCTGGGTGGCGCAGTCGGTTAAGCGTCCGACTTCGCCCAGGTCACGATCTCGCGGTCCGTGAGTTCGAGCCCCGCGTCAGGCTCTGGGCTGATGGCTCAGAGCCTGGAGCCTGTTTCCGATTCTGTGTCTCCCTCTCTCTCTGCCCCTCCCCCGTTCATGCTCTGTCTCTCTCTGTCCCAAAAATAAATAAACGTTGAAAAAAAAAAATAAACAACAGCGGTGAGAGTGGACATCCCTGTCGTGTTCGTGATTTCGGGGAAAAAACTCTCAGTTTTTCCCCATTGAGGATGATGTTAGCTGTAGGCTTTTCATAAATGGCTTTTATGATGTTTAAGTATGCTCCTTCTATCCTGACTTTCTTGAGGGTTTTTATTAAGAAAGGGTGCTGAATTTTGTCAAATGCTTTTTCTGCATCGATTGACAGGATCATATGGTTCTTTTCTTTTATTAATGTGATGTATCACATTGATTGATTTGTGGATGTTGAACCAGCCCTGCAGGCCAGGAAACAATCCCACTTGATCATGGTGAATAATTTTTTTTTATATGCTGTTGAATTCGATTTGCTACGATCTTATTGAGAATTCTTGTATCCATATTCATCAGGGATATTGGCCTGTAGTTCTCCTATTTTGCTGGGTCTCTGTCTGGTTTAGGAATCAAAGTAATGTTGGCTTCATAAAATGAGTCTGGAAGTTTTCCTTCCCTTTCAATTTTTTGGAACAGCTTGAGCATAGGTATTATCTCTGCTTTAAATGTCTGGTAGAATTTCCCAGGGAAGCCATCTGGTCCTGGACCCTTATTTTTTGGGAGATTTTTGATAACTGATTCAATTTCCTCACTGGTTATGGGTCTGTTCAAGTTTTCTATTTCTTCCTGTTTGAGTTCTGGAAGTGTGTGGGTGCTTAGGAATGTGTCCATTTCTTCCAGGTTGTCCAGTTTGTTGGCATATAATTTTTCATAGTATTCCCTGATAATTGCTTGTATTTCTGAGGGATTGGTTGTAATAAGTCCATTTTCATTCATGATTTTATCTATTTGAGTCATCTCCCTTTTCTTTTTGAGAAGCTTGGCTAGAGGTTTATCAAGTTTGTTTATTTTTTCAAGAAAACAACTCTTGGTTTTGTTGATCTGCTCTACAGTTTTTTTAGATTCTATATTTCTGCTCTGATCTTTATTATTTCTCTTCTTCTGCTGGGTTTGGGGTGTCTTTGCTGTTCTGCTTCCATTTCCTTTAGGTGTGCTGTTAGATTTTGTATTTGGGATTTTTCTTATTTCTTGAGATAGGCCTGGATTGCAATGTATTTTCCTCTCAGGACTGCCTTCGCTGCGTCCCAAAGCGTTTGGATTGTTGTATTTTCATTTTCGTTTGTTTCCATATATTTTTAAATTTCTTCTCTAATTGCCTGGTTGACCCATTCATTCTTTCGTAGGGTCTTCTTTAACCTCCATGCTTTTGGAAGTTTTCGAGACTTTCTTCTGTGGTTGATTTCAAGCTTCATAGCATTGTGGTCTGAAAGTGTGCATGGTTTGATCGCAATTCTTGTATACTTATGAAGGACTGTTTTGTGACCCGGTATGTGATCTATTTTAGAGAATGTTCCATGTGCACTTGAGGAGAAAGTATATTCTGTTGCTTTGGGATGCAGAGTTCTAAATATATCAGTAGCACTGCTATAAACATTGGGGTGCATGTGCCCCTTTGAAACAGCATACCTGCATCCTTGGATAAATACCTAGTAATGAAATTGTTGGGTAATAGAGTAGTTCTATTTTTAATTTTTTGAGGAACCTCCATACTGTTTTCCAGAGTGACTGCACCAGTTTGCATTCCCACCAGCAATGCAAAAGAGATCCCCTTTCCCTGCGTCCTCACCAACATCTCTTGTTGCCTGAGTTGTTAATTAATGTTAGCCATTCTATGTTAGCCATGTGAGGTGGTATCTCATTATGGTTTTTATTTGTATTTCCCTAATGATGAGTGATGTTGAGCATTTTTTATGTCTGTTGACCATCTGGATGTCATGTCTTTTTCCCATTTTTTCACTGGGTTATTTGTTTTTTGGGTGTTGAGTTTGATAAGTTCTTTATAGAGTTTGGATACTAACCGTTTAGCTGATGTGTTGTTTGCAAATATCTTTTCCCATTCCATCAGTTGCCTTTTAGTTCTGCTGATTGTTGCCTTCACTGTGCAGAAACTTTTTATTTTGATGAGGAATAGTTCATTTTTGCTTTTGTTTCCCTCGCCTCTGGAGACAGGTTGAGTAAGATGTTGCTCCGCCAAGGTCAAAGAGGTTTTTGCCTGCTTTTTCCTCTAGGATTTTGATGGCTGCCTGTCTTACATTGAAGTCTTTCATCCATTTTGAGTTTACTTTTGTGTATGGTATAAGAAAGTGGTCCAGGTTCATTTTTCTGCATGTCGCTGTCCAGTTTTCCCAGCACCACTTGCTGAAGAGACTGTCTTGATTCCATTGGATATTCTTTTCTGCTTTGTCAAAGATTAGTTGGCCATACATTTGTGGGCCCATTTCTGGGTTCTCTATTCTGTTCCATTGATGTGTCTGTTTTTGTGCCAGTACCATACTGTCTTAATGATTACAGCTTTGTAATACAGCTTGAAGTCTGGGATTGTGATGCCTCCAGCTTAGGTTTTCTTTTTCAAGATTGCTTTGGCTATTCGGGGTCTTTTTGGTTCAATATAAATTTTAGGATTGTTTGTTGTAGCTCTGTGAAGAATGCTGGTGTTGTTTTGATAGGGATTGCATTGAATATGTAGATTGCTTTGTGTAGTATTGACATTTTAACAATATTAGTTCTTCTTATCCAGCAGCATGGAATCTTTTTCCATTTTTTTGTGTCTTCTTCAATTTCTTTCATAAGCTTTCTATAGTTTTCAGTGTATAGATTTTTTCATCTCTTTGGCTAGATTTATTTTTAGGTATTTTATGGTTTTTGGTGCAATTGTAAATGGGATCGATTCCTTGATTTTTTTTTTTTCTGTTGCTTCATTGTTGGTGTATAGGAATGCAACCAATTTCTGTGCATTGATTTTATATCCTACAACTTTGCTGACTTCATAAATAAGTTCTAGCAGTTTTTTGGTGGAATCTTTTGGGTTTTCCATATAGAATATCATGTCATCTGCAAAGAGTGAAAGTTTGACCTCTTCCTGGCTGATCTGGTTGCCTTTTATTCCTTTGTGTTGTCTGATTGCTGAGGTTAAGACTTACAATACTATGTTGAGTAACAGTGGCAAGAATGGATATTCCTGTCTTGTTCCTGACCTTAGGGGGAAAGCTCTGTTTTTCCCCATTGAGGATATTAGTGTTGCATCTTTTATATATAGCTTTTATGATCTTGAGGTATGCTCCTTCTATCCCTACATTCTTGAGGGTTTTTATGAAGAAAGGATTCTGTGTTTTGTCAAATGCTTTCTCTGCATCTATTGAGAGGATCATGTGGTTCTTGTCCTTTCTTTTATTGATGTGATGAATCACATTGATTGTTTTGTGGATATTGAAACAGCCCTGCATCCCAGGTATAAATCCCACTTGGTAATGTTGAATAAGTGTTTTTAATGTATTATTGGATCCGGTTGGCTAGTATCTTGTTGAGGATTTTTGCATCCATGTTCATCAGGGAAATTGGTCTGTAGTTCTCCTTTTTTGGGGGTCTCTGTCTGGTTTTGGAATCAAGGTAATGCTGGCTTCATAGAAAGAGTTTGGAAGTTTTCCTTCCATTTCCATTTTTTTGGAATGGATTCAAGAGAATAGGTGTTAACTCTTTTTTAAATCTATGGTAGAATTATCCTGGAAAGCCATGGCCCTTGACTCTTGTTTTTTGGCAGATTTTTTATTACTAATTCAATTTCTTTACTGGTTTTGGGTCTGTTAAAATTTTCTATTTTTTTCTGTTTCAGTTTTGGTAGTTTATGTGTTTCTATGAATTTGTTCATTTCTTCCAGATTGCCCATTCTATTGGCATATAATTGCTTTTATTCTCTTATTATTGTTTGGATTTCTGCTGTATTGGTTGTGACCTCTCCTCTTTCGTTCTTGATTTTATTTATTTGGGTCTTTTCCTTTTTTTTTTTTCATCAAAGTGGCTAGGAGTTTATCAATTTTGTTAATTCAAAGAACCAGCTTCTGGTTTCATTGATCTCTTTTACTGTTTTTGTTTTGTTTTGTTTTATTTTGTTTTGTTTTTGTTTCTCTGTAAGTTTTAAGGTTAGGTTGTGTATCTGAGACCTTTCTTCCTTCTTTAGGAAGGCCTGGATTATTATATACTTCCCTCTTATGACTGCCTTTGCTGCCTTCCAGAGGTTTGGGTTCTAGTGTTATTATTTTCATTGGTTTCCACGTACTTTTTAATTTCCTCTTTAACTTTTTGGTTAGTCCATTCATTCTTTAGTAGGATGGTCTTTAGTCTCCAAGTATTTGTTTCCTTTCCACATTTTTTTCTTACTGATTTTGAGTTTCATACTGTTGTGGTCTGAAAATATGCATAGTTTGATCTTGACCTTTTTGTACATGTTGAGGGCTGATTTGTGTCCCATTATGTGATCTATTCTGGAGAATGTTCCATGTGCACTGGAGAAGAAGTTATATTCTGCTGCTTTAGGATGAAATGTTCTGAATATATCTGTTAAGTCCATCTGGCCCAGTGTGTCATTCAAAGCCATTGTTTCCTTGTTGATTTTCTGTTTAGATGATCTGTCCATTGCTGTAGGTGGGGTATTGAAGTCCACTATTATTTTGGTATTATTAATCAGTTTCTTAATGTTTGTGATTAATTGATTTATATATTTGGGTGCCCCACATTTGGACCATCATTGTTTACAATTGTTAGATATTCTTGGTGGATAGACCCCATAATTATGATATATTGCCCTTCTTCATGTCTTGTTACAGTCTTTATTTAAAGTCTAGATTGTCTAACTATGGCTACTCTTTCGTTGACCATTAACATGATAGGTGGTTCTCCATCTCCTTTCAATCTGAAGGTGTCTTTAGGTCTAAAGTGCATCTCTTGTAAACAGTATATAGATGGATCTTGTTTTCTTATCCATTCTGTTACCCTATGTCTTTTGATTGGAACATTTAGTCCTTTGACCTTTAGAGTGAGTATTGAAAGATATGAATTTATTGCCATTATATTTGCTTGTAGATCAGAGTTTATGGTGGTCCTTGCTAGTGTTTGTTGCCTTTGATGTCTCCTCAACCCCCCTCAACTTTTCTCCCCTCAGAGAGTCCCCCCTTAAAATTTCTTGCAGAACTGGTTTTAGTGATCACAAATCCCTTTAATTTTTGTTTGTTTGGGAAACTTTTAATCTCTTCTTCTATTTTGAATGTCAGCCTTGCTGGATAAAGAATTTTTGGCTGCATATTTTTCAGATTCAGCACATTGAAGGTATCCTGCCACTCCTTTCTGGCCTGCCAAGTTTCTGTGGACAAGTTCTGCTGCAAACCTGATCTGTCTACCCTTGTAGGTTAAGGACTTTTTTCCCCCTTGTTGCTTTCATGATTCTTTCCTTGCTTCAGTATTTTGTGAATTTGAGTATGATATGTCTTGTTTTTGGTTGGTTTTGTTAAATATTATGGGAGTCCTCTGTGCTTCTTGGATTTTGATGTCTGTGTCCTTCCCCAGGTTAGGAAATTTTTCTGCTATGATTTGCTTACATAACCCTTCCTTCTACCCCTTTTTCTCTCTCTTCATCTCTAGAACCTCTATGATTCTGATGTTGTTCCTTTTTAACGAGTCACTGAGTTCTTTAATTCTTAAGTTACTCTCTTTTGCCTTAGTTTCCCTCTTTTTTTCTGCTTCATTTTTCTCCATAAGTTTGTCCTCTATATCACTGATTGGCTGCTCTGTTTAATCCATTGGAGATTGCATCTCAGTTATAGCATTTTTTATTTCATCTTGACTAGGTTTTACTTCTTATATATCCACAGAAAGGGATTATAATCTATTTTACCCCAGCTAGTATTCTTATTATCATGATTCTAAATTCTGGTTCAGACATCTTGCTTGTATCTGTTTTATGTCCCTGGCTGTCATTTCTTCCTATTCTTTCTTTTGGAGTGAATTCCTTTGCTTCATCATTTTGAGGGAAGAAAAGGAATTGATAAGGTAAAAAAAAAAATTAAAATTAAAAAATTAAAAACAACACAAAAGAAAATCAAATAAAGGATCCTAGTTGTGTTTTGGTCTGGCTGTTGGAAGGAGACTGATAGATTAGAGAAAAAAAGGGAAAGGTGAGAAAAGAGAAAAAGGAAAAAAGAAAAAAAAGAAAATGTTTGAAAATTTGAAAAAGTGAATACACTAAAATAGAATAAAATGAAATGATGAAATCAAAATAATATTAAAAATTTACAAAAAGTAAAAAATAAAGTAGAAAAAATTAAGGGAAATATATTTAAAAAATTTTTTTAATGTTTATTTTCTTTGAAGGCGAGAGACAGAGGGTGTGGGGGGCAGGGGCAGAGAGAGAAGGAGACATGAATCTGAAGCAGACTACAGGCTCTGAGCTGTCAGCACAGAGCCCAATGAGGGGCTCAAACCCACATACTGCGAGATCATGACCTGAGCCAAAGTCAGAGGCTCAACCGCCTGAGCCACCCAGGCACCTCTTAAAGGAAATATTTTTAATAAAAATGGAAAAAAATTTTTTCCTTTCTGTATTCAAGAATAAGAAAAGAAAAAAAGTAAATAGATGGATCAGTGAACAGACTGAAATACGATTTAAATTACATCAGTTTCCCCTAGAAGTCTTTATGAAGCCACTTTATAGTTGTAAACTAAGCATGTGGAGAGACATGTGGTGTTCCTGAAGAGCAAGGTTGGCCCAGCTGGGCAGGTCTTCATGTAATGGCTCAGTTCTCCACTGGATGGCGCTGCTTAGCTTACTGGGGTGGATTGTTGTGGCACTTGTAGGTGTATATGCACATGCGCAGGAGGGGTGAAAATTGTGTCACTTGGCTACCCAGTCTCTAATATCGGAACTCTGTTATTTGCAATCAGCAATTGTGCACCTATCCTTTGTCTCCGGCTTGTGTCCACTCCCTGCTTTTACGCTGTCCATGACCAAGCCATCAGGCTGCCAGGTAGCACCTCCCTCCTGAGTTTTATCCCTGATATGGCTGTGTTTCCCAGCCCCTCACTTCTGAGGGACTGCAGCTTTAACCTGTTCTGACCCTCTGGAGGAGGGTCTCACTGAGCAATGGCTGGGTGCCCATCTGCCCCCAGGAATGTTTGTGGGACTGTGCTGCTGCCAATGCCCAGAGATTGTGGCTAGATGCCAGCCCACTCCAGAAAAAGTTCTTGTAATCATGTAGCAGCAGCACTTCAGGGATTATGGTAAATCACAGCACACATCTGGCTCCAGGCTTTACCCTTAACGTCCTCACTCCAACGCCAGCAAATATGGTTGTCCTCTAGGTTCTACTGGGACCTTTGCCTGTGGGGGGCCACACAGACTCTACCAAATGTCCTTCCAGCAGGGGAACTGCTTCTCCTTGTGTGGTCCGAGGACACCAAGGACCTTGCTCTCTGATTTGTCCTTCCCACCAGAGCATTGCCAGGTATTGAGCTGCAGAGTTTCAGACTCTGTGTTCCCCCTGTT
The DNA here is from genome assembly GCF_007474595.2 of Lynx canadensis. Lineage (NCBI taxonomy): Eukaryota > Metazoa > Chordata > Mammalia > Carnivora > Felidae > Lynx > Lynx canadensis. The sequence continues at coordinate 88,613,698 of NC_044308.2, forward strand.
TACAGAGTCTTAATGGAATTTAAAGCCTCCTCTTCTTTCTCCTTTCTCCCTTTTTTGTTCAGTCCCTTGTGTACTCTTTCTTTTCTCTCCAGCTGCTGTCTGTTGCGGGTGGGGGGGGTGGGGCTTTCCAATACTTCCCACCCTGTCTTCATCCTCTCTCCTCTCTCCACAAGCAAAAAAAGCTCCCTTCCTTCTACATCTTCTCTCTCTTCTGGTTCACCTCTCCATGACATGTACCTGCTGAGTTCTGTGGTTCAGGTTGTGAAGTTTGTTGTGTTAATCCTCAAATCACTTTCTAGGTGTGCAAGATGGTTTAGTGTTGATCTGACTGCATTTTACGGATGAGAGATGTGCAAAAAAAAAAAAAAAAAAAAAAAAAACGAAAGAAAGAAACCTCCATGCTGTTCCTCCATCTTGGCCCCTCATGGAATAAGTCCTAATATTTTTATAAGTATGTACAATAAGTCTTCTGTTGAAATGAATAATCAGGTCAAAAGTGAGTACTTGCTAGGGAGGTCAGGCCTGCCTGAAGAGTTTCTCACCTGTAGGTGCTTTATTCTAGTGAGAGGTGATAAGTTTGTAATTAGAGATGTTAAAGCATGGGCAGTAAGAGATGCCTGCCAAGAATGTTGTAGATGACATTAAGTTCCTTTCTCAGCATTGGGTGCTAATTCCAGAGTCTTGGTGTATGTCCCACCTCTGATGTTCTCTGTAATTTTGCATGAAATGCTTGATGTTACTGCTTAGTTCTTTGTTTACTACATAGCCAGAGTACAATTAATAATCTATAAGATTATTTATATTTTAGAAGTTTTTACCTTTATGAAATCCTCTATGAACAATGGATATATTGCTTAGAATAAATGTAGTCTATTTAGAAAGAAGTGTACCTTTAAGACCCAAACCTAAATAACTTAAATAATAATGAACAAATTGGAAACAGTAGTGACATTAGAAATCCACTGACTTCAACTTTAATGTCTGACAATATTTTAAAAAATTTTTTTCAGTGGTAGCACGTTTTGAAATGTTTTTAAAAACTTTTCATTGAGAAATGAATGACTGACTCCTCGGTTGGATTTTTATTGTCTATCCCTGTTTCTGTGAGAAATCACCTCCTTGCTCTGGTCTTGAGCCGAACTATAGCTTAGACTATATTTAGACCACCTGGCTTTGAATCCTGACTTGACATTTAATTTCAAGAGTAATCTTGAAAGTTATTTAATTGTGTGGGTCAATTCCCTTGGCATAAAATGGGCATAATAATAGACCTATCCCGTAGGGTGTTGTGAAGATTCAATTAGAAAATACATGTTAGGTACTTAGGAGAGTGCTTGGCACACAGTAGGCATTTAACAAATGTTAACTATTGTATTTACTGCCATTGTTGTTAACTTGTATTCTGGATTGGATTTGCTGTAGTAGGGCCAGGGCAACTCCTCTGCTATTCAGGTGTTTTTGGAAATAAAATGTCTGAGTTACTCATCTTGTGCTGAATGGAAACTCTAAGTCCTATTAATTCCATTTGAATTGTCTGAAACTTCCACTCTACATTTTTCATTTCTCCTGTTCATGTGCTTAGTTGAAACCTTCATCATCACTTATGCTATGATATTAGTCTCTTAATTGGACCTGAAAATCCTTATTTCTCTAATTCATCTGCCACGTTGCCATCAAATACATATTTTGTCTTGCAAAAGTGACACCTGCTTGAAATCCACTCTAGCCTATAGTAAGTGTTCAATAAAAATGTTTTTTTTTTTCTTATTTCTATTTCCTTCCTAGAGAGGCTATAGGTTGCTTATGAATGAGCAAGCTCTCCAATATTGGTGACACTGAAGTAATGGCTGAATTAAATGTGTCAGGGATTCCACAGCAGGGATTGGAACAAGCTCTCCAATATTGGTGACACTGAAGTAATGGCTGAATTAAATGTGTCAGGGATTCCACAGCAGGGATTTTGCACTGTGTTAGATATTGAACTTGAACAACTAAGTTGCTATCCAGCTCTGGAGAGTGAATAATACTATGGCATAAATGGAGTCTAAGAGAATCATGTATCATTATGAAAGAGTCATAAGATTTAGACATATTTGTGAGGTCACATCTAGATGTCCTCCTGGTATATGGGAGTTTTAGAAATAAACTTTAATGCCTATGGAAATATGCTTATTATGTTTATAGTTTTATACTTGATGCTTTAGGGGAATCTTTATGATTGTTTTTGAATGTGCTAAAGACAAATAAAAAAGGAATGTTGTTTGATATTGGCGTTTTGGTTATTTTGATGTTGTAAAGAAATCCTAACTAAAGCACATGATACTTGCAGATTTTAGTTTTTGCACTATTTATTTATGTGAAATATCATTAGACAAAAAATGAAAAAAATATATTGTTGGATTGGCTACACATTGAATTACTGTGAAAATCAAACTCTTGCCTTGCTCATATCTGTACTTGTGTAGTTCCTTTGTTATGCATAGTTCTTATTGTATGATTAAGGGATTTTTGCAATGTTGTGCAGCTGGGATTTTGAGCTGACGCATCCCTCCATAGACTGGGATAAGCCCTACACTGAGGATAAGGCCATCATAAGGCCCCCTGCTGTTCACTTAGGGGAGAGGTTTGTCTCTCAGACCAGAAGCTAGAAAGGAATTGGAGGGTACTGCTAGGGCATCAGAGTTAGACTCTTTCTTGGACCAGGGAGGCATCAGAATGATTGTGAGGCTGCCGGGTCCTAGAAGCATTCTCCACAGAAGGTGCCCCGGGATCTGGGAAGAAGGAAATATTGTTTGAAGCTTCTGGGTTAACTAACCCTTTGACACAAAGATCTGGATGTTTTCTTTGTGTCAGGAGTATGGAATGGGCCAAGTTTTAAGAGCAAGGTAGAATTCAACGACAACCATAACTTAAATTTCTCTGAACTGTTTTATTTCCTTGATTTTTTTTACCCACTTTCTACCTCAGGCACTGAATTCTGTTCCCCTTGTCCAAATTCCTATGTTGAAGCCCTAATTTCCAGTACCTTAGAGTGTGACCTCACGATGGGGCCTGTACAAAGATGATTGAGTTAAAATGAGGCCATTAATCTGACTAGTGTCAGAGTGGGGCCTAATTAATCTGACTAGTGACCTTCTAAGAAGAGGAAATATGGGTACACAGAGGGGCACCAAGGACCCAGGGATGTGTGCACACAGAGGAGAGACCACGTGAAGACAGAGTGACAGTGGCCATCTGCAAGCTAAGGAGAGAAGCCGCAGAAGAAACCCAATTTGCTGACACCTTGATCTTATACTTCTAACCTCCAGAACTGTGAGAAGTTTCTTTTGTTTAAGCCACCCAGTCTGTGGTACTTCGTTATGGCAGCCCTAGAAACTAATATAGCATCTCATAAAGCTTCTCTTTGAAGCATCAACTAGGTTTGTCAGTGCTGAGAGGAACCCACAGAAGGAACACCAGGGGACAGGTAAAATGTATGACCTGTGCATCTCATTTCTTTTGCTCACTAAGCATGGGGGTTCTATTTTATTTTTTAATAAAAAAGACAATTCCCTTCTAATCACCAATTATCAAGTGAGCTGCGAAAGAAAGGAAAGGTGGAGGATTGAAGTGAATTGTACTGACAAAATCATTCTCCCCTTGTAGAGTTTTTAAAGACGGTTGTTTAAAATCTATGTGTGATTAAAAGAATAAAACTGCTTTTGAATTCTGGGGAAATGCTTTCTCACCAACCATTATAATTCTGAGAAGTCAGCTTTTCCTTTAGCAGATATTTTTAGAAGCCAGGAGTTGAAACAAAGGAATGGTTCTGGCAACAGTGGAGACTCACATAAATGATCATATAATCTAGACACCTATAACTTCCTGTTTGAGACTGTTGTAAATTATACTACTTAAATAATATCCCCAGAATTAGGGAAGAGTTTAAAGAAAACAGAGCAGTGTTTTCATTTTTGTACTCAGGAAAGTATTACACGAGACAACTTTATATCACTTAATTATTAGAAAGTGGTTTTGCAGTATCTTTATTTTGTATTACCTATAATATATTTATAGCCTGTCTGTATTGTAATATAGTTCTTCTTGGTTTATTATTAATAAATTTTAAAACCTTTCTGTTTTCATACAAACTTTGATTTTAAAAATTTTCAATAGTTTGTATCTTTGTTTTTTGCCTGTAAGAATCAAAGAAAATACATAAATGATGAAGGAAAATATCAATATATCCTTTGTGATATATGTGTTTATTACTTTTCCACCCGTTCAAATCGGGAAAAGGATATCCAAGTTCTAGGAGGAAATATTTTTTCATGCCTTAAGGGAAAAGTCTTTTATTGGCTTAGGCTGGCTACACATTGGTGGTTAATGTTGGCATTTCTATCCTGCCTTTCCACTGTATTATTTTTCTATTGCTGCTATAACAAATTATTACAACCTTAGTGGCTTAAAGCAACACCAATTTATCTTAAAGTTCTAGAGGTCAGATGTCTGGAAGTGGAATTACTGGGTTGAAATGAAGGTGTCTACCAGTCTGCATTCCTTCTGAAGGCTCTAGAGGAGGATGTGTTTCCTTGTCCTTCCCACTTTTCAGAGGCTGCCTGCATTCCTTGGTTTGTGGGTTCTTCCTGCATCTTTAAAACCAGCAGTGTAGCATCTTCAAATCTCTTTGACTCACTCTCTGACCTCTGCTTCTGCCATCACATCTCATTCTCTGTTTCCTCTCATGAAGACCCTTGTTACTACATTGGACCCAATGGTTGAGGCAGGATGATCTTCTATCTTGGAGTTCTTTACTTAATCATATACGCAAAACTCCTTTTTTTGAGAGAGAAAAGTTTATAATAGAATACCTACTAAATGTTTGAGTATATTTGACCCCGTCTTTTTCTCTGGTTTATTTCCATGCACAATTTTCAACCCAATCTTCACTAGGCAGCCAATCATATGAATGTCTTTTGTGTATACATGTGTGTATATGTATGTGTTTTCTGATTCTTGGTCTTTCCAACAAAATGATATTGTTCACAGTTCCAAAATCAAAAAAGTCTCTAGAAACTGAATACTTTGCAACTCAAGAGGTGGCAAAAACCTGGCATGAACTGATGTAAGGCTGTTTACAGTCTTTATCTCAGTATGAATATTCACGTTTCACGGCAGAAATAGTAATTAATCTAGTTACAAACTGTTTATACAGTTATAAACCACATTACCATGCAGAAATCAAACACATCTGGTCCTAAGAGTTCCACATGATGGGTTGTGGACTTATATTTCCTATGCAAGCTCTCACCCATCAGGTACAATTTTCATGTCAATAACAACTCTCCACTAGAGACCCTTATTAAATCTGACTACAATTGTATAGACAAACTCCATAAATTTGACCTTCAAAATTCCAGAGATAGTTAGTTAACACAATTTTTATGGGCCCTGATCGATCCATTCCACAATCAGAAGGGCTTCAGATTGCGTGGGTATGGTAGATAAAATGATGGCCTCCCCACAATGTCCCCATCCTAATACCTAGAACCTGAAAATATGTTCCCTAAATGGCAAAAGAGACTTTGCATAGATGGTTACATAAAGAATCCTGAGATGGAAGATCATCCTGCTTGCCCACTTTCTTCATCACTATTTATCCATGACCCCCACCACCATCTCCACACACACTTGCACACTGTAGTTAATTTGTGGCATATGGGAATATCTGGATGTATAAAGGGGAGAGAATTGGGGTTCATAGTTACATGGGACTGGAGCCTTGCCTCCAGGGATGTGAAAATGACCCCCCTTTTTTTACATCTCAAACTGTAATTTACACAATCATTTGCAGATAAGCATTAGCATTTGTTTGATTTTCTTTAGTGGTATTAGAATTGCCCATATTTTGTTCTCCGTTTTAACTGTTGAATATGGATACCACAGAATTGGCTTGTAACAAGCAATAGCAAAATGTAAAGGATTGTTGCTTGCAAGTGTATTAACTTAAAACAGTCTATTGCACATGCAAGGAAATATTATATTTATGAGCTGTGCAGTGTTCCAAGTTTATTTAACAGTAAGAATCTGTGTGGTTGGAGTCAAATGTTAAGTGGTTAAATAAAGTATGCATTACTGGCTCACCATATCCAATTGGTATTGATTAATGCACTGCTACTGAATATTTTCCCTTTACAGATGTTCACAAAATATCTTCTGTTATTGCTGCCCTTGTATTATAATCTGCAGGTGAGAAATTCTTTTCTTTCTACAGTACAATTGTGTAAAGTGCTTAATCTCACTCTGGTAAGACAAATGAAGACTTTTTAGAGATTGCTGTAAACGGCATATTATACTATCTGCTGTTTTCATGATTTTGGCATTAAGGAGGATGAGTAAATAACTGAGTTTTCTGTTACTCGTTTCTTTTCCAATCATCTGGCATGCCACATTTTCAATTTACTGAATTTTATTCTGCAAATATATTTGTGTTCCAATGATTATTTAATATCAAAGTAGGAATATTAATGGCCAGGTGGTCATACTAAGTATTTGTGATACTTGGTGTCAGCCTCTGTGAGCCCTATTTTTATTTGTAATATCAATATTTTAAATCATTCTAAGTTTCACTTTAGTTTGAAAATGATCTGATTTGATAGATTCATTATCAATTAAAGATACTAGGAGGCTAGAGGTTACTGTAATTTGGAATCAGACTTTTAGTCACTCAAAATTTTTTTTTCTGTCAACATGGAAATTAATATTTCATTTACATAACCAACACATTTTATAATCTTACTTAGATTCATATGTACAGTGTAACCTAACACAGTATGTAGCATGTATGTAATATATACTTGGCAATATGTAATAGACTTATATGTGTATTTATGTATAATTTTAATTACTTTTTTATGTATACACAGTAAAATCTTGGATTGCGAGTTACTTGTGCTGTGAGTGTTCCACAAGATGAGCAAACATTTTTAATAAATTTTGACTTGATAAATGAGCAGTATCTTGCAATATGAGTAGTATGTGATGCCTAATGTCACATGATCACAACTGAGCCAATGGTTCTCTTTCTCTCTCTCTTTCTCTCTCACTGTGGGATTGTGGGTGATTGTGTTCCATGCTTGGGTGCTCGGTCTCAGGCTATGATGTTTGGCCAAAATCAGTGGTTTTTCAGAATGTTGGAAGGTTCCCAAAACTGACATTGTGTATTTTTAGTCACTTCAAAGTACCTATGGACATTCCTTTGTGTTTCCATGTAAAAGTAAGCTTAGAAATGCTTTGTGTCATTCTAGGTCAGGCTGCCTGCAGATAAAGACCTTTTCCTCTGCTGCCTTATTGCCAGTTACATTACTTACAATATTTGACAAAAGAGTTTATTAATATGGTACTGTAGTCAATATCCATGTGAGCGTATACAATGGCCCCCATGCAGAAAAAGATTCCACTGAGGCAGTAGATAACAGTGATTCTGTTAGTGATAGTGAGTCTTCTTACACAATAACCCCCCCTCTCCTTAATCTCCCTCACACCAGCCACAAAGGCTTTCAAAGGTATGTTTAGGTTAATTTACCTTTCTTTACATGTATTATTTTGTATTACAGTATTGTAGTCACTTTTATATGAATATTTTTGGATTGTGGAATGAATCATCCGAGTTTCCACGATTTCTTATGGAGAAATTCACTTTGATATACAAGTGCTTTGGATTACAAGCATGCTTCAGAAATGAATTATGCTCACAAACCAAGGTTTTACTGTGTATACTTTGTTTCTCCACTATATTGATATGTGCAAGTTTGAACTAATAATTTATTAGTTAGAAAGGACAAACTGAAAATAGGTGTACTCATTCACTGTTGAAATTTTTTTTTTTATTTTAAACTTATTGCTTTAGGGACACTGAATCGTTTGCCCACAAATTATTAGCTCTTTAACGCAGGAGCTTAGAGGGAGGAGGAGCTCCCAAGAAAGTTTAACTTTGAAGTGTTGGGGGTCATTCCCCAATGAAGTCTAATCAAATATGAAAAAGGGGCTGAAGATTTATTGCACTCTCTTCAATTACTTAGAGGATTATTATGTAAAATAGTAAGTTCATTCTGTGGCTGTAGAGGAGAGCAAAGGGCCAATCGCTGTTCTTTTGCCTGATAAATATTTATCGAGTGCCTTCTCTGAGTGAGATGCTGTGGATGCTTCCTAAATGGCTGCTGTACCTGAAAGTTAGGGTAAGGTGGTTCTTGTTACAATGTGAAGAATGAGACCTTGTGCATCCTAAAAGGGCAGTGAGGTCTCCATTACAGGCAGTATTTTGGAAGAGAATGGATTAAAACTTAAGGATATCATAGCTGGGAATTCTTGCATCATGAAGGATGAGGGACTCATTAATTATTGAGCCATTTTTTCTGATTCTGTGAAACTCCTTTGAGAGTACAAGTGATTTAATTTGATGTGGCTTACAGTTCAAAGAATGTCATTTCATTGAATACTTCAGGTAGACATTTGTTGAGATAAGATGTGGTAAACTAACATCATCTCTTTTCTATGAACTAACCCTTAAAGTCATAATTGGCCTGTGGAAAAGGTCAGAGCAATCTCAATTGTGGAATGCTACCTCATGGACTGTTTGGCTCTACTAAGAGGTTCTGTGATAACAATATCAATTAGTAATATGCAAATAAGGAGACCAAAAACAACAACTCGAGTTTTTCTAGTTAAATGTTTTTATGCTTTAATAAAATGTCCAAATATTGTGTCTGTTTTACTTTTTTGAAACATTGAACAAGAAGCATACAGAAGAGGACACACACTTGATACATTTTTCCCATTAACAATACCAAAATATTTGTTACTTAGACACTTAATACTTACATTAATTATAGCTATTATAAAATTCTGCTCAAATAGTACTAATACAAGTTTTCATTTATGTTTTCTGGTCCTCATTTGAACCTCATCCCCAGGTATCCATACAATAATACCCACCCTGTGACATTGTCTTAAGGAGTAAATTATATGATAGTTTATTAGTGCAAAGTTCTAGACAAAATGATTTTTGTCTTTCGTAATTTAAAAAATTAATTTGTTAATAACATTTTAGTATTATGTCAACCCAAGCTGCCACTTTAAGCCTGTTTATATTAAATTCTTTGGAACACATATACATGGATATTTACGTTTTAATTATACTTTTTTTTTTAAGTTTGTTTACCCTGAGAGAGATCGTGAACACGAGTGGGGGAGGGACAGAGAGAGAGAAAGAATCCCAAGCAGGCCCTGTGCTGTCAGAGCAAATCCCTATATGGGGCTCAAACTCACAGACCATGAAATCATGACCTGAGCAGAAGTCAGACACTTAACCAACTAAGCCACCCAGGTACCCCTAATTATACTTTTTTAACTATAGATTCCCACCAGAAAATTCTATCTTCCAGGCACAAATCCACTAATAACATTCATGGTACTCCCATAAAGGGAGGCTATGCTTTATAGGTAAGAACTAATGTATGTGTTTAGGTGAACACTGGAGAAATTTTTATCAATAACTGATAATGTAATTTGAGGTATAAAGGGATGATGTTGAAGAGCTTAGATTTTGGAATAAATCAGACATGTTTGAATCCAAGCTCTGCCATTTATAAATAACGATGGGTATGTTACTTAATTTCTTTTTTTTTAAGATTTAAAAAAAAATTTGATCTTTATTTTTGAGAGAGAGAGACTGAGTACGAGCAGTGGAGGAACAGAGAAAGGGAGACATAGATCTGAAGCTGGCTCCAGGCTCTGAACTGTCAGCACAGAGCCCGATGTGGGACTCGAACCTGTGGCACGACATCACGACCTGAGCCAAAGTTGGACACTTAACTGACTGAGCCACCTAGGCATCCTGTATTCTTAACTCTGTTCCCTCATTTGTAAAATTGCAAAATGACAAGCAATTTCTTCATAGGTTTCTGAGGAATCGAGTGAGATGATGCTTGTAACTTACTTGTCACTTATATAATGTCATTACAAATAATGATAAAACATAAACATGTTCACAACCACACTTACAAATCTTATGGAGTGGGATTGAATCTCAGCTCCAAAATGCAGAAGTGCAAGAAATGGAATTTCAGTTTTCTAACAAAAGGCCTTGAAATCTAATCACATTGCTAAAAGAGTAGATCTCCTATCCAGATTTTCATTCCTTGCTCATTGGAGTTTAAAGCTAAGTCTAAATTCTTATCTGTGCCAAGATTGTGGAGAGATATTCTTGGATCATAAACTCCTCTATCGACCCAGGCTATCATTACTGTCTTACTTTGGCCCTTTAGTTTCAGTTACCATCTCAATTTCTTTACAGATTTTAGAACACAGGTATCTGTAAATATGTCAGTGGTTCCATCTGCCTATGATTTATACAGGCATTTCTTCTCTTGGGTCTGGCCTTGAAGTCCCCCTTGGCTGTTTCAGCAAAAGGCTCTTTTTGTGGACCCACAGTCTTCTCTGATCCTTTTCTTCTTTCTACATCCTTTCTCTCATGAGAGGTAGGGATATTTCCTCTTTGAGGTAGGGAATATCTCTTCTCTGTTTGTTTTATACAAAATAATTATGTTTCTGCATTTCAGATATATCTGCATTCCAGATTCCTGGAACATCTAAAATTCACATAGGGTCTAAGGGTTTTGGGAAATCTAGATAAAACTATCAAGCAGTTCTCAATCCTCTGTACATGAAGACAAGAGTAAGGAAGTAGAAGCAGAAGTATACTGGGAGAAAAGGAGTGTTTTTAGTTAATTATAAAAAATTTTAATCTTGTTCTGCCAACTTCATGTTTATTAGCATTATTCAAAATTCCATTTTACTACATACTAAGCAAATTCTAGGTCTTTTATTTACTTAGGACTCTGCTAAATGTTGTAGGAGGAGTTGCAAAAGCAGATGATTCTGCTACTGAAGAATTTACAGATATTAACAGGGGAGGAGGGGAGATAAAATTATATACACAGGAAAAATTTGACATAAATATGAATTAAAAAATTACAGGCGTGCCTGGGTGGCTCAGTTGGTTAAGTGTCCAGCTCTTGATCTCAGGGTCCTGAGTTCAAGCTCTGCATTTGGTTCCCCTCTGCACATTTAAGTGCAGCCTACTTAAGAAAAAAAAATTGAACAAGAGGTGCTCTCCCAGAGATTTCCTTATAGGAGGAGGGGAAAATGGTCTATATAGTTTGATAAAAAGTTTCCTGAAGATTTTGCTTTGACCTTTTCTTTATTTTGCAATTACTGTGTAAAAAGCTAAGTTAGATTTCACCAAATATTAATAAGATGGTGGACATTTTATACAAATAAGAACTGATACCATTGAGAAATTTGAGCAAAATGACAAAAAGGAGTAATTTATCTAGAATCACCTGGCACTAGTGACCACTCAGGATCTAATGGAAGAGGAAGACACTGGTCTTAGGAATGAATTACATGGGGCACCTGGGTCACTCGGTTGAGCGTCTGACTCTTGATTTTGGCTCAGGTCATTATCCCAGGGTGCTGGGATGGAACCAGTGTTGGGTCTGAGCTGAGAGTGGAACCTGCTTGAGATTCTCTCTCTCCCCTTTTGCCCCTCTCCCCTGCTCATACTATGTGTCTAAAATTGAAAAAACAAACAAAAAAAGAATTGCAGAAAATCATAAATGTGAGGTTATGAAGGATGGACTTGGGAGGGGGTGATTAAGACTAAGGAGAAGAAACCTAAGGAATAATCATCAGAGCCAATGTTTCCATAGATCTTATGGTATAGTCCATACTGTTCTGAACACTTCTCATTCACTTACTGAATCTTCATAGCTCTGAGGTAAATACTCTTCATTTCATAGATGACAGGGGGTGACCCAAGTTACACAGGCAAAAGCAGTGAGAGCCACACTACCCAGGTTCAAATTCTACTCCTACTGCTCTTGTGCTCTTACAAACTACTTCTCAAGCAATTCCAAATTAAATTGAGACAAACCAACCAACCCAGAACAGGTTAGATCTAGTTGGTAAAGAAGCAGAAGTCAAGCCTAGCTCCCTGGTTTTAATCTTGCATGAATGAAAGATTTATAATAATGATACAAGAAAGTGAAGAAAGGAGTGGAGGCTGTTTCATTATTTGCATAATAGATTATGCAAATGTATGTATATTTTATGTGTATAACTTAATTGGTATACAGATTTGGTGAAGCCCAGTTGTTTAGGGATTTCTTTTATAACCGCTCTTCCCAGCCTCCTGAAATACATAGGCCATAGTGTCCATTAGAAGAGAAGTTTTTCTATAATCTAGGTAGTATCTTAGAATATGAAAATTTAAGTTTCTTCTCCTATATCTTTGTGGTTGTTTGTAGCATTTAATTTTATAATTGTCATGTAATGATTTTTTTTATTTCTCTTCTAACCATTTTGTGGAAAGGGTATTAATTTGAAATTGAAGTATCTTGAGAAAAGTTTTCAAGAATTAGTTGGCCAGGAAGATTCTACCCATTTGTCTCAAGGTTGTGAGTTTTAAGGTGAATGTGTTTTGGCTTGATCTTTTGATTCCTTTTTGTTGCTACCGTTTTGCTTGAACTTTGTATGATTGACAGCGGTATTTAGAGTTTCCTATAATGGCACTCTAATATTAGAGTTTTGAATTACTTTAATAAAAAAGATTCATTGAGTGCCTAAAATTGGGTATTTTGATAAGAAAGATAATAGGTGCATGTTCAGTGAGATCCACTTATGGCAGAATTTCCTTTGCTAAAATGACCTATTTTTGCTACTCTCCCGAAATCGATACCACTTTGGAATGTCATTTAGGCAGCCACAGACCATTTTTTAAAAAGCACATTATTCAGTGCACCTTTAATTGCCTAATAGTAATACAAAAAATACATAGTAGTTCATTAGTATTGATAAAAAAAGACCTGCTGTGCAGCTATCCAGGAGGCTGCAGATCACAGAAGCGCTTTAATATACATATAAATGTTTGAACTAGGCGCAAAGATGCTTTTGATACCTTAATCTTTCACAGAACTGGATTTTATAGCTTTAAAAAGATTTTTTTTTAGTTGAGCTATAGATCAACAAATTTGGTGAAAGGACGGTGAAACTAAACACAATGAAGGCAGAGGCAATGTTTGTGCTGTCAATTCCTGTGTTTCTTTCTAGAGCTTAGTTCCTGTAACTGAGTTGAGTATTACATAGATGTTGAGTCATTGTAAATGAATCCAGAGAAGACCGGAGAATTAAGTCCCAAATGAGCCAGAAGCACACAACAAGGTCTTATTGCCTTTAAATTGCGAATTTTATTAACATTGCTTTTAGATATAGTACACAGAATGTCAGGTTTAAGAGATGACACTTTTTGCCACATGGTGGCATCGTTGTAGTTTTGATGGAGTTTTTAAGGAACTCCAAGCTGAAGAAATTTGTTTTGACACCTACCATTAAATGCTTATGTTTTGATGAGACACATATGAGGTATTATGTAGTTGGCCTATACAGGTATGAGAAAACTTTAAATATATATTTTTTCTGTGAAACTTTAAAAATAACCCTAAATTTAAGAGTAACTTCTCCATTTGTTAAAATTACTCCTTTGCACCAGAAGCCTTCTCGAATCAAGTACAAATAGTTAGATTAAAATAAAATTAGAATAATAACGAGGTAGTTCAAGTAAATTGGAAAAGGCAAGGTAGTGTAATATTGTTAAATTTTGAGAAGAAATTTTATTTCTCATAACCATTAAAGGTTTATAGAGTTAAGCTGTTTCCTCTGAGCTAATCTGAGATTCTCATAATTAAACTGAAATTATGTACTTTTTCTTTGTAATGGCATTTTAAGCATGGTTATTTCATATTGTCTTTTTTTCTTTAGTGACTATGATGTTTAGATTGGAATTGCTTTGGTTATCATGAGATTGCTCAACCTTCTTTTAACACCACCCTAAATGATCTTAGACAAATAATGAGATTGTCTCTCATGTTAAGACCCTTGTTTGAATTGGGACATTGCCTTACTGTTTAAATCAGGAAAAATTACTTTAAAATATGAATTAAATGAATATTTGTTAGGGAAGCATAAAGTGTCTTTTGTGTAAGAGGCATCTTCTTTTGAATAAGAGACTATGCATTCTGGTTCTTACCTTGGTTGATATACATTTAAAATCTCAGTGACAAAGCATAGAATTAAAAAAAATCTTTATTGACATTAAATCACGATATTGGACTGCCTAGTCGTGTTGTCTGGTCCAAAACATACCTATCATCAATATTCCACATCTTCCATGCCTTGCTTACAAAATATATTATTGTAATTCTCCATTTTACCTTTTATAGTAATTTATTTTGTCTCATATTTGTTTTATATGTTGAATGCTTTTAGAGACTTTTGTGCAATGGGAATGTAATTTTTTATTTTTCTCTTGTCTACATTTATAAGGTATTAGAAGACATTAAATACTTAGAAACCAGTAACTCTTGAGATTGTATGTTTCAGATTTGCAGTTCAGTTTTTTTTGTAAGGAATTTGTATTTTATCCAGGGGGTAGGCAAAAGAGGTAAACACATTAATTAAGAAGGTATGAGGACTCCTAGGTTGTGACTTCAGGAGAATTAAGTGGATTATGGTACCAGTGCTTTCCCTGGGGCAGTTCTGAAAAATCTTTGAGGCCTGTGGAAACAGTTTGTGACTTCATAGGAGGCCACAGTAGATACTTTGTTGTGTAGACACAGAAGAATTGGGAATAGAATGAATTTTGCTGTAGGGGGGAAAATAAAACTCTTAGCTGTTTGCCTCAGCAATTTGTTAGAGGCCAAATATGGTAGATAATATTTTATCCCCACAAAGATTGCAAAAGCTAGTTGGTCAATCTTTGTAATTCTTGTAAGTTGGTCTTCAGTGTACAAATCATAGCCTAGAGTCCAGGGTACCAATTCCCTACTTCACTGTTGCTTATATGTTGATTAAACATATATAGCCTCATGCTTAAATGTGAATTCAAAAGGTATATTCTTCTTGTAAGCTATTGAAAACTAACTTGGAGTTTGAGTAAATTACATTGAGTGTAAGATTGTCTTGGAAATGTAAAGGAACTATCATATTAGAGTCTTTATTACCACGTATAAATATGTGGCCATTCTGTCTGGGTAGTCAAGGAAATTCTTCTACTTAATGGGTAACAAAAATAATTGTGATAAACAGTTGTAGAAAAATAAATTATCTGGTTTCTGTCAGTGTGAACAGTCCTGCTCTTCATTGAAACTGCTGATGCCAATTTTAAGTCAGTCACAGGAAGGAAGTATAGAAGTGTTAAAATAGCTGAGCATTATGAAACTCCCCTTAATATTTTGTTCTGCCATCAAGTAATGACAAGCCTACATGTTTCTTCTACTCTTTCCATTTCAAAGTCCACTAAATTTCAGCTAAAAACAACCCTAAACTTCACAATAGCCTAACAAAATTCTCAAAATATTTAAGAGCAAGGAAGTGAAAAGGACTGGGGTACAAAAACACTCTTTTCCCTACCAGTTTAGTCCTTTAGTTTTCAGTATCTATTCCAATAAAATGGAGCTTTATTTTGGCATACAATAGCATAACTGTAATGTATCCATTTAGTCAACATCCTATTAAAATAAGTTTATTTGGAGAAACTAGGTGTTTGGGTTTTTTTTTTTTTTATAGTAAAGGAGCACTTTTTGAAACACCTTAAATGTATTTTTGTATGTTTGGAGTGGCATTCAAGGGAAGCAGCAGAAGAAGGAATATGGGGTTGATATGAGAGGACAAGATGGCAGCAGGATGCATTGAACATCTATCCTACTAAAGAGTAATAGAAAATTTACTTGTGATGAAAAGGATATTTCAAAATAGTGTCTAAGGACATTTAAAAGTGGATATTCTAAGAGTCTTTAATACTCCGTCATTGTTTATATACAGCTGACTCTTGAAAAATTCAGGGGTTAAGATTGCCAACTACCCATACAGTCAAAAATCTATGTAAAATGTTTGAATCCCCAATAACTTTACATAGCCTACTGTTAACATGGCCTTACTGTTATAGCCTTACTGATAGCATAAACAGTTGAATAGCACACATTTCTTTGTGTTTACATGTATTATATATTGTATCCTTACAACAAAGGAAGCTAGAGAAAAAATGTTAAGAAAATCATAAGGAAGAGAAAATACATTTATAGTAAGGCACTGAAAAAAATCTGCCTGTATGGGTGTGTGTGTGTGGGGAACCTGTGCAATTCAAACCCATGTTGTTCAAGGGTCAAGTGTATTTATTATACTGTTTCATTGGTGATGGCTTTGTACTCACTGTTATTTTTATTTAAGTGGCTTTAAAAACCAACAGCATGCAGAAATTAATGCAAAGGATTGGTATAAGAAGATCTGTCTTCCAGGGGCTAGTGTCATAGAACCATAGGGAGATCAAGTCTGAAATATCAGGTCAGCAACAGGCAAGCAATATTTGAATATCCTAGCACATTTAAATGAATAGCAAAGATTTGACAATATATAGGCATATCAATTAGTGGCTCAGGCATTTGCTGTTTTGTATTTTTAATTTTTTTTTTTTTGCGTTTATTTTTGATAGAGACCGAGCACAAGTGGGGGAGGGGCAGAGAGAGAAGGAGGCTTTTTTGTGTTTTTAAGTATAAGGACTCTGATAAAGGTTTCTAATTCTGTACTAAAATGTTTTTTGGAATCTGAGTCTACTTCTATAATGATACCTATCTTAACCTCGTGTTGCAAATATGATCCTTGAAAACTGATGAATCTTGTTAAATTTTTAGCTGAGAAAACACCTACCAGCACACCCATTCACTTTCCTCAGGTGCTGTGGGACTGCTTCCATAGAGAAGAAGCACCCATTTTGTGTTAAGTGAGGAGACACATTAGAAATCGGTTAGTCAAGGTCATTCAGTGTGCTTAGGGTAATTCAAACAGACTAGAAGAAGCCTCCGCAGTTTTGATCTTCTTTCTGTATGCATTGAAAAAAAATGTATAGATGATGAAAAGAAAGATGTTAAAGAAAATAATGCCCTTGGTCAGCTCATTCAAGAGTAGTTTCAAAACAGAGCTAAAGTAGAGAGGTGGCTCCCTCATCTAAGCATTGGACCCTGAACAACTGTTTGCAGTAAGCTTATGTAACCTTGGCACTGTGCTATGCTTGTAATTGAAGTTCATCTTTATGAGATTTCAGCAGAGCCTGGTCAAAGAGGTTGGTCATTAAAGGCAGGAAGCACAGCAACTTTAGTAAATATAGTAGAAAGAAATGCAATTTTCCTTAGCAAGGTGTTAAGGAGAGAGCTTTTGAAATTTATCTTAATTTAGCCTTCGAAAGATATGACCTTGCTCTTACATCTTGCTGTAGAGTTGCCTTTTGATGTACTTGCTTTACATACTAAGGCAGATGACTGTGTTACCTTAATTGAGTTTGTGTTCTATTGCTTTCTTGGTAAATTCTATTTTAGTAGCTTTATAAATTGACCATAAAAACCTACACTAGACTGAAATTTCAGGGACCTAGGAGAAAACTATTTCTTTTACTTAAAAAGACATTTATAAGACTCAAGGTCATTTAGGTATTAATTTTCTTATTAACTCTTAGAGTTTATTGGTTTTCTCTTCAGAAAATAATATTCTCCAACTTTCAGTACAGTAAAGGAACACAAATCATTAGTTAAGCAAGCATAGAATATAGTGTAAGAATCACAAAAATTAAAATCTGATTTTAGAAACCCTGGAGAACAGTCGTGCCTTGAGAAGCTGAGTAGCGTAGCAATCTGCCAGGAGGTGGGGATTTCGTGGGGGCAGGTGATGTTTGAGAGCACAGTTCTTACTTCAGAGAGGCTTAACTGAAAATTCCGAAAGTTGCTCAGCTAGGAACAGAAGAGGCTGTGATGAAAAAAGGAAATCATGTCAAACGGGTGGGTTCCTTTTTTTAGCTCTTTGAGTCTCTCACTTTTTTTTTCTTTTTTTTTTTTTTTTTACCTCCTTTCTAGGGCATGAACTTAGGGGATGCATTGCCTAATTACATGCATTCCCCCAAGTGCTTAGATCTTTCCACATTCAGTCTTCTTTGTGGCCCTCTTTTCCTTATCCCTCTTTCCTGATGTCCACATATTGGGCATACACATTGGCTGGAATGTACAACTGAATATAGCTATGGTCTTTGGTGCTATAATGATCAAACGAAGACAGGATATAGTAAAGCACAAGTGCCCTTTCCTGCTTCACAGGTGTCCAGACAGCTGGACACTGACCAGTCTTAGCTAAGTGTTAGCTGTTCTCATTTCCCTTTCATTTATAAGTCCCCCACTCCTTTTTTCCCCTATCACCTGGCCCTTAGGCTTATGGTTTTTCCAGGTAACCCTGTCAGTGCACTATAAATTCTATAAAGATACTTATTGCAGACGCCCAGGGAAGACTTGACACACAGAAGAGGAGGCACGTGAAAATAGATGCAGAGATTGGAGCAATGTGACCTCAAGGCAAGGAAACCAAGGATTGCCCCAGAAACTGGACAAGGCAAGGACATGTTCTCCCATAAAGCTTCCAGAAGGGGGTGTGCCCTTGCAGACACCTTGATTTGAGACTTTTGGCCTGTAAAACTGACAGAGAATAAAATTCTGTTGCTTTTATCCACCAGGTTTGTGATAATTTGTTTTAGCATCCATAGGAAATGAATATGGATTTTGCTACTGGGAAGTGGGGTGTTGGTGCAACAGATGCCTAAAAGTGTGGACAAGGGTTTACAATTAGATGATGGGTAAAGACTGGGAGGATTTTCACATAATAGAAAGACCTAGATTCTAGTGAGTGCTCAAAAGGAAGTAAGGACCACAAATGAGAGAGCTTCTTAGAGAATACATATATTGTCATGAGCAGAGTGCTGATGGAACCATGAAGGTTAAAAGTGTGTTTTGGTGAGGATTCAGAAGGAGATGAGGAACATATTGTTTTAAACTGGAGGAAAGGTGATCTTTCTTATATAGCTGGAAGAAAACGTGGCTGAATTTTGTTCTTTGTTAGTATGCAAAATAGGACTTGTAAGTGAAGGCCTTGGATGTTTAGCTGAGGAGATATCCAGGTAAAGTATTGAAGGTACGGCCTCATTTCTTTTTTCTGATTACAGTGAAATGTAAGAGGAAAGAGAAATTGAGAAGAAGCTATTAAGGCAAAAGCAACCAGCGCTTGCTAATTTGAGAAATTTGCAGCCTATCCAGATTGCGAAAAATGCTAATGTTAGGAGATTCACTGTTAGGAGAACATGCTCTGGAGAGAAACTAAGGGTATAGCTGGACCACATGAAGAAATTACACATGCCACTCATAGATTCACACCTCAATCTCGGCAGAAGCCAGGAGTAGAGATGGAAATATCTGTGGAGGGCCCACTTGTCTAATGACGTGAATCCCCTTGACATACACAGGGGACCAGCCACGTTTGTGAGAATATATTATTTCAGTAGACACATTGCCATTCTGGAATGAAAGGGACAGAGACAGGATGACATGAAAGAAAGCTGTTGGACTTCTCCCCTAGAGCCTCTATAGGTGATGCAACCATGCTGACACCTTAATTTTGGAATTCTCACCTCCAGAACTGTGATGGAATAAATTTCTATTTTTTTTTAAGTCTCCAACTTTGTGGTAATTTGTTATGGGCATCCCTAAGAAACTAATAGTGTGTCACCTTCAATCTGCTTTCTTTGAGGAGGTGAAGCTAAAAAGGTCATGGTTGCAATTTACCCCTTTGGATTGGTGACAACCAGGCCAACTTCTTGACATTCCCTCCAAGTCAGCAATATCTTCTGGTATTCCCAGAGGAGCTAATTGCCTATAGAAGGATTAACTTTTGTCTCTCTAGCCCTTGTCAATTCCCAAGTTGTTGGCGCACATCCTTATTAGATTCTATGTCTTTCACTCTTTTTCTTCTCAAAAAAAAAAAACAAAAAAACAAAAAAACACTTTAGCTTAGTAAAGCACCCACCCTTAGTCTTTACCCTAATTCCTATCACCTGATCAGGGAGATCCCCCTGCTCTTCCCCAGCACTCTTGCAGCACAGTCCTCTTTGTAATGTATCCCTGCAGGAATTCAAACATACATTTGCATTTTAATGGAAATATAATTGACTTCCCCTGAACATTTAAATAATTAAGACCTCACATTTACATTTTAATCCAGATACCCTGTAGCCCTTACTTTTGGGGAAAGAGATCTTTTCTGATAGGTAAAAATTGTAGCTATCATGCTCTGAGCGCCTACTGTGTGCCAAGCATCTTGATAGTCACTTTGTAGATACCATGACATTTAATCCTCACAGTAGTAGTAATTTCAACCCCAGTTTGCAGACTAGGACCAAAGACATAGAGACAGGTGATCTAAGCAAACTCACATGACTTAGGGAGCCATAGTATAGACAGATGATGAAGCTTTGAGGTGAAGGGTTCATGGGGTCCGGAGCCGATGGACAAGAAAAAGTTCTTAGATACTGAAAACTAAAGGACTGAATTTGGTAGGGAAAAGAGTGTTTTTGTACCCCTGTCTTTTTCACTTCTTTGCTCTTAAATATTTTGAGAATTTTGTTCGGCTATTGCGAAGTTTAGGGTTGTTTTTAGCTGAAATTTAGGGGACTTAAAAATGGAGAAATCCCATGCTCCTCCTAGAGAGAAAAGTAGAGAGAATGTCTATTACCCCGAGAATCTCCCAACACCTGGGTGGTGTCCCACATGCAGGATTTGTTAGAGGTTCCTGGTGTCCCTTGAATGAAGTCACTATGACCACCGACTGGCTGACTGAGGGCCACTGAAGGAGGGATGCATATCTCTCTCTCTGTCCCCCCCCCCATCCCCCTACTTCCCCATTGTATTCTGGACTATAGATGGGTGCCTGGCATATGGACTGAAATATCATACCCTGAAGCCCATGCCCTAAAAGGCTGTGCCTCAAAGAACATACCTTTATGGTCATGCCTTGATGACCTAGTCTTTGAAGAGCATGCCTTGGAGGCTGTGCTTTAGTTTCTTGAAGAACCTGCCATTTTTAACCCATGGAAAAACACTTTTAGAAAAGTTTTACAAGGGGGAATTAACCAATTTTGAATTCAAGTAGTTTAAGTAGTAGTAGAGGACACTAATGGAAAATAACAGAAATCCATCATGACCTAAGTGACATTCCAACACATTAAGTCTTTACAGCCAACTTCCCTAGGAAACAGTCCTGGGTTGGGTTTTAATTCAGTCAGGTACTGGTTCTGGCGGCTCCCAGCAGAGGTCCCGTGGCCAGGCGTGGCTAGACTAGAGATGTGGAGAGGATCACATTAGAGCAAGGAGGAGGAAACCTCACTTGGGAGTCTTAAGACTGGCAGCTGTCTTGGTGACTTAGGTGGCTGTCCCATGCCCAAGACAGATAACTTTATATAAGGACAGGAATAAAGAGAGGACATCAAGTTTCTGGGTCTTATTACCATTTTGACCAGGCTACTGACTTCCAGACCAAAAGGCAGGGTTTCTTCTCCCCATAGAGTAGCCATGGGCTAGAGGATTGCAGCCTGAGCAATTGACATGAAAATGCTCCAATAAGACCATACTCCTTGAAAAGCCCCTGAAATGAGAGTAAATGAAGAAAGGAGAAGTACTCACCAAATTTGTATCAAAGCTCAGAGTTCAGATGAAAAGATGCCTAGCTCCAGGTTGGGCACCATATGATGAAGTTTTGGGGTGATGAGGGGTTTGTGGGGTCTGTAGCCAACAGCCAAGAAAGAATTTTTGAAGATGTCTTTGGTGCAAAAAGGTGATTTTATTAAACCATGGGGACAGGACCCATGGGCAGGAAGAGCTGCACTGTAAGTGTGGGGGAATCAGGGGGATGAAGTCAAGAGGGAGTTTCCAAAGAGACTTACACATCCTAAAGACTTACTGGAGACCTGACAATTGTCAAGCTAAGGTTGTTTTTCCCTCTAGCAAAGAATTAATGTTAAGACAGTAGGGAGTTCCTGGACTTTAGGCTATGATGGGATTGCCTTTTTCTGGTAAACTGGTGGAGACTCTGAACAGTTTAACCATTTTTTTTTTCTTTTCCTGTTTTTTGGGTAGCTGGGACTGTCCAAGGAATATCATACATATACCACTTTGCTGTTAGCTTGCACTTTCTCCTCAGGTTGCCCCATGCTCCCTTATCAGAGACATCCAAGATTTTTCTGGTCTTCTACTTATGTTTTAGATTTTATATTCTCTACTGTTAAAGCTTGTCATACAGATTTTTTAAACCTATGTATGTTCTCTCATTTTGGACTATTGCCATCTCAATGACAGAAATAATAGTAACTCACATTTGACTTTATAGAGCACTTATTAACTGTCCAGAAAGCTAGACTTCTCATATTTACTGTCATGTGTGATCTTTACCATAGCTTACTAGTTTCCTGATTACAAATGAAGAAACTGAATCTTGGGTTAAATAAATTACCCCAAGTCACACAGTTGTTTTGATGTAAGATATGTATTTGAATATAAATTTGTCTAAATGCAGAGAATGAGTCCTTGACTAAAGAGCACAATAATCAGGAACTTCAAAGGTAAATAGTGTCTTACTATACAGAAGATCCCAAGGTATAGTATAATAGCATAACTTTGTAGTACTAGACTGATGTATGCAATAGATGCCTTTTGTCACACATCATATTAACCATTACTAATCAAATAAATGTCAGAATGTTATTTATATATCATGACCTTTTGAAAGCCATTTGAAACGGCTTTCAGTTAAAAGGTAATAAAAACTAAATCCAAACTCCTGAAACATGAATAATGAGAAGAGAGACCAAAATCTTGAAGCATGTTAAAAACAAGACAAACAGTCCCAAAATGGTGTGGCCACATCACCAAACAAAGACTTAATTGTAATTTCAACCCCCTTCCCCCTCAGAAATGGAGTCTTAAACCAGTAAATCGGAAATCACCTGATCAGCACTAGTTAGATCATCCATCAGATTGATAGGCCTCTGCCATCCCATAAAGGAAAACAACTTTGCAATAACTAGCCTGCTTTTTCATAAGTATACCTTCCTTGTTCCTGATCCTTTCTACGTATAAAATCTTTCATTTTGTACAGCTCCTCACAACTCCTTTCTATCTGCTAATTTGCATTCTGCCTGATTCAAATCAATTGTTGCTCAAACTCTTCAAATTTAATTTGCCTCAGTTTATCTTTTAGCAAGCACAATTGGAAAAGGAGAATAGTTGTGGAGAAGCTTGATTGAATAATCACCACTTAGATACGTGAAGCATTCTTATTTAAACTCTCCATGAACTGTACTTGGCCTTAGTTAACCCAATCTTTGTTAAGAAGATAGCTTATGTTTTGTCACAGTTTAAATATCAGCCCAATCGTGTAATTTTTTTTTGTTCTTTTATTTTATTTTTCAATATATGAAATTTATTGTCAAATTGGTTTCCATACAACACCCAGTGCTCATCCCAAAAGGTGCCCTCCTCAATACCCATCACCCACCCTCCCCTCCCTCCCACCCCCCATCAACCCTCAGTTTGTTCTCAGTTTTTAACAGTCTCTTATGCTTTGGCTGTCTCCCACTCTAACCTCTTTTTTTTTTTTTTTTTCCTTCCCCTCCCCCATGGGTTTCTGTTAAGTTTCTCAGGATCCACATAAGAGTGAAACCATATGGTATCTGTCTTTCTCTGTATGGCTTATTTCACTTAGCATCACACTCTCCAGTTCCATCCACGTTGCTACAAAAGGCCATATTTCATTCTTTCTCATTGCCACGTAGTATTCCATTGTGTATATAAACCACAATTTCTTTATCCATTCATCAGTTGATGGACATTTAGGCTCTTTCCATAATTTGGCTATTCTTGAGAGTGCTGCTATAAACATTGGGGTACAAGTGCCCCTATGCATCAGTACTCCTGTATCCCTTGGGTAAATTCCTAGCAGTGCTATTGCTGAGTCATAGGGTAGGTCTATTTTTAATTTTCTGAGGAACCTCCACCCTGCTTTCCAGAGCGGCTGCACCAATTTGCATTCCCACCAACAGTGCAAGAGGGTTCCCGTTTCTCCACATCCTCTCCAGCATCTATAGTCTCCTGATTTGTTCATTTTGGCCACTCTGACTGGTGTGAGGTGATATCTGAGTGTGGTTTTGATTTGTATTTCCCTGATAAGGAGCGACGTTGAACATCTTTTCATGTGCCTGTTGGCCATCCGGATGTCTTCTTTAGAGAAGTGTCTATTCATGTTTTCTGCCCATTTCTTCACTGGGTTATTTGTTTTTCAGGTGTGGAGTTTGGTGAGCTCTTTATAGATTTTGGATACTAGCCCTTTGTCCGATATGTCATTTACAAATATCTTTTCCCATTCCGTTGGTTGCCTTTTAGTTTTGTTGGTTGTTTCCTTTGCCGTGCAGAAGCTTTTTGTCTTCATAAGGTCCCAGTAATTCACTTTTGCTTTTAATTCCCTTGCCTTTGGGGATGTGTCGAGTAAGAGATTGCTACGGCTGAGGTCAGAGAGGTCTTTTCCTGCTTTCTCCTCTAAGGTTTTGATGGTTTCCTGTCTCACATTCAGGTCCTTTATCCATTTTGAGTTTATTTTTGTGAATGGTGTGAGAAAGTGGTCTAGTTTCAACCTTCTGCATGTTGCTGTCCAGTTCTCCCAGCACCATTTGTTAAAGAGACTGTCTTTTTTCCATTGCATGTTCTTTCCCGCTTTGTCAGAGATTACTTGGCCATACGTTTGTGGGTCTAGTTCTGGGGTTTCTATTCTATTCCATTGGTCTGTGTATCTGTTTTTGTGCCAATACCATGCTGTCTTGATGATGACAGCTTTGTAGTAGAGGCTAAAGTCTGGGATTGTGATGCCTCCTGCTTTGGTCTTCTTCTTCAAAATTCCTTTGGCTATTCGGGGCCTTTTGTGGTTCCATATGAATTTTAGGATTGCTTGTTCTAGTTTCGAGAAGAATGCTGGTGCAATTTTGATTGGGATTGCATTGAATGTGTAGATAGCTTTGGGTAGTATTGACATTTTGACAATATTTATTCTTCCAATCCATGAGCAGGGAATGTCTTTCCATTTCTTTAAGTCTTCTTCAATTACCTTCATAAGCTTTCTATAGTTTTCAGCATGCAGATCTTTTACATCTTTGGTTAGATTTATTCCTAGGTATTTTATGCTTCTTGGTGCAATTGTGAATGGGATCAGTTTCTTTATGTGTCTTTCTGTTGCTTCATTGTTAGTGTATAAGAATGCAACTGATTTCTGTACGTTGATTTTGTATCCTGCAACTTTGCTGAATTCATGTATCAGTTCTAGCAGACTTTTGGTGGAGTCTATTGGATTTTCCATGTATAATATCATGTCATCTGCAAAAAGCGAAAGCTTGACTTTATCTTTGCCAATTTTGATGCCTTTGATTTCCTTTTGTTGTCTGATTGCTGATGCTAGAACTTCCAGCACTATGTTAAACAACAGCGGTGAGAGTGGGCATCCCTGTCGTGTTCCTGATCTCAGGGAAAAAGCTCTCAGTTTTTCCCCATTGAGGATGATGTTAGCTGTGGGCTTTTCATAAATGGCTTTTATGCCTGTAGTTCTCTTTTTTTACTGGGTCTCTGTCTGGTTTAGGAATCAAAGTAATAATGGCTTCATAGAATGAGTCTGGAAGTTTTCCTTCCCTTTCTATTTCTTGGAATAGCTTGAGAAGGATAGGTATTATCTCTGCTTTAAATGTCTGGTAGAACTCCCCTGGGAAGCCATCTGGTCCTGGACTCTTATTTGTTGGGAGATTTTTGATAACCAATTCAATTTCTTCGCTAGTTATGGGTCTGTTCAAGCTTTCTATTTCCTCCTGATTGAGTTTTGGAAGAGTGTGGGTGTTCAGGAATGTGTCCATTTCTTCCAGGTTGTCCAATTTGTTGGCATATAATTTTTCATAGTATTCCCTGATAATTGTTTGTATCTCTGAGGGATTGGTTGTAATAATTCCATTTTCATTCATGATTTTATCTATTTGGGTCATCTCCCTTTTCTTTTTGAGGGACCTGGCTAGAGGTTTGTCAATTTTATTTTTTCAAAAAACCAACTCTTGGTTTCGTTGATCTGCTCTACAGTTTTTTTAGATTCTATATTGTTTATTTCTGTTCTGATCTTTGTTATTTCTCTTCTTCTGGTGGGTTTAGGCTGCCTTTGCTGTTCTGCTTCTCTTTCCTTTAGGTGTGCTGTTAGATTTTGTATTTGGGATTTTTCTTCTTTCTTGAGATAGGCCTGGATTGCAATGTATTTTCCTCTCAGGACTGCCTTCGCTGCATCCCAAAGCATTTGGATTGTATTTTCATTTTCGTTTTTTTCCATATATTTTTTAATTTCTTCTCTAATTTCCTGGTTGACCCACTCATTCTTTAGTAGGGTGTTCTTTAACCTCCATGCTTTTGGACGTTTTCCAGACTTTTTTCTGTGGTTGATTTCAAGCTTCAGAGCATTGTGGTCTGAAAGTATGCATGGTATAATTTCAATTCTAGTAAACTTATGAAGGGCTGTTTTGTGACCCAGTATATGATCTATCTTGGAGAATGTTCCATGCGCACTCGAGAAGAAAGTATATTCTGTTGCTTTGGGATGCAGAGTTCTAAATATATCTGTCAAGTCCATCTGATCCAATGTCTCATTCAGGGCCCTTGTTTCTTTATTGACCGTGTGTCTAGATGATCTGTCCATTTCTGTAAGTGGAGTGTTAAAGTCCCCTGCAATTACCACATTCTTATCAATAAGGTTGCTTATGTTTATGATTAATTGTTTTATATATTTGGGGGCTCCGGTATTCGGCACATAGACATTTATAATTGTTAGCTCTTCCTGATGGATAGACCCTGTAATTATTATATAATGCCCTTCTTCATCTCTTGTTACAGCCTTTAATTTAAAGTCTAGTTTGTCTGATATAAGTATGGCTACTCCAGCTTTCTTTTGGCTTCCAGTAGCATGATAAATAGTTCTCCATCCCCTCGCTCTCAATCTAAAGGTGTCCTCAGATCTAAAATGAGTCTCTTGTAGACAGCAAATAGATGGGTCTTGTTTTTTTATCCATTCTGATACCCTATGTCTTTTGGTTGGTGCATTTAATCCATTTACATTCAGTGTTATTATAGAAAGATATGGGTTTAGAGTCATTGTGATGTCTGTGTGTTTTATGCTTGTAGTGATGTCTCTGGTACTTTGTCTCACAGGGCCCCCCTTAGGATCTCTTGTAGTGCTGGTTTAGTGGTGACAAATTCCTTCAGTTTTTGTTTGTTTCGGAAGACATTTATCTCTCCTTCTATTCTAAATGACAGACTTGCTGGATAAAGGATTCTCAGCTGCATATTTTTTCTGTTTAGCACACTGAAGATATCGTGCCAATCCTTTCTGGCCTGCCAAGTTTCAAAAGAGAGATCAGTCACGAGTCTTATAGGTCTCCCTTTATATGTGAGGGCACGTTTATCCCTTGCTGCTTTCAGAATTTTCTCTTTATCCTTGTATTTTGCCAGTTTCACTATGATATGTCGTGCAGAAGATCGATTCAAGTTACGTCTGAAGGGAGTTCTCTGTGCCTCTTGGATTTCAATGCCTTTTTCCTTCCCCAGTTCAGGGAAGTTCTCAGCTCTTATTTCTTCAAGTACTCCTTCAGCACCTTTCCCTCTCTCTTCCTCCTCTGGGATACCAATTATGCGTATATTATTTCTTTTTAGTGTATCACTTAGTTCTCTAATTTTCCCCTCATACTCCTGGATTTTTTTTCTCTCTCTTTCTCTCAGCTTCCTCTTTTTCCATAACTTTATCTTCTAGTTCACCTATTCTCTCCTCTGCCTCTTCAATCCGAGCTGTCGTCGTTTCCATTTTGTTTTGCATTTCGTTTAAAACGTTTTTCAGCTCCTCGTGACTGTTCCTTAGTCCCTTGATCTCTGTAGCAGGAGATTCTCTGCTGTCCTCTATACTGTTTTCAAGCCCA
Source organism: Lynx canadensis (assembly GCF_007474595.2). Lineage (NCBI taxonomy): Eukaryota > Metazoa > Chordata > Mammalia > Carnivora > Felidae > Lynx > Lynx canadensis. Next base: position 88,641,689 of record NC_044308.2, read on the forward strand.
GCGATTAATTTTATGACTATTATTCTACATTCACTTTCTGTTATATTATTTAAATCCTTTTTGATCAGTTCATTAGCTGTTGTTATTTCCTGGAGATTCTTCTGAGGGGAATTCTTCCGTTTGGTCATTTTGGATAGTCCCTAGAGTGGTGAGGACCTGCAGGGCACTTCCCCTGTGCTGTGGTGTATAACTGGAGTTGGTGGGCGGGGCCGCAGTCAGACCTGATATCTGCCCCCTGCCCACCGCTGGGGCCACAGTCAGACTGGTGTGTGCCTTCTCTTCCCCTCTCCTAGGGGCGGGATTCACTGTGGGGTGGCGTAGCCTGTCTGGGCTACTTGCACACTGCCAGGCTTGTGGTGCTGGGGATCTGGCGTATTAGCTGGGGTGAGTAGGCAAGGTGCACGGGGGCAGGAGGGGCAGGCTTAGCTGCTTCTCCTTAGGTGATCCACTCCAGGAGGGGCCCTGTGGCAGCGGGAGGGAGTCAGATCCGCTGCCGGAGGTTTGGCCCCGCAGAAACACAGAGTTGGGTGTTTGCGCTGAGCGAGCAAGTTCCCTGGCAGGAACTGGTTCCCTTTGGGATTTTGGCTGGGGGATGGGCGGGGGAGATGGCGCTGGCGAGCGCCTTTGTTCCCCACCAAACTGAGCTCTGTCGTCCGGGGGGCTCAGCAGCTCTCCCTCCCTTTGTCCTCCAGCCTTCCCGCTTTCCGAGCAGAGCTGTTAACTTATGACCTCCCAGACGCTAAGTTGCGCTTGCTGTCGGAACACACTCCGTCCGGCCCCTCCGCTTTTGCCAGCCAGACTCGGGGGCTCTGCTTGGCTGGCAGGCTGCCCCTCTGCCCCAGCTCCCTCCCTTCAGTCCGTGGAGTGCGCACCGCCTTGCTGCCCTTCCTACCCTCTTCCATGGGCCTCTCGTCTGCGCTTGGCTCTGGAGACTCCATTCTGCTAATCCTCTGGCGGTTTTCTGGGTTATTTAGGCAGGTGTAGGTGGAATGTAAGTGATCAGGACGCGCGGTGAGCCCAGCGTCCTCCTACACCACCATCTTCCCTGGATCTCCCCTGTAATTTTTTTAAAGCGAAATCTTAGCCACTTCCCAGTTTATAAGATCAGTCTGAAGTTCAAAATAGTTTGGATAGATGTAACCGTGAGTTTCCTGAAGATATAAATCTGCAGAGTTCAAGCTTATTTTCCCATACTTCCTCTTTTCTTCAGGGCCTGCTTTCTCATTTCTGCCCTGGACTGGTGATGTGTGACTAGACTGTGACTGTGTGTGTGGCTGGGAATATCTACATGAATGTGCCCACGAATCAGTGGGAGGCAAGCTTGCTATTCATTCCCTGTTGGTCACTGCTGTACTTGTGTGAGACTGATTATTGATTCTCTGAGTGACCAGAGTCTATGTTCTGACTCTTAGCTGCAGTATAGTTATTGATCCTCTGGGGGCTCTTCTCTGCTTAGTTGTACACAATAAATTGTCCATAGTAAATTGTCTGGCTACCAAAGATTAGAAAGATGAGACCTCTTGCTTCTAGGGTCCTTCTGCACTGTTGAGCACCCATACTACTTCCTCTTGATTGAAGAGATTCTCCTAAATCTTAGCCACGTCTGCTCTCAGCTTTACTTGTTTTTACCTCTCCTGGCAGCTTTTGTGACTCAGCAAATGACTTAGCCAATCAAGAAGAATGCCACCGCTTACTATAGAGCAGTAGGGAACTATACAAGTGCCTCTATTCCACCCCTAACTAAGGGAATGAGTTGAATAACCCTTTTCCTTCCATAGCATGATGAATATTATAAACAGTTGATGATGCTCTACATTCTGCTACTCTAAAAGACCATGGCTCTTATGCTGTCTTTCCCCTTGTATAACAGGAGGATGATGTGTAGAATGATCTTTAGAATTTGCTGGAATGTCTTTTTTTTTTTTTTTTTAATTTGAGGCAGTGGCGGGGGGGGGGGGAGGGCGGATAGAGAACACACATGTGCAAGGGAGTGGGACAGAGGGAGAGAGAATCTTAAGCAGGCTCCATGCTTAGTGCAGAGCCCCATGCAGGGCTTGATCTCATAACTCTGGGATCATGACCTGAGCCAAAATCAAGAGTTGGATACTCAGCCAACTGAGCCACCCAGGCACCCCAAGGAATGCTTTAATAAGCCCCAAGGAAAGATGGTTAACACACAGTGGGCTTCTGATGTTTTGTTCTCAGATGAAACCATTCCTACAGCAATTGTAGGCATTCTGTTTAATTGTTGATATGAGAGGGCTGCATGAATAGTGCTATGTCCTAGCTGAACATTAAACCCACCTGGAAACATTTACAAATTACTCGGGATCCCCTCAAACTAATAAGTCAGAATCTGGGGGACTATTTTCCCAGCACAGTATTTAACCAGTGGGATAGAAGGGAAGCCAGGGAGGATGAATGAATATCCTATAAAATATAATACTAGAAAGCATGAACTGAAGAAGATAGCATAGTTGAGTGAAGGATCTTCATTCTTAGCTTCCAGGTAGCTCAGCAAAGACAGAAATAGGTTGTACAACTCAGTCTTCAGGGTCTAACTAAAGGATAGTAATTTAGAGTTAAAACTTCTTCCGTATAGAAGGAATTGATAACATGAGTTTTCATCCAAGGAACATTCAAAATAATAATGGTTCATATCTTAGATAATACTTTCATAATATAAAAATGCTTAGATATATTGCTATGTTATTTTCAATAAGAATTGAAAACTATTATATCATGGTGGAAAGGTCGATGATGATATGATGTCATTAGTCTACTCGGATTTTCCAGGGAACACATTGGTTTATACATGCTAATGGTGCTGTATGCTCAGTGTTTGGACAACCATGTAAATGACCATCTTGGGAAATGCTCATATAGCTCAGATTGGCTTGAACAGTCCTAAGATCTTTTTTTTTCTCTTTCCTGAATGGGTTACTTTGAAAAAGCATGATATGTAGATAAGTTGATGAGTTTTGTAATTGGAAAAATGAAGTTAATATCTGTTTCATAATTTTCTAGTTGTATAATCTTGGAAGAGTTGCTTGATTTATTTGAGACTTAGTTCCTCATTTTCAAATAGTAGTAACACTCTATTTTTTAAAAAAATTTTTAAAGTTTTTATTTTTGAGATAGAGACAGAGCATGAGCAGGAGAGGGGCAGAGAGAGAGAGGGAGACACAGAATCCGAAGCAGGCTCCAGGTTCTGAGCTGTCAGCACAGAGTCCCACGCGGGGCTCAAACTCATGGACTGTGAGATCATGACCTGAGCTGAAGTCAGAGGCTTAAGCCACTGAGCCACCCAGCTGCCCCAGTAACACTCCCTGTAAAGGCCTATTGTGATGGTTAGGTAAGAGGTACATACATAGAGTAAGATCATAGAATAATGCTGAGGGCATAGTAGGTACTTTATAAATGTTGATGAGGATTATTGTTACCATTTAAACCGATCTATTGGGGGAAATTATCACTTCCTTTTGGGACTTGAGTATGTAAATGGAACTTAATATTGTATTTTGAGATTCTGACACTAGGCCTTACCCATGAAGTAAATATCAGAATATAGGATGATAACCTTAAAAATTAAATGCTTTGTAATAACTATTTTTTAAAAATTTAAGTTTATTTATTTATTTTGAGGGGGGGGCAACCAGGGGAGGGGCAGAGAAAGAGGGAGAGAAAATCCCAAGCAGGCTATCCTATAATGCCCCCGATTTCGAATCCGAGAGACCACCAAGGAGCTGATATCGAGAGACCACCAAGGAGCTGATATCGATGCAAACGCACGAGGGTTTATTTGCAAGCTCGAGCTTGGGCCCAAGTATTCCCGACACAGCGGAGCAGGGACTTGGACCCCTAGGTTAAGAGGCATAGCAGTTTTATAGGGGCCAGTGGCCAATGAGATGGTAACACACACAGAAAGTTGCATAGTCATGGCAGTCCACATGCAGGTGGCCAATTGAATTACAATTTACCCTATAGTAACTGTTTGAACTATCCTATCATTCTGGTAAGAATTGGCACGCAAGTTTGGCGGGCAAAAGGCGGGGTTTACATTCTTGGGCGGTTAGGGGTTCCGCATTCCTATATGAGTCAGTTTCCAGTAAGGGTGTGCTCAGCGGCTTGACTACGGTGGGGGAGTGTCTTAAGCAATAAGTAGGTCATGTGGAGGTTGTACATGAGATGGTGGGTGTAGCACAAAATGGAGTTAGTCTTGCTCTGCTTGTCCAGGGGTAGGGGTTTTTTGTTAAATTCCTTGGGTCCCACAATCCCACAAACTGTGAGATCATGACCTGAGCTTAAATCAAGAGCCAGATGCTTAACAGACTGAGCCATCCAGGTGCCCCCAAAATTAAATGCTTTGTGAACCTTATTTATTTTTCTGTTGTTGTTTGCCTTTATTTTTAGATACATAAAGAGCTTCACTTTCTTTTTTTTTTTTTATATGAAATTTATTGACAAATTGGTTTCCATACAACACCCAGTGCTCATCCCAAAAGGTGCCCTCCTCAATACCCATCATATGGAACCACAAAAGGCCCCGAATAGCCAAAGGAATTTTGAAGAAGAAGACCAAAGCAGGAGGCATCACAATCCCAGACTTTAGCCTCTACTACAAAGCTGTCATCATCAAGACAGCATGGTATTGGCACAAAAACAGACACACAGACCAATGGAATAGAATAGAAACCCCAGAACTAGACCCACAAACGTATGGCCAACTCATCTTTGACAAAGCAGGAAAGAACATCCAATGGAAAAAAGACAGCCTCTTTAACAAATGGTGCTGGGAGAACTGGACAGCAACATGCAGAAGGTTGAAACTAGACCACTTTCTCACACCATTTACAAAAATAAACTCAAAATGGATAAAGGACCTAAATGTGAGACAGGAAACCATCAGAACCTTAGAGGAGAAAGCAGGAAAAGACCTCTCTGACCTCAGCCGTAGCAATCTCTTACTCGACACATCCCCAAAGGCAAGGGAATTAAAAGCAAAAGTGAATTACTGGGACCTTATGAAGATAAAAAGCTTCTGCACAGCAAAGGAAACAACCAACAAAACGAAAAGGCAACCAACGGAATGGAAAAAGATATTTGCAAATGACATATCGGACAAAGGGCTAGTATCCAAAATCTATAAAGAGCTCACCAAACTCCACACCCGAAAAACAAATAACCCAGTGAAGAAAAGAGCTTCACTTTCAAAAAGAGTGAACCCTCAGCCTGTTTGTTTTCTGTAAACACATGAAGTAAAGGCAGAATAAGAATATGTCAAAGATACTTGTTTAATTTACAATAGGGCTGTCATTGGACTACTAAGAATTTGATGTATTATACCATAGTCTCTTTCATTTTATGGGGTTTCTTTGTAGAAAAGAAACATTACTATCTCTTCATGGGCTTTTACTACCTTTTCAATCTACCAGCCCTGCCACAAACATCAGATTACTGTAACTTAAAAAAATATTGTTCCCTTATAGCACAATTCATGCTTCTGCAGATTGTGCAGACTGCATCTTTTATGGATTATACTCCTGAGATAGCACATATGTGGTTAAATTTTCTACAGCTCTGGCACTCATACTAATTCTCTTGCTTTGGCTGGGTTTTGTGTTCAAGGGATTTAGAAGCATGTTTTTCCCCCCTTCACAAATAAGAACATGCATAGCAAATGTGAGTATTTGTTTTTATAAAAATATCTAGATAAACCCATGCCTATAGCTGCCCATCAGCAGTGTAGGAATCAGCCTTAATCTCTCTAAGAGCTCACATTTTTATTTGCATAAATTCCTATTAGTAAAAATAGGATAATCAGTACTTCTCTTTGGAGGAAAGAATTATACACCTAATGAAACTTTGTATTAAATATAAAAAAAACATTAATGTACAGATGAAAAGTATCTTAAAATCTATACATTGAAATAACTTGTGGCCCAGTACCCATATTATTAGACCATCTATATTTTGTAATTCACACCAACATGTGATACCTGACTGTGGGTATAAATCTAATTTCCTAGGAAAAAATAAACTTCCAAGGGAAATATCAATTTCACATCTTGCTTTCCAAAACTTTACTGTATATAAAGTCATTTATAATTGTCACTGGTGAAGTCATCATCATTTGTTTTCCTGGTGTCTGTGGACTGGCTAAACCCCTTTTGCTTTTCAACTTTATATTCACCTTTTCCTGTTTCTTCTGGAGAGTGAGCAAAAGGAACTTGTAAAAGACATAAAATGAGTCATCCTTCAACAAAAGATTTCTCCTGAGATGGTACTTGTGAGTGTAAATTGCCTTCTTTCTTGTCCGCTCAGAATAAGGACTAAGGGCTGTTTATTCTCTCTACTGCTTTCACTCTTGTGCCTATAATCTCCCCCCTCCCCATCTCTGTTAGTTTAGTAGATGGCAATTATGTATTGTTTTTCTAGGTGCCAATTGTAACTGCCATTTTGCTATCTCAGTCGTGGGAGGCAATTGTGTATCCTCTGTCTTTTGAAAAGGGTATATATAATTTGTAATTCTATCTATTACAATGGCAAGTGGGTGGTGTCTACAGCAGACTCTCATTTTTCAAAATAAAATGATATATGTGTTGGATGTCCAACTGTTAAGTGAACTAGAAACTTAAAAAAGTCAGAAAATCAAATGATACATTATTTCAAAGTTTCTTTTTTGTTGTTTACCATAAAGAGAATCACATGGAATTTATAGTGAGACTGTATAGAAAGTCAGATATACATTTAAAGTACCATGAAAAAAATTTGCAAAGGTATTTATCTTTAGATAAGCAAATCTGGTATATATTGATTAAAAATTATATTTAAAGTTGAAGATTGCTCTTCCTTTTTATACTTATAACTTGACAGCATGACATAATGAATTTTTTTGTTCTTTTTTGTTTTGCTTTTTTAAGAAGATGAGTTGACATAGTTTAGTACAGGTGTCTGTAATTTTGAGAGCAAAGAACCATCCCAAGGGTGCATCATAATGTCTTATACTTGTTTTATACTTGGTTGTTGGCGACTAGAAATAACCACTCTAGGATAGGGAATTATAAACACTCCAGCTGGTGTTCTAGCAAGTCAACCTCTCTGAACTTCAATTTTCTAATTCTTAGAATGAGGAAAAATACTTTTCTCATAAGGTTATTGGGATGATTAAAGGATACTTAGAACATAAAACACTTAGCCCAGTTCCTAGGATAAGTTAAAACGTGATATAAATCCTCTATCTGTGGTTGTGAGATAGTAGTGATGAAATGTGAAAGAAGGATGGCAGAGGTCTTGATTTTACACAAGATCAGAGATGTAAGGAAATATGACCAAGGTCACCCAGTTGGTGGCAGAGCATTGCTAACTCTCACTTAGATCAGTACTTTATGGTATTTTACTATCTTACTCTGCAGGATTTTCCACCAATAACTCAGAATCCCATATGCTGTCATCATAGTGCTGCTATTTCATGATAACTTTGTAAATGGCTATAATCCTGGCTGCAGCATTTTTGGTTATAAGCAGTGAAGAGAACAAGTGAGAATTTCAAAGAGCAACGGTCTCTACTGCTCAGTTTCCTTTCAGTGAATCCTTGGAATTTGATCTGTGTTGGGCTCAAAGCCCAATCAATAGCAACTAGGGACTGGGGAATGGGTTCAGATTCCTTAACCTGACTACTAATGTACATTACCTCTGATCTGAGGCTAGTGAAGAATATTGTTCTACTTTTTATATATCACTTAGACATTTTATATAATCTCAAGAGAGAAATATTTGTTTTCATTTGTAAAAGGAAATCAGTTTTTGACTGTAGAAATCCTTGATTTGTTACAACTTATTACTAAAACATTTAAGTATAGTAATATCAGTACTTTAAAGGCAAGTTTATACTTCTGTCTGGTGGTGTTGGTTTGGATTGATTCATGATAGGTACTAAAATAATTTACTTACAGAGGTCTCATCAATCCATAGTGCTCATTAATACCCTGTATGAAATGAATACTGAGTAGTTTGATATATAACCATTCTATCCAAATTATGTCCTACAAAAGTTCATGATAAAAAAAACATTGTGTTTAGGCTGTATTATTTGGTTAGAATACTTTCTGCTAATGGGATAATGGAACAGTCCTAATCCCCAAAAGTTTAAACAGAAGAAACTTACTTTGCCTTGTAGAGTAGGGATGCTCCAAGGTCAGTTAACTAGGAGATATAGTGAAGTCATCAAGGACTTAGTTTCTTTCTATCTTGTCTCTCTGCTATTTTCATTATGGTGGCTTCTTTCCCACATGGTTACAAGATGGTTGCTATAGTCCCAGGTATCACATGGAGATAAAATATCCAGCAGCAGAAATGGGGCCATGCTTTCCTTGTGTCTTTTTCTGACCATAGAAACTTCTTCCAGAAGCCTTTCTGTAGATTTTTTCTTCTGTCTCATTGGACAAAATCACATGTGTCAATGCCAATGGCGAATGGAACTACTATGATTGGCTAGATTATTCAGGCTCCACTTGTGGCCTGGGGCAAGGACCGTTATTTGTTAGAAAGGAAAGGGGCAATGACTGTTGGATAGGTAACCGAGAATGTCTGATATATTAGAGCGAGCTTGACAATAAGTGATGGTAAAACTAGGCAAGAAAAGAAAGTAATGGAGAAGTCTGAAAACCATAAATAAAGTTAACGCTTATTTTCTAATTTATCTGGAGGAAAAGGAAAAGAAATATAACTTAATTGTGCCATCTAAATGGTTTCTTGTTCTGGTAAATTGTCCTCCTGCTGTTGATGAAGACAATTATTCCATTCACATATTAGAGTCCTGCTAGCTTAATAGATCCCTAATGAAATTAGCAGAGAGTTTGTGCTTCATTATGCGACTTTATAGGCAAAAAAAAAAAAAAAAAGTTATTAGAGACACCTACAATTATTTTCACGCTATGCACTTACATGTTTTTATTTTGCTTTATTTTTTGTTATTAAAGACCATTTGTCTATGGTCTTTATAAGAATCCTTCATTTAAAGAGTTGCAAAATAAATTGTATCTTGTGGGATTTTTTAAGCACTTTCTAGCATTAATTTGACATCAGTGTCTGACATGTGTGGGTGTGGGTGTGGGTGTGTGTGTGTGTGTGTGGTCATCACAGTAGTAGTGAGAATTTGAAGGCAGACTATTAGTTTTTTCAAAGCATAGTAGTTTGGAGTGTGCTTATTATCAAAAGTAAAATAAATGTCTGTCCTATGAAGCCTAAGACATTGAAGATGAAGCTAAGGCACAGGAAAGGGAGATATAAACACATAAGTGAATCCTGGAAGTAGAAAAGTAGAGAGAGATGGGTGGTTAGAGGGTAAACTACTTGGTAAGAGTTAGGGGATATGGCTAATGCAGTGTGACCAGGATATGGGAAGATAGGTTGGAACAGAGACCAGTAGAAAGTCAAGAAAGTTGACAGCATTTAATCTTGATAAAATGTGGTCTCAGATATGCCCTGTGTTTTTAGAATAGAAAAAAGAAAAAGGATCTAGATACGTTTTTGGTACATGTTCAGTTTTCTTCTCTAGACTTTCTTTGTCCTCATTATCTACTCATGTTATGAGACTTTGCTTTCCCTGATCCCATTGTATCCTGTGGTTTCTTCATTGTAAGCTTACCATGCTCTATTATAAATATTTGCTGGCTTGTTTGTATACTTCCATGGACTTTGGGAATAGTGCTTCTGCCTCCTTATTCTGTTTCCAGTATGCTGCAAAGTATGACATAGGTATGTAGTCTGCACTCAATAATGAATGAATTCCTACACTGATGCACAGGTTCTAATTGAAGAAAATAAAATATGATATCTTCTTCATGTTTTGTCTTCAGTTTTTTCTTATAAAAGGATTTTTGACCTAGAAGTTACTTTTCATCTTTTGAGGTAGATTGACATCCCCAGTTATTAGCTTCCTTTTAACCTTGTCCTGCAAAATCTGCAAAGATTTTGCAAACTCTTACTTTTGAAAGGTTGATCTATTTAATTATCTTAAAGTTGGGCCACTTTAGCAATTTTCTATAGACAATAGAATAGGGAAGAGAGCCATTGTGTCAATTTGGATCCTAGGTCTTAAAAAATAAACTCTTCTGCTCTTTCTTTGAGCCCTGTACCTACTTGTGATCAAGCCTGGGCTGGTCTGATGGAGGATGAAGCATCATGTGCAGCCCTCTTACCACTCCTTTTCAACATCATACTAGAAATTCTAGCTAATGCAATAAGACAAGAAAAGGAAATAAAAGGTATAGAGATTGAGAAGGAAGGTATGAAACTCTGTTCACAGATGGCATGATATCTATGTAAAAAAATATGAAATAATAACAACAAAAAACTCCTGAAAATAATAGGTAATTATACAGGTTTATAAGATATAAAGTTAATATACAAAAGTCAACCACTTTCCTATATTCAAAAATGAATAAGTGGAATTTGAAATTAAAAATGCAATACTATTTATATTAGTGAATCCCAAAATAAAATAAGTATAAATCTAACAAAATGTGTACAAGATATATGTTGAGAAAACTTCAGCACTCTGATGAATGCAGTAAAAGAACTAAATAAATGGAGAATTATTCCATATTTATAGACAGAAGACTCAATATTGTCAAGATACCATTTTTTTTCTAAGTTGACCAAAGATTCAATGCAATCTCAATTGAAATTCCAGCAATTTATTTTGTAGATTTTGATAAATTGATCCTTAAATTTATATAGATAGACAAAAAGTCCCAGGATAGTTGACACAATATTGAAGAAGAACGAAGTCAGAGGAATGACAGTACCCAACACCAACACTTTCTATTAAACTACAGTAATCAAGACTGTATGGTATTGGTGAAAGAATAGAAAAATAGATCAATGAAACAAAATATCCCAGAAATGGAACTGTATAAATATAATCAATTGGTCTTTGATGAGGAGCAAAGGCAATGCAATGGAGCAGCAGAGATAGTGTTTTCAACAAATGGTGCTAGAATAACTGGACATTCACATGCAAAAAAAAAAAAAAAAAAAAAACAACACAGACACAGACCTTGCACTTGTCACAAAATCTTACTCAAAATTTATCGCAGACCTAAATGTAAAACAAAGTGATAAAATTCCTAGAAAATAACATTGGAGAAAATCTAGGTAGGAGGAAATCTAGATGACATCAGGCATGGCAATGATATAATGCTAAAGGTGTTCTTTAATAGAAATCATTGATAAGCTAGACTTCATTAAAATTTAAAAAAAATCTGCAAAGGACAATGTCAAGAGAATGAGAAGACAAGCTATAGACTGCAAGAAAATATTTGTAGAAGATGTATGTGATAAAGGATTTTTACCCAAAATATACAAAGAACTCTTAAAACTCAACAATTAAAAAAAATATCCCTATCAAAGAATGGGACAAACAACAGACACTTCACCAAAGAAGGTATAGAGATGGTAAATAAGCATAAGAAAAGATGCTCCACATCTTATGTAATCAGGAAAATTAAAAGAACAATGAAATGCCACTATATATCTATTAAAATGGCCAAAATTCAGAATAGTGACAATACCAAATGCTGGCAAGGATGTAGAATAAAAGGAACTCTTGTTCATTCATTGGTCATGGGAATGCAAAATGGTACAGCCACTTTGTAAGACAGTTTGGCAGTTGGTTGCAAAACCAAACATGCTCTTATCATACAATCCAGCAGTCATGCTTTACCCAAAGGAGTTGAAAACTTATATCTACATAAAAACTTGCACATGGGTATTGGTAATAGTTTCGTTCATTCCAAACATGGAAGCAAAGAAGATGTCCTTCAGTAGGTGAATAAATAAATAAGCCATGATACATTCAAACAATGACTATTGTTAGTGGTAAAAAGAAATGAGCTATAAAGCCATAAAAAGGCATAGAAGAACCTTAAATATGTATTACTAAGTGAAAGAAGCCAATCTGAAAAGACTACATGCTGTATGATTCCAACTATATGATATTCTGAAAAGGCAAAGCTATGGAGATGATGAAAAGATCAGTGGTTTCCAAAGGGATGAGGGAGATGAAAAGGTAGATCACAGTGGATTTGGGGGCAATTAAAATACTCTGGATCAATCCATGTCATTATAAATTTGTCCAAACTTCTAGACTGTACAACACCAAAAGTGAAAAACAATATAAATTATGACATTTGGGTGATTATGCATTAATGTAGTTTCACTGATTGTAACAAATATGTCATGATGGTGGTAGAAGTTGATAATGGGGGAGGCTATGCATGTATAGAGACAAGAGGATATGTGGGAAATCTGTCCCTTCCCTCAATTTTGCTGTGAACCTAAACCATGTCCAAAAAAAATAGTCCTAATAATAATAATAATAATAATAATGAATCACATGAAGGAGGATCCAGTTGTTTTGTCTGAGGCAATTCTGGGTTAGTCTTTGTTGATCAAACCCAAAACACACACTGGTGTGATACATTTATTATGTTTGAGAAACGTAAGCTCTTATTTTGTCCCTGTAGATTATTACACCTAGAATTTCTTCTCTTTGACAAAATATGCTTGTATGACCAATTTTGGTGGTGTGTATATTTCTAATTATCTTTGTAATCCTGTCTCCTCCCTGTGGTGATTGATAGGATTTGATTGTCAGCCATCTAGTTTAGTTTATATATACATTTTTACTCAGAAAAATGTTGCTGTCTTCATGGTTTTAATTAGGTGCAATATACAGATAACTAATTATAGGTACATTTATAACCACCATTCTTTAACTATATATATAAAGTCTACTCAACTTCCAATCTTGTGTATTCCCTTAGTAGATCAAACTCAACATGGGCAACGGTTCCTAACCTATTTCTTTTTCAAGCAACCCTATTATTGAAGCTAATCACCCTATAGTTATTTTTGGCCCTATCCTCTCTTTCCACAGAGCCCTACCATTAATAATTTTAAGCTGTGTCCTTCCTTTTTAACAAAATTAAATATAAAGCTTTTATGTATTTTCATTGCCACCTTTCTATTATAAGGTAAGTTTTTTGTTTTCTTGTCCATAATTTTGTTTCTGAAACCTCTAATATATTCTATATACTATTGCAGTGATCCTACTGTATTATCAGGGAGCCAAAGGAAAAATTAAGGAGTTAACATTTACTGAGTCCCCCACTCTGGAGGAAATGCTGGGCTGCATGTTTTATTCACTCTTTTATTCAGAAATATATTTTTTTAAATGTTTATTTTTGAGAGACAGCACAAGTGAGGGAGGGGCATAGATCGAGGGGGATAGAGGATCCAAAGCAGGCTCCATGCTGACAGCAGAGAACCCCATGTGGGGCTCGAACTCACAAACCATGAGATCATGACCTGAGCTGAAGCGGGATACTTAACTGACTGAGCCACCCAGGCAGCCCAGAAATGTATTTTTTAATAATAACTACCAGGAAAATTGTGGTTTCAGGTACTAATAATAAAAAGATGTATTGTGTGAAACATATATAATTTCAGACTTCACAGAGCTGTTAATTTGCTAGGTGAGAGATAGACAATGCCCAAGTAAACAAGCCAACAAAAAAAGGTTTTTAAAAAAGAAGGCCAGTTATAAGATCTGGGTAGGAGTACATGCCAAACTCTTCTTATACCCAGAGAGATGATAGTAAAAATATTCTTAAAAAGTTAACTAATACATAACCACTTTTCAGAATGAGAAAGTAAATTCTCCTTGGACTGAATATTGTGAAAACCACCCATGTGGAGTAAAGCAGGTAGGAGTTTCCACAGTAATCTATGGATGGCACCTCAGATGTCTGCTTCATGAGGAACTGATACAGCCAAACTCTGTGGTGAGCCACCAAAGTGTAGGAAAATTCTATTGTGAAGAATGAGCTCACAGCCCCAGATCATCAAAGAAGTAATGAAGATCAATGTTAAAAAATGCATTACACAGTAAGAGTAGAGGAACTTGGGCCTAAGAAAACAGAAGAAATTTCTGTACCTGTTTTTGAAATTTAATAGAAAAATGGACAAGGATTAGAAACAGAAAGGAAATTCCACATATAGCTAAAAAATAAGGAAGAGATGCTCAAACATATGGTACTTGGAAAAATGAAAATTAAAAAACAATGGAATATCATTTTATACCTATCAGCAGGAAAAAAAAGTAGGATAAATACCAAGTATCATTTGGGACATGAGACTATAGGAACCCTTGTGGGAATGTGGATTGGAGCAGGCATCCTGGAGGGCAATTCTGCAGCACTTGGTCACATTAAATAATGACATTTCCTGTGTTCTATAAACTCCTGGACTTTTCCCCCCCAGGGCACCTGGGTGGCTCAGTCAATTAAGTGACTGGCTCTTGTACTGTCAGCACAGAGCCTGCTTGAGATTCTCTCCTCTCTCTGTCTCTTCTCCACATGCACGTGCGCTTGTGCTCTCTCTCTCTCTCTCTCAAATAAACAAACATTAAAATGTGCACATATATTTGTTTCAGGCTTGTTAGTGGTAGTGGGGATCACAAGGCAACCAATAGATCAAATACAATAGAATAGTGTGTAGCACTTAGGACCAATGGCTAGATGGACAGAAAACAACATCATTAGAGTTCTAAAACATGTAGCTATAAAAAAGGCAAGAAATTGCATGAAGTCTGCAAACCAATAGCAGTTATGTAAAGTACACATCCATACCCACAAAATAGCACTGCATATTTAAAAGGACACAGATAGTTATAGAGATACGTATCTAAAGCATTAGAATGGCAGGGGCGCCTGCATGGCTCAGTCAGTTGAGCGTCCAACTTCAGCTCAGGTCATGATCTCACAGCTCATGGGTTCGAGCCTGACCCTGGGCTCTGTGCTGACAGCTCGGAGCCTGGAGCCTGTTTTGGATTCTGTGTCTCCCTCTGTCTGCCCCTAACCCACTCTAATTCTGTCTTTCTCTACCTCTCAAAAATAAACGTTAAAAAAAAAAAAATTAAAGCATTAGAATGTCAACAGAGAAGGGCATGGAGATGGAATTGGGGAAGAAAGGGAGTTTAAAAAGAGAAAACAGACTAAAAATAAAAAATAAATGGTCCGATTACTTTAAGCAATAAAAGAAGTAATCATTTCTTCTTTTTTTTTTTTTTCAACGTTTTTTATTTATTTTTGGGACAGAGAGAGACAGAGCATGAACGGGGGAGGGGCAGAGAGAGAGGGAGACACAGAATCGGAAACAGGCTCCAGGCTCTGAGCCATCAGCCCAGAGCCCGATGCGGGGCTCAAACCCACGGACCGCGAGATCGTGACCTGGCTGAAGTCAGACGCTTAACCGACTGCGCCACCCAGGCGCCCCAAAGAAGTAATCATTTCTAAGAAGAACAAGAGATTAGGATATTGAACCAATTAGAAGTTCTGAATGTGAATATGCACTTGAAACACAAAGTACTGTGAAGGGGACAAGTCATATGCTCTCATAGAAAATAGTGGTGGCAATGTAGGAAATGGACTCTACCTGGTCAGAAAAGGGCTCTCTGAACTGGCAAAGTTTAAGCCAACACCAGTAGGGAAGAGAAGCAACCAGCCAAGTAAATACTCTCGAGAAGAGCCCCCTGGACACACAGGTTAGTCTGTTCTACACATTGAAAGGAAAGCGTGGCTGGGGTGAGGTGAGCAGGAAAAGAGTGGTCTAAGAGAAGATATAATCACAGGTTAAGGCATGTAAAGCCTTTACATTTCATTCCAGTTATAACGAGAAGCCCTGCACAGTATTAAGCAGATGTTAAGATTTGGTTTACATTTTTAATTTTTAAGAGTTTACTCTGATGAGTAGAATAGAGTAGAAGGAAATGACAGAGGGAATAGGAAACTGGTTGGGAAGCATTCCATGAGAAAGATGATGTCTCATAGGGGTGGCCACGGAGATGGAGACCAACAGAGATAAGATATAATTTGGAGGTAGAATGAACAGGGATTACTGATGGTCTCATTGGGGAGATGAAGGAGAGGGGAGAATTAAGGCTTTCAGGTTCTTAGCTTACCATTCACTAGAGAGGAAGAGTAGGTGAACACATATTTTGAGTTAAAATCAAGAATTTGATATTGGATAGACTACCTTTGGCCTCTGGTGAGATATCCAAGTAAAGGTGTCAAACAAGGTATTGGATAAAAGAGACAAGAACGAAAAGAATATATTTAAACTAGAGATGTAAATAGGAGAGACAGTTTTCATGTAGACCATAGTCAAGCTATGGGAAAGAGGAGCCAGACCAAATGTTTACAGGGGAAAAAATAACAGTTATGCAGCATTCTCATCATTTGGATGTTTAGTATAGGCAGAGGAGCTCGCTAGTAAGGAAGACTGAACATGGGTAGCCAAAGTGGCAGGAGGAAAACCAGCGTATTTCACAAGGGAAGGAGCTGTTCTCTCTGTCAAATTCTCCTGAGAAATAAAAGGAGTACATAAAAATGGGTCCGTTAATTTGGCAACATTGAAGGCTTTGGTGATCTTAAATAGGAGTAATTACATGTTGTTTGAGGGACAGAGTGGAATGGATTGAGGAGTGAATGTAAGACAAAATGGAGACCTCTGTAGACAACACTTTGGAAGTCTGAGTAACTGGGGAATAGGTACAGGTAGGGAATGTCGGCTTGAAAATAGTGGTCTGTTTAAGAACATTTACAAATTGATTCGAAACTCAATACTTTGTTTATTCTAGCCATATCTGTTCACTCATTCTCACAGGCCAGGCTGAATGGAAGCATTTAGTTTCCTCAAGTAAGATGATTACCAGGGCAGGGTAATAATTTAGCATCCCATAAAACTAATATTCTTGAAGTTACCTCTTCAACACTGTTGGGGGTGGGGTCTACAACAAAGATTTTGTTTGCTTGTTTCATTTTTATTCCAGCTAGGTATTTTCTTCTTCTGTGGGAGTAGGATCAAACTATATGTTGAGACTTGAAGAAGTTGAGACCTGAGTTCTTAGCATCATATTCATGATTTATCCTGTTGACAAATTAGGGACTCCTGTACATAGACATTGGGACAGTTTCCTAGCTGACCTATCACTTTGATATAGCTTTCTTATCCTAGTTCCTTTGCTTTTTGTTTTATGGAGATAATAGGACCATCTGCAAGTTCTCATCTTCTTTGCTCCCTCATGCCCTTTTGACTTATATAATTTCTTCCACATCTAGGTTTTCCTCTCTGACCCAGTTATGCTAATGTCCCCCTTTCTTTGGCCTTCTGCCCTTCTTTTTGTCTACAATATCTATTTAACCATTATGTTTGTACTTTACTTGCAAATGTTTTAATATTATTTTTATGTACCTAAATGAGTACTCATTTTTAATACCCAGTGATGTTTTTGATTGGCTCCTGAGGAATTTTTAGGATTGGCATTTATTTTGGCTTTCTCTGTGACACCTATCTATACCCATGTATTTCCTCAAAGTATACACAGTAGGTGACATCAGATATTAGACTGGAAAGGAAATTTTGTATAATGACTTCTTTCCCCTTGTCTTATTTACATTAAAGAAATTTAAAGACGATTTACTTATTTTCCTCTCACATCCAAAATGTGTCATGCTGACTTCTTAGTAAAAACAAGGAACAAAAATTTGATAAATTTTTGAAAATCTGGAGTCATGCAGACCTGCTTTAGAACCCTACTTCTGTCTTTAACAAGCTTTGCAGTTTAAGGTCATGTTCATTAATCTTTCTGATCCCTGTTTCTGTCCAGTGGAAATAATAACCTATTCTTGTGTGATACATTAAGTTAACTTTGAAAAGCTCATAATAAGGGTAATCACCATGACTTATTAATTACCATGAAAATAGTAATAAAACAGTCAAAAATTTTGGTTGCCCAAATTGAAATTAGGCCCCCTGGTCTCTCCAGCTTTATGCCTTTGATATAATCTGGGTGATTCAGATCAAAGGGCTTATTTGACCTATTTTTCAACTTGGGTAGGAATTTTTTCACAAACACAGTGCTTTTTACCACTTGAAGAAATTCAATATGTTTCTGTTGAACTGAATTTCAAGTGATCATTTGGTCTGCAAATGTCTATGTGTGACCTGATGTTAGCATTTCTCCCCCCTGCACTTGTCCCTTCAAAGATGGCTTCTCACTAGGGTATCTAGGGAAAAAAACATGTATGTATCACTTCTAGTTCTAAGTCAGTTCTATGCTATACTTTGATCTGATCTATGCTAAAAACCTGGGTTAGTACTGGAAACTTCTCACAATTTCTTTACTACCATTTTTCTTCTTATGATGCTGTTACCACATTGACTCTTAATGGAATGAATGTGGCAAAGCCTCTATTCTATCTTTACTAATTCTAATTTACCATTTTAAAGTCTAGATATCTATAACAAGCTTAATTGAGGAATTTATAGAGCTACTAGAAGTTACTATGTGGGAGATACAGAAATACATTTTAAATCTAATTTTGAAATATCATAGTACTCCTAAATAATGGCAAGATAACGAAAAGGTTAAATCTATTTTAGATCTCACAAGTGTACTACAGAACCTTATTGTTCAGGACCATTTCAAAGTATTTCGTTCATGAACACTTCTGCATGTAAGTCTCCATCCCCCTTTAGAAAACCCCACTCTTGTCCTTGTTCCTATTAAGTGATATAAAAGTTTCCCAGGAGTCTGTGAGACTGGGTTTTAGCCCTCCAAATCTACTTCTTTGGAGGACTCTGTCCAGTGAGATATACTCATTCTTCTCCATGGTTTTTCAGTGTCCAATGGGTTATGCACACATGCATAAATACAAGTGGTAAAACCAAAATCCATGTTACAAATGGAAACATTTTCCTCACTTTGATTGTAATCCCATGGAACCACCCTTCAACAAATGGGAGAAAATGAGTCTTTATGTCATTATGTTGAGCAGTGTTAGGCAATTTTTTGTTTGTTTTTCCTATTGTGTTTAGGTTGTGTCTCAGTCTTTCCAGTACAAAAATCAGGAATTAGAAAATTGTAGCATTACTTGGTGGGCAATGCTTCTTAACTGTGCAAAACCTCTGCACTAACTCTGAGCTTTTACGGATCTTTTTCTTCCCTCCCTCCCTCCCTCTTTCTTCATGTCAGATTGATTCTTGGGTTACGGTAAATGAAAGAATGACTGCATAATCATTATCTCTCATCCAAGGAACCTCTAGGAAGTTGGAAGAATGTTTTAAAGGAAGTAATCAACTAAAATTTTACCAACTGTAGCTGTAGAACATATCAAGAAAAAAAAAGATCAGGACTCACAAAACAAATTATTGTGATAAGATGTCATTTATTGTAGAAAATCTCAAAAAATAGGTTTCTAGACACATAAAGAAGAAATAAAAATAAATCACATGGTGAAGATATAAAACCACTGTGAACATTTTGGTGAACATTTAGGTCTACCAAACTATTATTTTTTTATTATCTGTATGAAATATGGATCAAGTTATATTAATCATTTTATAATTCAATTCTAAATATAATCACAATGATTCTCACATATTAAATATTTCTGAGGACTTGATTTTTTGAGTAGGACATTCCACTCATAAGTATGTGCTGTGATTTAAATTATTTAATCATTTATTCCACAATTAGAAAGTTTTCGAGGACTAGTTTACTTTACCAAAGTGCATTTTATATTTACTTTTACCACAGTAGTTGACTTGGTATCTTTGAGTCATTTTCTTGCAAAATAGACAATTGAGAATTTGAGAAAGTTGAATTTATGACTAAATTCACAGATCTTAGACCAATGAATAAATTAAATTTAATAAAAAAACAAGTTTAACTTATGGCAACTTATTTCTACTAGAAATTTTCTCCTTCAAGACTCTGAAAAATAGGAATTACTATAAGTGTAAATCATCTTCATGTTTGTGTGTGGGGACCTCTGAAGCACCTTTAAAAATAAATATACCATGGGGTACCTGGGTGGCTCAGTTGGTTAAGCATTCGACTTTGGCTTAGGTCATGATCTCGTGGCTTGTGAGTTCAAGCCCCAGGTCCGGCTTGTGCTGACAGCTCAGAGCCTGGAGCCTGCTTTGGATTCTGTGTCTCCTTCTCTCGCTGCCCCTCCCCTGCTCACGCTTTCTCTAAAAAATAAACAAACATTAAAAAAATTAAATATACAAGAAAAAAAACAAGGAAATGTTAGTATTTTTCAATGGGTCAGGAATAATAGAGCATGAATAGAGCATAATAATTTTTCTTTGTTGAGAAGATTCAATTTCTTTGTTGGTCATTATGTTGGTCTTTCCAGCAGATGGCGTTATTACACTAAAGAATCAAATAATATAGGAAGTCATTCTATCAATAAATGAAAAGGAACAGGGAAAGGAATTATTACTTATTGAAGTCTATTAGGTCTTGGTGCTTTTATGTATGTAATTACACCTACTGCACAGTGACCCTTATAGACAAGTATTATTATAAACTGAAGCTGAAAGAATTAAAGGCATTTAGTGTTCACAAAGCAAGTAAGTGACAGGTCCAGGATTATAATCTAGATCTGGCTGATTGAAAATACCTGGATGCCTACTATAATGAAAATATTCTTTCTATAGAAATAACTTAAAATAAATGAGGTTGATACCTTCCAAAATTCAGTAGGGTGGGGGAGGGAAGTTTAGAGTTGTGTTATTGTTTTAATGAATTAGTCTCAAATTTTAAAAATTGTGGAGAGGTATTTCAGTCCTAGTGGAGCAAAGACCTCTGAAAATCTATTCTTTTATAAAAGCAACAAGAACACTGCCCCTACCCCCCAAAAGTGAAAATCAGCGGTGTTCCCTGGTACCATGGTAGTTTTGAAAAGCAGCAACCTTATAGCCAAAATAGTTGTGAAATCCAGCAATTTAGAGATAATTAGAGGAAGTATGGGTTTGAATATCTCCCAAATGCTCTATTTCAAGAGTGTTGTCAATATTTGACCTGTCTAGCAGATCCCTGGAAAAGCTCTTCGCAGAATTTGTTTGTATTCAGTCTGACTCGGAGCTCACTCAATGGGAGAAGCTTTTACCTCTGGAGTCTGTCAAAAATCCATTAGCATAAATTATTTAGCATCATAGCTACCTGAGAAAATACCAGTTGACCAAAACAAGAATCTGAATGTAAAGAGCCTAAATGAAAATTCAGGGAGATAGAATGTTCACCGGGAGCTTTTAGAAGCTTGAATTTATTACAGGAAATCTTAAAGTCCATGTGCGTGTGAGAGCTATAAGCATACCTGGACAGACCTGAGATAGCACTGATTTCTCACCTCTGGATGAATGTAAAGTTCTACACAGGCTGGAAGCAAAAGCTATGGTAGAGTTGTAAATTGCCAAGCATTGAAGTTTTGCCCTGATATACACAGAGAGACCAACAGCAAAGAGCAAGAGATTTACTGGCTCAATGTATTTAAGGAAATATGTCTAGTCATTAGCTTGCCATTCAGCTAATCAAACAGACTTCAGTGGCTGTGGTTATACACACACACACACACACACACATACACACAAATACAAATAAAGATTATAAAGAATTAGTTCAGGAAAATTCCAAGAAAACAGCAGCTACTACTACAACAAAAACAACAAACAGCAATGAAATAAATACTTGGAAAGGGGGAATCTCATTTTTAAAGTTACCACATTATAATGTCATAACATCAGTTTTTGTCAAAAACATTAAAAGGCAAGGAGAGAACGGGGCAATAGCATCCATACAAAGGGGGGAAATCAATCAGTGAAAACTGTTTATGAGGGAGTTCAAATGATGAACTTAACAGAAGTGGAATTTTACTATGAATAACTTTAGAGAACTAATGGAAACCATGTCTTAAAAAATTAAAGTATGGCAATGATGTCTTGCAAATAATAGTGATTCAATAGAAATTATAAAAATACCTAAACAGAAATTACAGTATTAAAATTAATACTAACTTAGCATTATTTTACTATTTTAGTATTTAATATTAAGTATTTAAAAGTACAATAATTGAGATGAACATTCATGAGAAGTACCTAACAGCACATTTAAATTGGTAGAAGAAAGCATCAGTGAATGTGAAGATAGGATAGTCTAGGCAACCAAAAATTAGAGTGAATCAAAAGTCAGAGCCTCAGAGACCCATGGGACACCACTAAGAATACTAACATGTAGGGGGAGGAGTCAACATGGTGGAGAAGTAGGGATACCAGAATTTCCCTTGTCTCTCAAACAGAGCAGTATTGGTGTCAGAACACTTAGAATTCCAGCAATCCAAGCTATAGTCTGACAGACACCTCTCAAGGGGCATTTGGAGACAGCTGGATGGTTCAGAGGTTCATCTTTGTAAGTGGGAGAGATAAAATAGGTGCAGTAGATGTGGGGAGCCACTTCAGTGGAGAAACAAAAGGAAGAGAAAGGGAAGTGGTAGAAGTGTGGGATTGTATTTGGATAAGAGAAAAACCCCTCTGGACCACAGTCTGGAAAAGGAAGAAATTGAAGAGAGCCAGTTTCTAGTTTGCAAATAGCCTTAGGAGCGAAGATCGGAGATTTCAGGGTTGGTGGGGACTTTCCTGGACCTGAGCTGCTGTGGTGCATTTACCAGGGGAGGGGGTTGGGGAAGAGGAGAGCCAACCTCTGGCTTGAAAACAGGCTCTCGGGGTGGGGGTGGGGAGCGCACGTCGAGAAAGCCATTCCTAACACTGAGTTCTGTGAGAAGAGGGTTTACTGACTTTCCAAGAACAAAAGACCTTGCAGGCGCCAGCCAGAGGCCTGTTGTCGCTGGAGCTATTTTAAGACCTTGGATTTTGAATCCCAGTTGAGGGCTGGGGAGGTGGGGAGACTGTGGAGCAGGGAAACCGGGCCTGCCTGCCCATTATATATATTTCCCCTCTGTTCTCATTGCTTAATTAGGGATTTTTACTATATTCCTTTTACGCCTTTTCTGTATCTCCTTTTTTATTTTCCTCTCCTCTTTCTGGATTAAGCCCTATAAATTCTTTGATTCTCTGCCTGGTCTTTATACCCACCCCTATCACTTCTTAGTTTGGAACAGGGTTTCTTTCTACCACCCTATCCATCTTCTCCCAAATCAAAGCACACATGGTGGGTGGTCCAATCCACCACTATGAGTAGTGAGATAAGCAGCCAAGACACAACAACAGAGTGCATGTAACATACTCAAGAAACATTTCCTGAAGTACCAGGCCCTGGAATGTGTATGACCCCTTTGTAATATAGTAGTACTCATGGGTGTAGGACACATAACAAGCTATTAAAACATGTAAAGGACAGAAAGCTTGCCAAAATGATGAAACAGAAGAATTTTCCTCAAAAGAAATTCCAGGAAGAAATGACAGCCAGAGAATTGCTCAAAACAGATATAAACGATATATCTGATCAAGAATTTAGAATAATAGTCATAAGACGAATAACTGAGATTAAAAAAACAAAAACCAAAAAGCATGGAAGACAGCAGAGAATCTATTGCTCCACAGATCAAGGAACTAAGAAATACTCACCATGAATTAAGAAATGTTGTAAATGAGATGCAAAGTAAATTAGATGCAGTGACAGCAAGGATGGGAGAAGCAGAGGAGAGAATAGGTGAAATAGAAGATAAAATTATGGAAAATGAGGAAGCTGAGAAAAAGGAGAGAAAGGAAATTACTAGGCCATGAAGGGAGAATGAGAGAGCTAAGTGAGTCGATGGAATGAAATAATATTCATATCATAGGAGTTCTGGAAGAGGAGAGAGGGGCAGAAGGCTTATTTGTACAAATTATATTGTTAAAATGTTGATACTTACCTAGAGCAATCTACACATTCAATGTAATCCCAGTAAAAAAAGCAGCAGCATTCTTCTCAGAGTTAGAACAAACAATCCTAAAATTTGTATGGAACCACAAAAGGCCATGAATAGCCAAAGTAATGTTGATAAAAGAAAACCAAAGCTGGAGGCATCACAATACCAGACTTTAGCCTGTACCAGAAAGCTGTGGTCATCAAAACAGCATGGTATTGGCACAAAAACAGACACATAGACTGATGGAATAGAATAGAGACCCCAGAATTGGACCCCCAAATGTATGGCCAACTAATCTTTGACAAAGCAGGAAAGAATATCCAATGGAAAAAAGTCTCTTTAGCAAATGATGCTGGGAGAACCGGACAGCAACATGCAGAAGAATGAAACTGGACCATTTTCTTACACCATACACAAAAATAAATTCAAAATGGATGAAAGACCTAAATGTGAGACAGGAAACCATTAGCATCCTGGAAGAGAAAACAGGAAACAACCTCTATGACCTTGGCCACAGTAACTTCATACTTGATACATCTCCAAAGGCAAGGGAAATAAAAGCAAAAATGAACTATTGGGACCTCATTAAGATAAAAAGCTTCTGCACTGCAAAGGAAACAGCAAAGCTAAAAGGCAACCGATGGAATAGGAGAAGATATTTGCAAATGACATATCACATAAAGGGTTAGTACCAAAATCTATAAAGAATTTATCAAACTCAACACCCAAAAAATAATCCAGTGAAGAAACGGGCAGAAGACATGAATAGACGTTTTTCCAAAGGCATCCAAATGGCTAACAGACACATGAAAAGATGCTCAATATCACTCATTAGGTAAATACAAATTAAAACTACATTGAGATA
The DNA here is from genome assembly GCF_007474595.2 of Lynx canadensis. Lineage (NCBI taxonomy): Eukaryota > Metazoa > Chordata > Mammalia > Carnivora > Felidae > Lynx > Lynx canadensis. The sequence continues at coordinate 88,666,334 of NC_044308.2, forward strand.
CCACCTCACACAGGTCAGAGTGGCTAAAAATTAACAATTCAGGAAACAACAGATGTTGGTGAGGATGTAGAAAAAGGGGAACCCTCTTGCATTGTTGTTGGGAATGCAAACTCGTGCAGCCACTCTGGAAAACAGTGTGGCAGTTTCTCAAAAAATTAATGATAGAACTATCCTACAACCCAGGAATAGCTCTACCTAGGAAATTTTCCCAAGGATACAGATGTGCTTATTCATAGGGGCACTTACACCCCAATGTTTATGGCAGCTCTTTCAACAATAGCCAAATCATGGAAAGAGCCTAAATGTCCATCAATTGATGAATGGATAAAGAAGATGTGGTTTATATATACAATAGAACACTCCTCGGCAATGAAAAAGAAAATCTTGCCATTTGCAGCAATGTGGATGGAACTGGAGGGTATTATGCTAAGTGAAATAAGTCAGAGAAAGATATGTTGTCACTCAGGTTGAAATTGAGGAACTTAACAGAAGACCATGGGGGAAGGGAAAGAAAACAAAAAGTTACAGAGACTGAGGCAAACCATAAGAGACTTTTAAATACAGAGAACAAACTGAGAGTGGAAGGGTATTGGGGGGCAGGCAAAATGGGTGATGGGCATTGAGGAAGGCACTTGTTGGGATGAACACTGGTTTTAAGTGATTAATCACTCCCGAAGCCAAGAGCACACTGTGTACACTGTATGTTAGCTAACTTGACAATATAATGGGAGTCCCAGAATAAAAGAAGAGAAGGAAAGGGGTAGGAAGAATATTTGAAGAAATAATGCCTGAAAGCTTCCCAAATTTGATGAAAAATATGAATCTACACATTGAAGGAACTCAAGAAAATCCAAGTAAACCCAAAGATATTCACATGTAGACACATTGTAGTCAAACTGTAGGAAGCTAAAAACAAAGAGAAACGTCTTGAAAGCAGGAAGAGAAAAATGATTTATCAAGATATCTTCCATAAAATTAACAACTAACAACAAGGAAAAGGATATTTGAACAGCAATTAAACCAGTTAGACATAAATGATATCTATACGTAAAGAACAAACTAAACCCATAGGTGAGTAGAAGAAAGGAAGTAATACAGGTTGGAAAAGAAATAAATGGATATTGAAGGCAAAAGAGAGAATCCAGAAGACAAATATTTGGTTCTTCAAAAGATCAACGAAAATTACAAATTATTAGCTATAATAAACAAGAAAGAGCTAGGCTTGTTACTAAAGTCAGGAGTGAAAGTGGGTATCATTACTGACATTACACATCTGAAGATATTCATAAGAGACATTGTGAACAACTATGCCACAAATTGCATAACCCAGGTGAAAAGAAAAAAGTCCTTAGGAAGATACAAACTACCCAAACTGACTCAAGATGCAATCTGTGTTCACAGATCAGAAAGCTTGTTAAGATGGCAATACTCCTTAAATTGATCTACAGAGTAAATACAATCTCTATCAAAATCCCACCTGCCCTTTTAAAAAATGGTCCTGACAGTCATATGGAAATGCAAGGAATCTAGATCACAAAAACATCTTGAAAAAGAACAAAGTTGGAGGATTCACATTTCCCAATTTCAAAACTTTCTACAAAGCTAAAATAATGAAAACAGTGTGTTTACTGGCACAAGGATAGATAAATGGAATAGAATGTACATTCCAGAAATAGCTTCTTACCTTTGTCAATTGATTTATAAAGAGTGTCAAGACAATTTAATGTGAACATAATAGTGTTTTTAACAAATGGTTCTGGGGCAACTAGATTTTTATATAAAAAATGGACTTGGATCCCATGTCACACCATATAAAATATTAACTCAAAATAGATCAAAGTCATGCATTTACAGCCTATATAGCTCTTGGAAGAAACATAGGAGAAATTTTTCATGATCTTGGGTTAGGCAATAGTTTGTTATATTATAAAAAGCACAAGAGACAATATTATATGTCAACTATACTCCAATTTAAAAAAATTAAATGCATGAGACAAAAAAAAAAAAAACCTGACTCTACCAAAATTAAGAAAAACTTTTGTGCTTCAGAGGATTCCATCAAGAAAAAGTGAACGGGCAATGTAAAGAGGGAGAGAAAACATTTGCAAATCATTATCTGACTTAAAAGATTATGTCTACAAGGTAAAACTCATAAAACTCAAAAATAGACAACCCAATTAAAAATGGGCAAATGTTTTGAATATATTTTTCTCTGAAGAAGATATAGCGGTGACCTGTAAGTACATGAAAATATGCTCATCATTAATTATTAGAGTACTACAAATTAGAAGCACCATCAGAGATACTATAGCTTGATAGCTAAACAGTTCCACTCCTAGACATATAACCAAGTGAAATAAAAACATGTGTCAATACAAAGCCCCTGTCAACTGATGTTCAGAGCAGCATTATTCCTACTATCCCAAATGTAAACCACTCAAGTGTCCATCAACTAATGATTGGATAATTAAAATAGGGTATGGCAATACAGTGGAATATTATTCGGCAATAAACAGGAGTGAAGTGCTGATACATGCTACAGCATGGATGAACTTTGAAAATATTATGCTATGTGAAAAAAACTAACAAGAAAGACAATTAAAGACAATATATTGTAAATTCTACCAATTTGTCCAGAAGAGGCAGATCTATAGATCCAGAAAGAAGACTAAGTGATGCCTTGACTTGACATGTGGAAAAAGAGCATTGGACTGACTGCTAATAGGTATGGGATTTCTTTTTGGGTTAATGGTTCACAATTCTGTGACTACACTAAAACACACGGAAACATACACTTTATTCTTTAATATATAATTTACTGTCAAGTTAGCTAACATGCAGTGTATACAGTGTGCTCTTCATTTTGAGGGTAGATTCCCATGATTCATCGCTTATATACAGCACCCAGTGCTCATCCCAACAAGTGCCCTCCTCAGTGCCCATCACTCATTTCCTCCCTCCACACCCTCATCGACCCTCCGTTTGTTTTCTGTATTTAAAAGACTTTTATGGTTTGCCTCTCTCCCTCTCTGTTTGAAACTATTTTTTCCCCTTCCCTTCCCCCATGGTCTTCTGTTAAGTTTCTCAAGTTCCACATATGAGTGAAAACTGTTATTCATTTTTGAGACAGAAGAGAGAAAGCAGGGGAGGGGCAGAGAGGGAGAAAGGGAATCCCAAGCAGGCTCCATGCTGTCTCCACAGAGCCTCATGTGGGGTCAATTTCAGGAGCTGTGAGATCATGATCCCAGTCAATATCAAGACTCTTGCTCAACCAACTGAGCCACCCAGGCACCCCTGAAACATACACTTTAAAAGAAAGTGGACTTTATAATTGTGGGTATTATCTCAGTAAAACTTATAAAAATATATACCACAAATGCAGGGTTTCTTCTCAAACAGGCATAAAGTGTCCCTATCCTTTGGGATGTGTAGAAAGAATATCTAGCATATATTAAATACTTTCTTTGGGTAAATGACTTTACACATGCTATATCTCTTAAAATGATCATCTTTGTCATATTATTATCCTTGTCATTTTACAGATAAGGAAATGTATGTTAGAGGTTAACTACTTTCCATAGGGATACATAGTAAGTGCTAGAGCCCAAGTCTGTCTTTTTTTGCAAAGCCTATATACTTTTTGTCCTCCATTCTTTGGTTCATTGAAAAGATGTTTCATTGTTTTCATCATGTTGTATGTTGTTATGTACATATGCACGTTTTTGCTCTAGGAAGGGTGATATACAAGCATTAACTGCTCCATGGGGCACCTGGATGGCTCAGTCGGTTGAGTGTCTGACTTTGGCTCAGGTAATGATCTCACAGTTCGTGAGTTCGAACCCCGTGCCGGGCTCTGTGCTGACAGCTCCGAGCCTGGAGCCTACTTCAGATTCTGTGTCTCCCTGCCCAATCCCCACTCATGCTCTGTCTCTCTCTGTCTTAAAAATAAGTAAATAAATAAAAAAGAAGTACTACTCCCTTTTTGATTATTGGCAAAAACAAGTTGAGAAAAAAATGTGCATTTTCTCTTCTCACACCACTTTATTAATTGCTAATTTCAAAGCTGGCCAGTCTGTTTGGTGTACTAAATAGAATTGGTGCTGTGTCGACAGATGCTTCTTGTCTGTTTGTAAACTGAAATTGGACTCCCAAATAAAGAAGATGAATGTTTCAGGGGAGGAGATTTTCCTTGGCATAAAAATAGAAATTTACTCTCAAGTTGGTTAATAAGGTAGGCCTTCACTTCTGCAAAGCAGTTTAGAAAAGCATGAAATAATCTTAATTTTCAAATATGTATATGCATTGGTTTTGGAGTTGGTATTGTCATATTAAAGTTGAGCTGGTTTTGGAGGGTACCTGGGTGGCTCAGTCAGTTAAGTGTCAGACTTCACTCACGTCATGATCTCATGGTTTGTGAATTTGAGCCCCGCCATTGCGCTATGCACTGATAGCACTTGTTCTCTCCCTCTCTCAAAAATTAAAAAAATAAAAGTTAAAAAAAGTTCAGCTGGTTTTGAGAAAATTATATACGTATCTATGTGGGGTTTGTTAACATTTTTCAATTATAAAAAAACACTACCTTTAGTATTCTTGTAAGAGGCAGACTACCTTAATACATTGATAATGATTCTCCGTCCAGAATGTTTGAGGAACAGGGTACTTACTGTCCCTGGGTCTCATTTTCTAAAACGAAGCACTGTATTAGCTAGTCCTGAGGGTCCTTTCCAGCTCTTTGATTATCTAACACTGACTAGCATACAGGCACACCAGCAAACCTGCCGAGAATTCCTCAGAATCATTAATGATTATTCATGGCAAGGGAAGCAGGGGTAACATTGACTCTGAAAGCCGATCCTTCTCACTGTAGAAGTGCGCTCTTGTGTTACAGTGTTTTTGTATATGAGAAATGCCACCTGCCAGTACTTGAAGGTCTCTGAGCACAAGGTATCGACTCAGTGCCCTTCATGTTAAAACATCTCCTGCAAGCCTCGCACAGTGTACCTGTGGTGAGGGCAGTAGTATGGATGCTCATATTGATGTTTTTTTAGAGCGTTTGCTACACATTTCCAGCTTGATCTTTGTATCTTACCGAAAGATTCATGACAAATCAAAGATATCTTTTTTTTTTTTTTTTTTACTATAGATTATGGCTGTTTTGCTTTTAAGCACAATTTTTTGAGATACACTAAACTGAAAGTCCTTTCAGTACCTTCCATATATCTTTAGTGCATTCTATGGTAAAAAAAAAAAAAGTATTTGAAAGAAGAACAAATGTATGCTAATATTGTCTCATAAAGAAAAATTATAATTGTTTTACAGAATCACAAGGTTTTTTATTGAACCTCTTTTTGTCATTGTAGGACAGATTCATTTTTAGGGATATAAACTAAAAATTATTCATGAGTTCTCTACCAGTATAAGCAATAGTCTAAGTTTAGTACAATAGGTTAAAAATTTAGGACAATATTTTAAATTTAACTTTATTTTTAATTAGCAATATGAGATAAAGATAGATTATTTACATTATTTACAACTCAAATTTACTTAAAACGTTGTTCCTTTTGTTTCAGTTCCAAGGATAGTTTACTCTAGGACCGGGAGGAGTCAAAGTTGCCAAAATGGACAACCATATACTGGAAAGCGTTGAACAGGATTTCTAGAGACTAGTCTTTTCTCTGGCTGGAAGTAGTAAGAGCTAGCTATGTTCTAAATTATTGTTAGTTATAACTTCAACAGCTTCAAGAACCAGAAACCAATAGCACCGAACTAAAGAGACACCATTTTGAACCTTGGAACTGTTTAGAATTCACAAACCATGCTCTCCCATAATCACATCTTATAGTTAAAAATTTTTTTCCCTAAGGTAATAAGAAAAATATACACTTAATGCAAAAATTTTGGAAACTACAAAATAGAGAAGAAGATTAAAAACGTTCTTGCTAACATTTTGGTATGTTTCATTCTAGCTATGATAGTCTTTTAATAAACTTTTGTACTTTATGAATCTGGCCTGTATTTGTGAGGAATTTTGCCAAAACACTAATGTGAGGTAATTCTGGGAGAGTTGTATCAAATGGTTCTATATACTTACAGAAGCCTGTGTCAACACAAAATGAACAAACCTTTTAGAGTTTCTCAAAAAAAAAAAAAAAAAGTTTTATTTGAGCCCAACTGAGGACAGCTGTCTGGGATACATCATCTTCACAAAGAAGAGAGTGCTCCAGAAAAGAATGTCTAATACAAGGTTACATTTTTTTTTGTTGTTACATCGAGAGTTACAAATCCTCATGATGAAGGACATTTCAGAAAATTACAAACTTTATCTGATGCGTTCAGTATGTGCCAAGGTGCAGCCTTCAGAAGTGTGGAAGCAGAATTTAGGGAGATTTTTTATTCTTATCTTTAGTTTGAAATGTTTCTTTTAGGTTATTTGCTAACAAAACAGATGTACAATGTGTGCTCAGGGCTGAAATAGAGCCTGTGCTTTGAAGTTTGGTAAAGTCATTTTGACCTTGGTAAAAGTATAGCTTCCCTGGGAGCCCAGGGGCAGGGCCCACAAATATTAAAAGTTGAAAATTTCTTTTATCATGTGTTTACAATCCAAGAAATGTATGATAACACCTGGTTCATCTGTTTTCTGGGCCTTTTATAGTACAAGCTTCTGGGTTGTTTACTTGGGAAAATTAGGTGCAGTTAATGGGCTATGCTTTACAAGGTAGGCAGATACCTTGGCTTTATTCTATGGAGAAAAAGATATTGTAAAAACCAGCACAGGATAAATACAGACAAGGATGTGTGGAAGGAAACAAATGTTTAAGCAAACCTTGAGATGTTGTCCTGTGAGTAATTTAGAAAGACTGTTTGAACTGTGTATCAGACATGTCTTTTTCACATTCTCAGATTTTTATGATCTCATGTGTGTGTCACCCTTGGCTACTTGCTCCACCTCAGTCACTGCTATGGTGACATACTTCATGCAGGCTGAGTGATACCACTGCCTGAAGCCAGCAACCATATACCCAGACTCAGACATTCCCAAAGAATTAAATATGCAATTTGGTAAGTATTATTTGGAGCATAAAAGAACACTAAAGGAGGCAAGGAAGGTTTTATCAGGACTTGAAAGTTTAATTTCAGAGTTTATCAGATGAACAAATTGGAGAGGAGGGATTGCCATGGAGAAGAAGATGGACCTGGAGCTCAATTAGAAAGTTGTTGCAGGGGCACCTGGATGCCGGTTGAGTGTCTGACTTCAGCTCAGGTCATGATCTCATGGTTTGTGAGTTCAAACCCCAAGTCAGGCTCACTGCTGTTCATGTGGAACCTGCTTCGGATCCTCTGTCTCCCCTTCTCTTTCTCTCTGCCCCTCCCCCACTCACGCTCTCTTGGTTTCTCTCTCAAAAAAAAAGTTGTTGCAATAATTCTCATACCAATGAAATAAAACTATGAGTGGCTTGGGAAATGGAATAAGAGAATTAATCTGAAACATAATTATGTGATAGAATTGACAAAATTTATGAGCTTTGAAAGGATGTAATAGTAGGTGAAAGCAGGTGAGAAAAGGAATAGCTAAGAGGAATCCTAGGTTCCTGGTTTAGGCAGTTAGGTTGATAATCCAGCTATTAATCATGGTATTTAGGTAGAAAACTCTTTAGGTTACAGTGGTAGTAAGATCATTCTTTGGTATTTTACATTCATTATGCTTGTAGCATATCCAAGTGGAAGTCTGTAAGGGGCAGTTAGGCTATAGAGAGAAATAGGGGGAAAGATTAGAGCTAGGACCTTTGACTTCCAGTTAATTGGAGACTGGGTCTGTATAGGCATGGAAAAGAGAATATAAAATGAAAAGGGGTATATAACCACGGATGGAAATTCTAGGCAACACTAACATTTATGGTGCAGGAAAAGGAGAGTGAAGTAAACTAACTGAAAAGAAGTAAGGAGATGAAAAGATAATGAAATGACAGAGAAATTATTTAAGAAGTGCTAGTATCCAAGGAATTTGAGGGTCTGTGTTCTCATGATAAACTGTAAAATTCTAAGACCAACAGGAATTGCATATTAGGATAAATTATTCCCAGTTCTTGTAAGAATACTTCAGGATATCTGTTGTTGCTGGTTATGGAGGGACCTTCTAATAATATCGGTTTCTTAGGTTTGAATACTTAGTGGCATAAACCAAGTTATTTCCATGAAGCTTTTATACTGTCTCTGTTGGTGACTGGAAGCTTCTTTGTGTTACATTCCTATCACATTTACATTCACTTGACATTCAACAAATGTTTATAGAGTGCCCACCCTGTATGAGAGATAGAATACAGTGGTGAATTAAAGAGGCAAAGACACTTGTCCTTGAGAAGCTAACATTCCAGAGACAGAACGAAAAATTAGCACAATACATATTTTTATATGGGTGATAAGTGCTATGAAAAAACTAAAATGGAATAAGTAAGATCAGAGGTATAGTGGGCAGAGAGGTTTGCAGCTGGGCAGTTTGCTATATTAAATAGTGTGGGGATCTCACTGAGGACGTGAGGTTGATCAAATACAAACAGGAGAAGGAGTTAGCCAAGTGGATACATGAGGATGGAGTATTCCAGGCTGAAGAGAAGATACAGCAAATGCTCAAGATAGGTGCGTGTCCAGCTTGTGTCAGGATCTGGGAGAAGATTGTGGATATAAACGGAATAAGCAGGGAAGAGAAGGTAGATTACATAGGGCCTTGTCTGACTCTTATTAGCAGTAAGAAAAGAATCATTTGCAGGTTTTAATCAAAGGAGTGACCTGATCTGACTTGCCTTTCAAAGGATTATTTGGCTGCTCTGTTGAGAATAAATTTGTTTGCTTTTTTGGAGACTTCCATGGATACTTCTTCTCTGTGATGCATGAAAAGAAATAGGAGACCTAGGAAAAGATTACATACAGATAAAAGATGATAATAATTTCAGGGTGGTATCAGTGAAATAGGGAGAAATGGATGGACTCTGGACGTATTAGGTATATAAATTCTACAGTGTTTCCTTTGTAATAATGCAATCTTGTATAGTAGTCGGCTGTTCCAAACATTTGGCAAAGGACCTTATGAAAAAAATATTTTGTGAGGTGTTTTAATCTAGTGCTAATATGTTACAGTCAAATTCACCTTCTTCCTAAAATTTATCCTAACTGGCATTGCAATTATTGCTGTTTAAGTCACTAGACTCAGTAAATATGTGTCTGTTGGGTTTCCTGGTATGTAAAAAAGATGACTTATAAAGTGATAGGAATTATACCTGTAGTTTTTCAATGGCTTTAAATCTCACAGATTCTGTACTTCAAATCTCTGAATATCTAAATAATTATCTTGATATGAGGTTATGCTGGTCCAGTTGGTATACTTTGCATGTTGCAAACTATAGTCATTTTAAGTTAATGCCTTTAAATTATGAGACATGTAGTATTGTATTATTACTGGCCAAGGCCTTTGTGAGAGGCTGTTATGAGTGCAAAATTTGGTTCAATTAAGAGGCACATTTGGATGACTTCATAAATATCGATTAAAATACATGCTGGTCCAAGAAAATTACAATTTCCATGGTTTGAACAAATAATGCAGTTCTGCAACAATGTTGATTTTATTTGCCAAATTTGAGTTTTCTTCAACAGATAGTATTTGAATGCTCTTCTGTTTAAAGTTAGACGTGGCACCGTATTGAATTGTCCAATTTTCTTTTAATGGCATCTTTACTACAAAACAGGTATGATAAGCAAACCTTCAAAGCAAGTGTTTTTACTTTTATTTTACTAAAATAAAAATAGTAAAAACTACTTTTGGCTAACAATCTAAATTGTTACAACATATGAGCAAATGAGCACAATGTATATGTGCATGTACATGTGCACACTGATGAGTGTTTGTGTACACATACACATATACAAGCCCATGATGTTTAACTGTATCACCAGTTAATGGAATTAAGCTCAACATAGCTATTAAATTTGTATCCATTGTGTCATGTGTTTTCATTAAGTACAATTAAATGATGAGATGCATTGGTTTCTCTAGTTAGTAACCTAAGGCCTAAATCTCACATTTAACCTGAATATTATGAATATCGGTTTTTGATTAAGGGCATGACAAATGTATCATTTGTTTTAAGGTTAAAAAGAGTAGAAATTTAAAGATGTTACATGAATCGGCAGGTCACATTTCTTGTGGTTTGTAATATTATAAGTGACTGAATTTTTTTTTTTTTTTTTTTTTTAAATTTTTTTTTTTCAACGTTTATTTATTTTTGGGACAGAGAGAGACAGAGCATGAACGGGGGAGGGGCAGAGAGAGAGGGAGACACAGAATCGGAAACAGGCTCCAGGCTCTGAGCCATCAGCCCAGAGCCTGACGCGGGGCTCGAACTCCCGGACCGCGAGATCGTGACCTGGCTGAAGTCGGACGCTTAACCGACTGCGCCACCCAGGCGCCCCAGTGACTGAATTTTTTAATTGCCTACATTATACTTTCTTTTTTTTTTTTTTTTCAACGTTTATTTATTTTTGGGACAGAGAGAGACAGAGCATGAACGGGGGAGGGGCAGAGAGAGAGGGAGACACAGAATCGGAAACAGGCTCCAGGCTCTGAGCCATCAGCCCAGAGCCCGACGCGGGGCTTGAACTCACGGACCGCGAGATCGTGACCTGGCTGAAGTCGGACGCTTAACCGACTGCGCCACCCAGGCGCCCCGCCTACATTATACTTTCTGAGACAGATTTTGCAATAGCATGGCTATCAAGGAATAATATTAAAATTTTGAGTTAACTTTTTGTTAATACCTCCATTTTGTTTGGGTAACAAAACAGAGCTGGAGTGAAAAACAGCTATTTTAAAAACACAATGGAAGGTCACTGCTCTGCCCCTGTGGGAGTGGCGTAATTTCTCTCCTAAAGTACCTGGACATTTTTTAACAAGACACCTTGAGAGACCTCTTTATGTTGGAAAGCAAGAGCCCTCCAGGGTATGGTTTGAAGGAGACTGATGGCTGGACTGCTCAGCATAAGAAATAAACGGTTACTTGAAGGTGGGAGTGACCCAGGAGAGAAAAAGAGAGGGTCAGAAACACAATAGCAGGTAGGGGACAGTAGAGAAATATCAAGACTGAGAAATTCCTAGGAGAGGGATGATTAAAGGACTGTCCTTGTTTTTGGTGTTGAATATCGGGAGCGTAATCCTCCACATCTTGCTCTATCACACACACCTTTAGTAGTGTCTGCTCTATACACAAATTTCTTGACTGAATGGTGTTTGATAAAACAAAGGAAAAGGTTGTATATCTGTGATGGTTGCTGAACAGAGAAAGGAGAAGAAATATGTTGGGTCAAACATAAGTGAGAATTTAGTAAGAGAAGAAATCAGAATTAGAGATAACAAAAGACAAGCTTCCAGATTTGGGGACAATTCTCTCTAAGGAGATTTCTTCTCCCTGGACATGAGATAGGAATTAGAGGAAATCATAAAGCAGAGGATGACCTCAGCTGATATCTGGATTATATTTGCCTTGGTTGTTGCTTTGAATCTTCACACAAGTCACTTCTGTATTCAAAAAACTTAAACAACAATTTTGAATGTAGAAGGATTTGTTCTAACCCCATTAGTGGAGGCAGCTTGGCATTCCTGGGCCCCTTGCAGTTTGGGAATCTCTGAGATATTTAAAACATTCAAAAATTCTAACAAAAATTGAATAGCTTCTCATGATGAGGTGACATGAGCTAACGAATCTGTCAAATATCTCCTCTGTAATAGAATTATATCCACTCAGTTGATAATTGTGTAATGGTATCTCATGCCTATCAGAAGCTCTGATTAGCAGTTAGATGTCTTTGAAGGAAAAGGAGGAGAAAACAATTATTAAAAATTTCAATTCTATTTCTGCTCGTTCCTCCTGGGTGAGGTGAGCTTTTTCATTTTCAAGTCATCTGTGTTCCTTGAGCAGACAATAAGACTACAGAACTGCAGCAAAGACAGAGGTCTGTTAACTCCTAAACCCAATCCCTTCTTAGAAATCTATTTCACTGTGAAATGGGTGGAAATGGCCCAGCTGTCTTGTTAACTATAGGCAGCTTCTCAAGGAAGTTAATAAAACTCTCAATAGAAGCATCTACAAACTTATGGTGGTGGCTGCAGACACAGAGCCCTTGGAGATTTCTCACATCTCCTGTTGTGATTTGAAGAGTGTGGTTCAAAGGACCTGAGATGATCATTGTCTAGTCACCAGCAAAAAAAAAAAAAAAAAAAAAAAATGTGCAGCCAAAAATATTCAGGCCATCCTGCAGTCCCGTTGTCTAAAACACAGATCTCAGCCAAATCTCCTACCGATTTCCACCCTTCCAACACTGCCAGAGAATTATGCAATATGCATTGTCTTTGAATCAGTCATTGATGTTTTGTTTTGTTTCAAGGTTCATTCTTTAAAACTGTAGTCCAGAATCTAATTGATTTTTTTAAATTTATATTTATAAATGATTTTGGTGGATAAAGAACACTTTTTTTTAAGTTTATTTATTTGAGAGAGACAGAATGCAAGTGAGGGGAGAGGCAGAGAGAGAGGGAGAATCCCAAGGAGGCTCCTTGAGGTCAGCACAGAGCCCAATGTGGGGCTCGAACTCACAAAACCATGAGATCATGACTTGAGCCAAAATCAAAAGTCAGATGTGTAACTGAGCCACCTAGGCACCCGTTGATTTTTTTTAAATACAATTTTCACACAGCTGTTTTAAACATTAGGTAAGAACTAGAAAGCATCCTTGGGCTAGGAAAGATATCTGGTCACAGTTTTCATTACCTAGCTTTTATTGAACACCTATTATGTGTGAAATTCAAGAAGGTGCATAGTGATGCTTTAGGGACTATTTTCACCCTCTAAAAGTTGATGGCCTTGAGAATAAGCATCATCAACTTAAAAATATTTTAATGTTTGTTTATTTATTTTGACAGAGAGAGCACTAGCAGGGATGGGCAGAGAGAGAGGAGAGATAATCCCAAACAGGTTCCATCCTGTCACCACAGAGCCCCATGTGGGGCTTGAGCCCACAAACTGTGAGATCATGACCAAGCATCATCAACTTTTTATTCTTTGCCTGACACAGTGTTCCATACATGTGAGATGGATGAGGAGGTTTCCTTTTTCCTTTCTAGAGACTTAGGGAATGAGACTTTGAAGGAAGAGGAGGAGGGACAAGGTATTAAAATGGAGGATTTGGGGGAAAGACTGGCCCCTGGCTACAGCCAACAACAGATCTTGAATCTGAGGAAATATCTTTGTGACAATTCGTTACCTCATTTGGGACATTTGTATCAACTTGTAGAGCTTTTTAGAAATGAATCCTGCCAAAATATAGATCCTTCACTGAATCAGAAATAGAGTGTCAAGTGACTCATTTATTCTTGTGAGTACCCTGGTTAAGAATTATATTCTAATTTGGAGATGTTTTTCAATTTCTGTGATCTCTTTCAAAACATGTTGATAGAGTTCATGGAGAAAATTCATTAAAAAGATACTTGAAATCAGCAAATCTGACTTCATCACTAATTAGCAGTGTCTGTGCTGACATCCCATTGATGGTGTTTTGAGGACCATAACATGTTAAAGTTTTGTTATAAATTTTAAGGTGCTGTAAAGGTTCAGATCTTGCATATTATAGAATAGTAGTTAAGATCCTGGTACTTGAAGTCAGATCCTGGATTTGAGTCTTATTTCTGCCTTGTGTTAATTGTATAGCTTTGGGCATGTCATTTAGCCTCCCTGAGGCTCAGTTATTTTATTCCCTGACACCTACTGAGTGTCAGGTATTATTTATAACCATGGTATTGTTTTTTCTGTTGCAACTTGTATTAAGGAAAATTTATTCTATAAAATAATATAAAGAATCTTGTGCTGTCAGTCATTTTTTGGGGCAAGCATATAGGGCTAGTTTTCTTGGGACTGCATTATAAGGTGATTAATAGCATGATTTTGAAAAAAAAAAAAACATAACATCTCAGAACAAAGAGTAGAGAGTCTTCTATATTGGGTAAAAAACAACAACAACAAAAAATAAAAATAAAAAAAACAAAACACACAAAAAAACAAGAAAACAAAAACAACATTACACTAAATTTGCTAAGTAAGACGTACACAAAATTCTACTGTGGTACATAAACTATTCAAACAACATGCATTAACATCTTTTCGTACATAGGGACTTTAGGAAAGAAAGAGTTTAGAGTAACAGCCAAGTTATTGTATATTTCCTTACCGATAAAATACTGGCAACAGGAAATGAACGCAAGCAAGAAAAATCCCGCCTGTGCCGGCTGAGGTGTCCAGAACAGCCCTGTTTTCTGTACTGCCAATTGTGGTAAGTAATGGCTGTGGTACAGGCAGTGGTCTGTGTGCAGAATACTATTTCACCTGTCTGGTTTTATGGAATTGCTGGAGAGCAAGAAAGCAGCTGTATCTAGGGAAAGGTCTTGGATGTGAGCAAGATTGGCGTTAGAAAGGTTTTGTTTGACTAAGAGGACATATTATTGACAATATGTGAAGACAATTATTTGGGTTGCCCTGAGAATCTACATAAACGTGTACTATGAAATAAAATTGAAGAATCTTGAAGAGTTATGTGAGACAATGGTCTTAGATTTCATGGCTCTGGGGCGCCTGGGTGGCGCAGTCGGTTAAGCGTCCGACTTCAGCTCAGGTCACGATCTCACGGTCTGGGAGTTCGAGCCCCGCGTAGGGCTCTGGGCTGATGGCTCAGAGCCTGGAGCCGGTTTCCAATTCTGTGTCTCCCTCTCTCTCTGCCCCTCCCCCGTTCATGCTCTGTCTCTCTCTGTCCCCAGAAAAATAAATAAATAAAAAATAAACGTTGAAGATTTCATGGCTCTTTAGTATGGGAAGTGTTAAGGAAAAAATGGAGTTATATTATTCGGCAGAAGCTCTGTCAAGTAAAGCAGCATGTGTTTTGAGGGACAGTGCCAATTCCTGGTAGATTTGACAATATTCTCTGATTTTTATAAAAAATCAAAATCTTCCAAACTTCACAAAAGACGAATTTCATTGTATTTTAAAAATTTTTTTTAATGTTTATTTCTGAGACAGAGACAGAGCATGAGTGGGGGAGGGGAAAGAGAGAGGGCAGCACAGAATCAGACGCAGGCTCCAGGCTCTGAGCTGTCAGCACAGAGACCGACACGGGGCTTGAACTCACAAACTGCGAGATCATGACCTGAGCCAAAGTTGGTTGCCCAATAGACTGAGCCACCCAGGTGCCCTCTTTTTTTTAAAATTGAACTTGACATGTTTAACTGATATGAAGGTGGTAACTAAAGAGAACTCTCAATTCAATATTAGGAAACATCATTGCCCTTTTAAAATGCAAATAACCATTTTGTTTCCTCAGTCTCCCTCATTCCTTCTTTGATCTGCTTCTTAAAGGTGGATGATTCCCATTTTTTCTTCGTAGTCTCTCCATCTTCCTTCTTTTTTTTCCCTAGTAATTACATTGTCGTTTAAACATCATGTTAAATATTCAAGGCGCCATTAGTTATAAACAATTAAGAAGACATGATCTTTGCCCCAGGGTTCATGTGTTAGGACAGAAAGGTAAGACAGTTTGTAATAATATAATGTGATAAAGGCTACGTGATTTGGAAACAGAAAAGAGGTGACATTTGAAGTTCCATAAAATCTAAATGAGTCTTGAGGAAGGGAGCATTTCAGGAATGGGGAATGTGCAAAGACTTAGCATGGGGTGTGAAAATGCATAGTGTCTTGGGAGACCCCTAAGTCATTTTGTGTGTTTGGAATATAGAATGTATGTTGGAATGTGCAACAGCTGAAGCTAGGTAAGTGGTTAACTAATCATTTTCCATGTTATCCTGCAGGTAGTGCAGAGTAATAAGAGGTTTTTAAGCACTCAGTGGGCTATCTCATTTCTTTTCATGGCTTAACCAGCATCCCTAAGTTAGTTATTCCCAAATCTTTACCTGCAGTTCTGACTTTGTTCCTTAGTGTCATAATCATATTCAAAACTGTTGCCTTATTATTATCCTGCTGTTACTCAAACGACTCCACTCAGAAGAACTTACTTCGCTCCTTTAAATTCTTCCTTCATTTCTGCTCTGTTTCATGTTGCCATTTCTCTCAAGTCAGTCAGGCTGAACATCTTAGTGCCATTTTCACCTTTCCTCTTTATTTCCATTTCCTCATAGTCTTTTGTTAACCAAACCCTATGGTTTTGCTCCCAAGCACCTCACACCCATTTCCCCATTTCTGTTCCTACTGACACTTCTACAGGGCTCAGACTCACCTTCCTTCTCATCCTGACTTTAACAATGGCTTTAAATGATTTTAACATTAACTTTAAATGATTTGGTTATTTTCTTTTTCATTTCTAATCCATTTTGAATATAATGGCACCAGAATTTTCTCCCAGAAATGTGGATCTCATAATTCCTATGGTCAAAAACATTTAATGGTTCTTCACTTACGGAATAAAGTACAGATTCCTTAGGGTCACATTCAGGGCCCATGATCATCATCTGTGTTTTTTCTTTCTAAAAATATCTTCTTCCCGTTTCCTTCTCCTTTTTCTAATCTTCCTCATAAGTATTTCTTGTCATAAATCATCATTCTTGGTGCCACCATAATATCAAAAAAAAAACAAAAAACAAAACCAAACTCTTCTTACATATCTTACCTTATATTAAACTTTATTCCTTTAATTGAGTATATGTTTTTAGAAGAAAGAGTATATTTAGTTGTCTATTGCTGTGTAACTAATTGCCCCCACATTTAGCCCCTTAAAATAACACACATTTATTATCTCACAGTGTCATCGGGTGAGGAATCAGGTACAGTTTAACTGGGTCCTCCTGCTCAAGTCTCTCAACAAGGTTGAAATCAAGGTGTCAGTTGGAGCTAGAATCATCTGAAGGTTCAGTTGTGGGGGGGTGGGAGGTCTGCTTTTGCACACTCACTTGTTGCAGAATTCACTTTCTTCCAGGTTGTTGGACCAAGGGCCTCAATTTCTACCTTGTTGGCCAAAGACCGGCCTCCATTGTTTGCCATATGGGCTTCTCCATAGGGTAGCTTTTAACATGACAGCTTGTTTTATCAAAGAAAGAGGGAGAAAAGGAGGGAGGGATAGACAAAAAAGGAAGTCATAGTCTTTCATAATCTTATCTTGGAAGTGACATCCCATCCTTTTTGCCATATTCTGTTCGTTAGAAGCAAACAGAAGTGAAATGAGGTGAAACCTTCTCGCTTCATTTGGTCAAGATGGTCACAACCCGCTAGAGAGAGAGAAGGATAGTGTGAGGGAGATTACCCCATGATACCATTTTCTTGAATTTCACTTGAGGTCAACAGTAAAAGTACACACTGGAAATCAGTTCCAGGTAATTTCTAATTTTTTTCAATATTTTAGGTTTCTTAATTTTTATGTAATTGTTTCTTTAAGCATTTTAAAATTTAAGGAATTGCTAAGTTTGAAGTGATTTTTCTCTATAAGGTATACATTTGAGGTATTAATAGTTTTGAAATTTAATACTGTTTACTTAAAAGTTTTAGAAATACTATGGTTTTTTTTACATTAGTTTAAAATAGTTAACTTTTTATGTCATCTTTAATAATAAGCAAAAGAATATTTTGATAGGTATTATAGGCCCAACTCTTGGGGACTATTATTATATTATAGCTACTTCATTTTATAATTCAGAAATATTATACTTTGACTCCAATGAATTATTTTTATATGCCTTTTCAATGTTATAAACAGATTAAGAGAGTATAATGTGAAGAAGAGAATAAATTCCTTTAGAAATATTCCTGGTTTCGCTTAAGGTTTTATTCATTACTTGGTTCAAAATAACTTTGGCTTGATCTTTTTCTATGTGTGTATGATCTATTTTTGAGATGTTTGAGACCAAAAGAATAAAGCTTAAGTTCCCAGGAGCAGCCAAATAATTGCATTTTGAATTTGTAAAATCCTTTCTTTTTAAGCTGACAATAGTGATGAAACATTTGCATTTGAACCTAGCAGCATGTAGATTTGAAAGTTTGTAATGAATAAAATTGTGAATTAAATGAGGGAGAGAAATGTTACTCTTTTTAAAAAAACTTTAATGGAACCATTAAATATGGATTATAAACCAATTTATTTTTCAAGCAACACATTACATTATCAACTTTTTCAGATCTTTATAAATTTATTCATATATTTTCTTCCCTAAACTTCTCTCTTCAGGAGCAATTTTA
The DNA here is from genome assembly GCF_007474595.2 of Lynx canadensis. Taxonomy (NCBI): domain Eukaryota; kingdom Metazoa; phylum Chordata; class Mammalia; order Carnivora; family Felidae; genus Lynx; species Lynx canadensis. Next base: position 88,684,600 of record NC_044308.2, read on the forward strand.
AATGAATGTTTTCAGTTCTGTTTAGGAATATATTATCAAGTCCTAAAACCAAGCCTGGTTATATATATTTGCATTTTGTACCTCTTCCTCAATTTGAGCTTAATGATAAAGCCCATTTAGAATTTAAGAATTTGGAAGATAGCACAAAAATAAATTTTAAGTTGATTACAGGTAATGCATATTTTACCACATTGCCAACTGTTTCTCCCTAACGAGAGATTAAGGACAATGTCAAATATGTACTAAATTTGATACTTTTTTTTTTTAATTTTTTTTTCAACGTTTATTTATTTTTGGGACAGAGAGAGACAGAGCATGAACGGGGGAGGGGCAGAGAGAGAGAGGGAGAAACAGAATCGGAAACAGGCTCCAGGCTCTGAGCCATCAGCCCAGAGCCCGACGCGGGGCTCGAACTCCCAGACCGCGAGATCGTGACCTGGCTGAAGTCGGACGCTTAACCGACTGCGCCACCCAGGCGCCCCTAAATTTGATACTTCTTAGTGGAAAGTGAAAATTTTTTTTCTAAATATTAATGATTACATAGTTATCAAATTATCAAACTGGCTTTGAGATACATTTGATCACACTACATTTTGAAGAAACATAAGAAAAAAAAAAGAATATCCATAAAAATCTGTGTTGATTTTCCTCAACTGACCTGACAGTTCAGGTGTTCAAGTTGACAAGATTAGCTAAGAGTATAGAACATATATGAAATATAAAGTTTCAAAAACAAATATAGTATTTTTTTGACAATGGATAGTTTGTCTTCATCCATTCTAAGAAGACATAAATTAATTGTTTTGAAATGTCACTCAACCAGATACATTCAAACTTATTTCAAGATTAGGAAAGCATATCAAAGCAGCATAAAGCTTGACCAAATAATTCCACCATTCCCCAATTTTAAAATATCAAAATGATTTTCATAGCCTAGTGAGTTATAAAAATGGGAAGAATAACTATAAACTGAATAGGTATGAATTAGAAATAAGAAAAGGAAGCACCATGGCGAGACTATGAAATTATTTATTGTATTTCCCTGTGGGAGTTACATTGCTGGGAATATGATTATAAGTATGATTCTAACCTTTATTCTCCACTGAGAATTTTGTTATGGCATGTGTTCATACATGTATACATAATCAAAATGTGTAAATTGCTAAAGAGGGTACAATTGACATCACACAGTTCAGAGACATGGAGATAATTCATCCAAAAGAATCTGGTGGTAACTTGGTTTTATGAACTATGTATCAAAAGAATGTGGTAATTCAGTACCAATGACTAGCTATGTGATCTTGGACACATTACTTAGAATCCCTAAGCCTGTTTGACATCTGCTAAAGACATACAATCATAGCTTATCTCTCATGGAGGCTGTGGGGAGTTAGTAAAAATAATATATTGCATTATGACTAGCCTAATCCATGACAAAAGTAAGCATTCACTAAATGTGGTTTATTATGAGTCCTTTCATCCACAGGTTTTATTCAGCACTTACATATGCCATGCAGTACTCTAAGGTCTGGGGATACAACAGTCAACAAAACAGATGAATGGGAAAGTACAGTGTATATAAATAACCAAGATCAATAAGTAAAATAAATGCTAGATTAGATACTGATAAGTACTTGGAGAAGAATAGGGCAGAGAAGAGAACTAGAAAGTACATTGAGATAGAGGTTGTAATTTTGAATAGTTTGGCTAGAGAAGGCATCACTGAAATTATGGCATTTTAGTTAAAAACCTGAGGGAGGTGAGGGAATAAGCCATGGATGTTTGGGAGAAGAGCATTCCAGGGGGAGGGATTGGGCATGTACAAAGGCCCTGAGGTGGGAACAATAAAGAATCTATGTGGAGTGAGCAAGGGTAGAAGAGTAAGAGATGAGATAAAGAGATAATGGGGGCCAGATGTTGTGAGCCCAGAAGAAGGCTGCTGGGACTTTGACTTTTTCTTTGAGATACTTGGGAAGCCATTGGAGGGTTTTGAGTAGAGAGATGTGACCTGTGATTCACAGCATCACTCTGGCTGCTGTCTTGAGACCAGGCTGAAGGGAGATGGTTGGAAGGCTATTGTCAGTCTAGGTGAGGGATTGTGCGTTAGAGATGGTGATAAACAATGGAGGTTGTGAGCAGTGGTAGGATAATTGATATTTATTGAATGTTAAGACAATAGGTTTTATTAGAAGATTAAGTTTAGAGTGTATGAAAGAAGGGTCAAAGATGACCCAAGGTTTGTGGCTGAACAACTAAAGAGTGGTATTACTACTGAGAAGGAAAAGATAGAGTGTGTATGAGCAGGGAAAGATCTGAAGTTCAATTTGATGAATGTTATGTTTGTGAATTTTGTTAGACATTTAAATGAAGTTGTGGAAATGTAGTTGGATTAACTCCACTGGAATTCAAGAGAAAGATCTGGGCTGGTGGTAAAAATTGGAAGAGTCTTATGCATGCAGATGGTTTCTAAAGCCATGAGACAGAGTGAGATGCCCAAGGGAGTGAAGTGGATAAAGTAGAAAGATGAGGAACAAGCAAAGAAAATTGAGGGTGAGGATATTGAGGTAGGAAACAAGACAAAACAAAAGACAGGATGATATGCTAGAAGCTGAGAGAGGAGGAGTGAGTGAAATGCTAATGGGTTGTGTAAGCTGAGGACCAAAGAGTAACCATTATATTCTACAACATGGAGGTTATTGGTGACCTTATCATTAGTCTGATTGATTCTGCCTCATCTAGCTGTTGTAACCTTTTTCTGAACCATTTTTTTTGATCTGTTTTTTCTGCTTCTGGACTCCTGTTCATCACCTACTCTCACATAGGTTTTGATTATATTGTAAAAGACTTTTTCTGTGTTTTCATTGTGTCATGGAATTCTGTCTTCACATCCTGGTGCCTTTCTGTACATGGGTTTATATAGCTCTTGTGAGTGGAGACCCTGTTCCACTCTGCCTTTGAGATTCCCTATGATTGTTCTACATACAGTATTAGCATTAGCATTAGTATTAGTAATATAGTATTAGTATTAGCATTGTTTTATTGCCACCTGCTGCTTGTAACTCAGCAGTTTTGTTTGTTTGTTTGTTTGTTTATCTTTAAGCAAAAACCTTTTGTCTTCTGGTGCTAATGCTATTCATCTAATTACACGCCCTGTTACCGCCTCAGTACCATTATCTCCTGGCATTCCAAACTGCTACCCACAGTTACTGGATATTTCGCTGTTGTGAGTCTCAGGCAATTTGAATAATTATAAATGGTCCATTAGAAGAGCTCATAGTTTGTCAAGTGTTTATTACACCATACATATATCCCTCATACTGTCTCTAAAAGACAACACTCGGGGCACCTGGGTGGCTCAGTCGGTTAAGCATCCAACTTTGGGTCAGGTCATGATCTCACAGTTTGTGGGTTTGAGCCCCACATCGGGCTCTCTGCTGTCAGCACAGAGCCCACTTTGGATCCTCTGTCCCCGCCCTCCCTCTGCCCCTCCCCCACTTGCACTCTCTCAGAATAAACTTAAAAAATAAAAATCAATAAAAGACAACACTCATTTACATTTATACAGTCTTCTGTGACTTACATACACATCTCATTAACTTTAAAAAAATTTTTTTTTTTTCAACGTTTATTTATTTTTGGGACAGAGAGAGACAGAGCATGAACGGGGGAGGAGCAGAGAGAGAGGGAGACACAGAATCGGAAACAG